>NC_092102.1:7319035-8519035 GCF_045679555.1 Salvelinus alpinus
GAAGGAGAGAGAGAGTCACAGAGAGAGAGAAAGAGAGTGATAGAGACAGAAGGAGAGAGAGGGAGAGAGAAAGAGAGAGAGAGATAGAGAGGGGGAGAGGGAGAAAGAGAGAGAGAGAGAGTCAGAGAGAGAGAGAGAGAGGGAGGAAGAGAGAGAGAGAGAGAGAGAGTCAGAGAGAGAGAGTCAGAGAGAGGGAGACAGAAGGAGAGAGAGAAATGGGGGGATCAAAGGGTATGTCTCCTTTTGATGGTGCCTCTCAGATAACGGGTGGCACAATTAGATGGACTTGACAATTTCCATTATGCCTGATAAAATATGTATCATGCTTTGGGAGGGGATGTCACACCCTGCGCCAAACCCTACCGATTTGCATGACAAAAGCTCAATTAAATTTGTGAAATAAGAGAGAGGGAGTGAAGCGATTCACAAACCTTCCATAACAAAGCCATCGCAAACAGAGAGATGAACCTGGAGAAGAGTCCCCTAAGCAAGCTGGTCCTGGGGCTCTGTTAACAAACCTTCCATAACAAAGCCATCGCAAACAGAGAGATGAACCTGGAGAAGAGTCCCCTAAGCAAGCTGGTCCTGGGGCTCTGTTAACAAACATTCCATAACAAAGCCATCGCAAAGAGAGAGATGAACCCGGAGAAGAGTCCCCTAAGCAAGCTGGTCCTGGGACTCTGTTCACAAACACAAACAGACCCCACAGAGCCCCAGTACAGCTACACAATTAGACCCAAACAAATCATGAGAAAACGAAAATAATTAACAACAAAACAGAGCAAACTAGAATGCTATTTGGCCCTAACCAGAGAGTACACTGAGGCAGAATACCTGACCACTGTGACTGACCCAAAATAAAGGAAATCTTTGACTATGTACAGACTCAGTGAGCATAGCCTTGCTGTTGAGAGAGACCTGGCTCTCAAGAGAAGACAGGCTGTGTGCACACTGCCCACAAAATGAGGTGGAAACTGAGCTGCACTTCCTAACCTCCTGCCAAATGTATGACCATTACACAGATCCACAAAGAATTCGAAAACAAATCCAATTTTGATAAACTCCCATATCTACTGGGTGAAATACCACAGTCTGCCATCACAGGAGCAAGATTTGAGACCTGTTGCCACAAGAAAAGGGCAATCAGTGAAGAGCAAAAACCATTGTAAATACAACCCACATTTATGTTTATTTATTTTCCCTGTTGTAGTTTAACTATTTGCACATCGTTACAACACTGTACATAGCCATAATATGACATTTGAAACTTCTCTATTCCGTTGGAACTGCTGTGAGTGCAATGTTAACTGTTTATTTTTGATTGTTTATTTCACTTTTGTTTCCCATGCCAATAAAGCCCTTTGAATTGAGAGAGAGAGGGAGAGAGAGAGAGGGAGAGAGAGAGAGATTATAAGTCAGGTTTGGTGGCAGCTGTAGGAGCATGGTGTTCACGGCGGCTCTCTCTGTGTGTGTGTGTGTGTGTGTGTGTGTGTGTGTGTGTGTGTGTGTGTGTGTGTGTGTGTGTGTGTGTGTGTGTGTGTGTGTGTGTGTGTGTGTGTGTGTGTGTGTGTGTGTGTGTGTGTGTGTGTGTGTGTGTGATAAGGACGTGGCGCAGGGGCCATTAATCAATGTGGCTGGTCCGTGAACGAGGCTCATCATTCTCGATATTAAACAGGAATTGGGGGGGGGGGGGGGGGACTGCTTCTCCAATAGAAATCCCCGATCACGCTTTGTAGGCAACGTAGAGGCGGCGTTGGCTAGCTAAGATCAAGCGCAGAAACTCGTCTAGGGCTAAAGGCCGTCAAATCAAAGGAAGTTCTTCATTATAAAGTTGTTCTTGACTAAAATGACAACGTGTCAGTTTGTCACTTTCACGAGGTTGGAGTAATATCATGGTCAGCCACTTAAGACATTGGCTCGAATCGAGGGTGTGATTTTACTGGTAGATTTAGAGAGAAAAAAGGATTCACTTCTCTCAAATGACTTCTCAAACCCCAAACCCCGGTCTGATCTGCAAAGTCTGCTTCGCAAGCGTTCCCGTACGTCTGACGATGTTGGGCCTCTGGGTTTAGAAACTCTGTGGCGCTATCTTTTTCTTTTGTACAAGCGTTCCCGGACGTCTGGCGATGTTGTGCCTCTGGGTTTAGAAACTCTGTGGCGCTATCTTTTTCTTTTGTACAGGTCTGAAGTGTATGACAAAGAGTCAGGGTTTCACCGCATAAGACTGCAGGTAGGATTACCACAGTAAAAACATGCCAAAGTCAGCTTAACCTTTACAGTTGCAGATAACAGCACAGAGGAAATGATTTGCAAATAGCAGAAAAACGTATTCTGGTGGGCTCTGTTTGTGCTACTCAACAGCAAGAGATTGTGGATAACCAGGAGGAGGTTGACCCTGGCGATGAGAGGTCAGCTCCCCAAGCTGTCAGAACGATGGACGGATGACGAAAGGAAGAGGGAGAGAAAAGGGAGGATGACGATTAAGGATGGCCCTCGTTAAAGGGCTGTGACATACTCTCTTGGAGGAATATGGATGACCCTCCACAACCGGATGACAGGTGGGAACTCACTACCCCTAACTGGACATAACAGGGCCCTGTTTAGAAAGGTGCAAACGTTACAGAACGCTCCGTTTATCACGTAGAAAAGGTATGAGTGCTTGTGCTGTAGAATAGAGACTTGGCTCTAGCCATTGCGTTTCTATCTGAAACATTTGGATCATTGAACCTCACTGAATAGTCCAACACCACTGGACAGGAGAACGCACAGAAATCCTTCCCAGTGTTCAACAGGTGAGACTACGGTGAGTGGGGTGACATATGTTTATAGATCGAGTAGTGGAGGCAGGGTGAATGGAGGACCAGGAGATGTCATTGCTATCGAAAGGCAATGTTAAAATGTCCACTAATCTACTGAACATCTTGAAATACTGCCTGGGTCGTGGAGTTGAACCCCAAGAAACCAAAATAATACTAGCGTATGGAAATGGTTCATGAGTAGAGCAATGCTAGGTTGGTTCTCCCCCATAGACGGACATTGCTGCACTGTAACAATCCTACATGTTGGCCACAACTCAAACAAGGACGAGCCTTGAACCACACACACACACACACAGAGACAATGTGCCATCCACATGTCAACAGAATATGTGTGAGGTGCCAAAGTGCTGCAGTCTTACGATACTGTTACTACGCAAGAAACGCTATCCCATCAGTGCCTCTGCGTCTAGTTCCTCATGATAGACAGACCACCCTAAAATCACAAACAAACTAAATTTGCAGCCACACAAAGTCACACAACTCACCCAGAGCAGACATCGTCACACGCGTCCCGGGCTGAACGTGTGTCTGACTCAGAGCTCCCGCTTCCCATAAACACTGGTTACTAATTAACTCTCTCTCTCTCTCTCTCTCTCTCTCTCTCTCTCTCTCTCTCTCTCTCTCTCTCTCTCTCTCTCTCTCTCTCTCTCTCTCTCTCTCTCTCTCTCTCTCTCTCTCTCTCTCTCTCTCTCTCTCTCTCTCTCTCTCTCTCTCTCTCTCTCTCTCTCTCTCTCTCTCTCTCTCTCTCTCTCTCTCTCTCTCTCTCTCTCCATTGAGCACTAATAACCAGGTTACCCTCTCTCTCCATTGAGCACTAATAACCAGGTTACCCTCTCTCCCCATTGAGCACTAATAACTTCAGGTTACTGTCTCTCCCCATTGAGCACTAATAACTTCAGGTTACTGTCTCTCCCTATTGAGCACTAATAACTTCAGGTTACTGTCTCTCCCCATTGAGCACTAATAACTTCAGGTTACTGTCTCTCCCCATTGAGCACTAATAACTTCAGGTTACTGTCTCTCCCCAATGAGCACTAATAACTTCAGGTTACTGTCTCTCCCCATTGAGCACTAATAACTTCAGGTTACTTTCTCATCCCATTGAGCACTAATAACTTCAGGTTACTGTCTCTCCCCATTGAGCACTAATAACTTCAGGTTACTGTCTCTCCCCAATGAGCACTAATAACTTCAGGTTACTGTCTCTCCCCAATGAGCACTAATAACTTCAGGTTACTGTCTCTCCCCAATGAGCACTAATAACTTCAGGTTACTGTCTCTCCTCATTGAGCACTAATAACTTCAGGTTACTGTCTCTCCTCATTGAGCACTAATAACTTCAGGTTACTGTCTCTCCTCATTGAGCACTAATAACTTCAGGTTACTGTCTCTCCCCATTGAGCACTAATAACTTCAGGTTACTGTCTCTCCCCATTGAGCACTAATAACTTCAGGTTACTGTCTCTCCTCATTGAGCACTAATAACTTCAGGTTACTGTCTCTCCCCATTGAGCACTAATAACTTCAGGTTACTGTCTCTTCCATTGAGCACTAATAACTTCAGGTTACTGTCTCTCCCCATTGAGCACTAATAACTTCAGGTTACTCTTTCTCCCCATTGAGCACTAATAACTTCAGGTTACTGTCTCTCCCCATTGAGCACTAATAACTTCAGGTTACTGTCTCTCCCCATTGAGCACTAATAACTTCAGGTTACTGTCTCTCCCTATTGAGCACTAATAACTTCAGGTTACCTTCTCTCCCTATTGAGCACTAATAACTTCAGGTTACTGTCTCTCCCCATTGAGCACTAATAACTTCAGGTTACTTTCTCATCCCATTGAGCACTAATAACTTCAGGTTACTGTCTCTCCCCATTGAGCACTAATAACTTCAGGTTACTGTCTCTCCCCAATGAGCACTAATAACTTCAGGTTACTGTCTCTCCCCAATGAGCACTAATAACTTCAGGTTACTGTCTCTCCCCAATGAGCACTAATAACTTCAGGTTACTGTCTCTCCTCATTGAGCACTAATAACTTCAGGTTACTGTCTCTCCTCATTGAGCACTAATAACTTCAGGTTACTGTCTCTCCTCATTGAGCACTAATAACTTCAGGTTACTGTCTCTCCCCATTGAGCACTAATAACTTCAGGTTACTGTCTCTCCCCATTGAGCACTAATAACTTCAGGTTACTGTCTCTCCTCATTGAGCACTAATAACTTCAGGTTACTGTCTCTCCCCATTGAGCACTAATAACTTCAGGTTACTGTCTCTTCCATTGAGCACTAATAACTTCAGGTTACTGTCTCTCCCCATTGAGCACTAATAACTTCAGGTTACTCTTTCTCCCCATTGAGCACTAATAACTTCAGGTTACTGTCTCTCCCCATTGAGCACTAATAACTTCAGGTTACTGTCTCTCCCCATTGAGCACTAATAACTTCAGGTTACTGTCTCTCCCTATTGAGCACTAATAACTTCAGGTTACCTTCTCTCCCTATTGAGCACTAATAACTTCAGGTTACTGTCTCTCCCCATTGAGCACTAATAACTTCAGGTTACTGTCTCTCCTCATTGAGCACTAATAACTTCAGGTTACTGTCTCTCCTCATTGAGCACTAATAACATCAGGTTACTGTCTCTCCCCAATGAGCACTAATAACTTCAGGTTACTGTCTCTCCTCATTGAGCACTAATAACATCAGGTTACTGTCTCTCCCCAATGAGCACTAATAACTTCAGGTTACTGTCTCTCCTCATTGAGTACTAATAACTTCAGGTTTGACGACTGGTTACTGTCTCTCCTCATTGAGTACTAATAACTTCAGGTTACTGTCTCTCCTCATTGAGCACTAATAACTTCAGGTTACTGTCTCTCCCCAATGAGCACTAATAACTTCAGGTTACTGTCTCTCCCCATTGAGCACTAATAACTTCAGGTTACTTTCTCATCCCATTGAGCACTAATAACTTCAGGTTACTGTCTCTCCCCATTGAGCACTAATAACTTCAGGTTACTGTCTCTCCCCAATGAGCACTAATAACTTCAGGTTACTGTCTCTCCCCAATGAGCACTAATAACTTCAGGTTACTGTCTCTCCCCAATGAGCATTAATAACTTCAGGTTACTGTCTCTCCTCATTGAGCACTAATAACTTCAGGTTACTGTCTCTCCTCATTGAGCACTAATAACTTCAGGTTACTGTCTCTCCTCATTGAGCACTAATAACTTCAGGTTACTGTCTCTCCCCATTGAGCACTAATAACTTCAGGTTACTGTCTCTCCCCATTGAGCACTAATAACTTCAGGTTACTGTCTCTCCTCATTGAGCACTAATAACTTCAGGTTACTGTCTCTCCCCATTGAGCACTAATAACTTCAGGTTACTGTCTCTTCCATTGAGCACTAATAACTTCAGGTTACTGTCTCTCCCCATTGAGCACTAATAACTTCAGGTTACTCTTTCTCCCCATTGAGCACTAATAACTTCAGGTTACTGTCTCTCCCCATTGAGCACTAATAACTTCAGGTTACTGTCTCTCCCCATTGAGCACTAATAACTTCAGGTTACTGTCTCTCCCTATTGAGCACTAATAACTTCAGGTTACCTTCTCTCCCTATTGAGCACTAATAACTTCAGGTTACTGTCTCTCCCCATTGAGCACTAATAACTTCAGGTTACTTTCTCATCCCATTGAGCACTAATAACTTCAGGTTACTGTCTCTCCCCATTGAGCACTAATAACTTCAGGTTACTGTCTCTCCCCAATGAGCACTAATAACTTCAGGTTACTGTCTCTCCCCAATGAGCACTAATAACTTCAGGTTACTGTCTCTCCCCAATGAGCACTAATAACTTCAGGTTACTGTCTCTCCTCATTGAGCACTAATAACTTCAGGTTACTGTCTCTCCTCATTGAGCACTAATAACTTCATGTTACTGTCTCTTCCATTGAGCACTAATAACTTCAGGTTACTGTCTCTCCCCATTGAGCACTAATAACTTCAGGTTACTCTTTCTCCCCATTGAGCACTAATAACTTCAGGTTACTGTCTCTCCCCATTGAGCACTAATAACTTCAGGTTACTGTCTCTCCTCATTGAGCACTAATAACATCAGGTTACTGTCTCTCCCCAATGAGCACTAATAACTTCAGGTTACTGTCTCTCCTCATTGAGCACTAATAACATCAGGTTACTGTCTCTCCCCAATGAGCACTAATAACTTCAGGTTACTGTCTCTCCTCATTGAGTACTAATAACTTCAGGTTTGACGACTGGTTACTGTCTCTCCTCATTGAGTACTAATAACTTCAGGTTACTGTCTCTCCTCATTGAGCACTAATAACTTCAGGTTACTGTCTCTCCCCAATGAGCACTAATAACTTCAGGTTACTGTCTCTCCTCATTGAGCACTAATAACTTCAGGTTACTGTCTCTCCCCATTTAGCACTAATAACTTCAGGTTACTGTCTCTCCCCATTGAGTACTAATAACCAGGTTACTGTCTCTCCCCATTGAGCACTAATAACTTCAGGTTACTGTCTCTCCCCATTGAGTACTAATAACTTCAGGTTTGACGACAGGTTACTGTCTCTCCCCATTGAGCACTAATAACTTCAGGTTACTGTCTCTCCCCATTGAGCACTAATAACTTCAGGTTACTGTCTCTCCCCATTGAGCACTAATAACTTCAGGTTACTGTCTCTCCCCATTGAGCACTAATAACTTCAGGTTACTGTCTCTCCCCATTGAGCACTAATAACTTCAGGTTACTGTCTCTCCCCATTGAGCACTAATAACTTCAGGTTACTGTCTCTCCCCATTGAGCACTAATAACTTCAGGTTACTGTCTCTCCCCATTGAGCACTAATAACTTCAGGTTACTGTCTCTCCCCATTGAGCACTAATAACTTCAGGTTACTGTCTCTCCCCATTGAGCACTAATAACTTCAGGTTACTGTCTCTCCTCATTGAGCACTAATAACTTCAGGTTACTGTCTCTCCCCATTGAGCACTAATAACTTCAGATTACTGTCTCTCCTCATTGAGCACTAATAACTTCAGGTTACTGTCTCTCCTCATTGAGCACTAATAACTTCAGGTTACTGTCTCTCCTCATTGAGCACTAATAACTTCAGGTTTGACGACAGGTTACTGTCGACTGAGATAGATAGAGCTCACGATGGGGGCAAATATGTTGTCATTGTATCAGATAAAAACAGCTGTCATTTGTATACTTGGGAAACAAGACATTTGCACCCAGTAAAATAAAATGGCCGGTTAAGACCAAACACTTTGGACCAACTCAGAAGTTGGGAGAATATTTGGGAGACATTGGGGGAAATCATATTTGGGTGTACTGTAGAGTGTGGGACATTATGAGCAACCAGTTTTGCTGTCTCTTCCTCTCTCTGTCCGTGCCGGTCTTTTCCTTCCTCTCTCTCTCTGTCCCCTACTTTACTTGATGTGTCCCCCCACCCCCCCACTCCCTGTCTCTCTCCCTTTCCTTCTCCTCTCTTCCGTCTCTCTCAGGTCTTTGTTGTGCCATCTCTCCCAGGCACCATGACGTTGCAGCTTTGCTGGGGATCCAGTTCCAGACTGCAGTGGAGGGGAGGGATTGTGTGTATTGCTTTGATAGGATGACAGGATACAGGGATGTTTGGGTGGGGGGAGACTGACTAAATCTGTTCCATATGACACTGGCTCACATGGCCCTCCTGCATGTGTCTGGGCACCCAGAACGCCATGGGTGGGCGTGCATTGGAGGGATGGGTAGGGGAGGGGGTGTATTGAGATATCAGAGCGGTTTGTGATGACAGGGGCCAGACCATGTCACACACCAGGGGCTCTGGTTCATTATATCTGGGTAACTCTTATCCCCCCTGCCTCGCTCCCTGCCTCCCTGCCTCCCTCTCCCCTTCTCTCTCACTCTCTCTCTCTCTGTTTCTCTCACTCCTACTCTTTCTGACTCTGTTTTTCTGGCTCTCTCGCCGAAATGAACCTATACAGAAATGGGATGCATGTTTCTGAGATCTATCAAGGCGCTCGCACACTTGGGAGGTGGTGATGTACAGGGATGTCACAGCACCCGCCCTGGCCATTGGGACCTCCTGGGTGGCCACACTCACTTTCTCTTTCTCTCCTCTCCTTCCTTTTCATTTCCCCTCTCTCTCTCTCTCTCTCTCTCTCGCTCTCTCTCTGCCGATGTGCTTTTGGTGGGGACTGGAGTCTTAATCCCCCTCTGCACTAATTCCCCAGCCTGATCGGGTTTACTGGCCATGGATCAGTGGTGGACCTGCATCCCACACACAGAGGCTCAGTGACCCCCCCCCATCCAATCCCCAAACCCCAGCCACTGGTGTGCTCCATCCCCGGGCCAGCGAGAACAAAAGAGTGCCTTGTGTTTTTAAGCCCGTCCCAACAGTCGTTCAAGAGGCTTAGGGACATTTTTCTCATTTTTTGTACAGCTAATATCTCGCAAAATTGTCTAATCTCTTTATGTATAAGTCAAGATTTACGTGAGCTCCAGCGCCCCCCTTCCGCCTCTCATGTCCACTCCACCCGAGGACACTGCCGGTGCTCATTACTCGATGGTTATCCAGGCCAGTCTAATTAGGCTAGGGGACATCAGATGGGGCTGGGGGCTGGGTCCACTGTTCCGATGTGTCAGCATGGACAGGTTGCCTTAAACAGCAATAGGGGGCAGGGCCAAAACTCTTCATAAGAGTATCATATAGACCAGAGCGGGTGTTACAACAAAACTGAGTGCCTTGTTGCCCAACCTTGCTTCTGCCTCTGGACTGAACCTGAACCGCACGGGAAAACTCTACAAGGTGACCGACAGCGGACCGAATGTAGAGGCATTGTAGAAACAATGTAGAAAAGGAGACCTCAACAACATCAAATTTGGTTCGTTGCACTGAGAGTGTGACACACTCTTTCCATGGCATAGACTGACCAGGTGAATCCAGGTGAAAGCTATGATCCCTGATCGATGTCACCTGTTAAATCCACTTCAATCAGTGTAGATGAAGGGGAGGAGACAGGTTAAAGAAGGATTTTAAATCATTGAGATAATTGAGACATGGATTGTGTATGTGTGCCATTCAGAGGGTGAATTGGCAAAGACAAAAGATTTAAGTGCCTTTGAACGAGGTATGGTAGTAGGTACCAGGCGCACTGGTTTGTGTCAAGAACTGCAATGCTGCTGGGTTTTTCACGCTCAAGAGTTTCCTGTGTGTACTGTACCAAGGTCCACCATCCAAAGGACATCCAGACAATAGACACAACTGTGGGAAGCGATAGAGTCAACATGGGCCAGCATTCCTGTGGAACGCTTTCGACACCTTGTAGAGTCCATGACCCGACAAATTGAGGCTGTTCTGAGGGCAAACAGGGAGGGGGTGCCACTCAATATTAGGAATGTTTTGTACACTCAGTGTATACCCTCTTGCATGGCCTCAGAGTCTGCAGCTTGGTGCAGGGTTGGGTTGACTGATTTGCGGCTGGACTTTCTGCCCAGGTGTCAGGCCCTAGTTTACTCCTCACACGACCTCACCTCACACGACCTCACCTCACACGACCTCACCTCACACGACCTCACCTCACACGACCTCACCTCACACGACCTCACCTCACACGACCTCACCTCACACTACCTCACCTCACACTACCTCACCTCACACGACCTCACCTCACACGACCTCACCTCACACTACCTCACCTCACACTACCTCACCTCACACGACCTCACCTCACACGACCTCACCTCACACGACCTCACCTCACACGACCTCACCTCACACGACCTCACCTCACACTACCTCACCTCACACAACCTCACCTCACCTCAGGAGAATGAGAGCCTGGTGAAATAAAACCCTGACCTAATCACAGAATGACATACAGTAAAAAAACTAAATAGGGGAGGAGCCTATTGCATAATGAAACAGGGTTTAGAATGTGGCTTGAGTGTCATCTTGCTTGTCTCTTTACTTACCTTTGTAAGGCGAAACGGACACGAGACACCACAGCGAGACAATGCACTCCGGAATAGGGTGCAAGTACATACTCATTTCCTCACTCAGAGACGAAAGCAGTTTGGGTTACAGCAAGCGAACCTGAGATGAGGTGAGTGGTGCACTGTGTCGAAGGTACAGGGGCCTCTACATACAGGAGCAACTGCAGCACTAGGGCTTGAAGGACGACAGAGTTGAGAGTAGGGGTCAAGAGTCTCTCTGAGTGTGTGTGTGTGTGTGTGTGTGTGTGTGTGTGTGTGTGTGTGTGTGTGTGTGTGTGTGTGTGTGTGTGTGTGTGTGTGTGTAGTCAGAGAAAGTTACCTCCTTATTACGAGGTGTGCCGAGGACTTTACTTGCTCTGTCTTGATCACAGGGGTTTGTCTTGCCAGAACAATGTCCCATATTCCACACATAGGGAGAGAAAGCTTGATATAGAGGCCTAGAAATCTGGCACTTGGCCACTCCACTATGTCTAGATGGTCATTGAATCAACTGAAAACATCTTGAAAAACAACTCGATTAACATTCAACTGGTTTGTCCAATGAACAGGACCCTTTTTTTGACAGAGAATAAAAAATAATTGTGTCATCGCAAAAGTGTTACTGCTTGGCTGGAGCAAAAGCCTGCACCCACACCCCTGACACTCGTACGAACACAAACACACAAACAGTGGTGGCATGTTGCGTGTCAGGTCGGGCCTGGGATGTTCTGCAGCCCTCACACTAACAGCTGCCTCTTTAGCTGGCGGGGTGGGGTGGGGCAGCGGTGAGACATTCATCATCATCAGCACAACCAGGAAGGCCATGGCCCTGGGATAGTATTGACCCTAACCTCTGAGCTCTAACTTTGACCTCTAGAAAGACGCACAGGCTCTGGTTCCTTCCCACTGCTTTCTGAGGGACTACCGTGATCTGTGTGTGTGTGTGTGTGTGTGTGTGTGTGTGTGTGTGTGTGTGTGTGTGTGTGTGTGTGTGTGTGTGTGTGTGTGTGTGTGTGTGTGTGTGTGTGTGTGTGTGTGTGTGTGGAGGAAAGTGTGTGAGCGTGTGCGTTGCCAATGTGAGGCAGCAATGTGTCAAGGCACTGCGCGGCACTACACAAAGAGAGCTGATTGGAAACAGCAGGTGAGCAGTGAACAAGCGCCAGTGAATATGCACAGAGAGGGAAGAGAGACGAGAAGTAAAGAGAAAATAGGTAGAAAGAGAGGAGAGTGGGAATGACAAAGAAGAGAGAGGAGAGTGGGAATGAGAAAGAAGAGAGAGGAGAGTGGGAATTAGAAAGAAGAGAGATGAGAGTGGGAATTAGAAAGAAGAGAGAGGAGAGTGGGAATGAGAAAGAAGAGAGAGGAGAGTGGGAATGAGAAAGAAAAGAGAGGAGAGTGGGAATGAGAAAGAAGAGAGAGGAGGAGAGAGAGAAAGAAAAGTGGATAGGGAGAAGATGAAGAGTAAAGAAAAGGCAGGGGCCATCTATGCAATATGGTTTTTAAAGTTAATACCTACAATGGATAAATGCAGTGCTGATTAATCTGCATTTACGATTAGTTCATGCAGGCCATCCCACTGGGTAAAACAGCCAGGTCACCCATGATACAAGTCAGTATTTAACGTCCATCAATGTATGAGGACGTCGGGAGATGACGTGAAAATCGGCCACTAGGGGCAACAGTGAGCACTGTTACCTTCAAGTAGGTTTGGTTTTGCTAGGGCATTGTGGACGGGAATGGGGGATGAGTGTAAGCCTCTGGTTGTAAAGGTTGCAAGTTCAACTCCAGCAATACCCCTACCTTAACTATTCAGAGTCAATACCCCTACCTTAACCATTCAGAGTTAATACCCCTACCTTAACCATTCAGAGTTAAAATCCTACCTTAACCATTCAGAGTCAATACCACTACCTTAACCATTCAGAGTCAATACCCCTACCTTAACCATTCAGTGTCAATACCCCTACCTTAACCATTCAGAGTTAATATCCTACCTTAACCATTCAGAGTCAATACCCTACCTTAACCATTCAGAGTCAATACCCCTACCTTAACCATTCAGAGTTAATACTCTACCTTAACCATTCAGAGTTAATACCCCTACCTTAACCATTCAGAGTTAATACCCCTACCTTAACCATTCAGAGATTTAATACCCCTACCTTAACCATTCAGAGTTAATACCCTACCTTAACCATTCAGAGTCAATACCCCTACCTTAACCATTCAGAGTTAATACCCTACCTTAACCATTTAGAGTTAATACCCCTACCTTAACATTCAGAGTTAATACCCTACCTTAACCATACAGAGTTAATACCCCTACCTTAACCATTCAGAGTTCATACCCCTACCTTAACCATTCAGAGTTAATACCCTACCTTAACCATTCTGAGTCAATACCCCTACCTTAACCATTCAGAGTTAATACCCTACCTTAACCATTCAGAGTTCATACCCCTACCTTAACCATTCAGTCAATACCCCTACCTTAACCATTCAGAGTAAATACCCCTACCTTAACCATTCAGTCAATACCCCTACCTTAACCATTCAGAGTTAATACCCCTACCTTAACCATTCAGAATTAATACCCCTACCTTAACCATTCAGAGTTAATACCCTACCTTAACCATTCAGAGTTAATACCCCTACCTTAACCATTCAGAGTTAATACCCCTACCTTAACCATTCAGAGTTAATACCCCTACCTTAACCATTCAGAGTTAATACCCTACCTTAACCATTCAGAGATTTAATACCCCTACCTTAACCATTCAGAGTTAATACCCTACCTTAACCATTCAGAGTCAATACCCTTACCTTAACCATTCAGAGTTAATACCCTACCTTAACCATTTAGAGTTAATACCCCTACCTTAACATTCAGAGTTAATACCCTACCTTAACCATACAGAGTTAATAACCCTACCTTAACCATTCAGAGTTCATACCCCTACCTTAACCATTCAGAGTTAATACCCCTACCTTAACCATTCAGAGTTAATACCCCTACCTTAACCATTCAGAGTTAATACCCCTACCTTAACCATTCAGAGTTAATACCCTACCTTAACCATTCAGAGTTAATACCCCTACCTTAACCATTCAGAGTTAATACCCCTACCTTAACCATTCAGAGTTAATACCCTACCTTAACCATTCAGAGTTAATACCCCTACCTTAACCATTCAGAGTTAATACCCTACCTTAACCATTCAGAGTTAATACCCCTACCTTAACCATTCAGAGTTAATACCCCTACCTTAACTATTCAGAGTTAATACCCCTACCTTAACCATTCAGAGTTAATACCCCTACCTTAACCATACAGAGTTAATACCCCTACCTCAAACATTCAGAGTTAATGCCTTACCTTAACCATTCAGAGTTAATGCCCCTACCTTAACCATTCAGTCAATACCCCTACCTTAACCATTCAGTCAATACCCCTACCTTAACCATTCAGTCAATACCCCTACCTTAACCATTCAGAGTAAATACCCATACCTTAACCATTCAGAGTTAATGCCCCTACCTTAACCATTCAGAGTTAATACTCTACCTTAACCATTCAGAGTTAATACCCTACCTTAACCATTCAGAGTTAATACCCCTACCTTATCCATTCAGAGTCAATATCCCTACCTTAACCATTCAGAGTTAATACCCATACCATAACCATTCAGAGTTAATACCCCTACCTTAACCATTCAGAGTTAATACCCATACCTTAACCATTCAGAAGTAATACCCTACCTTAACCATTCAGAGTTAATACCCTACCTTAACCATTCAGAGTTAATACCCCTACCTTAACCATTCAGAGTTAATACCCCTACCTTAACCATTCAGAGTTAATACCCTAACTTAACCATTCAGAGTTAATACCCCTACCTTAACCATTCAGAGTTAATACCCTACCTTAACCATTCAGAGTTCATACCCCTACCTTAACCATTCAGTCAATACCCCTACCTTAACCATTCAGAGTAAATACCCCTACCTTAACCATTCAGTCAATACCCCTACCTTAACCATTCAGAGTTAATACCCCTACCTTAACCATTCAGAATTAATACCCCTACCTTAACCATTCAGAGTTAATACCCTACCTTAACCATTCAGAGTTAATACCCCTACCTTAACCATTCAGAGTTAATACCCCTACCTTAACCATTCAGAGTTAATACCCCTACCTTAACCATTCAGAGTTAATACCCTACCTTAACCATTCAGAGTTAATACCCCTACCTTAACCATTCAGAGTTAATACCCCTACCTTAACCATTCAGAGTTAATACCCTACCTTAACCATTCAGAGTTAATACCCCTACCTTAACCATTCAGAGTTAATACCCTACCTTAACCATTCAGAGTTAATACCCCTACCTTAACCATTCAGAGTTAATACCCCTACCTTAACCATTCAGAGTTAATACCCCTACCTTAACCATTCAGAGTTAATACCCCTACCTTAACCATTCAGAGTTAATACCCCTACCTTAACCATTCAGAGTTAATACCCCTACCTTAACCATTCAGAGTTAATACCCCTACCTTAACCATTCAGAGTTAATACCCCTACCTTAACTATTCAGAGTTAATACCCCTACCTTAACGATTCAGAGTTAATACCCCTACCTTAACCATACAGAGTTAATACCCCTACCTCAAACATTCAGAGTTAATGCCTTACCTTAACCATTCAGAGTTAATGCCCCTACCTTAACCATTCAGTCAATACCCCTACCTTAACCATTCAGTCAATACCCCTACCTTAACCATTCAGTCAATACCCCTACCTTAACCATTCAGAGTAAATACCCATACCTTAACCATTCAGAGTTAATGCCCCTACCTTAACCATTCAGAGTTAATACTCTACCTTAACCATTCAGAGTTAATACCCTACCTTAACCATTCAGAGTTAATACCCCTACCTTATCCATTCAGAGTCAATATCCCTACCTTAACCATTCAGAGTTAATACCCATACCATAACCATTCAGAGTTAATACCCCTACCTTAACCATTCAGAGTTAATACCCATACCTTAACCATTCAGAAGTAATACCCTACCTTAACCATTCAGAGTTAATACCCTACCTTAACCATTCAGAGTTAATACCCCTACCTTAACCATTCAGAGTTAATACCCCTACCTTAACCATTCAGAGTTAATACCCTAACTTAACCATTCAGAGTTAATACCCCTACCTTAACCATTCAGAGTTAATACCCATACCTTAACCATTCAGAGTCAATACCCTACCTTAACCATTCAGAGTTAATGCCCCTACCTTAACCATTCAGAGTTAATGCCCCTACCTTAACCATTCAGAGTTAATACCCATACCTTAACCATTCAGAGTTAATACCCCTACCTTAACCATTCAGAGTTAATACCCATACCTTAACCATTCAGAGTTAATACCCATACCTTAACCATTCAGAGTTAATACCCCTACCTTAACCATTCAGAGTTAATACCCCTACCTTAACCATTCAGAGTTAATGCCCTTACCTTAACCATTCAGAGTTAATACCCCTACCTTAACCATTCAGAGTCAATACCCTACCTTAACCATTCAGAGTTAATGCCCCTACCTTAACCATTCAGAGTCAATATCCCTACCGTAACCATTCAGAGTCAACACCCCTACCTTAACCATTCAGAGTCAATATCCCTACCGTAACCATTCAGAGGTAATGCCTAACCAGAGTCCCTGATAACACTGGGCATGTTGACGTCCACACACATCACATCAAAGACACCAGAGTCCCTGATAACACTGGTCATGTTGACGTCCACACACATCACATCAAAGACACCAGAGTCCCTGATAACACTGGGCATGTTGACGTCTACACACATCACATCAAAGACACCAGTGTCCCTGATAACACTGGGCATGTTGACGTCTACACACATCACATCAAAGACACCAGAGTCCCTGATAACACTGGGCATGTTGACGTCCACACACATCACATCCAAGACAACCCGAGTCCCTGATAACACTGGGCATGTTGACATCCACACACATCACATCAAAGACACCAGAGTCCCTGGTAACACTGGGCATGTTGACGTCCACACACATCACATCAAAGACACCAGAGTCCCTGATAACACTGGGCATGTTGACGTCCACACACATCACATCAAAGACACCAGAGTCCCTGATAACACTGGGCATGTTGACGTCCACGCACATCACATCAAAGACACCAGAGTCCCTGATAACACTGGGCATGTTGACGTCCACGCACATCACATCAAAGACACCAGAGTCCCTGGTAACACTGGGCATGTTGACGTCCACACACATCACATCAAAGACACCAGAGTCCCTGATAACACTGGGCATGTTGACGTCCACACACATCACATCAAAATAGCCAACCTGTGACATCTTAACTAGTTTTAATGTGTCAATTTTCATGATATGACCCTAAGATGCTACTTAAGTCTATATTTTTGGACAAATTACTGGCCCAACGTTTAGTAACCCCACATTAGGAGGACAAAAACTGTCCTCATAATAAGAGTTGGCTTTGATCGCTTCACAAGGACTTCACAAGTGAATTCACAAGGCTGTCTAAGAAACCTCAGACAGAGGAATATCTGAGCACCTTGCGGGTGACAAACGTAGCTTGTAACTCGATCTTTCTTTAAAGGGTGCACCTGAAGGTGAAGCCTTCAGCCCGCTTTCCTTTTCATAACTGATATGACTCTCATGTGTAGTCTCCCGTCCACACAGTAAATAGCCCGTGTTGTGCCTTGTTACCGCCCCCCACTAAAGACAGTTTGAAGCCCAACGTAATAACACTTTGTTTCTGCTCACTCTCGACTCGTGTTGATCCTCACTGAGCCCTGATCTAACAACAGACAAGGAAACTCCTCAACCAAACGGCCATTGGTCCTGTGAGCCAGGAGTGGATAGAGGGAGGGGAGAGGGGAAGGCCACATACACTTTCAGGTTTTGACATTGCAAGGAGCTCGAGCTACACTCAGGTCTGTGCTGCTTCCCATGAATCCTGATCTGAGTCAAACACCCGCCGAGCTACAGAGAAATGTCGCCACTTGTCACTGCGTATTACTTGTTCAGTTACAACAGCTTTTGCATCATGTTATTGTGATGTAAATTCCCTGGATGCGGGGAGCAGCACATGGCACTCAATGCAGGCGGCTTCCTTGTCCTCTTTGTTTTAGGGTACCAGCATTGGAGAAACAAGCATCCTTTTAAGGTTGCAACACAGACATTTTTAACCCTCCCCCAAAAAACAATACCCTTAGTGTTCCACAAGGGCAAAACATGACTTGTTTCGGGGGCATATATCTCCACCGTATCAGACAAGAGCCTCAGTCCTACTCCGTTCCCGTGCGCTAAGCAAACACTAGTACACATTCCTAGTCTCCTGCCATTTTAGCTCCAGTCCTACCCGCACAGACAAAATGGGCATTAAACCATTAGGAGCTTATGTTTTTGGAAGTGTACGGTATTTTTGGTGGAATGAAGGGGGGGCTGTCTAATGGTGGACGGCCCGCACATGGCAACCATTATGTGCATAGCCCCTCTAATCGCTGGCGACCTGCTTACCCGCCTGGAGCCATCCCACCTCTGACTGACTCCTTCTCTCTCTCTCTCTGTGTGTGTGTGTGTGTGTGTGTGTGTGTGTGTGTGTGTGTGTGTGTGTGTGTGTGTGTGTGTGTGTGTGTGTGTGTGTGTGTGTGTGTGTGTGTGCGCGTGTGCGTGTGCGTGTGCGCGTGCGCGTGCGTGTGCGCGTGCGTGTGTGTGGAGTGAGGGGTGTCAGAGGTACAGGATGGCAGCCTGTTCACACAGATGTATGCCCGGACACACACTTTTACAAGAAAGCAACACACACATACACAAACACACACACACATACACACAAACACTGGAGGGACAACGTATAAACAAACTGAAATGAGCAACTATTTGCAGACTATTTCTTTCCCTCTTCAGATTACAGTCTACTTCTCTGTATGTCTGTCTGTTTGTTGTGTCCATCCAAAGTGTGGTGGCTGTCAGTGGCCATATATTTTCTGGTTTGGCAGCAGCAGGGCCGGAGAGGCAGAGAAGAGAGGGAGAGGAGGAAAGGAATAGGGCGGAGAAGGAGAGGAAGAGGGCCTGGAGAGCCATAACTCTTTGGGAGCCGCTGGGTGACACTAATGAGAGATCTCAGTCTGTGGAGTCAGTGGAGGGGCTCTAGGAACACGGGGCCGGATCTTTCTTATTGGAAGACCGCTGTAGACACACTGGGAGGAGGGAGCATCAGCTGGGGCCATCAGCTGGCCTGGCCGTGTCTGTGTGTGTTTAAAACGTTTTTTGAAGATATACGTGTTTGCTTGTGTCCTTTCAGTTGTGTGCATACGTGCGTGTGTTTGTGTGCGTGTGTGTGTTCGTGTGCTGCGTGTGTGTGTTTGTGTGCATGTGCTGTGTGTGTGTGTGTGTGTGTGTGTGTGTGTTTGTGTGTGTGCTGCGTGTGCTGCGTGTGCTGCGTGTGCTGCGTGTGTGTGTGTGTGTGTGTGTGTGTGTGTGTGTGTGTGTGTGTGTGTGTGTGTGTGTGTGTGTGTGTGTGTGTGCTGTGTGTGCTGTGTGCTGTGTGTGTGTGTGTGTGAGTGCGTATGGTACGTGGTGGGTGGAGTGTTGTAGCACAACTCAATGTAAAGTTTTAAATGCCCACATGTTGAGCACACACTCCCATTCCTTCACCGCATCTCCTCGCCAGACACATCCTTCCCACACCTCTCAGGTGTGTGTGTCACGTGTGTGAATGTGCACGCCACGGGCGCAAGTGTGTGTGCATATGCATGTGTGTGTGCATGTGTATGCTCGCACTCAAGATCGGGGGTATAATTGAGAAACCACACAGGAGACAGCTCAATGCTGAGCAAACACCACATCAAAACACACACACACACACACACACACACACACACACACACCGCTGTACAGTGTGCTCCCCTCCCTCGGTGTAATTGGGAAAATCTGCCCTCCATTAAAACTTGTTGACATCACTTAGACGGCTAAGTACGTCGCTGAGTCAACGAGGCCGCCATAGCAGGACGTCGGGCTTTGAACAGTGTTTTAACATAGCTAGCTGGCAGAAACGTGGCGTCATGTTGCAGGCGCGTAACTCGAGTGTCTCAAACAAACAAAAGCAGACAAACAGAATGTACAGTGGGTTGTGCACGGGAGGTAAAGATCTGATGTAGGTACCGTAGCAGAGCTGTATTTAGGAGTGTTCCACACACACAGGCACATGGGTACACACACACGTCTGCTGCGTAGGATCACCTGATCCAAACACACCAAAAATGGCTTACCGGCTCCTTGCATATCACACACAACATTTGAGGGAGTGTGTGAGTGTATGCGTGTGTGTGAGCAGGTGACGACTCGCCCCCTCACCCAACCCCCTAAACACCCTTCACCCCTCCCTATTGACTTCCCCAATGAACAGAGGGAGGAATAATGAGGGAGAAAGAAAGAGAAAGGCCTGAAGTCTAATTAAACATGGTTACATTGAGCTCTCAGAGTTCCATTACAGTGTGAAGACTGCTGGCCTCCTCCCTCCCTCCCTCCCTCCCTCCCTCCCTCCCTCCCTCCCTCCCTCCCTCCCTACCTCCCTCATCCATCTCATCCTCCCTCTATATTGTATTAACACCTGCTTCTTTTCCAATTAGCCCTACAAATAGTGACAAATGAGCCAGAGGGTTCGCTGATTAATTAACTTCTGTCAAGGACTCCATCGCTAGAATACAGTCATGGGTGCAGGCGCCTACACACACACACACACGCACACACACACACACACACACACACACGCACAAACACACAGGGTGCATACACCAACGCATACACACACAGGGTGCACTCACTGGACTAGAACACAAGCAAGTGTTCAGCTGGAGTCATCTAGGGAATAGGGTGTGTTAGCTTCGTCTTTGTGTTGACTTCCTATAACTCCTATAAACAATACAATAGTAGACATTCATACCAAGCTCATTAGACCCTCAGAGCAATCTATTATAATCTGTATGTCACCTGTACAGCCCCAATTGAGCATTATAAAGGTTGCCACCCAAATTCAAGCAGAAATTGTACTGGTTTATATTAATCTCACTCAAGGAAAGGTTTTTTACAATGCTGCCTATAAATTACTACTACTACTACTACTACTGCTACATGCCCCTAAGAGATAGAGCCTCCATCCCGTCATCCCCCATTCTCGTTTTTTTTTGCAAACTGTAAAAATTCTTCTTCTAGCTATCCTCCTCTTTTCCCTTTTTTCTGGGGGACAGGGCAGACAAATTCCTCTCTCCTTCCTTGAAGCCAGAGAGTCAGTGTGTTTGCATGCTGCACCAATCCCATCATTAGTCATCCTCTGCTGTCCTCCCCTGTTTGTTCAGCTAGGCCTCCCTCTGTTTGCTCGCTCTCTCTCTCTCTCTCTCTCTCTCTCTCTCTCTCTCTCATTCTCTACCTCTCTCTCTCTCTCCCTCGCTCTTTCCCTCTACCTGTCTCTACTTTTACCTTGCATTCCTCTGGCCTGGCTGCACACATACACACACACACACTCCTTGAAAGCGGCAGCTCTAGCCTTTAGCTCAGTGTGGATGTTGCCTGTATTCCATGGCTTCTGGTTGGGATATGTACGTATGGTCACTGTGGGGGGGGACTTCAGCGATGCACTCATTAATGAAGCCGGTGACTGATGTGGTGTACTCAATGCCATCGGATGAATCCCGGAACATATTCCAGTCTGTGCTAGCGAAACAGTCCTGTAGCTTAGCATCTGCTTCATCGGCCCACTTCCGTATTGAGCACGTCACTGGTACTTCCTGTTGGCTTATAAGCAAGAATCAGGAGGATAGAATTATGGTCAGATTTGCCAAATGGAAGGCCAGGGAGAGCTTTGTATGCATCTCTGTGTGTGAAGTAAAGGTAACAAGCAAAGACCTGTTAGGTAAGTCATAAAAATATTGGCACTAATCTATCTCCATGTTGGTACACTTGCTGCCAAGGACGATAAGTCCGGAAAATTCCAAAAGTGTCTCATTATAATGAATTCTTGTGGTTTTTTCGTTTTTCGTAAAGCCCACGAGATCAACAGACTTTGGATGTAACTTTAGCTAACCATCCTAACAGTGATATGGCAGTTCAACGCTTTTCTGGGTGCATTCGTTTTCAAAACTGACTTTTTGCAAAGAGAGTGTTTACTCAACTTAATGGGTGTATTTCTACATCAGTCGGTCATTGTAGGTGCCGTTGGGTGGTATGATCTCTCTCTCTCACACACACACACACACACACACACACACACACACACACACACACACACACACACACACACACACACACACACACACACACACACACACACACACACACACACACACACACACACACACACACACACACCAGACTGCTACCATTTAGTTGCATTTTGTGACCTTTTAACTTAGCCGTGCGAATTACATTCTTAATTGGTCGCATCATTGCAAGATGCACATTCTACATGGTCACCTCACTCAAAATGTCCTATTTTTAGGCGGCTAAAACCAAGATTTTGTCAACCAGTAAAGTACATTATACTCAAGATTCCTGTAATGAAAGCGTCTGCCTGACCCTGTACCTGTTTTGCTGAGGCCTGCTGTTGTGTCGAGCCACTATCTCTCTGCTTTCCCTCTGAGAAATACTCTGGGGGAAAAAGTGTTCTAATTGTAAAACATTTCAAAATCCTCTTGTGGGAAAAACACAGCTGTTGTGTTTGTCACAGTTGAAGAAAGGAGGTTTTCAGCTTTCTGTAGGTATCATTTATTTCTCAGCTCTCAATTTTGAGTTCAATAGCAATTATTTTACTATCGAGACATTTCATATGGCTTTGAGATACGTAGCGCGCAAAATGCACTTTTTATTTAACATATTTATTTTACCTTTATTTAACTAGGCAAGTCAGTTAAGAACAAATTCTTATTTTTAATGACGGCCTAGGAACAGTAGGTTAACTGCCTTGTTCGGGGGCAGAACGACAGATGTTTAACTTGTCAGCTCAGGGATTCGATCTAGCAACCTTTCGGTTACTAGTCCAACGCTCTAACCACTAGGCTACCAGCCATCCCACCGCAATTGCATACAGTGGCTTGTGAAAGTATTCACCCCCCTTGGCATTTTTCCTATTTTGTTGCCTTCCAACCTGGAATTAAAATACATTTTGGGGGGGTTTGTATCATTTTATTTACAAAACATGCCTACCACTTTGAAGATGAAACCTTTTTTTTGTGTGAAACAAACAAGAAATAAGACAAAGAAACAGAAAACTTGAGCATGCATAACTATTCAGCCCCCCAAAGTCAATACTTTGTAGAGCCACCTTTTGCAGCAATTACAGCTGCAAGTCTCTTGGGGTATGTCTCTATAAGCTTGGCACATCTAGCCACTGGGATTTTTGCCCATTCTTCAAGGCAAACTGCTCCAGCTCCTTCAAGTTGGATGGGTTCCGCTGGTGTACAGCAATCTTTAAGTCATACCACAGATTCTCAATTGGATTGATGTCTGGGCTTTGACTAGGCCATTCCAAGATATTTAAATGTTTCCCCTTAAACCACTCGAGAGTTGTTTTAGCAGTATGCTTAGGGTTATTGTCCTGCTGGAAGATGAACCTCCGTCCCAGTCTCAAATCTCTGGAAGACTGAAACAGGTTTCCCGCAAGAATTTCCCTGTATTTAGCGCCATCCATCATTCCTTCAATTCTGACCAGTTTCCCAGTCCCTGCCGATGAAAAACATGGCAACTAGTTGGGATATGCAAAATTTTTGTCTCATCTGACCAGAGTACCTTCTTCCATATCTTCCATATCATATTCCAGTCTCCCACATGCCTTTTGGCGAACAGCAAAAGTGTTTGCTTATTTTTTTCTTTAAGCAATGGCATTTTTCTGGCCACTCTTCCGTAAAGCCAAGCTCTGTTGAGTGTACGGCTTAAAGTGGTCCTATGGACAGATTCTCCAATCTCCGCTGTGGAGCTTTGCAGCTCCTTCAGGGTCATCTTTGGTCTCTTTCTTGCCTCTCTGATTAATGCCCTCCTTGCCTGGTCCCTGAGTTTAGGTGGGCAGCCCTCTCTTGGCAAGTTTGTTGTGGTGCCATATCCTTTCCATTTTTTAATAATGGATTTAAATGGTGCTCCGTGGGATGTTCAAAGTTTTGGATATTTTTTTATAACCCAACCCTGATCTGTACTTCTCCACAACTTGTCCCTGACCTGTTTGGAGAGCTCCTTGGTCTTCATGGTGCTGCTTGCTTGGTTGTGCCGCTTGCTTAGTGGTGTTGCAGACTATGGGGCCTTTCAGAACATATACTGAGATCATGTGACACTTAGATTGCATATAGGTGGACTTTATTTAACTAATTATGTCACTTCTGAAGGTAATTGGTTGCACCAGATCTTATTTAGGGGCTTCATAGAAAAGGGGGTTAATATATATGCACGCACCACTTTTCAGTTATTTTTTTTTAGAACGTTTTGAAACATGTTATTTTTTTAAATTTCACTTCACCACTTCACCATGTCCATTACACGAAATCCATATAAAAATCTATTTGTAATGCAACAAAATAGGAAAACGCCAAGGGGGATGAATACTTTTGCAAGACACTGTAGGCCTCTTTGGGTGGTAGGCTACAACTGCATTTGTTGGGGGACATAAAAAATGTACTGTTAGATTAATACATAACTACTAGCAGTCTGTATTATATTTAGAGTTAGATTAATACATAACTACTAGCAGTCTGTATTATATTTAGAGTTAGATTAATACATAACTACTAGCAGTCTGTATTATATTTAGAGTTAGATTAATACATAACTACTAGCAGTCTGTATTATATTTAGAGTTAGATTAATACATAACTACTAGTAGTCTGTATTATATTTAGAGTTAGATTAATACATAACTACTAGCAGTCTGTATTATATTTAGAGTTAGATTAATACATAACTACTAGTAGTCTGTATTATATTTAGAGTTAGATTAATACATAACTACTAGCAGTCTGTATTATATTTAGAGTTAGATTAATACATAACTACTAGCAGTCTGTATTATATTTAGAGTTAGATTAATACATAACTACTAGTAGTCTGTATTATATTTAGAGTTAGATTTATACATAACTACTAGTAGTCTGTATTATATTTAGAGTTAGATTTATACATAACTACTAGTAGTCTGTATTATATTTAGAGTTAGATTAATACATAACTACTAGCAGTCTGTATTATATTTAGAGTTAGATTAATACATAACTACTAGTAGTCTGTATTATATTTAGAGTTAGATTAATACATAACTACTAGTAGTCTGTATTATATTTAGAGTTAGATTAATACATAACTACTAGCAGTCTGTATTATATTTAGAGTTAGATTAATACATAACTACTAGCAGTCTGTATTATATTTAGAGTTAGATTAATACATAACTACTAGTAGTCTGTATTATATTTAGAGTTAGATTAATACATAACTACTAGCAGTCTGTATTATATTTAGAGTTAGATTAATACATAACTACTAGCAGTCTGTATTATATTTAGAGTTAGATTAATACATAACTACTAGTAGTCTGTATTATATTTAGAGTTAGATTAATACATAACTACTAGCAGTCTGTATTATATTTAGAGTTAGATTAATACATAACTACTAGCAGTCTGTATTATATTTAGAGTTAGATTAATACATAACTACTAGCAGTCTGTATTATATTTAGAGTTAGATTAATACATAACTACTAGCAGTCTGTATTATATTTAGAGTTAGATTAATACATAACTACTAGTAGTCTGTATTATATTTAGAGTTAGATTAATACATAACTACTAGCAGTCTGTATTATATTTAGAGTTAGATTAATACATAACTACTAGCAGTCTGTATTATATTTAGAGTTAGATTAATACATAACTACTAGTAGTCTGTATTATATTTAGAGTTAGATTAATACATAACTACTAGCAGTCTGTATTATATTTAGAGTTAGATTAATACATAACTACTAGTAGTCTGTATTATATTTAGAGTTAGATTAATACATAACTACTAGCAGTCTGTATTATATTTAGAGTTAGATTAATACATAACTACTAGCAGTCTGTATTATATTTAGAGTTAGATTAATACATAACTACTAGCAGTCTGTATTATATTTAGAGTTAGATTAATACATAACTACTAGCAGTCTGTATTATATTTAGAGTTAGATTAATACATAACTACTAGTAGTCTGTATTATATTTAGAGTTAGATTAATACATAACTACTAGCAGTCTGTATTATATTTAGAGTTAGATTAATACATAACTACTAGCAGTCTGTATTATATTTAGAGTTAGATTAATACATAACTACTAGCAGTCTGTATTATATTTAGAGTTAGATTAATACATAACTACTAGCAGTCTGTATTATATTTAGAGTTAGATTAATACATAACTACTAGCAGTCTGTATTATATTTAGAGTTAGATTAATACATAACTACTAGTAGTCTGTATTATATAACTACTAGTAGTCTGTATTATATTTAGAGTTAGATTTATACATAACTACTAGTAGTCTGTATTATATTTAGAGTTAGATTAATACATAACTACTAGCAGTCTGTATTATATTTAGAGTTAGATTAATACATAACTACTAGTAGTCTGTATTATATTTAGAGTTAGATTAATACATAACTACTAGCAGTCTGTATTATATTTAGAGTTACATTAATACATAACTACTAGTAGTCTGTATTATATTTAGAGTTAGATTAATACATAACTACTAGCAGTCTGTATTATATTTAGAGTTAGATTAATACATAACTACTAGCAGTCTGTATTATATTTAGAGTTAGATTAATACATAACTACTAGTAGTCTGTATTATATTTAGAGTTAGATTAATACATAACTACTAGTAGTCTGTATTATATTTAGAGTTAGATTAATACATAACTACTAGCAGTCTGTATTATATTTAGAGTTAGATTAATACATAACTACTAGCAGTCTGTATTATATTTAGAGTTAGATTAATACATAACTACTAGCAGTCTGTATTATATTTAGAGTTAGATTAATACATAACTACTAGCAGTCTGTATTATATTTAGAGTTAGATTAATACATAACTACTAGCAGTCTGTATTATATTTAGAGTTAGATTAATACATAACTACTAGCAGTCTGTATTATATTTAGAGTTAGATTAATACATAACTACTAGCAGTCTGTATTATATTTAGAGTTACATTAATACATAACTACTAGTAGTCTGTATTATATTTAGAGTTAGATTAATACATAACTACTAGTAGTCTGTATTATATTTAGAGTTAGATTAATACATAACTACTAGCAGTCGGTATTATATTTAGAGTTAGATTTATACATAACTACTAGTAGTCTGTATTATATCTATAGTTAGATTAATACATAACTACTAGCAGTCTGTATTATATCTATAGTTAGATTAATACATAACTACTAGCAGTCTGTATTATATTTAGAGTTAGATTAATACATAACTACTAGCAGTCTGTATTATATTTAGAGTTAGATTAATACATAACTACTAGTAGTCTGTATTATATTTAGAGTTAGATTAATACATAACTACTAGTAGTCTGTATTATATCTATAGTTAGATTAATACATAACTACTAGCAGTCTGTATTATATTTAGAGTTAGATTAATACATAACTACTAGCAGTCTGTATTATATCTATAGTTAGATTTATACATAACTACTAGTAGTCTGTATTATATTTAGAGTTAGATTAATACATAACTACTAGCAGTCTGTATTATATTTAGAGTTACATTAATACATAACTACTAGTAGTCTGTATTATATTTAGAGTTAGATTAATACATAACTACTAGTAGTCTGTATTATATTTAGAGTTAGATTAATACATAACTACTAGCAGTCTGTATTATATTTAGAGTTAGATTAATACATAACTACTAGCAGTCTGTATTATATTTAGAGTTAGATTAATACATAACTACTAGCAGTCTGTATTATATTTAGAGTTAGATTAATACATAACTACTAGCAGTCTGTATTATATTTAGAGTTAGATTAATACATAACTACTAGTAGTCTGTATTATATTTAGAGTTAGATTAATACATAACTACTAGTAGTCTGTATTATATTTAGAGTTAGATTAATACATAACTACTAGCAGTCTGTATTATATTTAGAGTTAGATTAATACATAACTACTAGCAGTCTGTATTATATTTAGAGTTAGATTAATACATAACTACTAGCAGTCTGTATTATATTTAGAGTTAGATTAATACATAACTACTAGTAGTCTGTATTATATTTAGAGTTAGATTAATACATAACTACTAGTAGTCTGTATTATATTTAGAGTTAGATTAATACATAACTACTAGCAGTCTGTATTATATTTAGAGTTAGATTAATACATAACTACTAGCAGTCTGTATTATATTTAGAGTTAGATTAATACATAACTACTAGCAGTCTATATTATATTTAGAGTTAGATTAATACATAACTACTAGCAGTCTGTATTATATTTAGAGTTAGATTAATACATAACTACTAGTAGTCTGTATTATATTTAGAGTTAGATTAATACATAACTACTAGTAGTCTGTATTATATTTAGAGTTACATTAATACATAACTACTAGCAGTCTGTATTATATTTAGAGTTAGATTAATACATAACTACTAGCAGTCTGTATTATATTTAGAGTTAGATTAATACATAACTACTAGCAGTCTGTATTATATTTAGAGTTAGATTAATACATAACTACTAGCAGTCTGTATTATATTTAGAGTTAGATTAATACATAACTACTAGTAGTCTGTATTATATTTAGAGTTAGATTAATACATAACTACTAGCAGTCTGTATTATATTTAGAGTTAGATTAATACATAACTACTAGCAGTCTGTATTATATTTAGAGTTAGATTAATACATAACTACTAGTAGTCTGTATTATATTTAGAGTTAGATTAATACATAACTACTAGCAGTCTGTATTATATTTAGAGTTAGATTAATACATAACTACTAGCAGTCGGTATTATATTTAGAGTTAGCGATATACTCAGGTGGTGAATTAGCCCCAAATAAATTAGCCTATGATATTAGTGAACATAAAGATGCAGGGAAATTAATCTCAATTGAACAAAACAAAATGTATATATATATATATATATTCTGGTGCCCTATTTTAACAGCAATAGTCAACCCAACATGCATGACAATCACTGGATTAGGTTGCACATTCAAATATTTAGAATCACAACAGGATTTCTTGAATACCATCTCAGTAATCCATTATATTTTTAATAAAGCTCTGTGAATGACTATAAGATTATACAAATGTTCTCTACTGCGTGACGGACCGATTTTTCACCAGGGGAGAAAAATGTTAGCCCTGCACACACACACACACACACACACACACACACACACACACACACACACACACACACACACACACACACACACACACACACACACACACACACACACACACACACACACACACACACACACACACACACACACACACACACACACACACAAAATTCCTTGCATTGCGCCGACAACTTATTCAATCAAACTCGCTCATTAAAAAGCACGTTCCGTTTAATAAACTGCCATAGTTTGGAGGTCTGGGGATGTCAAGTGGAGGCATGAAAGCCCAGGCCACAGTGTGGAGTGGATGAGAGGGGCTTAGGGCCGTGCAGTCTCCTACACTTACGAGCGTGTCTTTCTCTCCTCCTTTCCTCTTCTCCTCATGCCACCCGCTGAGCCAGTCAGTCAGTCGTCTGAGTGGAAAGGCTTCTCCTGTTGGCCCCATTGTCCAGTTCATGAAAGAGCTTGTCTTCAATTAGCCCTGATAAGAGATGGAGAGAGGGAAGCCGGGGGCCGAGAGGAAAGGAGGAGGAGAGGAAGAGGGCAAGCAACAGGATCACCTGGGCAGAGCTCGAATCACTTTGATGATATTGGTCAATTTCAAAAGATCTCCAAAGTACACCATTGTCTATCCAATAATATGGGAAGAAGTACGGGGGCGGGCTCGAAATTCAAGGAGCCACATGTATGGATGCAAAGGCAGGAAGGGGGATAAGGGGAGAGGGGAGAACAAACACAATAGCCTGGGTTATTTTATTATTAAGTATTATCTATTAACTTCCTACCTCGATAAGATCTTTATCACAACCCCTCAAATTACCTGCACGTACATTTATCAACACCCATCGGTCGCCATGGCTCCCAGGGAGCACTGTGGGGCCCCCAACTACCGCCCTGGCCTCATTGGATCTACGGGCTACTCTATTTCTTCTTCCCTTCTTCGTCTCCTCCTTCCACGGGCCAATGCTGAATGGAAGTTCATTTTGAGCCGGTTGATTGATCTCGCCAGGGACAAATAGCAAGATATATTTTCTCAAAGATGAAGAGGGCTCGGGTCGGGATGGAGGGGGGATGTGGGAGGGGGATGGGTGGTTTGGGGGGTAAGTGAGCTATTGCCGGGGTTGACCGCTGATTGCGTTCAGCGGGGGAGAATGAATGGGCGGCCGGGTTACCCACGACATGGCGCTGGGGCCAGATGGGGGGGGGTCATATGGCCCTCTGTGATTGTCCAGTTATCCAAATTATTTCACCTTTCTTATTGGAGAAAGAGGGGGAAGAAACGAGGGGACATAAAAACACGTTACCGGTTAACCCTTCCACTGCCGCTGTCGACTGTGTGTCACAGTTGGTGTCACAGTATGTCTGTTACACTTCCAGAATCAAGACGTTAAGATATGCAATCTATAGATTTGATCCTCATATGTAAATGTATATGGACTCCAGGGATTTCTACATCAAATTACATTTAGATCTGGATGCAAAATATGCACTTTGCCCATATATTTCAAAATATATGTCTCTTACGCAGAGCCTCACTAACTGTTGATGTTGAAAATACTTAGTAATGTCCACTAGCGCTGTCTGTCTGTATATCTGTCTATATCTCCTAATGGTGTTATCAACAGGTGTTAAAAACAGGTGTCAACTGGGGACGGCCAGGGGTGTCACAGCTGCAGTCTGTCACGCACACTCACACGCGCGCGCACACGCACACGCACACACGCACACACACACACACACACACACACACACACACACACACACACACACACACACAAACTTTCACTCGTACACACACTTTCAACCATACACACAAACCCACACACACACGCACAAACACGAAGCAAACACCAACTTCACCAAGTCTACACTACTTTTTGAGGACAGGAGAGCTATGAGTACATCATTAAACCAGCGTACCTCTCCCTTCAATGTAACATCTAAACCACCTCATAAAAAGTCTGAACAAATCGAGGAGGAGGTCAGGCGTCACTATCCATACACTTATAGAAAGAAAGGTGCTATCTAGAACCTAAAAGGGTTCTTCGGCTTCCCCCACAGGAGAACTCTTTGAAGACCCCTGTTTGGTTCCAAGTAAAACCCATTTGAGTTGCATGTAGAACCCTTTACACAGAGGGTTCTAAAATGGATTCCAAAAGAGTTCTACATGGTACCAAAAAGGGTATCTCCTAAGGGGACAGCCGAAGAACCCATTTGGAACACTTTTTTCTGTATCAAGCCACTGCAGTAATGTGTTGTTATAATAACGGGAGTTAGCAATTAGCTTAGCATCCTCTTGGCTGAGGCAGGTAAAGAATGCGCTAAGCTCGGGTAGGCAGTCGGAATGCAACACTTGGGACTGGGAGAGAGGGAGGGAGGAGGTGGAGGGGTGTTAAGGACAGGGGGAGAAGGGGTGAGTGGGGGTGGGGTGGGTGTTAGAGCTGGAATCTGTGAGCTCAGAGAGGCTCAGACCGCGTTCATTGTCTGTGTCCTGCTTAATCACTGTCATACGGAAGGGATTGGAGCGCCCGCCGCCATGCCATCATCCCCACCGGGCCACCATCCCCACCGGGCCACGCTATGCTATCCCCTACTCTACAGCAGCCCTGCATCCTCCACGCCCCCGGCAAAGGAGAACGGGGGAAGGTTAGAGAGGGACAGTTAGGGAGGTACAGAGTGTGTGTAGTGGGTGTACGAGTGAAAGTGTGTGTGTGTGTAATAGTGAAAGTGTGTGTGTGTGTGTAAGAGTGAAAGTGTTTGTGTGTGTTTAAGAGTGAAAGTGCGTGTGTGTGTGTGTGTGTGTGTTGGATGACAGCCTCGTCTGTCTATCATCAGGCTATCTCACTAGCTCAACTGCCTCACTAACTGACGCGCACTGTTCAGAGTCCATCATCTGATACCCCCTCTCTCTCTCCATGTCCCTTTCTTAGTCCCCCTCCTGCCCCCCTCTCACCCGGCCCCCTCTCTTTCCACCTCTCTGTACTTCTGTCATCTCCCCTCTATCGTCCCTCCCCTTTCCACCCCCACCTTCCCTCCATCCCTCCATCCCTGGCTTTGCTAAATAAGCCGGACACTTGATGGCTTCTCGTCTGGGGGTGACAGGTGAAATGGCCCCTGTTGTCCCCCCACTCCTCTCCTCTCGTCCCAGACAGATCTGTTTGAAAAGACTGACTTCTGGGGCTTTGTGTGCGTGTGCGTGTGCATGTGTGCATGTGTGTGTGTGTGTGTGTGTGGTTGGGGGAGCTATCTATAACAAAGGAGAGGCAGCAACAAATTCACTGGGAATGGGAAAAGGTAGAGTGAGTGAGGATCAATTAATTCATACATTTATAATTGGTAGGTTTCGTTATCTGTTTTAACAAACATTTTTATTGTTCTTTATTGTTCTTGATCTTATTTGTAGTATGGTATTCATATATTTTTATCTGTATTGTTGTTTATCATTAGTTTTCTTTGGTGCAAATAAATAAATACATATAGACGGGCGAAAACAAGAGACAGGTTACCTGCGAAAGACAGACCCTGTGTAGTGGAGTAAATCAGCAGCAGAGAGAGTTGAGAGAGAGTTGAGAGAGAGAGAGAGAGAGAGAGAGAGAGAGAGAGAGAGAGAGAGAGAGAGAGAGAGAGAGAGAGAGTTGAGAGAGAGTTGAGAGAGAGAGAGAGAGTTGAGAGAGAGAGAGAGAGAGAGAGAGAGAGAGAGAGAGAGAGAGAGAGAGAGAGAGAGGGGAGAGAGAGAGGGGAGAGAGAGAGAGAGAGAGAGAGAGAGAGAGAGAGAGAGAGAGAGAGAGTTGAGAGAGAGAAAGAGAGTTGCGAGAGAGAGAGAGAGTTGAGAGAGAGAGAGAGTTGCGAGAGAGAGAGAGAGAGAGAGAGAGAGAGAGAGAGAGAGAGAGAGAGAGAGAGAGAGAGAGAGAGAGAGAGAGAGAGACAAAGAGACAAAGAGAGCGATGTGAGTGTGTTAACATGGCAGGGGTAAAGCATGCCCATCTGTAAATGTTTTTGGGGATGGATTTGCGGGTATTCAATCTGCTGTTATTCAAACACTCAGTCATTTAAAATGGTAGTCAGCAAAGGGTAGAGGGGGAAGAAAGGATGTCATGAAAGAGAGAGAGATGGATGAGGCAGAGGGACAGAGAGAGAGAGAGCGTGGGGCTCGGGTACATCACTGGGGTGTACAGTTGAAGTCGGAAGTTTACATAATCCTTAGCCAAATACATTTCAACTCAGTTTTTCACAATTCCTGACATTTAATCCCAGTAAACATTCCCTGTCTTAGGTCAGTTAGGATCACCACTTTATTTTAAGAATGTGAAATGTCAGAATAATAGTAGAGAGAATGACTTATTTCAGCTTTTATTTCTTTCATCACATTCCCAGTGGGTCAGAAGTTTACATTCACTCAATTAGTATTTGGTAGCATTGCCTTTAAATTGTTTAACTTGGGTCAAACATTTCGGGTAGCCTTCCACAAGCTTCCCACAATAAGTTGGGTGAATTTTGGCCCATTCCTCCTGACAGAGCTGGTGTAACTGAATCAGGTTTGTAGGCCTCCTTGCTCGCACACGCTTTTTCAGTTCTGCCAAAAAATGTTCTATAGCATTGAGGTCAGGGCTTTGTGTATGACCACTCCAATACCTTGACTTTGTTGTCCTGAAGCCATTTTGCCACAACTTTGGAAGTATGTTTGGAGTCATTGTCCATTTGGAAGACCCATTTGCGACCAAGCTTTAACTTCCTGACTGATGTCTTGAGATGTTGCTTCAATATATCCACATCATTTATTTTGTGAAGTGCACCAGTCCCTCCTGCAGCAAAGCACCCCCACAACATGATGCTGCCACCCCCGTGCTTCACGGTTGGGATGGTGTTCTTTGGCTTGCAAGTCTCCACCTTTTTCCTCCAAACATAACGATGGTCATTATGGCTAAACAAATAGTTCTACTTTTGTTTCATCAGACCAGAGGACATTTCTCCAAAAAGTACAATCTTTGTCCCCATGTGCAGTTGCAAACTGTAGTCTGGCTTTTTTATGGTGGTATTGGAGCAGTGGCTTCTTCCTTGCTGAGCGGCCTTTCAGGTTATGTCAATATAGGACTTGTTTTACTGTGGATAAATATACTTTTGTACCTGTTTCCTCCAGCATCTTCACAAGGTCCTTGGCTATTGTTCTGGGATTGATTTGCACTTTTTGCACCAAAGTACGTTCATCTCTAGGAGACAGGATGCGTCTCCTTCCTGAGCGGTATGACGGCTGCGTGGTCCCATGGTGTTTATACTTGATCGGCTATGAAAAGCCAACTGACATTTACTCCCGAGGTGCTGACCTGTTGCACCCTCGACAACCACTGTGATTTTTATTATTTGACCCTGCTGGTCATCTATGAACATTTCAACATCTTGGCCATGTTCTGCACAGCCAGAAGAGGACAGGCCACCCCTCATAGCCTGGGTCCTCTCTAGGTTTCTTCCTAGGTTTTGGCCTTTCTAGGTAGTTTTCCCTAGCCACCGTGCTCCTACACCTGCATTGCTTGCTGTTTGGGGTTTTAGGCTGGGTGTCTGTACAGCACTTTGATATATCAGCTCATGTAAGGGATTTATAAAATAAATGTGATTGACTTGCGTACTATTGTTTGTACAGATGAACATGGTACCTTCAGGTGTTTGGAAATTGCTCCCAAGGATGAACCAGACTTGTGGAGGTCTACAATTGTTTTCTGAGGTCTTGGCTGATTTCTTTAGATTTGCCCATGATGTCAAGCAAAGAGGCACTGAGTTTGAAGGTAGGCCTTGAAATACATCCACAGGTACACCTCCAATTGACTCAAATGATGTCAATTAGCCTATCAGAAGCTTCTAAAGCCATGCCATCCTTTTCTGACATTTTCCAAGCTGTTTAAAGGCACAGTCAACTTAGCGTATGTAAACTTCTGACCCACTGGAATTGTGATACAGTGAATTATAAGTGAAATAATCTGTCTGTAAACAATTGTTGGAAAAATTAATTGTGTCATGCACAAAGTAGATGTCCTAACCTACTTGCCAAAACTATAGTTTGTTAACAAGAAATGGTTGGATTGGTTGAAAAACAAGTTTTAATGACTCCAACCTAAGTGTATGTAAACTTCCGACTTCAACTGTATATCTTGTGTGTCACCTGTAATGGTAAAGGAGGTTGCTCCTGAAAAAGAGGGACTTGTTTCCTCACTGGAAGACAGCTGGGTAGACTTGAAACAGAAGAAGAATACATACATACGTACCACCACCGACAGAATGGCACATTTAAAGCCCAGAGCTGTGGAGGGATACTTTAGACCAAAGCATCTCAAAGGTCCAGACGTATTGCTCACAATGGCTTTCTATCTGTGTCTGACCTTCACCCTCTCTCGCACCCAAACCGCGTCCTCGCTTCCTCTCGTGAAAAACCAACAAAAAGAAAATGAGAAAAACCTTGCAATCCTTCCCCCTCTTCCAGAGGATGGCACGGCCAGAGGATGGCACGGCCAAAGGATGGCACGGCCAGAGGATGGCACGGCCAGAGGATGGCACGGCCAGAGTCTGGCGACGAGGATGCACGTTTGGGCTTAATTTCTCACCCCCCTACATCTCTGTTTCGTGCTAATGAATTTAATCCTGTAAGCACGTGTAAGCCCCCTCGTCAGGGAGCCAAGTCACATTGGCAGGGGAACAGAGCTCAGAGAGATGCATGGTGGGGAGTGGGGGGGGAGCATGGTCGGGGTTAGTGTTGGTGGGAATGCATTGTGCATTGTGAAAGAGGAGAGAGCATTAACGTGGGGCATAAACAACAACAGTGGATCGACCCACCGACCGCAAGTGGAAAGTACTGTTTAAGATCGAGGGCAACGGAGGGTGGGGGGAGGGAAATCACTTTTCCCAAATGTTGGGGGGGATTGTGTGAATAATCAATATCGCTCCTTTTCTCTCCTTTTCCAGTCTTCTTTTTCCCAGAGATAGCAGAATGGGAATATGTGAAAGGGAGGAAGATAAAGGGGGATGAAAAATGGGAAGGAGACCTTCTTGTCATTCGCAGCGCAGAACAGGAGTCTGCACAACTTCTTTCTTTCATTCTCTCTTCTCCTTCCCTTTCCTGGACTTGGTTGAGGTGGAGGGGCGGTGGGGGCGAAGAGGGGGGTCTGGTTTGAATGTGCGGGGGGGGGACACCAGGACCCCTTTCCAAATCCCCAGTGTAAAGGAGTAGGATTTGGCAGGTCTGGATGGGAGATAAAGTGATGGGGCGAGGAGGTGGAAGAGGGAAGGGAGGAGGAGGGGAGGGATGGGGGCTGGTGGCTATCGAAAAGAAGAGCATTCGTGTTGTGGCCGGACCGTGCCAGGGTCGCCGGTAATTTTTTCCCGGATTGTAACCGCTTCTGGGAGGGAGGAGTATTCTTCACTTGCTAAATAGCGGTGCGACGGTCAATCAACCTCAAAGACCATCCTCCCTCCTCTCCTCTATCGTGATAACAATCTCCCCCAAATGTCAGCGAACAGAAGCTCACCAAATACATTCCTCTGGGCTTGTAGAGCAACAAGCTATTGAGTCGGAGATAAGCCCCTTTTAGAAAAGGGAAGGAGAATTTAATTCAGGTTTGAGTGACAGCAGGAGGATTTATCCCCTCCGTCGGGACAATGCCGCCTTTTCGGAGACTTTAATCTCCCACAGACAATGGCCTGTTTTTTCTCCCCTCATCCTGCGCTTTTCCCACGATGCTCGCTGCTGGATGGCCGCCATTATCTCTCTCCCTGTTCCGTTTTTCTGTGAATCGTCCGTGTTTGTGTCAAGACGGATGGGAAGGAAGGGGACGGAAGAAGAGAGAGAGAGAGAGAGAGAGAGAGAGAGAGAGAGAGAGAGAGAGAGAGAGAGAGAGAGAGAGAGAGAGAGAGAGAGAGAAAGGGAGAGTTTTGTGAGCCAAGTTCATTGAGTGTGCCTGGGACAGTCGGATGCCAGAAGGGTCAGCAGACATCATCATATGTCCCTAACAACAAAAGGGAGAGGGGAGGGAGGGAGGGAAAGAGAGAGGGAGAGAGGGGAGGTTGGGGTGCGCTGGGAGCTGAAGACGGGAGGAGAGAGGGCCTTCATCCAATGCTCAAGGAGGCTACCTAAGAAAGACATGAGTCTAATCAGAGAAGAGAGAGAAAAAGAAAGAGAGAAAGAGAAAAAAAAGAGAGAGAGAGAGGAGTGTGCATGTGTCCGTGCATGTTAGCGAGCATGTGTGTATATGTGTGTGATGGCTGGAGATGACACTAAGAGAGCACAATGCATCCCAGAGGGAGCATCATCGTCAAAGCGTGTGTCTAACCCGCTGGGTAGCAATCAGTGTCCTGAGTCTCCTGAGCCCACGTAGCTAGACTAGCCTGCTGAGCTAAAGATAGGACACAGCCATATTATATATTCAGGGGGAAAATCTAATGTATTCCATTTAGTCTTTATGGAGATGATGATTTATCCTGGCGAACTGAGCCATATACAGTATATTCATCATTCACACACACCGTCTGCATCCCAAATAGCACCCTATTGCGCTGCTTTTGGGCCCTGGTCAAAAGCAGTGCACTATGTAGGGAATAGTGTGCCCGCTGGGACGCAACCACTGAGGGGGGGAAAGCAGCCACACTGCCGTAAGTGCAGGCCAATTTGACGATGGAGGTTATTCTTCGTGAATATTGAGGAAGAACTTGATCTAAGACATTGAATAGTATTGATTAGGGTGGGGGGAGGTGGGTGTATAGATGATGGAACTATGTCTCATTGAAGAGAAGCTCAGGTAAATATCAGAAGGTTCAGGGCATTGCACTGAGCACACTGAAGCTAGAGATATCTGTTTTTTTGCATCTCGATCCACCGCCTTCGCCTGTGTAACACTTCCGCATGGGCGGTGAAAGGTGGCAGAGCTAGAGCGGTGTCTGTAAGACCACGAGACCTCCCAAAAATGGGTCTTCTCACAAAATTGTCTGTAGAGTCCAAACAGTTTGGCCTATTATGACTCCTCTATGGAAAGATGAGTTTCACAAACACGATGGGGGTTCTCCGTTTTGCTCTACGACCCCCACAAGCGTCTTGCGACTCGTCTGAAGTCGGTACAGCCGATCTGACAACTTCTGTCTGTAGCGTCCGAACGGTTTGGGCTACACACTAATATGACTCCTCTGCGGAAAGGCGAGACTCTCACAAACACATACTTGTTGGTTGTTTTGCTCGTCTGAAGGTCCCTCGGTACCAGTTGAAAATAATAATGGAAGTACACTGTATAATGAGACTGTTTAGTGACAAAAATAAGAGGTTAAATACATGAATAAAATATATACATTACCAGTCAAAGGTTTATAGAACGCCAAGAGAGTGCAAAGCTGTCATCAAGGCAAAGGGTGGCTACCTTGAAGATTCTAAAATATAAAACACTTTTTTGGTTACTACATGATTCCACATGTGTTATTTCATAGTTGTGATGTCTTCACTACTATTCTACAATGTAGAAAATATAGAAAAACCTTGGAATGAGTAGGTGTGTCCAAACTTTGACTGGTACTGTATATGCTTCCTGATCTTTCTTAAATCTCTCAGCTATAGGATAGACACTTCAGAACAAACTTCCTTTCCATTTTTTAAAATGAAATGCTTAAATAGCACTAAGTAAGGCCAAATAATCATTTTCATCAATGAATTTTGTTATATAATAATTTTTTAAAATTGCAATGGGTATTACAATTCCAAATCAAATGACAAAATGATCCTTGGTATGACCTTCTTAAAACAATTCCAGACATATAGCATAACCTTCGACAGGACTTAAACGGTGTAGACTGTTCAGTAGTACCCCCCACCCCCCACCCCACCTCCGGGTTTAAGAACTATACAACCCCCTCCCACCACACATTTATAGATTTGTATAGATTTGTTTGTATATAGGTATATATATATATATATATCCCCCACTCACTCAATCACATTATAGGGGCGGCAGGTTGCCTAGTGGTTAGAGCGTTGAGCCAGTAACCGAAAGGTTGCTAGATCGAATCCCTGAGCTGACAAGGAAAAAATCTGTCGTTCTGCCCCTGAACAAGGCAGTTAATCCACTGTTCCTAGGCCGTCATTGTAAATAAGAATTTGTTTTGAACTGACTTGCCTAGTAAAATAAATATAGAATTGTGGCTTCACAAATTTGAGTTGATACACTCCTCTCCTCTCAGATGGAGCGTTTCCTAATCAGCCACGTATAAAACCCTCCCAGTGGGAAGCAGAGAAAATAAATATTCACATAATCATAGAAGAGGGCCCATGACAAACCCCAGATGTATTTCTCCGGCCTTAGGAGCTGTACTGTACTGGCCCCAAAGTGTGTAGGGGGTGAGTTTGTGTGAGGGGGGGGGGGTGAGTTTGTGTGAGGGGGGGGGTGAGTTTGTGTGAGGGGGGGTGAGTTTGTGTGAGGGGGGGAAAGTGTGTGTGAGGGGGGGAAGTGTGTGTGTGCATGCGTTTACTGTAACCCTCGCACACATGGGTCCCCGTGCAGTTCTCAGCGTGTGTATGTGGTCTGGGGGATGCTATTGCTGGGCATATGGCGAGGAGCAGACGAGGACTGGATGTCATTTTGTGAAGCGTAAATATTTATTTCCCATCCCTGGACTTGTCAGTGGAGTGATTGATTTCCTCGCCACAGTTTGCCCCGATGTGTTCAAAACCATATGGTGCACAAAACACATTGTTGCTATTCACAAAATAGGCTCTCCAAGCAAGAGGCTCTTTCCCAACCCCCCAGTGGAACATGTATAACAGTTGCCTTTCGACTGAACTATTGATTTCAGCCAAAAAGCTGCATTACACTAGTTACTGATATGTCATACTAGCATTGATATTGTAGGAGGATGGAGGTAATGATTGACAGGTGGGTGACACACTTAGCTAATTGTTCAGAACTGTTAATAGAACACAGGTACAGAGACTGACAAACAGCTCACACACACTCCCTTACTGGTCACTTCCAACGTCTGCGCAGAGAATTCCACTCTGGAATTCATCCATGTTATACAGAATAGTGTGATATAAAGCAAAAATAAATCAAATATTTGAGTGAATAGATTGCCCCCGTTTGCTCAGTTGTAGGAAGTAAGAAGCCATGGTGTGTGGCTGTCTGTGCTACCAGCTCTCACAGTCTCACGTCGAAATTAGACGTTCATTAATGTTTCTCAAACGTAAAATTTTTGAAGATGTTCCACACGTAAAATGTAGAATTGTTCAAGGTTAAGTTTAGGTATTTTCTCAACATTTTTAAGGTTAGTTTTAAGGTTAGGCATTAACTCCAAATTCTTAAGGTTAAGCATTAACTCAATGTAAAGGTAAGGGTTAAGATTTGGGATAGGCTTAAAACGAAAATAGAAAATTGCTGGATTTGAACTAGAATCAGATGCTTATGCTAATCTGCCATTGCCATCCACGCCGCCCTTGCAAAACCAAAACATAGTTAAATGTAACAGCGCTCACTGTTGCCCCTTGTGGCCGGTCTCCACGTCATCTCTATGTCGTCCTCAGATGGTAGTCGAATACTGACTTGTATAGTCGCGAGACCTGGCTGTGTGTGTGTTTGTCTGGGATAGTATTGACTCTAACCTCTGACCTCTAACTTTGACCTCTGGAAAGACGCACAGGCTCCTTCCCACTGCTTTCTGAGGGACTACCATGATCTGTAGTGTGTGTTTAGGGGTTTAGACTATGTTTCTTTGGGAAAAGCTCCATCCATACCTGCCTCAGCACCCATGCCACCTCTGACTCTCATTCTCCCCTTATAGAAGCATCGTCTCCGGAGAAAGAGGGTCAAGACCCCTGCGATGGTGCTCTCGATCCTTTGAGTTGGGTTGAGCTACCAGTTTCTGCCTGAATGTCGTGGCCCTGTCGACCAAAAATATTTCTAAATGTTTACCACAAAACATCAACAAGGTAAATATCCAGAGACTTCCTCAGACACTAGATAAAGAAACATTATTTTATACCAAATTAAGACACCCTAAAAACGCAAGACTTCAGGGGTACTTTGGCGGAGAGGACAGGGTGCAAGTTTGTGTTGACTACGGAAAAGCATTTTCTGTTGCATACGCATCTAGCTATACATATGACTGATTTCTACCATCAATACGGTAACGTCAATATCAAATCGTGGCATTCGGGTCAATTATCCCTCTGTTTTTCTATATGCCTTGCTTTCTTTCTGTTTATTTGGTCTCTGTTCACTTGGGCTCCCATGTAAAAGAGATGTTGGTCCCAATGGTACTTCCCCTGCTAAAATAAAGGTTACATTTGTGTGGGTTTTAAAATTGCATGTTGGGAGTCTGCCTGTGTCCAGCTCTGTAGAAACCGAGGTTTCCCCTTAGAGACCTCCTCAGGGACCTGAGTGTTCCTTGTAAAAAAGTCAACCACCGATTTTCTATCCTCAGTCAGTCATCTCATCTCCCCCCTCCGATTTTAGAAATAGGCTGCTTCTCTTCCAACCCTTGCTGGAGTGCCGATCCCTGCTTCCCAGCAATAAAAAAAGGCCCTCGGTCGGAAGATGCTTGGAGGATGTGGTTATTTTCAGTAAATGATGCCCCAACGGCAGAGAAATGACTTGGGCTGTGATCACTCCATTGCAGCTCAACCCCATGAGTCAGCCCTAGTGATATCTGTTCCAGAGAAAACACACTTCACTTATTCCTCTCTCTCTTTCTCCCCCTCTTTCTATCGCTCGCTCCCTCTTTCTCTGTCTCTCTCTCTACCTCCCTCTCTCTCTTTCTCCCCCTCTTTCTATCGCTCGCTCCCTCTTTCTCTGTCTCTCTCTCTTCCTCCCCCTCTTTCTATCGCTCGCTCCTTCTTTCTCTGTCTCTTTCTCCCCCTCTTTCTATCGCTCGCTCCCTCTTTCTCTGTCTCTCTCTCTACCTCCCTCTCTCTCTTTCTCCCCCTCTTTCCATCGCTCGCTCCTTCTTTCTCTGTCTCTCTCTTTCTCCCCCTCTTTCTATCGCTCGCTCCCTCTTTCTCTGTCTCTCTCTCTACCTCCCTCTCTCTCTTTCTCCCCCTCTTTCCATCGCTCGCTCCTTCTTTCTCTGTCTCTCTCTTTCTCCCCCTCTTTCTATCGCTCGCTCCCTCTTTCTCTGTCTCTCTCTCTACCTCCCTCTCTCTCTTTCTCCCCCTCTTTCTCTGTCTCTCTCTCTACCGCCCTCTCTCTCTGACTTGCTCAATAAACTTGCTTTTCTTCTTTTTGCAGCTCCCTGTCTGCGTTAAGGAGCAAGCCCGAGTAATTAAAACAACACGGCTGTAATTTGCAATGACCTTTTTCATTTCTGACCTCAGTTCCAGATAGCCATATCTGACCCAGCGGTGGACCAGGTCGGGCAATTTCCGGCTGATTTCGATGGTCTCTACTCTCTAGCATATATTCCACTGGTATTGTGGGTACTTGGAGACCAAGCTGATTGTTTGGTTGTTGCGTTAATTTATACACAAATGTGTATCTTCAGAGCCTTACCGAGTCCCCACCCCACACTAACACTATTAGTCAAAGTTGCGTCTAGGTTTCAGCGAGGGGCCTTTTCATGTGAAAGACTTTTGTCCCTGGTGAGGGACTTCCAATGTAAGGAAAATACATCAAGGCTTGATGCAGAGATAATGATGCTCGTGGCTGTGGCACAGAACACCGAATTTAAAATAAACCTGATATGATTCCAGTTTTTGTTTTTATTACAGGCAGGAAATTACGGAAACAGTTCAATTTGGACGGATGAGGAGTATGTCAAAATAAAAAAGGACAGCACACTGCCCTGCCAACCAAAAGCCACAATTATGAGTGTGTTCCCTGAGAAGTGGAGCGCGAAGGGAAGAAAAACGAGGGAAGGAGGAATGAGCTGGCAGAAAGAGAGGGAAACCTGCTGAGGTTTAATATGGGTGAGAGGTCAGGGCTGAGCCAGAGGTGGGCACCGAAGTGGACACGTCTTTCTGCTGCCCTTCACTGCGACACACACAACCAAATACACGCGCTCTCAGAGGCGCACCTCAACACAAAGGTATGCAGGCACACAGAAACCATCCTCTCCGTCACTGCTTTCTCTCCCCCGTATCTTTTCATGCGTCATCATGCATATTTAGAGGAGCTCATCAGGAGGAATTCTATTAGTTCCTTTGAGAGTATAGAAAGAGAATGACGACAAGTGAGTGGTGAGCAAAGTAGGGAACAATGCGGTTTGTAGGTCTGAAGTGTTACACATTAGGGGAGGACTATTAGAAAAGAGCACAGTTCATCCTCACTCCACAGACACAGGCACACATACTCACGCACACACACACACTTCACAAAAACGGGGACAGATGCTATGCATCTGTCAGATAAAGAAAACCCTATGGACGTCCCCCCCCCCCCGGGGGCAGCAACCCCCAAAACATTTATTTAAACTTAATTTAACTAGGCAAGTCAATTAAGAACAAATTCTTATTTACAATGACGGCCTAGGAACAGTGGATTAACTGCCTTGTTCAGGGGCAGAACGACAGGTTTTTACCTTGTCAGCTCAGGGATTTGATCAAGCAACCTTTCAGCTGCTGGCCCAACGTTCTAACCACTAGGCTACCTGCCACCCCAACAATACCCAGAGTCTCCAAGAAGTGACTAGAGTGACCAGGTCTGTGAGTGGAGGGGCGCTAATTGCCAACACTGGTTAAACAGCTGCACAAGCTGATGTGGTATTTCTTTGGGTGGGGAGGTCCTGAGAAAGGGCCTCTCAGAACCAGGCCTGTTGGCTGTGGTTGTAGCTGGACAGGGCCTGCTCAAGATGTTCACACCCAAGACCTTCCAATTGTAAACACATTCCAGTCTGCCCGTGTCCCTCTCTCTACTGGCTTTGGCCAAGACCCCGTTTTCTAACTTATAACCAGGATGAGCACTGGGTAAAGTAAGAGGAGGCTTTATATAATATCTTACGCACATTTGAAGTATGATGGCCTCCGGATAAAGATACATTCTTATGTCTCCCAAATGTATCAGCTTGCTTTTATTCATTTCGTAAATGTTTCACTGAGAAGGATATATTCTGAAACATTTTGCATTAGAGACCAATGAAAGAAACGGCTTGAATTACATGGTTGGAGAAAACAAAATGAGCCATTTGGATTTGACTCTGGGCCCGTCTTATCCAATCCAGCAGGTAATGAACTATGTCAGGCGATAGAAACAAGAGGAAGTGATAGAGGGATGGAGAGAGGGGGGCAGATAAGGGGTGCCGTGGACGGGAGCGATACAGGGGAAACCTCCCATTCCTCCACATCAATGAACGAAGCGCAAACATTTTTAAAGGGGTGGGGGATGCACACAACGACTGAAGAGCTCAAACTGAAACACTTCTGACCTCCCTGTCATCCCCACTGTCCCCCCTCCTCTACCCCCAGACCATATCTGACGAGGGAGGGACGAGACCCCTGGTTTCTGAACCTCTTGTCAAGACAATGAGAAACATGCAAAGACCTCCTGCAATGTGAAACGGATCCAGGGGTTTATGGCATGGGGGCTTTAATATTAATTGAATCAAGGTTGCAGGCAGAGAGAGCAGCATCGAGGCTGTCCGAGGCCCGAGCGTAAATCTCATTATCGATACTTCAATAGGAAGAGAGGGGCACCGGGGTCACTTCATTAACAACCAACCACATTGAGAACATTTGGTTGGACCGCAGTTGAACCCCAATGCTGTCGCTTCCTGACAACGAAAAGCAGTAACGAAGCGAATTGGGCCCCGGAGGGGCAGGAGGGTTTGAAGACATCAACCAGGGTTCGCACTCACAACCTCGCTGCAGTGTTAAGGGACCAGACGTACAAGTCCTTCAATTATCCGGAAGACCGTTTACACTGAGCAGTGGTCAGCTGCGCCGTGAGCTCATCCGACCCGCCGGCCGCCACCAGCACCGCTCCGATTAGATCATACCTTGGAGGAAAGCTTGGGAGCTCTTCTGCTTACAAGCCACACATGAAGTGTCAAATGTGGACAAGGTGCAGACGAGAGTAATATTTAACATTTAGATTTATGCCCACGATGCATATTGTTCTAACTGTCCCCTGAGTCGTTCCTGCTTTGCTTCAACTGACACACATCCTAGTTCTCATCCAGTTTATTTGATTCAGGACATGCTGCGGATTAAATGTGTTCAAATTAATGTGTACTGAACGTATTGGAAGACCGGCCAAATCCAACTCTTTTTTTGTTCCCTGAATTTCTTCACCAATACAGAAATGAGGTTGTCATTTGCAAACTACAGGTAACTGCCAAAATAAAGGAAACACCGATGTATAGTGTCTTAACAGGGTGTTAGGCCACGACGAGCCGCCAGAACAGCTTCAATGCGCCTTGACATAGATTCTACAAGTGTCTGGAACTCTATCGGAGGGATGCGACACCATTCTACCATGGGAAATTCTATAATTTGTTGTCGGGTTGATGGTGGAGTAAAAAGCTGTCTTCGGTGCCGCTCCAGAATCTCGCATAAGTGTTCCACTGGGTTGAGATCTGGTGACTGAGACAATGTTAATTGTTTAATTAAATCAGGAACCACACCCGTGTGGAGGTACTTGCTTTCAGTATACTTTGTATCCCTCATTGACTCAAGTTCTTCCTTTATTTTGGCAATTACCTGGAAGTCCATCTTGAAGGAGGAGGGCAGGGTAGGATATCTTGGTTCTGTTTCAATTTTTTTTTAAACAGTTGACAAACGTCCGAAAAAAGACAGAAACGTCTCAACTTTGAAAGTACCGTAAAATGCCATTTCGCCATGAAGATTGACCCCTCTGTCGTCCCCGTTTCAGAGGAGTGTAATGGGTTTGTCCCATTCTGAATGAATGTCTTCCATAATGTATGAGGAGTGGAGAACAAGGACAACTGGTGGGGAGTAACACAAGTGTCAGGCGGGCCACTTTCTCCCCTGAGAATGGGTTCCCTTTCCACACTCATCTCAATGACCTGGCACACACACACACACACAAACACACACACACTCTCACACATGTGCAAACAGAGGTGGGAAAAGAAACCAATTGTCATACTTGACTAAAAGTATTTTTATTGATGGATCGGCAGGGGCACACTCCAACACTCAGACATAATTTACAAACGAAGCATTTGTGTTTAGTGAGTCCGCCAGATCAGAGGCAGTAGGGACGACCAGGGATGTTCTCTTGATAAGTGTGTGAATTGGACCATTTTCCTGTGAAAATGTAACGAGTACTTTGGGGGTTCAGGGAAAATGTACAGTGGCTGGCGAAAGTATTCACACGCCTTGGCATTTTTCCTATTCTGTTGCCTTACAACCTGGAACTAAAATATATTGTTTTGGGAGGTTGTATCATTTGATTTACACAACATGCCTACCACCTTGAAGATGCAAAATATTTCTTTATTGTGAAACAAACAAACTTGAGCGTGCATAACTATTCACCCCCCCAAAGTCAATACTTTGTAGAGCCACATTTTGCAACAATTACAGCTGCAAGTCTCTTGGGGTATGTCTCTATAAGCTTGGCACATCTAGCCACTGGGATTTTTGCCCATTCTTCAAGGCAAAACTGCTCCAGCTCCTTCAAGTTGGATGGGTTCCGCTGGTGTACAGCAATCTTTAAGTCATACCACAGATTCTCAATTGGATTGAGTTCTGGGCTTTGACTAGGCCATTCCAAGACATTTAAATGTTTTCACTTAAACCACTCGAGTGTTGCTTTAGCAGTATGCTTAGGGTCATTGTCCTGCTGGTAGATGAACCTCCGTCCCAGTCTCAAATCTCTGGAAGACTGAAACAGGTTTCCCTCAAGAATTTCCCTGTATTTAGCTCCATCCATCATTCCTTCAATTCTGACCAGTTTATTTAACTAATTGTGTGACTTCTGAATGTAATTGGTTGCACCAGATCTTATTTAGGGGCTTCATAGCAAAGGGGGTGAATACATATGCACACACCACTTTTCCATTTATGATTTCTTTTATATACTGTTTTGAAACAAGTAATTTTTTCATATCACTTCACCAATTTAAACACATTTTTGTATATCCATTACAAAAAATCCAGATAAAAAAACATAAACTGTGAATTTGATATTGTTTACCGATATTATGATTGTCTGTTTGTGTCATCTCTGCAAAGTAGTTACAATGCTGTCAGTTCCACTTTAAGATAGCTCGGTGTGACAACCACATATCACTGTCATAGTAAGTCCATTTCTCCTCAATAAAGCAGCTATCATTGAAGTCAGAGCTCGTACGGGGGTCAGGATAACGGGGATGTGTTCCCTTTGAGGTGGGAGGGCCAAAAGACCAGACGTGGCAGAACGGAGTGCTCGGGTTGGGGTGTAGGGTTTGAGCATAGCCTGAAGGTAGGGAGGGCAGCTCCTCTTGTTGCGCCGTAGGCAAGTACCATGCTATTTCCCCCCTGCTTTTCATTTCATCGTATTCTACTCTTGCACTCCTGTATTCTAATCGGTTTAGTTTATTTATGTTGTCGAACACCCTGACACGCTGGCCATTTGGGAGACGCATTGGCCCACTGTCATTGTCATTGTCATGCATACACCCCGCTGGCCATGTGCCAGCCACCCAGTGCTGTCCCCTGGTACACCTGACACTGCCCTGAGAGAGGAGAGAGTGGAGAGAGGTCTATCTGGTGATCTGACCTCTGAGACGCCCAATGCATTCAAACTGTACGGCCAGCGCCACAATCCTGGTAACCAAACTGCACACTCTTGAACCACTCTCTGCACTGACAGACACAGACACAGACACAGACATAAACACGCCGACAAGGGACTAGAGGAGAGAACGGGGGAGATAGAGACATGCCTTGATGTTGGCAGCATCTTTGAGTGTGCAGAACCCCCTTGAGTCTAGACCAACGACCAAGCTCCTTGGCATTGTGACGGGGTAGTTAACCCATTACAGACTAGGGCAGAGTTTGTTGATCCATTCCTGGGGTACACCCTTGGATGGGGTTGCACTTTTTTTGACATAACTTTTTCGACAGACCGCCAGCTGCCATTGAGTACGTGGCTGTGATGAGCATCTTCCCCCTTCACAAGACCTCTATAGACAGTGGACTAAATAGCCAGTCAGTGGGCTACACACACACACACACACACCTGACTGTTAACTGTCGTAAAGATGAAATGTTCTATTTGAGAATCCAGTCCCTACGGCCGGAAGAGAAAGATGGAGAAAGGGAGGAGATAGAAAGATACGTTCCCCCAGTTATATTAGTTTCAAAGTGGGGTTGGATGGGACGGGGTTAGGAGGCAGGTGACCAGCTTGTTGGTTTTTTAAAGCGTTGCCTCTCCAGTCATATGGCTGGTGAAGCCAAGGCCTCTTGGACCACAGGAAACCATGAAACCAGGGGCTCTATTACGAGGATCAGACAAAGTATGTGTGGCTCTCAAAGACGTTGAGCTAAAGGTGTGCCAGGCAACGAGGGACACACACACACACAAAGACATTCTCTCTCTTCTCATCTCTGAGACTACATGCAGAAGCACACACACGCAAACACACACACAGACACGCACACCCAGGCTACACACACGGCATATACATGTTCGCTGTGGTCCCTCACGGATCCACTTAAAAGGGAGGCCGCCATATCAATTGTCAGCTACCATGTTTAGTTGCTTAGGCCCTCTCTCCTCTCTCCTCTCTCTCATCCCATTAGCCACATGTTGCTCCTAATATCTCTACAATAAAATGCAATTTCCCCGCCGTCATAAAGCAGGCGCATCAAGTTCAGAGATAGGGAGAGAGAAAGAAAGATTTTACAATCATTTAAAAACACTCCTACCATTACAAAGCCCTCAAACGTCAAGAGTTGACCATAGAAAAGAGTCCCCTTTGTCAGCTGGTTCTGATGCTCAGTTCACTAACCCCTACCAACCCAACAAAGCTTCAGGACAGCACTTACAAAATCAGACCCAACCGAATCATCACAAAACAAAAAGAGAAATACTCTGTATATCCCCTATTGGAAAGACACCACACAAAATCTAAGTAAACTTCAATGCTATTTGGCTCTAAACAGTACATTGTGGCAGACCATCTAACCACCGTGACTGAAAGAAAACGGAGAAAAACACTGACTATGAACAGACTCAGAGAAAAACACTGACTATGAACAGCACAGCTGGCCATCGAATCTGGCCATCACAGACATATCTGGCTACCAGAGAGGACAGGTTGTGATCACTGCCCTCAGCGAGAGGATGAGACAGAGCTGTATTTTTATCCTACGCTGCGAGAACTATACAGACTTAACGGGCAATTTTCCTTCCCAAAATTGAAACCTTTACAAAAACGTTGAAACCAAAACAGAAGAGGAGAAAATCCAATATCTATCGGGAGAAAAATCCCTTTGTACCATATTAGCTGCAAAATATGTAGCTTCCTGCTACACTTGTAGGGACAGCCAGTGGAACGACCAACCAGGGCAATAACATGTTACCTGTGTCTTTCCACTATTTTGTTATTGTCCTCATTCATTTCCGACTGTAGTGTCCTGTTAATTGTTACTACTCCTTGAGTATTCTTATTTTTTCCTATTATTATCTATCTGCTTCATCATTGATTTGCTATGTGTCTACATTTTTGCTTTGGCAATGTATGTGGTAACACTTTCCGTGCCTATAAAGCCATTTGAATTTGAGAGAGAGAGAGAGAGAGAGAGAGAGTCAGAGAGAGGGAGGGAGAAAGAGAGAGAGAGAGAGAGACAGAGAGAGGGAGGGAGAAAGAGAGAGGGGGAGAGGGAGGGAGAAAGAGAGAGGGAGAGCGAGAGAGGGGGGAGAGGGAGAGAGAGAGAGAGAGAGAGAGAGAGAGAGAGAGAGAGAGAGAGAGAGAGAGAGAGAGAGAGAGAGAGAGATAGACTATCTGACCACTGTGACTGATAGAAAACTGAGGAAAACATTGACTAGGTACAGACTCAGTGAGCACAGTCTGGCTATAGAGACCGGTCGTCACAGACAAACCTGGCTGCCCAGAGAGGACAGGCTGTGCTCACTCTGCTCCAGGGGAGAGGTAGAGACAGAGCTGCATTTCCTATTACACTGTGACAAATACTCAGACCTAAGAGAATATTTCTTTCCCAAAATTATAATTCAATACAAAGAATTTGAAACTATATATATATATTTGAAACTATAACTATATATAATACAAAGAATTTCACCCAAATATTTATTGGGTGAAAAGCCAAAATGTGAAAAGTGCAAAGTAATGTTGATAATATTTCCCATCTTGTTTTGTTTTGTCTTTCATACCAGGTCATGTGTCTTCTCAGTCATGTTGACACTGGTCTACTACTGTTGCTTTAACGTATTGTTGTTCTGATTAATATTGTTGTTGTAGTTGGTGTTAATGGTAATCCCATGTCCACTACTACTATTATTATTGCCGTTGGTCCCACCATTTATTTATATATAAATATATTTTGTATATATACATATATATTTTATTTTAATTTTTCGATATGTATACTTTGACAATGTAAGTAATAATGAACTTGCCATGTCAATTGAATTGAGAGAGAGAGAGAGAGAGAGAGAGAGAGAGAGAGAGAGAGAGAGAGAGAGAGAGAGAGAGAGAGAGAGAGAGAGAGAGAGAGAGAGAGAGAGAGAGAGAGAGAGAGAGAGAGAGAGAGAGAGAGAGAGACTAGGTCTGCTGCTCATTTTTGACCCTCTCCCCTTAATCTGTCGGGGAGATTAAGGTAAAGGAGTTATTCTTTACTATTTTATTAAGAGGAGCAGGAAGAAAGGCTTTAATGCTCCTCAAGCAGCGCGGCATACAATGTAAGACAAACATTACAGAAACCCAGTCTCAGATGACTTGGCATCAACGACAAGGAAAACAAAAATCTTTCCCGTTTCCACGGGTCTTGCCCCGAGCCGTGTCCGGTAGAGAAATAGTGATGTGTCAAAAGAGGAGGAATGGGAATCCCACACCTAGTTTTAACGACAAAAATATCTGTTCCGAGGGGAGGAAGGCGAAGCTCAGGAGATATCGGAGTGCAGCCAAACTCACCTTGAAAGAGGGAACAGGAACAATCAAAGGGTTTATAATTCTTTGACACATTTCTGTGTCATTTCCACGGTTGATTATCTTGAAATGGACGCACTAGACTACACAAAAATAGGCAAACATACTTAGGCACTCAAGTCTTTTCAAAATAGTTAAAGGTTGTGTGAGTGAACTAAATGACAGGGAGTGGCCTATTGAGTGTGTGATTGTGTGTATAGAATATTTTATTTTGCCTGCTGACTTCTAAAACAGTACCACAGCAGGACCACCTAACGCCAGACAAGTGTGAGATCTCAGCATGTTTTCACAGCAGCTTGGAAGATGAAGGGGGAAAGAATTTAAAAGGCAAGCATGGAGCGAAAGAAAAAAAGAGGGGGAAAAAAAGGGAAAAAGCAAACACGTTTGTCTGGAGCCAATCCTCAGGTCCAAAACATTTGTTTTGAATAACGTTGTCGTCCCAGTTAAAAGTTGAATTGACATCACTTGAAAAAACCTCAGGAACTTGAGGGAATGTTCAACGCAGTTTGAGGATGAGGAAAAGCCATAGTGGTCATTTCAACCGCTTGTAAAACACAATTCAGAAACCGGATCAGAGTTTCCGTTTTTTTCAAGCTAAAGAATGTTGGTTTACTTGATGGGGAGAAGGACAGAGCAAAAATACTTCTAATTTGCGAAGACTCTCCTCATAACAGTCTACAGAAACAGGCTGTACGAGCTGATATTTTAACTATTTATAATTTCAATTTTGTTTTTTTTACATACTATTGAAAAACTTTTAGATTGGATTAAAGATAATATCAAGCAATGTGCCACAGTTTCATGTTGAACCAGGTGAGATGAACAGCTAGGGCATACAGCTCCTTCAGAAAGGATTCACCCCTTGACCTTTTCCACAGTTTGTTGTGTTAGAAAGTGGCATTCAACTGTATATCCACAACTCTCCTTGCTCAAACAGCCCGTACACAGCCTGGAGGTGTGTTTTGGGTCATTGTCCTGTTCAAAACGAATGATAGTCCCACTAAGCGCAAACCAGTACCCCCGCACACTGACTCGGTACTGGTGCCCCATGCATATATTGTTATTCTTATTGTGTTACTTTTTATTTTTAGTCTACTTGGTAAATATTTTCTTAACTCTTATTGAACGGCACTGTTGGTTAAGGGCTTGTAAGTAAGCATTTCACAGTTGTATTTGGCGCACTTGACAAATAAAGTTTGATTTCATTTGATGGCGTATCGCTGCAGAATGCTGTCGTAGCCATGCTGGTTAAGTGGGCCCTGAAATTCTAAATGAATCACTGACAGAGTCACCCGCAAAGCACCCCCAAACAATCACACCACCTTCTCCATGCTTCATGGTGGGAACCACACATGCAGAGATCATCCGTTCACCGACCCTGCGTCTCACCAAGACATGGCGGTTGGACCCAAAAATCTCACATTTTGACAGATTTCCACCAGTCTAATGTCCATTGCTTGTGTTTCTTGGCCCAACCAAGTCTCTTATTATTATTGGTGTCCTTTTGTAGTGGTTTCTTTGCAGCAATTCGACCATGAAGGCCTGATTCACGCAGTCTCTGAACAGTTGATATTGAGATGTGTCTGTTACTTCAACTTTATGAAGCATTTATTTGGGCTGCAATTTCTGAGGCTGGTAACTCTAATGAACTTATCCTCTGCAGCCAAGGTAGCGCTGGGTCTTCCTTTCCTGTGGCTAGTTTCATCATAGTGCTTGATGGTTTTTGTGACTGCATTTGAAGAAACTTTCAAAGTTCTTGAAATTTTCCAGAATGATGGACTGTCTTTTCTCTTTGCTAATTTGAGATGTTCTTGCCATAATATGGACTTGGTCTTTTACCAAATAGGGCTATTGTCACATTCTGACCTTAGTTCCTTTTTTATGTCTCTATTTTTGGTTTGGTCAGGGCGTGAGTTGGGGTGGGCATTCTATGTTTTGTTCTATGTTTTGTATTTCTGTGTTTGGCCTGGTATGGTTCCCAATCAGAGGCAGCTGTCATTCGTTGTCTCTGATTGAGAACCATACTTAGGTAGCCTGTTTTCCCACTTTTATTTGTGGGCGGTTGTTTTCTGTGTCTGTGTGTTCACCATACAGAACTGTTTCGATTTTCATTTTCTTTCCTTCACATTGTTATTTTGTATTTTCCGTATAAATAAATTTATCATGGACACTTACAACGCTGCATTTTGGTCCGATCCTTCATACTCCTCATCAGACGAGGACGACAATCGTTACAGCTATATTCTGTCACGTTCCTGACCTGTTTTCTCTTGTTTTGTATTTATTTAGTATGGTCAGGGCGTGAGTTGGGTGGGTTGTCTATGTGTTGTTTTCTATGTTGGGGTTTTGTGCGTTCGGCCTGGTATGATTCTCAATCAGAGGCAGCTGTCAATCGTTGTCCCTGATTGAGAATCATACTTAGGCAGCCGGGGTTTCACGTGTGGTTTGTGGGTGTTTGTCTTCCGTGTATGTAGTTGTGCCACACGGGACTGTTTGTCGGTTAGATTCTCTTTTGCTATTTTGTTTCGTTTAGTGTTCAGTTTAATTGTTAATAAAACATGGACACTTTCCACTCTGCGTTTTGGTCCGATCCCTACACCTCCTCTTCTGACGAAGAGGAGGAAATCAGCCGTAACATATTCTGTATACCACTCCTACCTTATCACAACACAACTGTCTCAGATGCATTAAGAAGGAAATAAATTACACAAATTAACTTTTAACAAGGCAAATCTGTTAATTGAAATTAATTTCGGGTGACTACCTCATAAAGCTGGTTGAGAGAATGCCAAGAGTGTGTAAAGCTGTCATCAAGGCAAAGGGTGGCTACTTTGAAGAATCTCAAAAATAAAATATATTTTGATTTGTTTAACACTTTTTTGGTTACTACATGATTCCATGTGTGTTATTTCATTGTTTTGATGTCTTCACTATTATTTTACAATGTAGAAAATAGTAAAATCAAATAAAAACCCTTGAATGAGTAGGTGTGTCCAAACTTTTGACTGGTAAAGTATATACAGTCATGGCCAAAAGTTTTTGAGAATGACACAAATATTAAATTTCACAAAGTTTGCTGCTTCAGTGTCTTTAGATATTTTTGTCAGATGTTACTATGGAATACTGAAGTATAATTGCAAGCATTTCATAAGTGTCAAAGGCTTTTATTGACAATTACTTGAAGTTGATGCAAAGAGTCAATATTTGCAGTGTTGACCCTTCTTTTTCAAGACCTCTGCAATGACGACACGTGTTTCCTTGCAGGTAACCATGGCTGACAGAGGAAGAACAATGATTCCAAGCACCACCCTCCTTTTGAAGCTTCCAGTCTGTTATTTGAACTCAATCAGCATGACAGAGTTATCTCCAGCCTTGTCCTCGTCACCAATCACACCTGTGTTAACGAGAGAATCACTGACATGATGTCAGCTGGTCCTTTTGTGGCAGGGCTGAAATGCAGTGGAAATGTTTTTTGGGGAATTCAGTTCATTTGCATGGCAAAGAGGGACTTTGCAATTAATTGCAATTCATCTGATCACTCTTCATAACATTCTGGAGTATATGCAAATTGCCATCATACAAACTGAGGCAGCAGATTTTGTGAAAATTAATATGTGTCATTCTCTAAACTTTTGGCCACGACTGTACTAATGTATGTGGACACACCTTCAAATTTGTGGTTTTGGCAATTTCAGCCATGCAATCTCCATAGACAAACAGTGCCAGTAGAATGGCCTTACTGCGGAGCTCGGGGACTTTCAATGTGGCACTGTCATAGGATGTCACTTTTCCAACAAGTCAGTTCATCAAATGTCTGTCCTGCTAGAGGTGCCCAGGTCAACTGCAAGTGCTGTTATTGTGAAGTGGAAAGTCTAGGAGCAACAACGGCTCAACAATCCAAAGTGGTAGGCCACACAAGCTCACAGAATGGTACCACCGAGTGCTGAAGCGCGTAGAGTGTTAAAACCGTCTGTTCTCGGTTGCATCACTCACTTCCAAGTTCCAAACCGGCTCAGGAAGGAATATCAGCACAAGAACTGTTCATCGGGAGCTTCATGAAATGGGTTTCCATGGCCAAGATGCCGCAAACAAGGCAAATATCACCATTCACAATGCCAAGCGTCGGCTGGAGTGGTGTAAAGTGAGCCACCATTGGACTCTGGAGCAGTGGAAACGCGTTCTCTGGAGTGATGAATCCCGCTTCACCATCTGGCAGTCAGGCGGACGAATGTGGGTTTGGCGGATGCCAGGAGAATGCTACCTCCCCGAATGCATATTGCCAGTGAGGGGAAATCTTAATGCTAGAGCAAACAATTACATTCTAGACGATTCTGTGCTTCCAACTTTGTGGCAACAGATTGATGTTCCAACATCTAGTGGAAAGCCTTCCCATAAGATGTGAAGCTGTTACAGCAGAAAGGGGGGACCAACTCCATATTAATGCCCATGATTTTGGAATGAAATGTTCTACGAGTCGGTGTACACATACTTTTGGTCATGGAGTGATACATTTTCACCGCCCTGAGTCAATACATGTTATAATCACCTTTGGCAGTGATTACAGCTATGAGTGTTTAAAAAATGTATTAGAGCTCTGTCAAGTTGGTTGTTCATCATTGCTAGACAGCCATTTTCAAGTTTTGCCATGGATTTTTAAGACAATTTAAGTCAAAACTGTAGCTAGGCCACCCAGGAATTAACATTCACTGTCATCTTTGTAAGCAACTCCATTGTATATTTGGCCTTGTGTTTTAGGTTATTGTCTTGCTGAAAGTTGAATTTGTCTTCCAGTGTCTATTGGAAAGCAGACTGAACCAGGCTTTCCTCTAGGATTTTGCCTGTGTTTACCTCTATTCCATTTATTTTTATCCCAAAAAACTCCCTAGTCCTTGCCGATAACAAGCATACCCATAACATGATGCAGCCACCACCATGCTTGAAAATATGAAGAGTGGTACTCAGTGATGTGTTGTTTTGGATTTGCCCCAAATATAATGCTTTATATTCAGGACACCAAGTTCATTTCTTTGCCACATTTTTTGCAGTTTTACTTTACTGCCTTATTGCAAACAGGATGCATGTTTTGGAATATTTTCATTCTGTACAGGCTTCCTTCTTTTCACTCTGTCATTTAGTTTTCGATTGTGGAGTAACTACAATGTTGCTGATCCATCCTCAGTGATCTCCTATCACACCATTAAACAGTGTAACTGTTTAAAAATCCCCATTGGCCTCATGGTGAAGTCCCTGAGCAGTTTCCTTCCTCTCCAGCAACTGACTGGCGTATTGACACACCATCCAAAGTGTGATTAATAACTACACCACACTCAAAGGGATATTCAATGGCAGTTTTTTGGACCAGTCTACCAATTGCTGCCCTTCTTTGCAAGGCACTGGAAAACTGGTCTTTGTGGTTGAATATGTGCTTGAAATTCAATGCTCGAATGAGGGACCTTACAGATTGTACAGAGATGAGATACTCATGTTAAACACTATCATTGCACACAGAGTGAGTCCATACAACTTATTATGTGACTTGTTAAGCACATTTTTACTCCTGAACTTATTTAGGCTTGCCATAACAAAAGGGTTGAAAAAGGAGCGGTGTGTTGTGGGAGGACAGCTGTCTGTTTATTTGGGAGGAGAGTTCATGTTCATCTCTGGGGGGCCTCTGCTCTGCTGTCAGACGTGTGCTACTGCGGTGGGCGCTGTGTTGCAATCTGCCTGCACTCGCCTGCCTTTTGTATACTGAGAGAATACAAATGGTGGCCATGCTAGCTGGCTCTTTGCCTTGGGGACTCCCAGGTGATGGCGTCACACAGAACCGGGTTTTTTAGTAGAGCAATTTGTTTTCTGTCAAAACGCAGCCCAGCTCGCCCTCTCCAGCCGGCACAATTGAGCTATGATTTGGCTGAACTGCACAGGGATTTTAATGATTCAGCGCTTTAATGGAGCTGTCTGTAATAAAATGCGAATAAGAGAGTGAATTAGAGGGTTTGCATGTGTGGGTGTTTCTGTTCAGTTTAAAATTGATATCATAATTAGCAACGCAGTATAATAAATAGTCATCAACTGCTTATTGTTGGTACAATTGTTGTTGAGAATGAATCTGTTTTAAGAGTCAAAACATCCACTGTGCAGATGTGAGCAAGACTGAACAGTTTTAGCGATGAGATGCTAACCGAGGAGAGCGTAGCATAGCATAACATAGCAAAACCTAACCCCAGCATGGCCTAGCATAGCATAACCTAGCGGATGGCTGTGTGGAGCTCTATCAGTGGGGTTAGAGACCCTGGTGAATGGACAGACTGAAGAAGTGGAGTAGTCAACACTCTTCCTCTGTGTATTATTTTCTCACTAAGCAAAGTTCTGTCTGTCGGGGTGCAGTCGGAGGTGGAGGGGGGGGGGGGTCCTCGGGAGACTTTACAGAATCCTGCCGAATGGTAATGGACTTCGGATACATACTTGACAAACTCTCTTTGGCCACCCCTTCCTTCCCTCCCACCCCTCAAACCCACTCCCTTGTGCCTTCAGCCTTCAGCCTCCAGCCCCCACCCCTCCAACCTCTTCTATCCCGTGCACCCGCGACCCCCTCCTCATCTCTCTTTCAACAAGAGCAGTTTGTCAGGGTCAGAAAGCAAGTTAAAACCTCTATTAATGAGAGGGGGAGAGAGAGGAGAATAGAGAGAGAGACGGGAGGATAGAGAGAGAGAGAAATGTATGGTAGTGGTGGGGAGGGAGGGAGGGACGGAGAGAGAGAAACGAGAGGGGTGGCGAGCAGGGATGTCAGCAAACAAAGCCGGGGAGAAGAGAAGGCCAGGTGGTTGTGGGAATCCGGCCCCCTTTCCTCTCCAGGACTCTCTGGGTTCTGTGTGGTAATTAGAAGGCAGCAATGCAGCGGGGCCTGGCCGAGGTTCAGGATAGCCCCTCGGAGAGAGGACAATTTGCACTTCTACTGGAGCTGCCAGCAAGGACACAAAGAAGAGGAAAAGGGAAACTATGGCATCTTTTATCGGGCTGGACAAAGACACCGCATCCTTTCAAAGAGCTCCCAAGAGTCTCCCTGGCGTTCCGCAGGAGGAGGTCGTCCCCCGAGACGTCAGGAACCTACTCACCCCGCCTCCCACACACACAGTCACACACACACACCTTCTTGAATGAACTGCTCAAGGTGCCTGATAAGGTGCCAGTCGCAGCGACAAAACGTTTCTAAGGAGTCAAAGTCAGCATGGAGTGTACAGTGTGTTACTTCCTGTTGATACAAAGAACATGGTGGCTAGGCATATTTCTCAATTGTCAAACGACAACACCTTGAGCATGTCTCTTCTGACGCCTTCCATCACCTTGCAGACAGAATGAGTTAATACAAATTTCACGATGTATTCACGATGCATTTGACCTCCCTCTCCCAGCCTGTTCTCAACTCTGTCGGGAGCCAAAATGGCCGCCTTTTTTACCTTTTAACATTATCACCCAATCTTAAGAGGTTTGACCTCCCACGACTCAAGAAAGTGAATGCACTAGCTTTGAGTGGGTTTACCCCAACCCCCCACCCCGTCCCTGTTGAAGTGTATCCAGGCAGCCATGGTAGTGGATGGGTCAAAGGTCAGGTGGTTCATGTGATAACTTTTTCCAGGTCTACGGGCCCAGAGCTGAAAGCTCCATTCACACACCCTCTAACCCAGGGATGTTTTAGCAATTCAATATTTTCACAAGCAGCCTCATCATGACTTTGGAACCGGACACTGGGCAGGATGAGGCTGGGAGCAGCACAGAGGAATCACAGTGTCAGGAAGGGAAGGATGGGGGTACGGGGGAGATGAGGGGCTAATGACCCATCTTGAAATGTTTTAGTGGAGACCCAACACCTTGTGTGCTCGGACACAGACGTGCGCACACATACCACTCTACTCATTGTTTCGCGGACAATCTGACACCAGGGAAATGATGAAGGTGGGGGTAAAAGATGGGGTGGGGGGGTCCAATGCCGGGAATAAAAAGCCCTAGTCTATGACAGTAATAAAGATCATATGAATTACTTGTAGAATATGACAACGTAAGAATATCTTTAGAGAGAGAATATCCTGTATATTCTCATCCCATGAGATATGAAGTTTCTATGCAGGTCTTTTTGGGAGACTGTCTAACGCTGGCTGTCTAACGCTGGCTGTCTAACGCTGACTGTCTCTAACGCTGACTGTTTAACGCTGGCTGTATAACGCTGGCTGTCTAACGCTGGCTGTCTAACGCTGGCTGTCTAACGCTGGCTGTCTCTAACGCTGGCTGTCTAACGCTGGCTGTATAACGCTGACTGTCTAACGCTGGCTGTCTAACGCTGGCTGTCTAACGCTGGCTGTCTAACGCTGGCTGTCTAACGCTGACTGTCTAACGCTGGCTGTCTAACGCTGGCTGTCTAACGCTGGCTGTCTAACGCTGGCTGTCTAACGCTGGCTGTCTAACTCTGGCTGTCTAACGCTGGCTGTCTAACGCTGGCTGTCTAACGCTGGCTGTCTAACGCTGGCTGTCTAACGCTGGCTGTCTAACGCTGGCTGTCTAACGCTGGCTGTCTCTAACGCTGGCTGTCTAACGCTGGCTGACTAACGCTGGCTGTCTAACGCTGGCCGTCTAACGCTGGCCGTCTAACGCTGGCTGTCTCTAACGCTGACTGTCTAACGCTGGCTGTCTCAAACGCTGACTGTCTAACGCTGGCTGTCTCTAACGCTGACTGTCTAACGCTGGCTGACTAACGCTGGCTGTCTAACGCTGACTGTCTAACGCTGGCTGTCTCTAACGCTGACTGTCTAACGCTGGCTGACTAACGCTGGCTGTCTCTAACGCTGACTGTATAACGCTGGACGTCTAACGCTGACTGTCTAACGCTGACTGTCTAACGCTGACTGTCTAACGCTGACTGTCTAACGCTGACTGTCTAACGCTGGCTGTCTAACGCTGGCTGTCTAACGCTGGCTGTCTAACGCTGGCCGTCTAACGCTGGCTGTCTAACGATGGCCGTCTAACGCTGGCCGTCTAACGATGGCCGTCTAACGCTGGCCGTCTAACGATGGCTGTCTAACGCTGGCTGTATAACGCTGGCTGTCTAACGCTGGCTGTCTAACGCTGGCTGTCTAACGCTGGCTGTCTCGAACACTGGCTGTCTAATGCTAGCTGTCTGACTGTCTAACGCTGGCTGTCTAACGCTGGCTGTCTAACGCTGGCTGTCTAACGCTGGCTGTCCAACGCTGGCTATCAAACGCTGGCTGTCTAACGCTGGCTATCAAACGCTGGCTGTCTAATGCTGGATGTCTAATGCTGACTGTCAAACACTGGCTGTCTAACGCTGGCTGTCTAATGCTGGATGTCTAATGCTGACTATCAAATGCTGGCTGTCTAACGCTGGCTGTCTAATGCTGGCTGTCTCGAACACTGGCTGTCTAACGCTGGCTGTCTAACGCTGGCTGTCTCGAACACTGGCTGTCTAATGCTAGCTGTCTGACTGTCTAACGCTGGCTGTCTAACGCTGGCTGTCTAACGCTGGCTGTCTAACGCTGGCTGTCCAATGCTGGCTATCAAACGCTGGCTGTCTAACGCTGGCTGTCTAATGCTGGATGTCTAATGCTGACTATCAAACACTGGCTGTCTAACGCTGGCTATCAAACGCTGGCTGTCTAACGCTGGCTGTCTAATGCTGGATGTCTAATGCTGACTGTCTAACGCTGGCTGTCTAACGCTAACTGTCTCTAACGCTGACTATCAAACACTGGCTGTCTAACGCTGGCTGTCTAACGCTGGCTGTCTAACGCTGGCTGACTAACGCTGGCTGTCTAACGCTGGCTGTCTAACGCTGGCTGTCTAACGCTGGCTGTCTAACGCTGGCTGTCTAACGCTGGCTGTCTAACGCTGGCTGTATAACGCTGGCTGTATAACGCTGGCTGTCTAACGCTGGCTGTCTAACGCTGGATGTATAACGCTGGCTGTCTAACGCTGGCTGTCTAACGCTGGCTGTCTAACGCTGGCCGTCTAACGCTGGCTGTCTAACGCTGGCTGTCTCGAACACTGGCTGTCTAATGCTAGCTGTCTGACTGTCTAACGCTGGCTGTCTAACGCTGGCTGTCTAACGCTGGCTGTCTAACGCTGGCTGTCCAACACTGGCTATCAAACGCTGGCTGTCTAACGCTGGCTGTCTAATGCTGACTATCAAACACTGGCTGTCTAACGCTGGCTATCAAACGCTGGCTGTCTAATGCTGACTATCAAACGCTGGCTGTCTAACGCTGGCTGTCTAACGCTGGCTGTCTAACGCTGGATGTCTAATGCTGGATGTCTAATGCTGACTGTCTAACGCTGGCTGTCTAACGCTGGCTGTCTAATGCTGGCTGTCTAATGCTGGATGTCTAATGCTGACTATCAAACACTGGCTGTCTAACGCTGGCTGTCTAACGCTGGCTGTCTAACGCTGGCTGTCTAACGCTAACTGTCTCTAACGCTGACTATCAAACACTGGCTGTCTAACGCTGGCTGTCTAACGCTGGCTGTCTAACGCTGGCTGTCTAACGCTGGCTGTCTAACGCTGGCTGTCTAACGCTGGCTGTCTAACGCTGGCTGTCTAACGCTGGCTGTCTAACGCTGGCTGTCTAACGCTGGCTGTCTCTAACGCTGGCTGTCTAACGCTGGCTGTCTAAGGCTGGCTGTCTAAGGCTGGCTGTCTAACGCTGGCTGTCTAACGATGGCTGTCTAACGCTGGCTGTATAACGCTGGCTGTCTAACGCTGGCTGTCTAACGCTGGCTGTCTAACGCTGGCTGTCTAACGCTGGCTGTCTAACGCTGGCTGTCTCTAACGCTGGCTGTCTAACGCTGGCTGTCTAAGGCTGGCTGTCTAACGCTGGCTGTCTAAGGCTGGCTGTCTAACGCTGGCTGTCTAACGATGGCTGTCTAACGCTGGCTGTATAACGCTGGCTGTCTAACGCTGGCTGTCTAACGCTGGCTGTCTAACGCTGGCTGTATAACGCTGGCTGTCTAACGCTGGCTGTCTAACGATGGCTGTCTAACGCTGGCTGTATAACACTGGCTGTATAACGCTGGCTGTATAACGATGGCTGTCTAACGCTGGCTGTATAACGCTGGCTGTCTAACGCTGGCTGTCTAACGCTGGCTGTCTAACGCTGGCTGTCTAACGCTGGCTGTCTAACGCTGGCTGTCTCTAACGCTGGCTGTCTAACGCTGGCTGTCTAACGCTGGCTGTCTAACGCTGGCTGTCTAACGCTGGCTGTCTAACGCTGGCTGTCTAACGCTGGCTGTCTAACGCTGGCTGTCTAAAGCTGGCTGTATAACGCTGGCTGTATAACGCTGGCTATATAACGCTGGCTGTCTAACGCTGACTGTCTAACGCTGGCTGTCTAACGCTGGCTGTCTAACGCTGGCTATATAACGCTGTCTGTCTAACGCTGACTGTCTAACGCTGGCTGTCTAACGCTGGCTGTCTAACGCTGACTGTCTAACGCTGGCTGTCTAACGCTGGCTGTCTCTAACGCTGACTGTCTAACGCTGGCTGTCTAACGCTGGCTGTCTAACGCTGGCTGTCTAACGCTGACTGTCTAACGCTGGCTATATAACGCTGGCTGTCTAACGCTGACTGTCTAGCGCTGGCTGTCTAACGCTGGCTGTCTAACGCTGGCTGTCTAACGCTGGCTGTCTAACGCTGGCTGTCTAACGCTGGCTGTCTCGAACACTGGCTGTCTAATGCTAGCTGTCTGACTGTCTAACGCTGGCTGTCTAACGCTGGCTGTCTAACGCTGGCTGTCTCGAACACTGGCTGTCTAATGCTAGCTGTCTGACTGTCTAACGCTGGCTGTCTAACGCTGGCTGTCTAACGCTGGCTGTCTAACGCTGGCTGTCCAACGCTGGCTGTCTAACGCTGGCTGTCTAATGCTGGATGTCTAATGCTGACTATCAAACACTGGCTGTCTAACGCTGGCTGTCTAACGCTGGCTGTCTAATGCTGGCTGTCTCTAACGCTGGCTGTCTAACGCTGGCTGTCTAACGCTGGCTGTCTAAGGCTGACTGTCTAAAGCTGGTTTTCTAACGCTGGCTGGTTAACGCTGACTGTTAACGCTGGCTATATAACACGCCAGGGCAGAGGCCCAGAGGACTATCAGGATTGAAAGTGCATCTCAAAACAATGATTAGGAAATGAAGACAAAAAAAAGCATAATTACGACCAGAAAGCATACATTTCCTAATACAATAATAATAAGCTTGAAAAGTACACTAATAATGGAGGGACCCAAAAACAGTCATTTTAGGGTGAAACGAGATTGAGCCACACATCAAAGCTCTGTCAGAGCTTCAAACTACCTTTATTGTCCTGTAAAAATCCATTGTTAAACTGAAATTGGTACTTATTAATGCAGGAAAAACATTTATATAAGTATTCAGACCCTTAACTCAATACTTGGTTGAAGCACCTTTGGCAGCGATTACAGCCTCGATTCTTCTTGGGTATGATGCTACAAGCTTGGCACACCTGTATTTGGGGAGTTTCTCCCATTCTTCTCTGAAGATCCTCTCAAGCTCTGTCAGATTGGATGGGAAGAGTAGCTGTACAACTCTTTTTAGGTCTCTCCAGAGATGTTCGATTGGGTTCAAGTCCGGGCTCTGGCTGGGCCACTCAAGAATATTCTGAGACTTGTCCCGAAGCCACTCCTGCATTGTCTTGGCTGTGTGCTTAGGGTCATTGTCCTGTTAGAAGGTGAACCTTCGCCACAAACTGTGGTCCTGAGCACTCTGGAGAAGGTTTTTATCAAGAATCTCTCTATACTTTGCTCCGTTCATCTTTCCCTCGATCCTGACAAGTCTTCCAGTCCCTACCGCTGAAAAACATCCCCACAGCATTATGCTGACACCACCATGCTTCACCATAGGGATGGTGCCAGTTTTCCCCCAGACATGACGCTTGGCATTCAGGCCAAGAGTTCAATCTTGGTTTTATCAGACCAGAGAATCATGTTTCTCATGTTCTGAAAATCTTTAGGTGCCTTTTGGCAAACTCCAAAAACATTGTCATGTGCCTTTTACTGCGTGGCGGCTTCCGTCTGTCCACTCCACCATAACTCCACCATGGTTTTTCTTCTGGAAAGTGCTCCCATCTCCACAGAGGAACCCTGGAGCTCTGTCGGAGCGACCCTCGGGTTCTTGGTCACCTCCCTGACCAAGGCCCTTCTCCCCCGATTGCTCAGTTTGGCCGGGAAGCCAGCTCTAGGAAGAGTCTTGGTGGTTCTAAACATCTTCCATTTAAGAATGATGGAGGCCACTGTGTTCTTGGGGACTTTTAATGCTGCAGAAATTTTTTGGTACCCTTCCCCAGATCTGTGCCTTGATACAATCCTGTCTCGGAGCTCTACAGCAATTCCTTTGACCTCGTGGCTTGGTTTTTGCTCTGGCGTGCACTGTCAACTGTGGGACCTTATATAGACAGGTGTGTGCCTTTCCAAATCATGTCCAATCAATTGAATTTTCCACAAGTGGACTCCAATGAAGTTGTAGAAACATCTCAAGGATGATCAATGGAAACAGGATGCACCTGAGCTCAATTTCGAGTACAATAGCAAAGGGTCTGAATACTTATGTAAATTACGTATTTCTATTTTTTTTTAAACCTGTTATCGCTTTGTCATTATGGGGTATTGTGTGTAGATTGATGAGGAAAAACATTAATTGAATCAATTTTAGAATAAGGCTGTAACATAACAAAATGTGGGAAAAATGATGAGGTCTGAATATCTTCCGAATGCACTGTACATTCTTTGGTTGGTGCCTTCATTGATAATGTCCCTGCTTTTAGGGTAACGTGGGTAACTAGCCCCCCTCAGAACAATGTCCAATTGCAGACACAAAAAAAGCTACGTTTGTTAAAAATGTGGTATGTGGATGATGGTCATACTTAGGCAAACAAACTATGAAAGGAAATATGTACCTACAGTTTACACTTTTTTGTTATTTAATGACATTTTGTTTTTGAAAGAACTGAAGTACTGAAGATTAGTGTGTTAAAATCTATGTAATACATTATATTTAGATTTGTTTCGTATTTAACTCTTAAAAGCTAAAGTCCAGGTATCTTATTTAAATGAAATAATTCAAATATTGAAACAAAATGGCATTGCCCATCATACTATTAATATCCTCACTATGATGAGGTTTTCATCTAATGTCCTTCTTTTCATGTTTGCAACAAATCATGTCCGAATCATCCTGAAGTGTAAATCAATGAGAAATTAAGAATTAAAATCAGCTTCTTCGATAGGAACAGGTCCTGTCTTCGTTAAATAGTAGAAAACAAATCATTCAGTCAACATTCATTCCGGTTATTGACTATGGCGATAGCGTCTATATGAATGCAGCTGCCACTGTATTGAAGCCACGGGAGATATTGTCAGTACACATTATTGCATTTTGTATCAGATCGTAGGCTGACCCTCTTTGAAGATCGATGCGTTGCACAGTTTTTTCCTATAAAGTTACCAGACCCGGACTCAGGGATCGCTAACCCTGGAGATGCCTTCAATCTCCACCGAGTTAGGTAAATCAGCTTTTAGATTCTTTTTGCACCTCTCATGTGGAGTGATCTCAAAAACTCCTTAAAGTTGGTGGAGTTGGTGCCTCTAGGGCAATTCAGGCAGATGTTATAGGGCCTTTTTACTGACGAATATCTTTGTTTCATTTGATTGTGTTTTCTCTTTTCATATTTTGTGTTTGCTTTTCATGTATTGTGTAATTGATGTTTATATACCTGTAGATAAGATGACTATAGGTTAATTGTTGATTATTCATGTGTTCATGCAGGGTTCATCTGCAAAATAGACTGTGGTCTCAGCATGACTTCATGCTTAAATAAAGGTAAATATTAATATTTTTTAATACATTGGTAAATACCACCAACGTTGGGTTTTGTGGCATTACAACATTTCTGAATCTGAATCTGAAAGCCGGAACGAGAAGTAATACCGTAACAGCAGAACCACATCAAGCACACAGCTTAAGAAATAAGACCAGGATTCCTCCAAAAGCAAGGAGAAGTTATTAAGACCAAACGCAGTGGTAATGATGTGTTTGGCATGCCGACGTCAGTGGAGGAAAATTAAGGTCTTCGGTTTGAGGTTTTATATACTTTTCCAGCAAGCCACACTATAGTTAATGAAATTAAACACACCAATATTAGCGTCTCTCTCGGGAGTCTCCATAATCAGCATGCCACCACTCGTTGAACCTTTTTAAATGAAAATAAACGGCGAGCCAGTGAGATGGACTAATTGTGTTGCAAACAGGGGAGCATGCCATTGATATAATGAAGGCCATTTTCGGAGACAGAGTGGTTGAAGAGGTAGTAAAAAAAGTCTCCCATCTCCTGAAGGTTCGACCTCGGGGCAGGGGATTCCAGTACCTGGTTGACTGGGAGGGTTAAGGCCTGGAGGAGAGGTGCTGGGTCCCCGCCAGGGACATCCTGGACCCAGGCCTCATTGCTGATTTCCAACGCCGGCAACCCGGTCAACCAGGTATGCGCCCAGGTAGGACGCCAGGTGGTGCCCCGAGAGGTGGGGATACTGTCACACCCTGATCTGTTTCACATGTCTTTGTGCTTGTCTCCAACCCCCTCTAGGTGTCACCCATGTTTCCCATTATCCCCAGTGTATTTATACCTGTGTTCTCTGTTTGTCTGTTGCAAGTTCGTTTTGTTCGTCAAGTCTACCAGCGTTTTTCCCCTTGCTCCTGTCTTGTCCGAGTTCCTGTTTTCTAGTTTTCCCGGTTTTGACCATTTCTGCCTGCCCTGATCCTGCCTGCCATTCTGTACCTTGTCACACCACCCTGGATTACTGACCACTGCCTGCCCTCTCTACAGGATGAAGGGAATATAAGTGTCTTGTGCAACATACCATTCTGATAGGGGAAGCACAGTACAGCAGCAAGCCAATAGGGAGTGAATGAGTAAGATGTAAATCAAGTGAGTATTTACTGTATGTGGGCATTTAACTAAGCAAGCAAATGCCTGTGGAATTTGAATTAAGTGTTTAGGACCATAGAACACAGTTAACTTGAAAAGAAAAGTAAATGTGCCATTTACCACTGACTAGACACAATGCAGAGCAATCCCCGGGAAATTATATTTCTCTGAATCATGATTGCAAAATAAACATGCAAATTTCCCAGTCAACATCCCATCTGTTTTAAAAAATGATTTTAAAAAGTCAAACAGCGGGGATGTAATCACACCGAGGCATGGTAGGAGAGAAAATTATTATGTTTGCATTCCACTAAAGAAAAGAGAAGGAAGCATGTTTTTTTACAGACAGGGTCATGTTCATTACTCACCAAATGGAAGAAAACAGAAAAAGAAAAAAAACTGCAAGGGCCTACCTAGATTCCTCCAATAAAAAATAAAATCTTCTGTTGCAAAACGCTTTATAACCCATTTCAGTTGTGTGCCGTAATGAACAAGACCCAGGCCCTCTCTTAGTCTTTTCGGTTGTCTGGGTGATAAGTTTGACTGACTGTCTGCTAGACATAGCACAGCACCGACTGGAATACGATACACAGAAATGCCTTTAACTGAAGTGGAAAGACTTTTCTTTTGCCCCCTCGCAAACGCATACCACTTCGCAGTATGACTCCTGTCTATTTATATCACATCTCATCTTCGGCACGCAAGTCAAACTGCCAAAACATTGGGAGATTGCAGCCCTTTACAAATATAGCGAATTAAGTCACATAAAGTGGATTGCGAAAGTATTCACCCCCTTGGCATTTTTACTATTTTGTTGCCTTACAACCTGGAATTAAAATAGATTTTTTGGGGGGGCGTTGTATCATTTGATTTACACAACATGCCTACCACTTTGAAGATGCAAAATATTTTTGGGGGTGAAACAAACAAGAAATAAGACCAAAAAAATGAAAACTTGAGTGTGCATAACAATTCACCCCCCCCCCCCCAAAGTCAATACTTTGTAGACTCACCTTTTGCAGCAATTACAGCTGCAAGTCTCTTGGGGTATGTCTCTATAAGCTTGGCACATCTAGCCACTGGGATTTTTTCACTTTCTTCAATGCAAAACTGCTCCAGTTCCTTCAAGTTGGATGGGTTCCACTGGGGGTACAGCAATCTTTAAGTCATACCACAAATTCCTAATTGGATTGAGTTCTGGGCTTTGACTAGGCCATTCCAAGACATTTAAATGTTTTCCCTTAAACCACTCGAGAGTTGTTTTAGTAGTATGCTTAGGGTCATTGTCCTGCTGGAAGATGAACCTCCGTCCCAGTCTCAAATCTCTGGAAGACTGAAACAGGTTTCCCTCAAGAATATCCCTGTATTTAGCTCCATCCATCATTCCTTCAATTCTTACCAGTTTCCCAGTCCCTACCGATGAAAAACATCCCCAGAGCATGATGCTGCCACCACCATGCTTCACTGTGGGGATGGTGTTCTCGGGGTGATGAGAGGTGTCGGGCTTGCACCAGACATAGCATTTTCCTTGATGGCCAAAAAGCTCAATTTTAGTCTCATCTGACCAGAGTACCTTCTTCCATATATTTGGGGAGTCTCCCACATGCCTTTTGGCGAACACCAAATGTGTTTGCTTATTTTTTTCTTTAAGCAATTGCTTGTTTTCTGGCCACTCTTCCGTAAAGCCCAGCTTTGTGGAGTGTACGGTTTAAAGTGGTCCTATGGACAGATACTACAATCTCCGCTGTGGAGCTTTTCTGCTCCTCCTTTATATCTTTATAAAGGAAATCATGGATTTAATGGTGCTCGGTGGTATATTCAAAGACTCTGATAATTTTTTATAATGCAACCCTGATCTGTACTTCTCGACAACTTTGTCCCTGACCTGTTCGGAGAGCTCCTTGGTCTTCATGGTGCCACTTGCTTTGTGGTGCCCCTTGCTTAGTGGTGCTGCGGACTCTGGGGCCTTTCAGAACAGGTGTATATATACTGAGATCATGTGACAGATCATGTAAAACTTAGATTGCACACAGGTGGACTTTATTTAAGTAATTATGTGACTTCTGAAGGTAATTGGTTGTGCCAGATCTTATTTTGGGGCTTCATTTTAAAGGGGGTGAATACATATGCATGCACCACTTTTATTTTTTTATTTTTTTATAAATGTTTTGAAACAAGTAATTTTTTAAAGTTCACTTCACCAATTTGGACAATTTTTTGTATGTCCATTACAAGAAATCCAAATAAAAATCAATTTAAATGACAGGTTGTAAATGCAACAAAATAGGGAAAATGCCAAGGGAGATGAATACTTTTGCAAGGCACTATAGTAGTGAGGGGTGGTGGGCGGCGGAGAGATAATTTCCATGTGGATCTGCTGGGGCCTAGTGTGGACGGAGGGGTCTGACTGAGATCTCTGTCACACTGTGGTGATATGCAGGGTCGAGTTCATTATGCCCAAATGGGATGAAACAAGGAGGGACTACCTGGACTTGTCCAATAAGAAACATTCATTTTCATTTTCCATTATACTAGTCCACGTTGGGTTATGACATTATTTGTGACATTATGAGGCAGACCTGTAGGCAAGGTTAGGGCTTTGAGTACTGACTGAACTGCACTGCTCAAAAACAAGAGCAGGCTTCACAGGCAGCAGGCTGCATGGGGTCGGGTGGGCCTCACACACACACACACGTACACACACATACACACACCTCCGATAAATATTGGGGCTAACATGGCATGCTTGCCAAAATCATTTATCCTCGGAAAATGTGTGTGAAAGTGTGTGCAAGAACGAGTGAGTGAGTGAGTGAGTGGGTGAGTGAATGGCTTCCCTACAGTTAATGAGTGAATGCCGAGCACTATGGTCTCTTGAGTTTACAGAGACTAAGATGCAGCGGCAGCATAGGAGAGGCCCCATGATAAAATCACCGGAAAGCCAAGCCAGGGGAAAAAAGCCATATTACAACCTACAGTATGTCTTGTGCTAATTGGATTGTTTGCTCTACAACCTGCAAGTTCGTATGCCTTCACACCCTGATATACAGTATCGGCCTAAGGCCGAGACAATAACTAGTCACAGTGGCAGAATACAATGAAACGCACCTTGTTTCATCAAAAAAACATAAAGCAACATCTGTCCGTTGAAGTCCACAAAACATACAGTTACAAGACCTACAGCATGGTCAAGCAAGTTAATGTTTCTGACATTTTCGGACTACTAAACAACTATTGATTTAGAACCATGGAGAGTTACCGCAAGTCTCAAAGAAAACAGGAGCTGCCTCCACTATTCCAGCACCCTTTCAACATCATCTAATCACCTCTGCTTAATCTAATACGGTGACAACTAAGATACCAAAAACTATTTAGTCCAATCAACTAAAGCTAAATATTATGTGGCTGGCTAAAATGCTCGCTAGGCTAACTTCCTTTCATGGCCAACGATGCACCAGGCCAACTAGTTATCGTTGGCCTACTACATCTAGCTACATCTTGAACTTCCAGTCCAGGGGCACAATGTATGAATTTATGGTTGGATTAGAATCGCAGTTATAATCATTTACCAGCACACAGAATTCAGTAAAACCACAAGTCCAAATCCCTATCTCCATCCATGGCTAATTTAGGAATGGGATGATATTAGCTAGCTTGGTAGCCACATGAGGACAACGACACAACGAGATGCAACAATTCAAGTTTTTTCTCAATGATGTTTGGTTTCTGATGTTATGTGATTGCAACTACATTCTTATCATACTGCAGCCGTGTCTGTTTAGTCTCATACTACTGCTGCTACTACTACTACTACTACTACTACTACTATCTTATCATACTGCAGCCGTGTCTGTTTAGTCTCATACTACTGCTACTACTACTACTACTACTACCACTACTACCACTACTACCACTACTACTACTACTACCTTACCATACTGCAGCTGTGTCTGTTTAGTCCACTACTACTACTACAACTACAACCACTACCACTACCACTACCACTACCACTACTACTACTACTATTACTACTACCACTACTACTACAACTACTACCACTACCACTAATACTACCACTACTACTACTACTACTACTACTACTACTACTACTACTATTACTACTACCACTACTACTACTACTACTACTACTACTACTACTATCTTATCATACTGCAGCCGTGTATGTTTAGTCCACTACTACTATTAATACCACTACTACTACCACTAATACTACTACTACTACTATTATCTTATCATACTGCAGCCGTGTCTGTTTAGTCCAATACTACTATTACTATTACTACGACTACTACTATTAGTACGACTACTACTATTATTACTACTACTACTACCACTACTACTATCTTATCATACTGCAGCCGTGTCTGTTTAGTCCACTACTAGTACTACTACTACTACTACTACTACTACTATGTTATCATACTGCAGCTGTATCTGTTTAGTCCAATACTACTACTACTACTACTACTACTACTACTACCACTACTACAATCTTATCATACTGCAGCCGTGTCTGTTTAGTCCAATACTACTACCACTACTACTACTACTACTACTATCTTATCATACTGCAGCCGTGTCTGTTTAGTCCAATACTACTACCACTACTACTACTACTACTACAATCTTATCATACTGCAGCCGTGTCTGTTTAGTCCAATACTACTACCACTACTACTACTACTACTACAATCTTATCATACTGCAGCCGTGTCTGTTTAGTCTACTACTATTACTACTACAACTACTACTACTATCTTATCATACTGCAGCCGTGTCTGTTTAGTCCAATACTACTACTACCACTACTACTACCACTATTACTACGACTACTACTATTATTACTACTGCTACTACTACTACTATCTTATCATACTGCAGCCGTGTCTGTTTAGTCCACTACTATTACTACTACTACTACGACTACTACTACAATCTTATCATACTGCAGCCGTGTCTGTTTAGTCTACTACTAGTACTACGACTACTATTACTACTACTACTACTATTACTACTACTATGTTATCATACTGCAGCTGTATCTGTTTAGTCCAATACTACTACTACTACGACTACTACTACCACTACTACAATCTTATCATACTGCAGCCGTGTCTGTTTAGTCCACTACTACTACAACCACTACTACTACTACCACTACTACAATCTTATCATACTGCAGCCGTGTCTGTTTAGTCTACTACTACTACTCCTATTACTACTACAACTACTACTACTATCTTATCATTCTGCAGCCATGTCTGTTTAGTCCACTACTACTACAACCACTACTACTACTACTACTATTACTATTACTACTACCACTACTACTACTACTATCTTATCATACTGCAGCCATGTCTGTTTAGTCTACTACTACTAATATTACTACTACTACTATCTTATCATACTGCAGCCGTGTCTGTTTAGTCCAATACTACTACTACTACTACTACTACTAATATTACTACTACAATCTTATCATACTGCAGCCGTGTCTGTTTAGTCCAATACTACTACTACTACTACTACTACTACTACTACTACTACTACTACTACTACTACTACTACTACTACAATCTTATCATACTGCAGCCGTGTCTGTTTAGTCCAATACTACTACTACTACTAATACTACTAATACTAATATTACTACTACTACTACTACTACAATCTTATCATACTGCAGCCGTGTCTGTTTAGTCCAATACTACTACTACAACTACTGCTGCTACTTCCTCTGTCCATTAAAAAACCTTGTGGAATTATTTTGTGTTAGCACCTAATCTTTCTTGCAGACTACCTGGGCTAAATCTTATGCCAGCAATTTTAGATGTGTAAGCCCAGGGGTCTTGAGGCCTAAGAGTTTTACTTGCCGTGTTTTTTAATGGGCTTAATAGTAAAGACATGTATTTTAACGGAAGCATGTATTACCTTTTAATGTCTTCTTCTGATAGTCAAACAAATCACTTCAGAAATAGGCTCCCTGCGCACATTCATCCACTCCAAACGGAAAGAGACATCTGATACAAAACATTCCTCTTGTCGCCTGAAATAATTGATGCGTCCTGCTGACAAATGTACCTTGTTTCATAAAAAGAAAAGTTGGGACCCAAGAAAAGTGCCTAAAATACGGGACGCAAATACAACTGTGTCTGTCCGGTTACCCAAGCTTATCCGTGCGGGAAACTGTGAGGGCCGAGTTGATAATGTCGCAAGTTTGCTACTGGGCACAGAGAAATAAAAATGGTATCCAGCAGTTCATCTGACTCTTGGGAAATAGACACAGGGCCTCATCGCCAAAATCCAAAAGTATCCCTTAAAAATCCTACAGCAGGGCTATTCAATTCCGGTCGTGGAAACATTTCTGGTTTGGGATTTTTATATGGTTCTTGAAAGAACCGTCCCGTTGATGGTTCTTCAGAGACCCTAAAATGGTTCCCATATGGCAGTGTTTCCCATCGCTCTTAATTAATAACCTTATTTGATTCCACCTTTCACCTTAATTTTTCAGAGTGTAGCTAACCAATAAATTGTAAGTCTACATTCAAAAAGTTTATTTTTCAAATATAAGCGATTTAATAGACTTAATAAGTAGACCTAATCGATTATAATTTCGTTTGCATGAGCATGTTCGTCTGTCTGTTTGTCTGTATGTCTGTGTGTGTGTGCGTGTCCCTTCAAAGCATGGTCTTCACCCTGTGAAACCTCAAATGTTGACATAAATTAAACTAAATGAAAATGTCGTAAACTTCACATCAGTGGATACATTTCATTTAAGATGTACTTTTAGCATGAGCGAATATGCGGCCCAATTAACACAACACAACACGCAGACTGTATTTAAGCAGAACATAAAGCCGTGTCAAACCATTATATGATGTTTCAATGTGACTCCTATAGAAATCAATCAAGACCCAATTGTGAGACGTCTACATAGGTAGCCTATCTACTGGCCAGATTGCAGACACACCGATACTCCATTTTCACTTTTATCATCTACGATGTTTGCTCAGTTTTAGACACGAGGTAGGCCTGCTGTAGTAGACGACTGGAAAAGTCACATGTAATGTTCAATAATTGAATCCTGCCTTAGTGGCATGTTGTCAGCACACATCTGTTGTTTCAGACCGAATTGCAAACATTTGAACCATACGATAGGCCTATAAAGACAACAATATAATAAGTATTGTCTAATACTTATGCCAGGGGAGGTCAACAGAGGGGATGCCTGTGCAATTCTACATAAAATGTCATTAACTGTACCGAGAAACATCTAACCAACCCTTTATCCTGCCTCAAATGACAAGAGCAAACAAAAGACCATTTAAAATACTGCCACCAAAACATGACCTAGATTGCATTGTAATACTGTAGGCTATAGCATATGACTCAAATGAGTTTATAAAAGGGTAATAACAATAACAATAACAATCCTATTCATAATTATAAAAATTGTTATACTAAACAACAGGCCTAATAATAATAAATTGTGAAATTTCGAAAGAGATATAGGCCTACCTTTTTAGGTAAAATAAGATAAACAAACTAAAAAACAATCATCTAAATTACAAGCCACCTGGCTATGATACCATGTAACATATTCATGTAAACATGTAAAAGTGTTTTCAATTACCACTACATTTCCAAATAGGCCTATGCTGTACATGTGGGTAAATACGGGGCCGTCACAGCATTTATTGATCACTGCGAGTTTACTCATTTCGACACCGCTCAGTGAGGCGATTCTGAGAGCCAAATCCCTGTGGATTTGAGGATTCTGGACCGGGCAAGTCTGTATAAATCTCCTTAAACCAGGCCCTTTTCGATTTAATCAGGACTATGACAACTCTGTCGAAATCAAAAAAAGGTGCCACCGCTATTTAAATGATGCCAGTTTGGGGGGAAATGTAATAAGTGCAGGCTGCTATAGGACTTTTCTACAGGGTAGAGTATGACAATTATCCTACGGTGTGTATAGCCTCTGTAACTGCGCAAGTATCCTGTAGGCGTCAGGCCTAAATGTTGTCAACAACTCGGACCCAGCTTTAACTATCACAAGGCCATATTCATGTGAACTTCTTTTTGCTTATAACTTCTCAGTTCCAACTTCTTACAACACAAGGCGAGACAAATTGGGGTCCCTAAGGTCTGAAAGCTTAGCAAGAAGTGAATAATTCTCGCCGAGTGAGAGGTCTCCTCGAAGTCACGCAGGCATCTCTTTTAAATAGCGCTCGGATCAAAAGGCATTAAGATCAAGGTCTATTTTATATACTGTGAAAAAATACCTTCCTGAATTGATAACGATTCCCCCTGAGTGCTGGGCCTGCTTTCTCTTCGCAAAGACTTGACAAATGCCCGCGCGTGATACCGACATTTAAAAAAACTTGAACCAAACATACACAAGCACAATTACAAGAAATGCTGCTTACAATGTAATCGTTTATTTCTGGTTCCAAACACAATAAGTAACTGTTGAAATGTTTACTTGTCTTGTCCTCATTGACACAAATGATTGATCATAATGCGTAGAAAATTGAGGAGGTAAACAACCAACGTATTAGGCTACTCGTTTACAGCTCGGTCATTTCACCATGCTTGTTAACATAGCGGTTAAATATAAACAACCAATATGCCTTCATTACAAATGTAACATGCCTTAAATCTGATTTTGGATTAACAAAGGCCATATACAATGTTTTTTCAGGGGCCTATGCTGAAATTAAAATAAACGACTTCTTAAATAATTGTAAATATCTTATGCGTTCAGATTCATTAATAGGCTGCTTATGGATTAAATGCATTAGGCTATACATTTCAGTGAGCCCTCACTGTTTTAAGCATTCATCTGCTCGAAGTTCTGCATTTCCACTGCTACATGTCCATAATCGAAACTCAACTTGAAATAATTGATAACACCCAAAACAAAAAAATGAATCCTCGTTCGAGTCTGAAAATATGTGTAACACACATTATTGCTTTAGCTTTCATGCAGAAAACAAATAACACGTAAATTGATTATATACATTTACAGAAAAAGCCAACTGTATTCGTGCATGCGCAATAAGCAAAGCAATCGGAAAGATATCAGAATCCAAGCTGAGAAACATCCTTCTTTATACATAAACATCAGCACGATGTTCACAAAAATTGTAATTACTTTTTTCCGTATATGAGGACAGCACCAGTCCGTAAAGTACCTTCTTGCACAAGAAGCATTATTGATTGTCATTCCCCGAAAGAGGAACAAAACACCATAGTCGTTTAGCGGTCAGAGGGGAAAAAACGACTTCGTGAAAGCATTTTCTTCTAAGGTAAAACCGACGGATAAAATGCTTCATGAAAATAGCAATTTCTTTCCAATTTCACATTTGAACGTCTCCCACTTGTCGTCAATGAAGCTTGTGCGGAATGTGCGCTCAACTCGGTCTCTATTCTGTGCTCCTTCTTTCGCCATGAGCAGTGCTAGAGCGCCCACTATTTCAAAAGACAGGAATATTATTTCACAAGACTTGGAAAAACTCAATAAAAAAGTTACTATCCCGTTCGAAAACTTTTAGCTAACTTTCGGGTAACGATTCTTCGCCGTTTCTAACCTCCGAGAACATACTACTCCACTGCGCAGTTTGTATGGAAATGTTTTTTCTCTCATATATTTTATACAAATCCACCAGCAGTGTTTCTCGGCATATATGAAAGTTCTGAAGTTGGGAACAAGCGAACCCGAGGCTGCAACAGCGAGAAGGCTGGAGACACGAATTAGGATGTTTTACGGTTAGTATTCACATGAAGAGCGAAATTATATCTAGGAGGACAAAGACCCGTCCCCCAAAGGAACTGATAAATGACAATGACACATTGGTGACGAGAGTTCGAGCCGCCGACCGAAAGCGTAAGAAGGGAAAAAATACCTACTTTTGGCCAGTTTTCTTGCCCTAGCCTTGGATCTCATCTTGTCGGCTTGTAGATTCCTCTCGTCCTCCGTGAGCCCAGAAGCAGCAACAACACTATCTTCATCTCACAAGCATTGTCAGTTTGGACACCTTCGCACATGCGCACAGGCCATTCAATCTGCCACCCTCGTCAGGGACAAAAAACTTTGCAATGTATTCATCATTATCACTTTTTGTCCTATCCTCTCCCCTTTAGATCACTTATCTCTTTCCTCCTCCTCCCTCTGAGCACCATCTCGGATCCCCCCCCCCCCCCCTCTCTCCGGTACTACCGCTATTGCCACCACCAGCACCTTCTTGACCACCCCTTAAAGAGCAATAACTTATTTTTCCCAAACCCGTGGTACCCGGACTAGCAATGGACACAGCATGATAGCCTATGTGATGGGGTCAAGGTCGCATCCCTCAACTGCAAGGTGATTGTTATCAAATATCACTACTGATCATTCAAAATTATCACATCAAAAATCTAATTGATGGTAAAGTAAAAACAATAAGGGAAAAAAAGAAATAGCGTACTATTGTTATTACTGGCTATTATTATCAGCCTATTTTATTAATAGGCTATGATAATGAATATGATGGCTTTAATGTTACCGTTGTTCTTCTCATTATTAGTATTGCTATAATAATGAATTACGAGAAAGATAGGCCCTATTCTATTACAGATAGGCTATCTCAAATATATGTTTAGACTATATTTACAAATAACGCCATTGACGTGTCATCTGTCATTGTGTTCAATGTAGGCTACTCAAATTTCACGTTATGCAATAGGTTATTTTTGCCTCCACTAATTTAAATGCATACGTTGGAGTCCATGCATCGTAAACAACAGGTGTAGATTAGCAGTGAATTTATGATATAGCTCTCCGTAATTAAAATGTTGCATGCTTTGCCCCCGGAGCAAACCACACGAAACATGCAGCCGCCGAATTTCAATAGACGAGACGAGGGACTTGAGCGGGCTGGTTTCAATGAATTGTACTTCTAAAGGAAACATATTAAGTCAATGTATTTTTTATTTAAACGATTCTTTATTTCTGTACACCTATCCTCTCCGTGCACTATGGAGCAGATGTCGTACTTAGCTACTAAAAAGTAATGAATGAAAACATGTAGCGCCATTGTGTCACAAGGACTCCAGGTAAACCCAGCGAGGAGTTTCAACGTTAAGTATGATTTTGCCTTCCACTTGTTTTAAGTTGCATTGTATGACATTCAGACATGCCGTGTGTATGACAGCAGGCGTCTGTTGCTCGTTGCATGCATATCAACAGGCAATGTTAGGTGTGCGGTCGATTTTAGTTGGAGGTTTGGTTATATGCTCTATAGCCTATTCTGCAGCCCATAACGCAGCTAAGCAATTGAAATGTGTAAGTCTGTAGTCTACCGTATGTATGAATTAATACAATATTTACAGTGAACTATATGGATGTTGAACGAAAGAAAGGCGAATATTGCTATAGTCCTGTACTAATCCACATGTAGGCTAGGTATGATTACTGTTCAGTTGAAGCAGTGAAGAAAACAACCCATCTAGTCAAGAAAATATCAGGAAAGTATCGACCTCTCTGACAACAAAAAGCATCGTTATTCGGCATAATCAATTATTCGCGTTTGAACTTAATTTCATTATTGCTCCTATTGCATGCAGTTAATTGACAATTATTATAAACCACATTGCTGTATCATTGTTATCATAATTAATTATGATTATTATATTGTAAGGATGAATGTTATTATTATTACTTGCAACTACTTCGACGCAACATGTAGATAGATTTTAATTCACAGGCCTACACGTAAAACCAAATCAGGAATGCTATGTTCATAAAAAAAACTACGTAAAAATTGATGTATAGCATACTATTTGAAAACATAGTCCTAGAAAAGAAACGAGTTGCATGATTAAGCCTTGATTGAACACCAATACGAAATTATTATAAATACTAATTAAATAATACATGATAATAATAATACTTTTGTCTTAGTATTCATTCATGACTTATTATTATTATTAGTAGTAGGCCCTATTTGTTTTTATTATTGAGCTATTATGGTAGTATTGGGGATAAGATGGAATAGGCCTAAGTATCATGGGGACCGGAATATTCACCAAATATTTCAATTGCATATTACATCCAATGCATGATACTATATTTAGAAACGTATGGGAAAAAAACATCAGCACAGGACTACAATCTACATCGGCACAGGACTACAATCACCAACCATAATTTATCATTTCAATTTAAACAGTACAAGTCAACCACGCATTCAACATGTCATGTGGTTGACACGGCGTCCACATTTCCTCTAAAATAGCAATTGTGACAATTTGAGTCATTTCAACTATTGATCTGACAACGAGAAAAGATTGAATAGTCGTGTCTCAATCGATTGATTGCATCGATAGCATTTCCTGTTTAAGTGAAGTAAAAAATTAAAAGGGCCATTCAACAGCAGTTTGGTCGAACTTTTTTTCTCTCCAAATTGTTTACACCAGCTCTCCAGAACAATTTAAACGTGCGCCAAATGTCTCTCTCACATTGGGCTGGACACATCATTTCATATGGTGGGTAAAACGCCTTTTTTAAGAGCAATTAACTGCAACTATCCTTGTAAAGAAGAGTGTTGCTCTTCGGCACCCGTTCATTGTGGAGTACATTTTGTGCGTCATTTAAACGTCCGCCTTTTACGAGATCAACGTGATGGCTGTGTAACCCTGCATTTCGTTGTATTTTCTTCACATGTTCCTGCAGTTTTAACACGGTAGGTACAGCGGCAGGACCAGACCCCGGAAGATCTACAGGTCGTCAATCCAATATGCTAATCTATTATCAACAAAACAATCCCATGGCTATGTAGAGCAGCTAACATCAATCATCGAATTGATGGATTCAAAATGAAATGTAAAACAATGCTTTCAAGCACTGCATTATCTTGTACACTTGTTATTTATCTATGACCTATTCCATTTAGGCCTATATATTGGCATATACACATAGGCTACATACACTACATGACCAAAGGTATGTGGACACCTGCTCGTCGAACATCTCATTCCAAAATCATGGGCATTAACATGGAGTTGGTCCCTTCCCTTCATGGAAGGCTTTCCACTAGATGTTGGAACATTGCTTCAGGGACTTGCTTCCATTCAGCCACAAGAGGATTTGCTGATGTTGGGCGATTAGGCCTGTCGGCGTTCCAATTCATCCCAAAGGTGTTTGATGGGGTTGAGGTCAGGGCTCTGTGCAGGCCAGTCAAGTTCTTCCACACCGATCTTGACAAACCATTTCTGTACGGACCTTGCTTTGTGCATGGGGGCATTGTCATGCTGAAACATGAAAGGGACTTCCCCAAACTGTTGCCACAAAGTTGGACACACCGAATCGTCTAGAATGTCATTGTATGATGTAGAGTTAAGATTTCCCTTCACTGGAACTAAGGGGCCTAAACCATGAAAAACAGCCCCAGACCATTATTCCTCCTCCATCAAACTTTACAGTTGGCACTATGCATTGGGGCAGGTAGCGTTCTCCTGGCATCCTGTAACGTTTTGCTGCAGAGGCAGTTGCAGTGCGTTCGGTGTGGGGCATATGTTGGATTTATCGAAAGTATGCATCTAACTGTATGCTAGACGGCTTGACAGAAATGGTAGCAGAAGGTGAATGTTGAACTTCTGCTGCATACACACCTACAGCGTCACTGCGCAAAATGGCACGCAGTATCATCCGTGGTACGCAGCATCATCTGGATACGTGTGCAACAAAAGTACAACATTCACCTTCTGCTACCATTTCTGTCAAACCGTCTACGCATACAGTTAGACGCATGCGCCACACAGAACGCACCGCAACTGCCTCTGCAAGGCGAACGCAGCGTTCTAATGGAAATCATCGAGGACTCCTTTTCGATCATTGTGCCGCATGCATATTGTAGTCTGCCTAGGCCTGCATTGATGGGGGCATTTATCATTATGTCAAGTGTATTGATCAGTGACATATGAAATACACTGGCTGTGGAGTGGACAGAAATATTCAGACATCCACAGTTCTGAAGGCACTACTTCTTATCATAACCTTCATCTTTATCAAAGAGTCAAATAGTAGCGTGTCATTTTAGTAGGCTATCCGCCCATGTTAGTATTACAACGCCAATTCTTAAAACAACAAATGTTGCTTTCGAATGAATAATTACTAACGATGTAGGCTATTATAAGGCTTATAATAGTGTTATATATTTAGTTATTCATGATTTTAGGCATGTAGGATGTAATGATGATGGTGGACGTGATAACCATGATTGCAATCTTCATAGTCACACACCACCACCGTCATCCTCATCATTAAGGCTTTTCTCATACAGTTTCAACACATCATTGGTTAGTTGAAAGCTCTGAAGAAATTAGAGCTAGAATGGGGATCAGGTGTGGGGATCAGGTGTGACCCGTCGGGTCCAGTTCAAACAATATGGGATTGGTGTGGTCTGTGTTCCGCGACTCCCGGTGCAGTTTTCCCCCGACACAGGCTGAAACACAAGCTGTATCCAAGGTGGAAAAGGCACCGGGGATTATGCGTAACGCAGAGATAACGGAGCTGTGCATTATATGTGAAATTAAACACCCCGTCGTCAGGATTTGGGACAGAGCAGTCAAGCAACATAAAAAAGTGGGTCTGCGGGCTTTGTGAATTATGGAAGTATTGTACATATGTGAACAGTAATTCTGCCACAGCCAATGAAATGGGAGAGTAAACATGGTAACTGGAGGGTGGTGGAAATTCCAGGTTGCAGGCTACCCCCCACCACCACACACAGAGAGAACTGCCTACTCTCCGCTCCCCTTTCGGCCTCGTGTGTGTTCCTCTCGCGCTCTGGCTCGGCGCTATTGTGACTGCGCATTAAATAACTACCAGCCGGTCGAGTGTCGACACTGGGGATACAGTAAGCATATATAAAGGGACAGACTTTAGAGAAAAACACGTTGTTATAAACGGCAAAATGTGGGGATCTATTCGTCCATCACTCACCAACATTTAGCCTACAATGTCAAGATTTACCAATGCCCTGTTCTGCACAGCCGCTAAATGAATCTGTAATTAGAATATTTCCCTTTCAATTGGTTTAAGTGGGGAGCACAAACAGACCACCCCGAGTCAAGGTTTTTTGGCTGATGCACTGGAGTGGGCCTACCCGTAGCGCTGGACTGTCTGGTCCCTCTTTTGTACTCGGGCTAATGAAGTCCCAAAAGCGGTCCGTGAAGTTGCCTTGGTAATCATTAGCCATTGATTGGATTGAAGACCTTGAGCGTCTAGGGGAAATGGGAAATCTGACCGCTAATCCTAGACACAGTCTTTTTCTTGTGTTAAGGCGCAGTCAGAGACAGTTAGTCCATGTAGCCTAAAATGTGTATATCACAATGTGGTTTATAAAACGAAAATGAGCATTTAATATATGGCTTTGAACTACACCATGTCCATAAGTAGACTATAGGCCTAACCCTACTCAGCGAAACCTATTCAAATATTCAGCAATGATCTTATCCAAAGGGAAATATAAATTCCCTTTGGTTAAGATCATCGCGTAACCTACCTATTTTTATACCAACTACATGGATGGTTCAAGACTTGCTAAAGCCAACCTCTTCATGATAAATTGCATTTACAACCATCATTGCCGTTTGGCATGGGCCTCGTTTCCCAGTTGCGATGTAACTTAAGCATTACGATGATCGTATCAGACGCATCGTTATTTATGTGGCAACTTTTTAACCTCTACGGGATCGTGTCCCTGTACCAGGACGGTTTAGCTAACGTGTGCTAATGTGATTAAGTAACAAGAACATTTCCCAGGACATAGTAGACATGTCTTATATGGCCTGAAAGTTTAAATTCTTGTTAATCTAAATGCACTGTCCAATTTACAGTAGCTATTACAGTGTAAAAATACCATGCTATTGTTTGAGGAGAGTACACAACAACAAAAACTTTTATCAGGCAACTGGTTTGATACATCTCTGAAGGTGAATAATGTACTTACATTCAGTAATCTTGCTCTGATTTGTCATCCTGAGGGTCCCAGAGATAAAATGTAGCACAGTTTTGTTTGATAAAATCTATGTTTATATTCAAATGTAGGAACTGTGTCTCTGGCTCCACACCCACCCCGCCCGGCCATCTAGATGTGTGAAAGTTAGTGTATAAGCTAATGATACATCATGTATGACATTCCTGGGAGTGTGTAAACTTAAATGTTGTATTACCATATAATTTTTGTATGTTCTCTATAGTTATGTACTTGAAAATGTATCAATTGACCAATTCGGCACATTTGGGCAGACTTGATACAAAATATTGCCCGGTATTGCAATGCTTCACTGGATCAATCTGAAACTTGGCATACACACTGCTGCCATCTGAGTTTATTTGAGTTTATTTTATTTTTTTACAGGGACAGTGCACATTAATCAACGTTTCAGTAAAAGTGCCGGTTTTAGCCAGCCGGCTAATTTTCAACCGCAGTCCCTGGGTAGGTTATTAAAAACAATTACAATATAGACAATCATTGAGCAGTGAGCACACGCAGAGCAACATAGGACAAGCAAGACATAGCATACAGACAGAGCAACATAGGACAAGCAAGACGTAGCATACAGACAGAGCAACATAGAACAAAAAGCAGCAAGACAAAATTCATAAAAGCATCAAAGTGTTTCCACACCTCACAAGCTACAGACAACAGACAACATGGAACGCGGCAATACACAGCTAGGGATTATGTTCACAAATCTGATTGACCTTTAGCCATGTCTTCATGCATTTTGTGAAAGTGTGATATGTGGTGCAGTTATGTGTGTCTGATGGCAGTGTATTCCAGATATGGGAAGCTCTCACAGAGAAAGCGGATTTACTAAAGGTGCTTTTCCTTAAGGGACCAATACAGTCAGCTCTCATGGCAGACCTTGTGGATCTGCTGCCATATGTTTGGGTTTTCTGTTTAACAAAAATATTGAGTGGAGGGGGAGCCAGGCCATTTAGGATCTTGAATACAAGACATGCGTCGGTGCATTGCACAAGATTTTCCCAACTCAGGAGCTCATGCTTTCTGAGGATGTAACAGTGATGATGGCTATTGGGCTTCCTATCAAGCACTTTGAGAGCCTGTTTGTAGACAGACTGAATGGGTTTTAATGTTGTACAGCAAGCTTGGGCCCAACTAGTCATCCTGTATGTTAAGTGGGGGAGTATCATAGATTTGAAGTACAGTTTTGCTACCTCTGTAGTCAAACAATTTCGTATAAATCGGAAATTAGCTAGGTTGAATTTGGTTATTTGAATTACCTTTTTCACATGCTTTTTAAAAGAGAGTTTGGAATCAGGTATGATGCCAAGGTACTTAAAATCAGATACCACCTGGAGCTTCTCCCCTGACACATAGACATCTGGCTCAGTAGCATCTGTTGCCCTCTTTGTGAAGAACATGCAAGCAGTTTTTTTCACATTGAGATGCAAACACGAGTCACTGAGCCACTTTGTAACCTGGACCATTACGGTAGTGAGTTCTTGTGCAGCTTGTTGTTTGCTCTCGTTGTTTGATCTCGTGGACAAAATCTAAATTGTGCCTAAACCGCAATATTATATTATGGCCTTTCTCTTGCATTTCAAAGATGATAAAAAATATTTAAAAAACACATGTTTTTTTGTTTGTATTATCTTTTACCAGATCTAATGTGTTATATTCTCCTACATTCATTTCACATTTCCACAAACTTCAGTGTTTCCTTTTAAATGGTATCACGAATATGCATATCCTTGCTTCAGGTCCAAGGCTACAGGCAGTTCGATTTGAGTATGTCATTTTAGGCGAAAATTGGAAAAAAGGGTCCGATCCTTAAGAGGGTTTAAGAGGAGTTTCCCCCAAAAAGCACATAGAGAGAACATTCACGAAGTGCGTCTTTAGACCATGTGTTGATACTGATAGGATCGAAAGAAAAGCAGTGCTGATCTCGGATCAGCTTTCTCCATTCAAATCTTACCTTAACATGATAATTATTCCACAATAGACAGATCAGCTCCTAGAGAGATATTACCACCTATGGCTGCAAATAGGCTATTTAGATAGCTTATTATGCGTAACTATTAATAATGCACTTAATCACAGACCGGGCACATCATTGCGCACGTGTTGTCATACATCATGAAACACATTGAGGCAAAAATTACAGGCAGTAGCCTCGTTACAAACTAGAACTCAATTGGTTGAACATGAACTTGATTTTGATATGATTGAAATAGCCTAAATAGGCCCATTTAGCCTGTGTATCGTTTAATGCAGTCATGTCGGTTTTCATTTTACACATCATTTTATCCTTCACTTGTTTGTAACAATTGCAAATACTTTGTCAACTTTGTGACTTCCGATAACTTCAAAACGAAGTTGACTACTAATACAGTCAGACAGATCTTGATTTTATGTTTAGTGAAGATCTGTGAATAAAGTGACGAGGAAGGGCAAAAAAAACATCTGTGGATGCTCTGTGGTTACTCTACGAGTGGTCTGGGTCACTCGAAGATATGTGGAGGTTTTTAAGAGCCACATTACTAACAAAGGCTCTGTGAAACACCTTGAGTTTCTAACAATGATTTTAATGCCATGACGGCTCTGGGAAACAAGGCCCTGACCATGTGGAATAAAGAAATGCACTAGTATGTGGACACCCCTTCAAATGAGTGGATTCGGCTATTTCAGCCACACCTGTGTATAAAATCGAGCACACCGCCATGCAATCTCCATAGACAAACATTGGCAGTAGAATGTCCAATACTGAAGAGCTCAGTGACTTTTAAGGTGGCACCTTCATAGGATGTCACCTTTCCAACAAGTCAGTTTGTAAAATGACTGCCCTGTTAGAGCTGACCCGGTCAACTTTAAATGCTGTTATTGTGAAGTGGAAATGCCGCAAAGTGGTAGGCCACAAAAGCTCACAGAACAGGACCGCCGAGTGCTAAACTAGGTAAAAATTGTCTGTCGTTGGTTGCAAACTGCCTCTGGAAGCAACGTCAGCCCAATAACTGTTTGTCCGGAGCCTCATGGAATGGGTTTCCATGGCCGAGCAGTCTCACACAAGCCTCAGATCACCATGCATAATGTGTCAGCTGGAGTGGTGTAAAGCTCACCACAATTGGACTCTAGAGCAGTCGAAATGCGTTCTCTGGCATGATGAATCATGCTTCACCATCTGGCAGTCCGACAGACGAATCTGAGTTTGGCGAATGAACGCTACCTGCAAAAATGCATAGGGACAACTGTCAAGTTTTGGTGGAGGAGGAATAATGGTTTGGGGCTGTTTTTCATGGTTTGGGATAGGCCCCTTAGTTCCAGTGAAGCAAAATCTTAAAGCTATACCATACAATGACATTCTAGACGATTCTGTGCTTCCATCTTTGGAAGAATTTGACTGGCCTACACAGAGCCCTGACCTCAATCTCATCTAACACCTTTGGGATGAATTGGAACGCTGACTGCGAGCCAGGCCTAATCGCCCAACATCAGTGCCCGACCTCACTAATGCTCTTGTGGCTTAATGGAAGCAAGTCCCCCGCAGCAATGTTCCAGCATCTAGTGGAAAGCCTTGCCAGGAGAGTGGAGGCTGTTATAGCAGGAAAGGGGGTACCAACTCCATATTAATGCCCATGATTTTGGAATGAGATGTTCGAAGGGCAGGTGTCCACATACTTTTGGTCATGTAGTGTATGTAGCCTATGTGTATATGCCAATATATAGACCTAAATGGAATAGGTCATAGATAAATAACACATGCACAAGATAATGCAGTGTTTAAAAGCATTGTTTTACATTTAATTTAAAATCCATCAATTCGAAGATTGATGTTCGCTGCTCTACATAGACATGGGCTTTAATATATATATATTTTTTTTTTATAGATTAGCATATTGGATTGACGCTCTGTAGCTTAAAAAATAAATGAAAAACGGATATTGCTGCTGCAGCACACCTATTTTCCGGGGTGTGGGCCAGCCGCTGTGCCTACCGTGTTACACCGCAGGAAAACGGCAACAATCTGGGAAGAAATACTCCAAAATGCGGGCTTTCATTACAAGTGTAGTCACAGTTAATTGCTGTTAAAAAAGGCGTTGTACCCACCATATGAAATAATTTGTCCAGCCCATTGTAAGAGAGACATTTGGCGCACGTTTAAATTGTTCTGGAGAGCTGGTGTAAACATTTTGGAGAAAAAAAGACGGAGGAAACGGCTGTTGAATGGCCCTTTTTATTTTTACTTCACTTAAACAGGAAATGCTATCGATGCAATCAGTCGATTGAGACACGATTGATTGCGTGTAACTACAACGACTTTGAGAAGTTAATTAAGTCAGTCGACAGTCAATGATAGGCCTACGTTTCATTTGTTTGATTATATTTCTCAGGTCTCGGTAAACGAAACAGCCATTTTCAAAATTAATACATGTAAAATGATGTCTGATAAACGATTTCAATTATAATATATTTCTCCTTGCCTCCATAGCCGATGATGTTTGCGAAAAAATTGCCTACTTATTTATCTGTGAGTAAAATAAAAGCAAATGTGACCGCTGGCCCAATTATCAAATAAAGTGAAATTAGAAATGTTTTAAATCAGTGAATGTAGAACTCACAATTTTGACCATTCCACTTTCGTCAAAATTGCTGAAATGAAATTGCACTAAATGAAGACCTTCTTCAAAAAATATTAATTAATTAATGCTTAAACCTACACATAAAATCCCACAATAACTGGGATTACACTATCGTTATTGTTGCTGTTTAATTAATCTGATGTTAAATTTCCATCCATATGCCTGAAGATCAAAGGAGCGAGAGGTCGGTAGAATCCCGCCACACAAATGCATACAGTGCTTGGGCTCGAGCGAAGATTACCCTGGTGTAGAAACGACCCTTTATGATGTAGCTAATCAATCAAAAGTCACTACGAGGACGCTGGAATCACAATCTTAATCTCTCACGCTACTAGGGTTGGGGGAAATAATATTTTACACACGTGTGTTTCCTCCTCATCATCGTCATCATCATTGTGCGAGACCTACGATTTCATACAACATAATTAATATAGCCTAAATTAGCAATTAATAGCATATTCGATTTATCAGGCCTACTACTGAACTAGGCTACTGTAAAAAGTAACAACGAAATATTATAATGGCGGTATTGAAATACTTTTTTCGATAATGCGATAGAAACCTTACAATGTTGTTATCGATATATGAATCACATCATTTAAATATCACGACACTGAACAAGGTGTCCACGGATCTCAAATAAACACCTAGCTTATATCCCCCTAACAAAAATAAGTGGTAGCATAACCATTGCGAAGAAGACAAGAAACATGTTTTGCTACATCGATCCATCCAGCTGTGTCCAATCCCAACAAACATTTTCACTGATCTCTCTCATCTATTTATGGAATGTGATGTATGTAGAGTAATATAGGCTATATATGGCTCTGGATGTAGGCCTACGCATTGGAATAACTGGCTGGTGTGCTTTGAAAACGTTACAATAAAGTTCAATAATAAAGTATACTGGCAAGCTCGTGACCTGGTCGCAACTGGACGAGGATCTGTGATTAATTTATTTTAAGCCTACATACTATTCATCTATATTAGGCCTATATCTCAATGAGACAACGACCTTGTGAGAAGATGCACCTCATTGCTAGGATAAACAGCTTTGAGATTGCAAATATGCAATGACAATATTATTACAAGTTATACTCGGGACAATGCATGACATTTGAATTTATAGTTCTCATATATCAATCCATTTTTTGATCTCTCATATTGAACAAGAGTGCTGATGTATCAACCTGGGCCCGGATTCCCGATGGAATTTAGGCTCGTGAGTGTTTTAACGATTGCATCTTTCCAACAACGTCCGAAGATGTAAGAAGCGTTTCCCAGAACACCTCGCAGATAGAACAGTGCAAGTGCGTCGTTGGAGCGTGTCGATACTGATACGATCAAAGGAAAGGGAGCGCCGCTCTCGGATCAGCTTTCTCCATTCAAATCTCACCTTAACATTATAATTATTCCACAATAATGACGACGGATCAGCTCCTAGAGAGATATTAGCGCCTACGGCTGCAAATATCGAGGCGTCTTATTCTAACGCATACCCAATAAACATTTATAAATCACCGATTTGGCACATCATTGCGCACATGTTAGGTTACACACATTGAGACAAATTACAGACAGTAGCCTACAAGTAGAACAATATAACTCAATTGATTGACCATTAAATATTAGGCCTAATGCATTCATACCGAGGTAAAGACAGTTTCAGGTTGGATATTCGACGGATATTCGAATGCCTGTAGTCTTCCTTACGTCAGCCAACAGCAGTTAGGGACCGTCAACAAAGTGACAAATCAAATTCTTCACATTTCAACAGCTATTTAACCATTACTCCTAACACTTTCAAAACTGGTTCTAGCTAACCCGAAGGCATAGACACACATTGCACACATTTATTTTTTGTCGATTTACATCTCGCAATATTTTTAATCATTTATTTACATGTTTTAATTTCAATAGCTCATTGGTCATATGACCTATGGACTTCAAACAAGGTTCAGAATGTCCACTGACTAACCGTCTAAATTGCACACCCTTTAGTTTGTCCATTTTCATCTCACAAGATTTTACAATAACTTTTCAACATTTTGAATTTCAATAGCTCCTTGGTCATGTGACCTACTGACCTCAAACAAGGTTCAGGATGTCCACTGACTATATCTTCATATCGCACACTCTGATGTTGGTCTACTTTCATATCATGCGATTAGACTTAAATCTGTAAGCTTTGCAGGCCTTCATTTCACCTGGGTGTTTAAAAATGTTTTTGAAGTTAACAAATGTTCCAGCCTCGCAATAACTATCTTACACATGGACACTGAAAAGATCCGCAAATGGCAGACAACTTACAAAATGCAATAGTGCATTTGAGGGTTTGTTTTTCTGATGAAAATAGTTATTTGATGCTACTACTATTTCTTTTGTGAGTAAAATCCTTTTTCCAAAATTGATTTAGGTACATTTTTGTGAAGAGTTATGAGGGTTGTGAAATGGGTGATTTAATAGTAAAATATTTTAATGGATCAATACATTTCTATATTGCTTCCCCAGTATCTGCATGAACCATCAGGCCAAGTGTTTTTGGTAGACCCTGCTGGACAGAAAGAGAAGGAGGAATCGGAACACGCTACATTCAAATTCAGGTCTTAGTTATTCCATTGTACTTGGATCTAATACATATTAGCATTTTACATACATTCATAAGTGTAATAATTTTTTATGACATACTGTCAAAAAACTCTCTTGGCTGTTGGCTCTGTCACTTTAAGACATGCGCAGAGCAGACTGAAAGGGGAAGGGTAGCTCTTGACTTGAACCACAGGGGTTCTCTGTAAAGAGAGAGAAATCCAAAAGGCACAGACACACCCCTTGACTTTCAATTGGCACCGTTGACCTGTATGTATTCTCTCATGATTGGCTCTGTGGTGCACAGTCTGGCAGTCTGACTAAAGTGCCAGAGGTATGGGAACAAATATTTCCTAACAATTTGGATCCTATTCTTGGACAATTTGGATCCTATTCACTAGAAGACACAATGCATCAATGCAACATTTTTTAAAAACGAATTACTGTCCATGAGTAACCTCAACCTTGTGGGTCTGTGGGTGTTTGGGCCAATAAAGTGCCAACTCAATTCTACCAGTGACTAGTCTCTCATGCCCCTATATACGGGGTCATAGGGCATTAGTTTTTAATCTAAACCAGATCCTTTTTTACTGGAGTACACTAACCCCTATTTGGGGCTCTTTTCTTGACACATAGTAGCAGTTTACCAGATAAGAGGTCAAGAAGATCAAAAAGTAGATTGTTGTAAGGGTGTATTACGTCCTGTGCTGGCCCCATTGTCATATCCATTCTGGATTCTGAGTGGTAAAACCATAGCTGAAAAATGCCTCTATGTATGTGTAAACATTTTCCCCCGAGACAGAACTGCCAAAGGGGGTGGAGTTGCAATCTACTGCAGAGTTCTGTCATACTATCCAGGTCTGAGCCCAAACAGTTCGAGCTTCTCCTTTTAAAAATCCACCTTTCCAGAAATAAGTCTCCCACTGTTGCTGCTTGTTACAGACCCCCCTCAGCCCCCAGCTGCGCCCTGGACGCCAATTAATTGCCCCCCATTTATCTTCAGAGTTTGTACTGTTAGGTGACCTAAACTGGGATATGTTTAGCACCCCGGCCGTCCTACAATCTAAGCTTGATGCCTTCAATCTCACCCAAATTATCATGGAACCTACCAGGTACAACCCCGACCCGTAAACTCGGGCACCCTCATAGATATAATCCTAACCAACCTGCCCTCCAAATACACCTCTGCTGTCTTCAACCAGGATCTCAGCGATCACTGCCTCATTGCCTGCGTCCGTAATGGGTCCGCGGTCAAACGACCACCCCTCATCACTGTCAAACGCTCCCTAAAACACTTCAGCGAGTAAGCCATTCTAATCGACCTGGCCAGGGTATCCTGGAAAGATATTGATCTCATTCCGTCAGTAGAGGATGCCTGGTTATTCTTTAAAAGTGCTTTCCTCACCATCTTAAATAAGCATGCCCCATTCAAAACATTTAGAACCAGGAACAGATATATCCCTTGGTTCACTCCAGACCTGACTGCCCTTGACCAGCACAAAAACATCCTGTGGCGTTCTGCATTAGCACCGAATAGCCCCCGCGATATGCAACTTTTCAGGGAAGTTAGGAACTTATCGGCAGACTCAACAGCCTTGGTTTCTCTAATGACTGCCTCGCCTGGTTCACCAACTACTTCTCTGATAGAGTTCAGTGTGTCAAATCGGAGGGCCTGTTGACCGGACCTCTGGCAGTCTCTATGGGGGTGCAACAGGGTTCAATTCTCGGGTCGACTCTTTTCTCTGTATACATCAATGATGTCGCTCTTGCGGCTGGTGAATCTCTGATCCACTTCTACGCAGACGACACCATTCTGTATACTTCTGGCCCTTCTATGGACACTGTTTTAACTAACCATACAACTCTACCTCCATGGCCTCCAACTGCTCTTAAATGCAAGTAAAACTAAATGCATGCTCTTCAACCGATCACTGCCCGCACCTGCCCGCCCGCCTAGCATCACTACTCTGGACGGTTCTGACTTAGAATATGTGGACAACTACAAATACCTAGGTGTCTGGCTAGACTGTAAACTCTCCTTCCAGACTCATTAAAAATCTCCAATCTAAAATTAAATCTAGAATTGACTTCCTATTTCGCAACAAAGCATCCTTCACTCATGCTGCCAAACATACCCTCGTAAAACTGACTATCCTACCGATCCTTGACTTCGGCGATGTCATTTACAAAATAGCCTCCAATGCTCTACTCAGCAAATTGGAAGCAGTCTATCACAGTGCCATCCGTTTCATCACCAAAGCCCAATATACTTCCCACCACTGCGACCTGTATGCTCTCGTTGGCTGGCCCTCGCTTCATATTCGTCGCCAAACCCACTGGCTCCAGGTCATCTATAAGTCCTTGCTAGGTAGAGCCCCGCCTTATCTCAGCTCACTGGTCACCATAGCAGCACCCACCCGTAACATGCGCTCCAGCAGGTATATTTCACTGGTCACCCCCAAAGCCAATTCCTCATTTGGCCGCCTTTCCTTCCAGTTATCTGCTGCTAATGACTGGAACAAATTGCAAAAATCATTGAAGCTGGAGACTCATATCTCCCTCACTATCTTTAAGCATCAGCTATCAGAGAAGCTTACAGATCATTGCACCTGTGCATAGCCCATCTGTAAATTGCCCATCCAACTACCTCATCCCCATATTGTTATTTATTTTATTTAGATTTTTATTTTTTTGCTCCTTTGCACCACAGTATCTCTACTTGCACATTCATCTTCTGCACATCTATCACTCCAGTGTTTATTTGCAAAATTGTAATTATTTTGCCACTACGGCCTATTTATTGCCTTACCTCCCTAATCTTACTTCATTTGCACACACTGTATATAGACTTTTCTATTGTGTTATTGACTGTACGTTTGTTTATCCCATGTGTAACTCTGTGTTGTTGTTTGTGTCGCATTGCTTTGCTTTATCTTGGCCAGGTCGCAGTTGTAAATGACAACTTCTTCTCAACTAGCCTACCTGGTTAAATAAAGGTGAAATAAAAAAAAAAAAAATACTGGATGTGGGAATGTCTTATGTCCGTCCTACATGTAGTGTTGATACATGGAATATTCCTCAACTGCATATATCATAAATTGCTATTGCAAATATAAGTATAATGTTTAACAACTGACATTTTCAGATATTATTTTGACAAACACACTTTGGTGCTTACAATTCATTCTCTATTGTCATAGATTTGGTGGGCACTGTCATCTGTGATCTTTGTGATATAACTTTCTTTAAGCACGTACTGATGAAACTGTCACTTAATATTTTTTCTTAAAGTCTACAAACGCTCGACATTTATTCACTCTGTGATAGGGTTGGATCCTATATGCTACTTTTATTATTCTCCTGTAAATGGTTGAGTGCCTATAATTTAGGCTGTTTGTAGAATGGGGCATAAAGGACATTACCTCTACTACTAAATTACTACTAGATTACAGTGATAAGGAAAACAGCATACAAATTTGGCTTCTGTAATCATTTGCCTATAACTAATCATAATTCCATTATGTTTACATAAAAAAGAGAATGATTCAAAATAAGAAGATCCTGCCATGGAAAAGACGACTGGGTGGACATAAAGTGGAAAGGAGGGGAAATAACTCACACCATGCAGCAGGACACCTTCAGCTGCGGGGTCTTTGTAATGCAGGTTTGATAGTTATATTTTCAATAATGAATGGTTAGCTGTTATGTGACAATTAGGTCAAAAACTATATTTTATTTTTTGGTGTAGATGGCCAAGGAAGTTGCACAGAACTTCCCCAACATCCCTTCCCAAATTGATATGGAACCTTCAAAAACACATGGAGCAACTGTGAAAAGAAATGGCTGAGGATATACAAAAAATGTCTGGTATGTAATGACATTTAATTCAAAGTAAATGTAAATTCTTTATTTTTATGTAGTTGTGTCGGACAGCCATATGTTCAGTTCATGCCTATGAGTTCAGAGTTCAAACATATTTGATATTATTTATAACCTGTTTTTTTATTTTTTATTTAGATTGAATGTTTTGCATGCCAACGGTGGTTCCATGTGCTGTGCCTAGGAATGAAAACAAAAGAGTTCAGAGTGAAGAACACAAACTGGAAGTGCTGTCTGTGTTGTTGAAAATGTATGCTATACCCCATCCACACTGAAGAGGCTCTGAAATGTACATCAACCAGGGATAAAGAGAAAGTTAACACGATGAAAAGTTTTGTACAAATTTGAAGTAAAGTGTTTGTTGGCATGTTGGAAAAGATTAAAGGTCTACAACTTCTGTTTAATTTGTCAATATTCAATTTTAATTCATTGATTATCTGGCCACCATTACTGTGGTTACATGTTCAGTATATGTATTGACCAGCAAACCCACTGCAGCCTACCTTACTAGCTCACTCTCCATCCCTGCTTTGGACAATTAAAAACATGACTCCCGTACTTTGCCCTTTTCCTTTATGGTTGATTTTAACGACGAAAGGAGATATTATCTGTCTCTCTCCTATTGTGTACCGCTGTTAAATACTGTGGCAAAATAAAAAACAGGGAAAATAAGAACTTAGAACCAACAATTATTATAGATAAATATTAAAGAAAAGGGTTAACACAACACTGGACTGAACCCCCTAATTGTCAAACTAATATTAAATGTACAACAATATAGAAGAGACAGAACTAGAGGTTATGCAATATTGGTGTTTATCAACTGCACGATTCTTAGGTGTGTAATTGACATGACCAAGGAGCTACTGAAATTTAAAACTATGAAAAATGTACGTTACACCGCGTGATTTTGCAGTACACAAACAAGAGTGTGCAATATAGAAGGGTACATTCTGCACCATGTTTGAAGTCAGAAGGTCACATGACCAAGGAGCTATTGAAATGTAACATTTTGAAAAATTCATGTAAAATCTTGTGAGATGAAAATGGACAAACTAAAGGGTGTGCAATGTGTAGGCCCACTGAGTGGACATTCTGAACCTTGTTTGAAGTCACTAGGTCACATGACCAAGGAGCTATTGAAATTTTACATTTTGAAAAAATCATGTAAAATCTTGTGAGATGAAAATAGACAAACTAAAGGGTGTGCAATATAAAAGGGTAGTCAGTGGACATTCTGAACCTTGTTTGAGTCAAGTAGGTCACATGACCAATGAGCTATTGAAATTCCAATGTAAAAAAAATGTTGTACTTGTTTCCGCTCCCTAAATAATTCAACTAGGAATACATGCTGCTCACATTTCCACATGTTTATTAGCTCTGGAAAGCGAATTCATGTCCAAATCGTGAAAATAAGACCTGTGCAATATTGTGCGCAATTTTTCCAACATAAAGACACTTATTTTGGAGTCTGTGGCTCAAGTGATTTGAAAGCTATTGAGGTTTGAAAGCGCGAATTTCCGTCAAATATCCAACTTGAAACTGTCTTTACCTCAGTTGCAGTCATCTCGGTTTTCATTGGAACCATATTTTTACACTTCGCTTGATTGTATCAATTACATTTTAGTAATAAAAAAAAAAATCCATTGTGATAGCGTGAGAATAAGTTGTGATAGATTAAATGTATGGCTCATGTGAGTGTATAGCTGTAATACTTTCATGCATTTTCTACATAAAACAGGTTTAGCTCCATTTTACATTTTAGACATTTAGCAGACGCTCTTATCCAGAACGATTTACAGCAGTGAGAGTATACATTTTCATACTGGTCCCCCATGGGAATCGAAACCACAATTCTGGCGTTGCAAGCATCATGCTCAACCAACTGAGCCACACGGGACCACAATTGCAAAGACATAGGCAACTTTGTGGGCCGGGCATCTGCCGTCACAGAGAGACGGATAAAACATTTGATTCTATGTTTAGCGGAGATCTTCTGTGTATAAAGTGACATGTTAACCCTCGCAAGCTGCCGGTCCAGATGCCACGTCCTCAGAGCATGCGCAGACCAGCTGGCTGGTGTGTTTATGGGCATATTCAATCTCTCCCTATCCCAGTCTGCTGTCCCCACATGCTTCAAGATGGCCACCATTGTTCCTGTACCCAAGAAGGTGAAGGTAACTGAACTTAATGACTATCACCCCGTAGCACTCACTTCTGTCATCACGAAGTGCTTTGAGAGACTAGTCAAGGATCATATCACCTTTACCGTACCTGCCACCCCATTGGCCCACTTCAATTTGCTTACTGCCCCAATAGATCCACAGATGATGCAATCACCATCACTCTGCACACTGCCCTATCCCATCTGGACAAGAGGAATACCTATGTAAGAATGCTGTTTATTGATTTTAGCTCAGCATTCAACACCATAGTACCCTCCAAGCTCACTATTAAGCTCGAGTCCCTGGGTCTGAATCCGGCCCTGTGCAACTTGGTCCTGGACTTCCTGACGGGCCGCCCCCCAGGTGGTGAAGGTAGGAAACATAACCTCTACTCTGATGATCCTCAACACTGGGGCCCAACGATGATGAGACAGCCTACAGTGAGGAGGTGAGGACTCTGGGAGTGTGGTGCCTGGAAAACAACCTCTCAACGTCAACAAAACAAAGGAGATGATCGTGGACTTCAGGAAACAGCAGAGGGTGCACCCCCCTATCCACATCGACGGGACAGTAGTGGAGAAGGTGGGAAGCTTCAAGTTCCTTGGCATACACATCACTGAAAAACTGAAATGGACCACCTACACAGGCGCAACAGAGCCTCTTCAACCTCAGGAGGTTAAACAAATTTGTCTTGTCACCTAAAACCCTCACAAATTTGTACAGATGCACAATTGAAAGCATCCTGTCAGGCTGTATCACCAGCTGGTACTGCAACTGCACCGCCCACAACCCCAAGGCTCTCCAGAGGGTGGTGCGGTCTGCCCAACGCATTACCGGGGGCAAACTACTCGCCCTCCAGGACACATACAGCACCCGATGTCACAGGAAGACCAAAAATATCATCAAGGACATCAACCACCCGAGCCACTGCTTCTTCACCCCACTATCATCCAGAAGGTGAGGTCAGTACAGGTGCATCAAAGCTGGGACCGAGAGACTGAAAAACAGCTTCTATCTCAAGGCCATCAGACTGTTAAATTCTGTTAAATAGCCATCACTAGCATATTAGAGGCTGCTGCCCTACATACATTGTCTCGTACAGCAGATCAACCACCAGGGGGAGACTCTTCGAGGCCTGGTGACAGATGAGGTATACATCACGAGGCGATGGCTCCATCTGCTGGACGTGCCAGGTCTCGATGGGGACGGTTGCAGAGGTAACAGGAATGAGTTCAGTTTTTGATCCCCACAGGATACAGCAAGACCCGGCGCCAATAAGACAGTATCCCGGAGAGGGTCTCATGGGGGAGACCTATTATTTTCTTTTAAAATTATTTTACCCCCTTTTCTCCCCAATTTCATGGTATCCAATTGGTAGTAGTTACTGTCTTGTCTCATCACTGCAACTCCCATACGGACTCGGGAGAGGCGAAGGTCGAGAGCCATGCGTCCTCCGAACTACAACCCAACCAAGCCGCACTGCTTCTTGACACAACACACATCCAACCAAGAAGCCAGCCACACCAATGTGTCGGAGGAAACACCGTACACCTAACCTTTGAAACTGAGCTAATCCTACTCTGTCCGTGTCTGATCTGTGTAAACGTTTTGACCCAACTCCCTGGTCTGCCACAACATAGACTTGGAATCACTGGCCACTTTAATAATGGAACACTAGTCACTTTAATAATGTTTACATATTTTGCATTACTCATCTCATGTGTATATATTCTATTACACTGTATCTTAGTCTATGCTGCTCCGACATTGCTCGTCCAAATATTTATATATTCTTAATTCCATTCATTTACTTTAGATTTCTGTGTATTGTTGTGAAATTGTTAGACATTACTGTACTGTTAGAGCGAGAAACACAAGTATTTCGTTACACTCACAATAACATCTGCTAAACACGTGTATGTGACAAATACAATTTGATTTGATTCGGGATACATCTGTGAAAGACACTTATGAAGACTTTTGTGACGGAAGTTACTTTACGACTCATCCCTTGTCCTGAAAAACATAGAATTGTTGTACTATGATGACTGAAACGGCTAACCCGCTTGGATCCTTGAGTGGTGTTCACAAGATAGGCGCCGTTAATTCTTTCCTCAGGAATCTGCCACCAAATTTGAACTCTGCTGTGATGAATATTTGATTTAGTGTCATTATTTCATTATCAAGATCTAAAGAAATATGGCTTTGATGCCATTCTAGAACCCTTGGTTAATGATGTTAAAACACTGGAGAGTGGTGGTGTAAAATTGAGTCCGTTGCAATCAGACCCACAAAATTGTTGTTTGAATATGTCTCTGAAAAATAAAGAGAAAAGTGGAAATAGCACAGCACTTAATTATATTCAAAATTTGTGTATTGCGGGAAACGTTCCTTTGATTTTGGATGATGCTGCTCCACCTGGAAATGAGAACTGGAATTTGCTGCTGACAAACGGTGCCCACAAACTGTTAGGGCCTACATAAACTGTCCCAACAGCAGTCTCAACACCTTAACGCTGTTACACCTGGCTATCAGCAGAGCCTTGTCTGGCAGCAAAACAGTTAATTCAGCCTCATTTACTGCCTTTAAAAAAAACATAACTGACTTGCTTAAACAAAGGTGGTTTCTACTGACAATTGAGATGTACAAAAAAATTGAATAAGCAGATAAGAGGCAATCTGTAATTTTCATTAAGACATTAAACAAGTTCACAAGACATTCACAAGGCTCCAGGGCCAGGCGGATTACCAGGACGTGTACTCCGAGCATGCGCTGACCAACTGGCAAGTGTCTTCACTGACATTTTCAACCTCTCCCTGTCTGAGTCTGTAATACCAACATGTTTCAAGCAGACCACCATAGTCCCTGTGCCCAAGAACACTAAAGTAACCTGCCTAAATGACTACCTACCCGTAGCACTCACGTTTGTAGCCATGAAATGGCATGGTTCACATCAACACCATTATCCCAGAAACCCTAGAGACACTCAAATTTGCATTCCGCACCAACAGATCCACAGATGATGCAATCTCTATTGCACTCCACACTGCCCTTTCACACCTGGACAAAAGGAACACCTATGTGAGAATGCTGTTCATTGACTACAGCGCAGTGTTCAACACCATAGTGCCCACAAAGCCCATCACTAAGCTAAGGACCCTGGGACTAAACACCTTCGTCTGCAACTGGATCCAGTGTGGTGCCAGGTCAACAACCTCTCCCTCAACATGAGCAACACAAAGGAGCTGATCATGGACTACAGAAAAAGGAGGGCCGAACACGCCCCCATTCCCATCGACTGGGCTGTAGTGGAGCGGGTCAAGAGTTTCAAGTTCCTTGGTGTCCACACCACCAACAAAATATCATGGTCCAAACACACCAAGACAGTCATGAAGAGGGCATGACAATGCCTTTTCCCCCCCAGGAGACTGAAAAGATTTGGCATGGGTCCCCAGATTCTCCAAAAGTTCTACAGCTGCACCATCGAGAGCAACCTGACCGGTTGCATCACCGCCTGGTATGGCAACTGCTCGGCATCCAACCTTAAGGCGTTAGAGAGGGTAGTGCGTATGGCCAAGTACATCACACACACGAGGGACTCCTCATAAACAAACACCGGCAGTTTTCAAAACAGCCTACATCAGACTTTAGCACATCACCCAACACAATGTGCCGTTTACTATATTGTTTGAAGCATCATCAGACCTTGGTAGTAGCTTATTTCATTGTCCCCTACGATGAAATAGGAGAGGGGACTGTGGATCTGTCTGTGTCGGTACGTTTGTACATTAGTCACACACGATATCTTAATAGCACTGGCCCGATTTTGATGAAACATGGGTGAATGATGCAACTTGCCATTGAGATCCAGGATTTTGAAAATGACACTGATTGGCCAGATGGTGGCGTTATAACAAGAGATTGAAAATGTTAACTTTGAAAGGTCATGCCCCTCACCCATGACATTTGGTACAGACAGTAGATCCCTCTCTTCACAAGGAACAAATTTGACTCAGGGACACATAAGGTCTGCCATGATGAATTTTCCGCCATTTAGAATGACTTGAAAAACACTTAAAACGTTACTCTTCTGGCACCCGAATCAACGATCTGCACAACACATCTATGGACAAAGGTCTCTCAACGCAATATTTTCCAGACTAGTACCTACAACTAGTCCAATAAACATTCACATGGGTGTGGTCTGGCACATAAATGCGTATAAATCAGTCAAGGATATTCATATTGTAAAACAATTTGGTACATATATTGCAAACACTGTCAAGACTCAACAAAAGCAAGTGCATTCATATCAAACACACAGTGGCACTATGACAGGCACATGTTTATTTCTCTTCATCTACCTGATTCAGAGTGCTGAAATTTGGCACACATGCTCAGGGATATGAGTCTGGCTAACCCACACGATATCTCAGACACCACTGGCCCGATTTTGATGAAATTATGAAATGGTGAATGTTGCTCCTTGCCATAGAGATCCAGCATGTAGAAAATTACACTGATTGGCCCAAGGGTGGCACTATATGTACGGTATTTGATGCAAGGATATTCGATGCAAACATGTGGTATTAGCCTACATTATCACATTCTCTTGCCCGCTCGAGGAAGGCAGTTTGGCCCTGGCTTGCAAACTAATTGTCATTCGTCGACCGATTTCAAAATGTAAATGTAGGCTGATAATAAATGTAATAATAGCATATTTCATCTACCCCAATGAAAAATTGGACAGTGAGCATACATCGTAATTTCATAGCCTAGGTACTGATGCATGCATCTATCAATTATATCTGCAACAGAAAACATTTTACAATGATAGGTTCGCTGTTAGCTGGCTATTGTAGGAAAGTTACAATCGAATGAAACATTTGTTACATAAATTAGCCTTTAGCCCATATGTGTCATCCTATGATGTGGATGTTATGTTCAACACACTACTCTTTCTTTCTGATTTTAGTAGATGTATTTTGCCGTAATGATCTGATCACACCATGCAACAAGGGACGTAGCCTTCAGTTAGAAACGGAAGATGGACAATGTTGATTGGCACGTGGAATGTTGTCCAATGGGGTTGCAAGGTAAACGTGGGAGGCGTGTTCAGGTCAGCTCCTTTCCTCCTTGCTTGGAAGAGATCTCAGAAAAGGTACACTTGTGACGCCGTGAGGCCGTGGCCCAAATGTATCACATGAAATGTATATGTCATATCTCACAATCGATTGGGCTTACTGAATGTAATATTTTCGCTGTGACTAAGTCAATTTCTTTCCATAGATTTGCATAGATTTGCATAGATCTGCATTAAGTTCTATGTAGAGCTTCAGTGAGTGGGTAGCTGTATAACCTGGTGACGTAGCTTTCGCTCTAGCTCTACATTGCTCTCCCTAAGTGAGAGAGGTGTGCACTTTGACAGACAGTCTAACAATGACGCTTTTAGCAACTTTAGCCACATTTTCAAAAATGTTCCTCTTTTAACTTCTTATAGGCATTTTCCTCAGCGAAGTGCTTAAGCCCTGGTGCTTGGCTCAAAGTCTCAGACTTTTGTGCTTCCAATGGCTGAGACCAACAAATACAAGATGGAGGCCTGCCTTACTACACCAACTGGACCAGAGTTGTATTGGAAAAATAGCTTTAGTGGTAGAAAAAGTGAGCTCACATACGATTAAACCACAGCAAAGGGCATCTCTGCCATTATTACTGTACTGTGGCTGGAATTCAATCATTGCATATTGTGGTTTTCTATAGGTGCATTGGATTTGCACATCAGCATACCGGATGGAGGGAGTTGACATTTGATTTAGAAACCAGCAGTCCATGGCATGACCCAGGCCAGAGGTGAAAATCAAACACACCTCTGAGAGCCAGTGTTTAAGCTGGGTCGTGTTCATTAGGTCACGCAACAGAACGTTCTGCTATAGACAAGTCAAGGTAGTCCCTCCCCATTTCAGACAGTTTTCTTCCATTTGGTGCTAAATGAACACCACCCTGGATCCCATTCCCATGCACTCCCATACGTGGTGCACGGTGGTTTATGGTCATGGCTGCCACCTGTCCCTCACTACACATTCCAAGCTCTTGCTGAATACAATGTAAATCATTTTTTTTGTAGTAACATGCTCTCGAAGCCAAGTCAAACAGACAGGGAGTCCAAACGGCAACCACAAATAGGAAAACACACTGGTATTGTGGGGTGTACACCCAGCCAAACAAACCAGAATCCAAACTTTAGCTCCCAAGACACGAATCTTCAACATTGTTTGCACACAGTGTTTGCTTCAATGACAAAATAACCTACAACCAAGACACACTCAACAAGCTTTTGTCCCCCAAATTCTTCTTCGACACACAAATACATCCGAACGTCGAAAACAAACGGCGGAAACTTTTTCAATTTGCTCCTATTTTCTTATTCGCACGCCTGGCTCGGCCTTATTTACCTGTTTATTTTTGGAGTGGGTTTTCATTAGGGGCTGGTCCGGAGAGGAGAGAGGCAGTGTGTTACTAGCCACCTGACAGGATGATTAATAGGGGCTCTGGGGCCAGGCCCAGGCAACACATCAAAAGCAACGCAGCTTCCACAGGGCTCACCGCCACTTCCTGTGAAGGGCCCCTGCTGCAAATTAAGTTAGAGGAGGGGGGGGTGGTGAACACATCGACCTTAATGAAGTTCTCTGAGACAGCCCAGGAGTCATCTGCTTTAATTAGGGGCTTGTTCAATGCCACTGGTGGAGAGGAGAGGAGAGGAGAGGAGAGGAGAGGAGAGGAGAGGAGAGGAGAGGAGAGGAGAGGAGAGGAAAGGAGAGGAGAGGAGAGGATCTGAATGCACTTTAAAGGGCTGCATCTGTTTGTAGAATGAGTGTCGGGCAATGGTAGAAACGTTAGATACCTTCGCACAAAACTGTTTTTGGACCAGTTTGAGTGGGTGGTGAGGTGGTGTTGAGACCAACGATGAAAATCAACAACAATACAAACCGGGACTAAATAACCCACAAGGCCACCGACAAGTTCTCTGAAGAAGCAAACTGCCGAGTAGGTACAGTATGGTGTCTACTGTGGCCATAGGGAAAGCAAAGCATGTCAAACACAACCACTACACTATATTAACTCTACCACCTCATAGCTAAAACAAAAAACGGATTACTTGGGTGTGTGTGTGTGTGTGTGCATGCTGGTCTCATCTGCAGAGTGTTGAAGAAAGACGGCCCTCCTGTGTCAGTCACACACACACACCTTCCCACTCCAGGGCCACATAACAGACAACATAGCCAGGTTACCCAAATAAATAAACAACCATAGTACCATTATAAGTCAAGAAGATGTGCACTTTTCAATGATCAAACGATGTGCCATGGCAAAGCTGTTGAATAAAATCCCATGTCTGGTTGTGTAGTGGAGTTGGCACAGATGGTGGTAGAGAACAGAACACACAAGAACCAAGGCTGTGTGGGTATGTGTGCGTGAGTGTTTTTTACTGATGGAGAGCCTCTTTCATTAAAAGCCATGCACGCAGGGCTCTGGAAATGAACAGGTTGCCATTCTTTTGCTTTTCCGAGGGGAGAGCAGCACATGCTAGATCCCGGAGCATGCTTAACAATTTCATTACCGCTCGGAACTCCCAAGGTGTTCTTTTGAAGAGGGTGCCTGTATTAGCCGGGTTAATTGACGTGCACTAACAAATTGTTACCACTCGGCCCTCTTCTCTTCTTCACTCTACAGCAACAGGCACACGTACACACACACACGTACACACACACACGTACACACACACATGTACACACACACACGTACACACACACACGTACACACACACACGTACACACACGTACACACACGTACACACACGTACACACACGTACACACACACACACACACACACACACACACACACACACACACACACACACACACACACACACACACACACACACACACACACACACACACACACACACACACACACACACACACACACACACGAGAGAGAGAGAGAGAACCGAATAATAACAAACAGCCCTTCAGAAACAGACACAGCCTCTGTTTGCTTTGCACCAAATGAATCATTTATGAAAGTAAAGTCATCGAGAGACAGAGGATGTGTGTATATTGGTGGTGTACTAATAAAATTGTGACTAAACTGCAATCCGGCTGTCCTTTCATGTTTTTTTTACGAGGCCAATATATGTGACATGATGACATTTGCCGTATGTTGAAACTAGACGAGTAGCCATTGTATTCAGTGGATTTTTTTTATTTTTACGGTACATATGCAGAAAACAATTATGTTTCGCGGTGACACATTATGTGTGACTTGTAGATGTTTTCAGTGAGAAAATTTCTGCTGTCAAAACACTTCTAGAATTTAGATTCTCAGCTGCTTCACACACACGTAGTTCACATGAGCCAGGACCAAGATCTGTGTGTGCTCTAGCCAAGTCCACATTAGAGACTTGGGCTTATGGAAAGCACATTTAAACCGCCATGATGCCATTGGAGTGAGTGTTTGCGGTATGTTCAGTCTATCAAGGCATTGCCATAAACAATTGTCAACACCGGAAAATATCAAAACAATTGCAGCCAAATCCTTTTTCCTCACATATACCAGCGAGTATCTCAATACCAAGTTCCAGCTGTGCCGTGAAATGCAGAACTTTCATATATTATACAAACTGAAAGATATATATATACAGTGGGGAGAACAAGTATTTGATACACTGCCGATTTTGCAGGTTTTCCTACTTACAAAGCATGTAGAGGTCTGTAATTTTTATCATAGGTACACTTCAACTGTGAGAGACGGAATCTAAAACAAAAATCCAGAAACTCACATTGTATGATTTTTAAATAATTAATTTGCATTTTATTGCATGACATAAGTATTTGATCACCTACCAACCAGTAAGAATTCCGGCTCTCACAGACCTGTTAGTTTTTCTTTAAGAAGCCCTCCTGTTCTCCACTCATTACCTGTATTAACTGCACCTGTTTGAACTCGTTACCTGTATAAAAGACACCTGTCCACACACTCAATCAAACAGATTCCAACCTCTCCACAATGGCCAAGACCAGAGAGCTGTGTAAGGACATCAGGGATAAAATTGTAGACCTGCACAAGGCTGGGATGGGCTACAGGACAATAGGCAAGCAGCTTGGTGAGAAGGAAACAACTGTTGGCGCAATTATTAGAAAATGGAAGAAGTTCAAGATGACGGTCAATCACCCTCGGTCTGGGGCTCCATGCAAGATTTCACCTCGTGGGGCATCAATGATCATGAGGAAGGTGAGGGATCAGCCCAGAACTACACGGCAGGACCTGGTCAATGACCTGAAGAGAGCTGGGACCACAGTCTCAAAGAAAACCATTAGTAACACACTACGCCGTCATGGATTAAAATCCTGCAGCGCACGCAAGGTCCCCCTGCTTAAGCCAGTGCATGTCCAGGCCTGTCTGAAGTTTGCCAATGACCATCTGGATGATCCAGAGGAGGAATGGGAGAAGGTCATGTGGTCTGATGAGACAAAAATAGAGCTTTTTGGTCTAACTCCACTCGCCGTGTTTGGAGGAAGAAGAAGTATGAGTACAACCCCAAGAACACCATCCCAACCGTGAAGCATGGAGGTGGAAACATCATTCTTTGGGGATGCTTTTCTGCAAAGGGGACAGGACGACTGCACCGTATTGAGGGGAGGATGGATGGGGCCATGTATCGCGAGATCTTGGCCAACAACCTCCTTCCCTCAGTAAGAGCATTGAAGATGGGTCGTGGCTGGGTCTTCCAGCATGACAACGACACGAAGCACACAGCCATGGCAACTAAGGAGTGGCTCCGTAAGAAGCATCTCAAGGTCCTGGAGTGGCCTAGCCAGTCTCCAGACCTGAACCCAATAGAAAATCTTTGGAGGGAGCTGAAACTCCGTATTGCCCAGCGACAGCCCCGAAACCTGAAGGATCTGGAGAAGATCTGTAGGGAGGAGTGGGCCAAAATCCCTGCTGCAGTGTGTGCAAACCTAGTCAAGAACTACAGGAAACGTATGATCTCTGTAATTGCAAACAAAGGTTTCTGTACCAAATATTAAGTTCTGCTTTTCTGATGTATCAAATACTTATGTCATGCAATAAAATGCAAATTAATTACTTAAAAATCATACAATGTGATTTTCTGGATTTTTGTTTTAGATTCCGTCTCTCATAGTTGAAGTGTACCTATGATAAAAATTACAGACCTCTACATGCTTTGTAAGTAGGAAAACCTGCAAAATCGGCAGTGTATCAAATACTTGTTCTCCCCACTGTATATATTACACAAAAAATCCCACCAGCCTTTCCTCCATCACGTCCAAGTCACTATATCATGACTCAAGAAAGGAGGGGAAGCACGCAAAATAGGAAAACATTTGTGTGCACAGCAGCACGCACGCCATGCTCGTCTTGTCTCAGAGGGGATAGGCCTGAGCAACACGCACGCCATGCTCGTCTTGTCTCAGAGGAGATAGGCCTGAGCAGCACGCCATGCTCGTCTTGTCTCAGAGGAGATAGGCCTGAGGAGCACGCCATGCTCGTCTTGTCTCAGAGGAGATAGGCCTGAGCAGCACGCCATGCTCGTCTTGTCTCAGAGGAGATAGGCCTGAGGAGCACGCACGCCACACATACACACACATACACGCATGACACACACACACACACACGCATGACACACACACACACACACACACACACACACACACACACACACACACACACACACACACACACACACACACACACACACACACACACACACACACACACACACACACACACACACACACACACACACACACACACACACACACACACACACACACGTAAACACAGTCATATCATGCCAACCGCTGAGTGTGTGAACCCCTGTGCTCGCTCTGGTCCAAATCAGCACTCCAATAACAAAGCCTCTATTGGCTGTTATGATTATTCCCTGTGACAAATGCTGTATGAGTATATTTGATGTGTTCAGCCACACGGTGTTGGCCTTTGCTCTCTACTGTGTGTGGGTGGGTGGTCGATGTAGAGAACAGTACTGAGATGTACAAGGGAGGGGAATAAACCTTTCATGAAATAAGCACATTCATTTATTTACTGTTAGTCCCGGACACAAGTACTGCTGCTTGGCTGTAATTAACATGCACTTTATTTGTAAAAAGGGCTTGCAGATGCCGAATGCCAAACCGTCATAAAAAGCCAGTATTGAAAAAATACTGGGGGGGGGGGGGGGGGGGTGCAATGAACCCTTCACAGACTGGGTCTTCTTGCCCCTCGTATAGTATGGTATGGTATATGGTGTGGTGGCGGTGGCTGTGTGTGTCTGGGGCCGGGCCTTGGGGTAATAGGTCCATAGGTCCATGCCCGTTCACATGGGCTCCCTATTTTCAAAGTATTATGCATGAACATCCAGCCCAACGATGCCTCTCTACCAGACAAACTCAACGCATTTTATGCACGCTTTGACATAACAACACCATACCATGCGCGAGGGCCACCAGAGCACTGGGTGATCTCGCTCTCCGAGGCCAACATGAGTGAAGTCTTTAATTAGGTTAACACTCGCAAGTCCCTTCCTGTACTCCCTGTTCACCCACGACTGCGTGGCCACGCACGACTCCAACACCATCATCAAGTTTGCTGACGACACGACGGTGGTGGGCCTGATCACCGGCGTCGATGAGACAGTCTAAAAAGGAGGAGGTCAGCGACCTGGCAGTGTGGTGCAGGGACAACAACCTCTCCCTCAACGTCAGCTTCGCTCCTCAGGTAGTATCACATTTTCACATTCTCATTTCATTTCATTACAGTACAACGGTTTGATTTGTTTAATCTTAGCTAGCTACTTAGCCGTCTTTGTATCAAAGATAATTGCGTAGCTAGCCAGCTATTCTTCGTTCTTTTAACGTAACTTTTAACGTAACGTAGTCAACACTGCTACCTAGCCAGCTAGCCACCGAACAGCAACACTGTAGTAACTATTACATTCAACGGAACGACTCGATTAGTGTAGTGTTAGCTAGCTACATAGTTGTCTTTGCTGTCTTTGTTTCTAAGATAACTGCGTAGTTTAGACTAATTCGGTTAGCTAGCCAGCTATTTTTCGTCCTTTTAACGTAACGTAACGTAGTCAACACTGCTCGCTAGCCAGCTAGCCACCGAATAGCAACACTGTAGAAACTATTACATTCAACGGATCAACGGAACGATTGATTAGTGTAGTGTTAGCTAGCTACATAGTTGTCTTTGCTGTCCTTGTATCTAAGACAATTGTGTAGTTTATACTAATTAACGAGCCAGTTACCGAGGTTACATAGCTAGCTACCGAGGTTACCTAGCCAGCGACACTCTCAAACAAAGTCAACAACGCAGCCACTGCTAGCTAGCCCACTTCCGCAGTACTGTATCATTTTAATAATTTTGGTCAATAAGATTTCTGCAACGCAAGCTTAACTTTCTGAACATTCGAGACGTGTAGTTCACTTGTCATTCCAATCTCCTTTGCATTAGCGTAGCCTCTTCTGTAGCCTGTCAACTATGTGTCTGTCTATCCCTGTTCTCTCCTCTCTGCACAGACCATACAAACGCTTCACACCGCGTGGCCGCGGCCACCCTAACCTGGTGGTCCCAGCGCGCACCACCCACGTGGAGTCCCAGGTCTCCGGCAGCCTCTGGAACTGCCGATCTGCGGCCAACAAGGCAGAGTTCATCTCAGCCTATGCTTCCCTCCAGTCCCTCGACTTCTTGGCACTGACGGAAACATGGATCACCACAGATAACACTGCTACTCCTACTGCTCTCTCCTCGTCTGCCCACGTGTTCTCGCACACCCCGAGAGCTTCTGGTCAGCGGGGTGGCGGCACCGGGATCCTCATCTCTCCCAAGTGGTCTTTCTCCCTTTCTCCCCTTACCCATCTGTCTATCGCCTCCTTTGAATTCCATGCTGTCACAGTTACCAGCCCTTTCAAGCTTAACATCCTTATCATTTATCGCCCTCCAGGTTCCCTTGGAGAGTTCATCAATGAGCTTGATGCCCTGATAAGCTCCTTTCCTGAGGACGGCTCACCTCTCACAGTTCTGGGTGACTTTAACCTCCCCACGTCTACCTTTGACTCATTCCTCTCTGCCTCCTTCTTTCCACTCCTCTCCTCTTTTGACCTCACCCTCTCACCTTCCCCCCCTACTCACAAGGCAGGCAATACGCTTGACCTCATCTTTACTAGATGCTGTTCTTCCACTAACCTCATTGCAACTCCCCTCCAAGTCTCCGACCACTACCTTGTATCCTTTTCCCTCTCGCTCTCATCCATCACTTCCCACACTGCCCCTACTCGGATGGTATCGCGCCGTCCCAACCTTCGCTCTCTCTCCCCCGCTACTCTCTCCTCTTCCATCCTATCATCTCTTCCCTCTGCTCAAACCTTCTCCAACCTATCTCCTGATTCTGCCTCCTCAACCCTCCTCTCCTCCCTTTCTGCATCCTTTGACTCTCTATGTCCCCTATCCTCCAGGCCGGCTCGGTCCTCCCCTCCTGCTCCGTGGCTCGACGACTCATTGCGAGCTCACAGAACAGGGCTCCGGGCAGCCGAGCGGAAATGGAGGAAAACTCGCCTCCCTGCGGACCTGGCATCCTTTCACTCCCTCCTCTCTACATTTTCCTCTTCTGTCTCTGCTGCTAAAGCCACTTTCTACCACTCTAAATTCCAAGCATCCGCCTCTAACCCTAGGAAGCTCTTTGCCACCTTCTCCTCCCTCCTGAATCCTCCTCCCCCTCCTCCCCCCTCCTCCCTCTCTGCAGATGACTTCGTCAACCATTTTGAAAAGAAGGTCGACGACATCCGATCCTCGTTTGCTAAGTCAAACGACACCGCTGGTTCTGCTCACACTGCCCTACCCTGTGCTCTGACCTCTTTCTCCCCTCTCTCTCCAGATGAAATCTCGCGTCTTGTGACGGCCGGCCGCCCAACAACCTGCCCGCTTGACCCTATCCCCTCCTCTCTTCTCCAGACCATTTCCGGAGACCTTCTCCCTTACCTCACCTCGCTCATCAACTCATCCTTGACCGCTGGCTACGTCCCTTCCGTCTTCAAGAGAGCGAGAGTTGCACCCCTGCTGAAAAAACCTACACTCGATCCCTCCGATGTCAACAACTACAGACCAGTATCCCTTCTTTCTTTTCTCTCCAAAACTCTCGAACGTGCCGTCCTTGGCCAGCTCTCCCGCTATCTCTCTCAGAATGACCTTCTTGATCCAAATCAGTCAGGTTTCAAGACTAGTCATTCAACTGAGACTGCTCTTCTCTGTATCACGGAGGCGCTCCGCACTGCTAAAGCTAACTCTCTCTCCTCTGCTCTCATCCTCCTAGACCTATCGGCTGCCTTCGATACTGTGAACCATCAGATCCTCCTCTCCACCCTCTCCGAGTTGGGCATCTCCGGCGCGGCCCACGCTTGGATTGCGTCCTACCTGACAGGTCGCTCCTACCAGGTGGCGTGGCGAGAATCTGTCTCCTCACCACGTGCTCTCACCACTGGTGTCCCCCAGGGCTCTGTTCTAGGCCCTCTCCTATTCTCGCTATACACCAAGTCACTTGGCTCTGTCATAACCTCACATGGTCTCTCCTATCATTGCTATGCAGACGACACACAATTAATCTTCTCCTTTCCCCCTTCTGATGACCAGGTGGCGAATCGCATCTCTGCATGTCTGGCAGACATATCAGTGTGGATGACGGACCACCACCTCAAGCTGAACCTCGGCAAGACGGAGCTGCTCTTCCTCCCGGGGAAGGACTGCCCGTTCCATGATCTCGCCATCACGGTTGACAACTCCATTGTGTCCTCCTCCCAGAGCGCTAAGAACCTTGGCGTGATCCTGGACAACACCCTGTCGTTCTCAACTAACATCAAGGCGGTGGCCCGTTCCTGTAGGTTCATGCTCTACAACATCCGCAGAGTACGACCCTGCCTCACACAGGAAGCGGCGCAGGTCCTAATCCAGGCACTTGTCATCTCCCGTCTGGATTACTGCAACTCGCTGTTGGCTGGGCTCCCTGCCTGTGCCATTAAACCCCTACAACTCATCCAGAACGCCGCAGCCCGTCTGGTGTTCAACCTTCCCAAGTTCTCTCACGTCACCCCGCTCCTCCGCTCTCTCCACTGGCTTCCAGTTGAAGCTCGCATCCGCTACAAGACCATGGTGCTTGCCTACGGAGCTGTGAGGGGAACGGCACCTCAGTACCTTCAGGCTCTGATCAGGCCCTACACCCAAACAAGGGCACTGCGTTCATCCACCTCTGGCCTGCTCGCCTCCCTACCACTGAGGAAGTACAGTTCCCGCTCAGCCCAGTCAAAACTGTTCGCTGCTCTGGCACCCCAATGGTGGAACAAACTCCCTCACGACGCCAGGACAGCGGAGTCAATCACCACCTTCCGGAGACACCTGAAACCCCACCTCTTCAAGGAATACCTAGGATAGGATAAAGTAATCCTTCTGACCCCCCCCCCCCCCCCTTAAAAGATTTAGATGCACTATTGTAAAGTGGTTGTTCCACTGGATGTCATAAGGTGAATGCACCAATTTGTAAGTCGCTCTGGATAAGAGCGTCTGCTAAATGACTTAAATGTAAATGTTAAATGTCAGTAAAACCAAGAAGCTGGAGCAGGTTTAAAAATGAAAGTTCCTCAGGGTCCAAATCACTATGGACTTCAAATGGTTCACATGCGCACACAGTCGTGAAAGAAGGCGCGACAGTGCCTCTTCCCCCTCAAGAGGTTGAAAAAGTTTGGCATGGGCATCAAATACTCAAAGTTCTACAGCTCCACCATTAAGAGTATCTCGACAAGCTGCATCACTGCTTGATATGGCAACAGCACAACCCCCGATCGCATGGCGCTACCGAGGGTGCTGCCAGCTAGGACCTCTATATCAGGCCCGGAAAGGAAGGCTCGGAAAAGTCTGACACCAACAGGCTCCTATCCATAAGCCATGGGCAAAATAGGTAACGAAACGGCTACACAGACTATCAGAGTTCACCCTTGTATTTATTTTTTATTTTTATACTGTCTCTGCACACTCACAGGACTCTACACACTCTGCTGCCACTCTGTTTACCATACATTCTGAATCCTAGTCACCTTCGCCCTATACATATCACTCCAGGATCCCTGTACATTGTTAATATGGTACTGGAACTGATCCTGTATACAGCTGCTTACTTTATTGTGTATTTCTTATTTTTATTTTTATTTTTGTTCTGCCTTTTTATTATTTTTGTGATTTTTTAGGATGACATTGATCACTGCATTTACTTGTGCATATGACATTAAAACTTTAAACTTACAGGGTTAAAACAGAAACAACTCGAGGTTAATAGTTCAGGCATTCACTCCGAGTGGTTAAGGTTAGGTCTATGGTTTGGGAAGACTTAAAACAAAATCATTTCAAACGAGGCGAGATGGGTATCAGTATTCTTATTCGTGGCTTGCTAGAGCATTGTGAGATTCCAAAGCGCAGTGGTCTGAGCAGCAAGCTTCGGCGCCAAGCATCACAATTATTTTTGTGAGTGCCGAGGAAGGCAAATATAGACGTTTGAGGGGACCTTGTCCAACGTCCGACATCGAAGTCTATTTCTAGAGATCAGGCTGCGTGTGTTTGTGTGTGTGCGCACATGTGCGTGCTTGCGAGCAAGCCCCGGACCCCCAGCGCTAAGGGCTAAATCACTCGCTGACAGACTGACTGTGAGCCGTCTCCGATGATAACGCGAGGAATCGCACGGTGCGCTCTCTCAGTCCCCCAGGATCTAACCCAGAGGATCATGTCCTATCTGAGGCTCTTTTCTCTCCCCACCCTCAATATAACCTTCTGTCTCGTGTGCCCTGGGATGCACTGTGGTAGGTCAGTTATACAAGGGGGGGGGGGGGGGGGGGGGTGGCGAAATGGGAAACTTTTACTATGACCATTGTCTCAAGCCCAGTGATTCTCCGAGCCTGCTCAAATGTCCTGTCTTTTCAACATACCTGAGCTCTCTCTCTCTCCCCTACATCTTTGCACAGCAAATCCCCCCTCCCTCCTCACCCCACCACCTCCAGCACTCCCCCTTTCTTTCTCCTCTTCCCCTCCCTGCCTCCCCAACTTTCCTCTCAATGGGTTCCTCTGGTCTCACAATGCGGCCGGGGGAGAGTCCTGGCCCTGGTTATGAGTGGCTGGGAGTGGAGTGCACCTGGATGGGCAGGCTTCCTGGCCACGCTGTGAGGGGCTATTGTGTAGCATGTCAGCAGCTCGCTCCTTTAATGGGGCCTGTATATCATCATTCTGATTATGGCGGATGACTGGGGCCGGGGGCTGGGCACCACCCCACCCCCTAAGCTCGGGGGACAGGGCTTAAAATGCGGGACCCCAAATCCCATCGGCTGAAATCCTAGCACTTAACCCTGGCTATGGCACTGTGTGCTGCCGTAGGGAGTTTTTTTGCCTGTTTTGCCTGATTCTTGTTAATGGACCCACCCTTCCCCCCATTCACTGCATGGAATCTTTACTTTTTTTCCTCTTCCTTCAGAATATTTTTTTCTTCTCCAGTGCAGGAAAAGGTCAGGGCAAGCACCTGTCCCCTCTGTTCAGATGTATTAATGTGGCTCTTGACCTAGCAGAGATAACACACAGAGTATGTGCCCACATGCAGGAATTGAACCCGCAGCCGGCCTGCTTCCCAGCACCATGCTGAGCCGTCCCAGCCTGGACCACTTGGATCACTGACTTACCTGGATAGACAGAGATTGAGAAAGAAGCTCCCTCGGGGTTACCTGAGGATAGGGTCAGGGGTTGGTAGAGATGTTTTGGCTTACCCGGGGAGAAGGGGGCAGCTGCAGCCTAAAATGGCAACCGGAGTATGGGCGAGTGGGTGTGTCAAAATGAAGAAGTGGATGTGTGGAAAGGAGAGGGTGTGTCAAAATGAAAGCAGTGGATGTGTGGAAAGGAGAGGGTGTGTCAAAATGAAAGCAGTGGACGTGTAGAAAGGAGAGGGTGTGTCAAAATGAAAGCAGTGGACGTGTGGAAAGGAGAGGGTGTGTCAAAATGAAAGCAGTGGACGTGTGGAAAGGAGAGGGTGTGTCAAAATGAAAGCAGTGGACGTGTGGAAAGGAGAGGGTGTGTCAAAATGAAAGCAGTGGACGTGTGGAAAGGAGAGGGTGTGTCAAAATGAAAGCAGTGGACGTGTAGAAAGGAGAGGGTGTGTCAAAATGAAAGCAGTGGACGTGTAGAAAGGAGAGGGTGTGTCGAAAGCGCTCTGCTAAGATGGTTTTTATAGAACTGTGTTTGTTTTACTTTCCTACCATTCAACTACCTACCGTACATTGAGCTACAATACCACGAGAGTTTGGACTTCTGTTTTGAAGCCAGAGGATGAGTCAGTTGTACTTCACTCTTAGTCGTACGCTGATAGTTGTACATTTTCAGCTATAAAACCGATGATTATCAATAAACAAGGTACTGATGATGGGTGTGCTGTTCCTTCATGCGTTGTATACATGTGCTTACTCTGACTGTTATCCTGATACTGGCTGCTAGGAAGCTACTTCCCACGCTGTTGCCGGACAGTAGTGCTTAGCAAGTGGAAGCATGCCCTCCCCATTGAGTTATAGACTGTATGTATCAAGGTGACATCTGGATGGTTATCAATACGAGTTATTTCGTGTGTAGGCTGCTGTCCTATAAATAAAGTCATGGTAGGGAAGAACAGTGGTTACGTTAGCTGCCGCCGTCGACACGACCGTGGTGCAGCTGCCCAATAGGAAGCGCCTCAGGTCAGCAGGCACGTAGATACAACACCATACAACACCAGTGCAGTGGTTGCCGGCGCAAACTGGTTTTGAGTGGCAACAAATCTGCCCAATTAGCTGATTCACTTTCCATACACGCACTCCTTTTGACACACACACACACACACACTCGCTCATACTCGGGTCGCCATATTTGGCTGCAGCTACCCATACATGTAGCCGGGTGGTCTACCTCAGTAGAGACTTGATGACTTCAGGGCCCCGTGGTATGAGAGCAGAGCATCACAGCCATGTCAACACATCACATACAGCAGGGTTGTATTTATTAGGGCACGACGTAGACAAACATTTTGAAACAGAAAACTGCTGTTTTTTTAGCAAATGTATCAGTTAAAATAATTGGAAAAGTGTTTTAGCCCTCTAGGACAGTAATTGAATAGCTCTGAAGTACAGTATAGTACCGACAGTCCAATTAGCAGTACAATTGTACATACAATAGCTTCAATAGTGATGCTTGTTAACAGGTACATTTGTTGTACAGTCCTCGACATCAAAGGATATGAGCAAAAAGGACAATGAGAGTAACAATGAGTCAAGTCTCACTATATATAAATAGTTTGAATAATGACACGTCACTTGTTGCATTTGGTCGGATAGTGAACAAAGTTTTGCACTTAAAAAAAAATGGCCTCCCATTTCAAATGAACAAGTTAATTCATTTAAGTCATGACAATCTTTTCCCAGGCTCCCCTCGTGTTTATAAAGAGACGTTTGATGCTCAACCAGCTCCCAATGCTGGCTGAGTCATAGAAGAGCAGCCTGTCACACCCACAAACAACCTGCTGTCCTTTTGCCTTGTGTATGAACTCCAAGGTTCTGTGTCTGAAATGTTTTATAGTCATTTCTGGTGAATATTAATTAAGGAGGTGGAGTCTGTAAGTGACCTAAAAACAGGTCACTTTTATTTCAATGTGCCTAAGTAAAATGCGTTGTGTGTGGTTGTTCTACGAGGAGTGCTTGTGTTATTAAGAATGTTGGGCTCTAAGTGATCTGTGTGTCTTCTATTCTACTATTTATTTGGAAATACAGTGTGTCTGTGAGTAAAAAAAGTGCGTGCTCTTAGGACCCGATTCAGACTTCGGAAATGACGCCTTTCTTACGCACTTCTTAGCAGTTGGTATTCAGACTTACCTTATGAAGGTGTGTAACGGGCTTTGCAGGCATGGTTCCCTTGGACATGCTAAATAAATGTAATTCAACTACTGAAAACCATCCCACTTGCTGGCCAACAGGTTTTCTCATGGAGTTTTCCTTCAATAGGATTTTCTCTACATTTACCTTAAGCCATCGCTTTGAAGACAGTGTACCTTTAATAAGAATTTTGTCGACAGACTAGAATATATCAACGGGTTCAGAAAATAGTGATCAGTGAAAGAGTGCCATCTACACATCCTCATCTCTGTTTCAGCACCAACTGGGAGATTTAAAAATACTTTGGTATTTTAGATTATTGAGGGAAAAAAATATGATCATAAAAAAATACGGTTTGGAGAGCCTTTACACAGAAAATATATCGATTAATAAAAAATACAGTAGTTTGAAAGTTATCATGTTCAAGTTCAATCTGTGAAATATTGGAAGGAGGAAATAAAGTGTATAATAGGGGTTGAACTAAATCTACACTAATTATGGAACTGTATGGCAACGGTCCAGACGTCGTGAACAGTGTGCCAGGATCTAGGATTAACCCATAACAGTCTAAGCCCTTTCTAAGCTGGGGGATGGGGGGGTTCTACTAAGCTATATGGCATTGTTTTAACGGGATCGGTGTCGCTCCCACGGGACGGTTGAGCTCACGTAGGCTAATGTGATTAGCATGAGGTTGTAAGTAACAAGAACATTTCCCAGGACATAGACATATCTGATATGGGCAGAAAACTTAAATTCTGCACTGTCCATTTTACAGTATCTATTACAGTGAAAGAACACCATGCTATTGTTTGAGGAGAGTGCACAATTATGAACTTGAAAATGTATTAATAAACCAATTAGGCAGTCTTGATACAGCATTTTGAACAGAAATGCAATGTTTTATTTGATCAGTCTAAAACATTGCACATACACTGCTGCTAACTAGTGGCCAAAATCGAAATTGCGCCTAACCTGGAATAGTACATTGTGACCTTTTTCCTTGAATTTCAAAGATGATCAAAAATAAATGTAAAAATGATTTTTTTTCTTTTGTATTATCTTTTACCAGATCTAATGTGCTATATTCTCCTACATTAATTTCAAATTTCCACAAACTTCCGTGTTTCCTTTCAAATGGTATCAAGAATATGCATATCCTTGCTTCAGGTCCTGAGCTACAGGCAGTTAGATTTGAGTCTGTCATTTAGGCAAAAATTGAAAAAAGGGCCCGATCCTTAAGTTAAGAAGGTCTAACCAACGATCATATAGCTATTTGATTTTAGAATTTTAAAACCCCTTGAAGTACCACAATTATTTTAAATGAAAATGTATTTTTTGCCTTACAAACACATTATATAACATATTCACTACATTGGACATCTAAAGGAAGTTTGTTCTGAAGTATCTGTCCTATATCTGAGAGACATAAGAAAGATCATGTATTTTTACATGTATTTAACCTCTTATTTTTGGCACTAAACTGTCTCCATATATACAGTGCATTCGCAACATTTTCAGATCCCTTGACTTTTTCCATATTTTGTTACGTTACAGCCTTATTCAAAATAGATTACATTTCAATAAAATCCTCAGCAATCTACACACAATACCAAACGACAAGGCAAAAACAGGCTTTTAGACATTTTTGCAAATGTATTAAAAATAAAAAACAAATACCTTATTTACATAAGTTCAGGCCCTTTGCTATTGTACTCGAAATTGAGCTCAGGTGCATCCTGTTTCCTTTGATCATCCTTGAGATGTTTCTACAACTTGATTGGAGTCCACCTGTGGTAAATTCAATTGATTGGACATGGCATGGAAAGGCACACACCTGTCTATATAAGGTCCCACAGTTGACAGTGCATGTCAGAGCAAAAACAAGGCTATGAGGTTGAAGGAATAGTCCATAGTTATCCAAGACAGGATTGTGTCGAGGCACAGATATGGGAAAGGGTACCAAAACATTTCTGCAGCATTGAAGGTCCCCAAGAACACAGTCCAACACACTCCATCATTCTTAAATGTAAGACGTTTTGAACCACCAAGACTCTTCCTAGAGCTGGATGGCCAAACTGAGCAATCGGGGGAGAAGGGCCTTAGTCAGGGAGGTGACCAGGAACCCGATGGTCACTCAGACAGAGCTCTAGAGTTCCTCTGTGGAGATGGGAGAACCTTCCAGAAGGACAACCATCTTTGCAGTACTCCACCAATCAGGCCTTTATGGTAGAGTGGCCAGACGGAGGCCACTCCTAAAGAAAAGGCACATGACAGCCCGCTTGGAGTTTGCCAAAAGGCTTCTAAGGACTCTCGGACCATGAAAAAGAACATTCTCTGATCTGATGAAACCAAGATTGAACTCTTTGGCCTGAATGCCAAGCATCACATCTGGAGGAAACCTGGCACCATCCCTACGGTGAAGCATGGTGGTGGCAGCATCGTGCTGTAGGGATTTCTTTCAGCGGCAGGGACTGTGAGACTAGTCAGGATCGAGGCAAAGATGAACGGAGCAAAGTGCAGAGAGATCCTTGATGAAAGTCTGCAGCAGAGTGCTCAGGACCTCAGACTGGGGAGAAGGTTCACCTTCCAACAGGACAATGACCCTAAGCACACAGCCAAGACAACGCAGGAGTTGCTTCAGGACAAGTCTCTGAATGTCCTTGAGTCAAAAAGCATGTGTAGAAGTTGAGTTAAATACGGAAACCGATGCAAAAGCACAAACATGGGAAGCGTACTGAATTTGAGAGACAATCAATAATGCCTAAGGACTGATGAACACAGAGGGCTAAATAAAGGGGAAGTAATCAGGGAAGTGATGAAGTCCAGGTGTGCCTCATGATGATACGCAGGTGTGCGTGATGAAGGTTGCCAGGTGTGCGTAATGATGGGTTGCCAGGACCGGTGGTTAGTAGACCGGTGACGTCAATCGCAGGAGCGGTGAAGCGGGAATAGACGTGACAATGCGGGTAAAAAACTATACAAATAATTTCCTGATCGTTATTTTAGCTCTCAGATACAGGACATACACTTTAAAACAAACTTCCTTTTGATTTATTTTTTGACTGTCTGTTATTCAATGTGCTTCTGTAGACTAAAGGGTTCCTAAAATGTCAAAATCAAATAGAGAAACAATTCCGTATGTTAGCTTAGTAGAACCCCTCTATTCAATCATTTGCAGCATTTACTGTGAATAGTCTCTGCAAAAGCGTATTCACCCCTACCTACATGTACAAATTACCTCAACTAACCTGTACCCCCACAGACTGACTCAGTACCGGTACCCCCTGTATATAGCCCCGTTATTGTTATGTTATTGTGTTACTTTTCATTATTTTCTCCCCAAAATAAAATGTTGTTTATTTGGTAAATATTTTCTAAACTCTTCTTGATCTGCACTGTTGGATAAGGGCTTGGAAGTAAGCATTTCATGGAAGGTCTACACTTGTTGTATTCGGCGCATGTGACAAATACATTTTGATTTGATATAAATTTCAGCCACCCTGTAAAGCTGAACTTCCGCAATGGGGATTGAATAGAGCCCTACTCTCTGGAGGAAGCCAGTGCAGCGGCTCAGAAAACATATAGAATCCCTCTGTTGGTCCCCACCCTCTCTCTTTTTAAAAGGCCAATGAATGTTCACCTTCATGTGTCAGACAAGAACCAGTTAATGTGTCAGTAATTGGATTAGCGGTGTTTTTAGAAAAGGCCTTTAAAAATAACTGGGGCCTGAGCGCTCGGCCCAACGTCCTCTTAACACCACCAACTTCAGAAAAAGAGCGAGAGAGCGAGAGAGAAATACCACTCCCTGTTCTGGTATTAAGGTGTGCTTCATTGGCAGTCTCTGAGAGGTGTAGATGACATCAGCAAGTATGGGTGCTCAGCGCACAGGCTCCAAATAAAATAAAAAGATGGCCGACGGATTGTGCATATGCAGGTAGGGTGCCAGGGTTGAGGCAAGAGGCTGAGGCGGAGGGGCGAGGGCCGTAAGAAGGCAGCCATTAGTGGGGTTTATTGGTGCGCTGCGTAGGAACTCCTGAGAAACAGATGCCCAGACACACAGGAAAACAGCCCTCAGACAGGTACGTGCTGCTGCTGCAGCCTGCTGATTGTTCCCAGACCTTTGTGTGTGTGTCATGTGTCCACGTGTGTCCCTGCATGCACGTGCATTCTCTCACTGATAAAACACAGAGATATTCTATAGTCCCGGGCTGGGAGCTGTCCAATGACGTTTGCACGGCATTCTCGTAAAATGCATCGCGGCAGAGTGAACATTCCTGTCGCTCAGAAAAACACATTGCCCCTTAAAAACCCTGAGTGTATGGAACACAACAGCCGGGATATACGGCGGTTCCCCAAATAAATCCCTCTCCTTCACCTCGCAGCTGTAATGACTACTCTCAGGCATTAAGCCTACAAAGCAACTCACATAGCTCATTGTTTCACTTCATATAAAATGAAATCAACCACAACGTTTCGGCTAAGGGACAGCTACCTATTCGGTTTCAGTGAAACAAATACATTTCCATACAGTTTAAAACTGTACCGGATCTAACTGACTCTACCGTGTCTTATACAGTACATCAACCAGCACAGCAGGCAGGGACACTGCCATCACAAGCTTCTTAATCTTTAATGTGATGTCAGAGGGTTGTCAGTCAAAGAATAGGAGGAGGATAAGGAGCGGGTAACAGAATGAGGGCGAGGAGGAAGAGGAGAAGGAGGAGGAGCAGGACGAGGAAAAGCAATAGCAGGAAGAGGAGAAGGAGGAGGAGCAGGACGAGGAAAAGCAATAGCAGGAGTATGAGAAAGAGGAGGAGGAGCAGGAGGAAGAAGAGGAGAAGGAGAGGGAGGCCTGAATCCCCTCCATCATGCCACAAGCAGTAAATAACCAGTTCACTGTGACCAGTGCTGCGGTCAAGCGGTCTGACCCTGGGTGGTGGACGAGTTGTGGTGGAGCAACGTGGCCTAACAAAACATCACAGCAGTCGTAAAAAGACATCTCACTAATGCTTTACTTAAAGCAGACAAGTACAGTGTGCCAGGTAGCCTAGCAGTTAAGGGTGTTGGGCCAGTAACCGAAAGGTCGCTGGTTTGAATCCCAGAGCTGGCAAGGTGCTTTGAGCAAGGCAGTTAAGCCCCAAGAACAACTGTTCCCTGCGTGCCGTGGATGTCGATTAAGGCAGCCCCCCGCATCTCTCTGATTTAGAGGGGTTGGTTTAAATGTGGAAGACACATTTCGGTTGCATACATTCAGTTGTGCAATTGACCAATTATTCCCTTTCCCTTCCCTACAGGTAAAAGCCAAAATAATGGAAACACTTGAGAGATACAAAGTATATTAAAAGCAGGTGCTTCCACACAGGTGTTATTCCTGAGTCAATTAGGGTCATGTATAAAAATGCTGGGCAGGCCATTATTTTGGCTACCATGGCTATGGCCCCATAAGATGACAATGCCCTATCCATAGGGCACTAGTGGTCAGTGAGTGGTTTGATGAGCATGAAAATGATGTAAACCATATGCCATGGCCATCTCAGTCACCAGATCTCAACCCATTTGAACACTTATGGGAGATTCTGGAGCATTTAAAAAAATATTCTATTAGCTACATGTTGACATTCAACCATACATGGGGCTCCCGAGTGGCGCAGCGGTCTAAGGCACTGCTTCTCAGTGCTAAAGGGGTCACTTCAGACCCTGGTTTGATTCCAGGCTGTATCACAACCGGCCGTAATTGGGAGCTCCCAACACAATGAGATGCAACAATTCAAGTTGTTCCTATCAATGATGTATTTCTCTGCAATAGAAGTGAAGCCAAATCCAAACTGGCTTCCCTTGATACTTTTTTTTAGCACGCCAGGGCCATTCACAGTAGAGCTCAACACTGATTGGCTATTATTTTGTCATTTTTTTATCAAGGAAGTGTAAATGCTCGCTGGCTTCCCTTGCATTTAATGCTATGGGCAGCACACAATGTCATACTCATTATGAACAGACCGCATCAGATAGATGGCCTACACATACAAAGACAGAGGGGCACCGTTTCGCTCACTCTGATGCTTAAACACAGAGAGAAGAAAGATACCATACATTATTTTCTGCATTTTTTATTGGTCAATTTTTTGGGGAAGCAAGGCTTCCCATAGCATCCATGAATACACGCCACTGTACAATTTACTGTTGTAAATCTCAAACTGATGAGCTGGTTTTCCGATAAAAATATTTGCCTAAGCATGCCTGATAGACATTGATGTAGCTAGATACTGATTGCCTACCTACTTAGGTACATTTATACGGTCTAGCCACTGTGCAAAGGTTGAGGGTTATGTCATTTGTCTTCCTATTAGGCTAGATATTGTTCTAAATTTAATCTCTGTACCTGTGCACATGTATGCATGTTCAACTATTCTACTCTAATGTTCTACTCAACTGTCATTCAAACTGTACAATAGTGTATAATTTATTATATTTGTTTGTCTTACAGACATTACCGTGTGGTGCCTGGGCTTCTTCCTGAAGTGGATTCTAGATGGAGAGAAACTACACTGATCATATTGTATTTTCTTACTGTATGTTTATTTTATGATCACCTCTCCCATCATCTGTTGATCACCAGTTCTCTTAGCTACAGATTGTTATAACAGATAAAGTGATTTAACCAAATATTTTTGGTATCCATTACTGGGAGTTTTAGGATAGGTACTGATTGGTGTAGCACAGAGAATTTTCGACCAACCTTAGCTTGGCGATGCTGTCAGTTCTCAATTTGTGGAAACAGGTGTCTCATAAAATGTCTGTGCCCAGTTGCAGGGAGTCAGATTGAATTGTCAGAGACGATCTATAGAAAACTAACATCATATGGGTTGTTATTTTGTGATGTCATTAAAAACGTTATAGAGGAAATACTGAAACTTGAAAAGTATACACTATATGTACGAAGTTTTCATCCAATACATTGTGTATATAATATGAAAAATTATGAAAGTGTTTTTGTTAAGAGAGGGACATGATTTTAGGAGCCATAAGAGATAATAGTTTTACATAACTTTGTACAAGTAGCCACGCCCCGAGTGAGGTCAGAGAGCGTGTCAGCCTGACAGAACTGGCCCCTTTTGATCAGTGCATAAAGGCTAGGGAAAGAAATCAACCATCAGACCAGAAAGACGGAGACTATGGTCCACAAGTTTGAAATGGTTAGAACTTAACGTCAACACGAGGTGAAGAAGATAAACTCGCCAGACTAGACCCGGACCTTGCCAGGCTGCAGCAGTGCATGTAAAGTGGTTCAAACTCTGACTATCCACACGAGCTAAGAACAAGTTCTGAACAAAGACACCACTGGGGACCGGACAACTAAGAAGAAGGACATTGTGACCTCTGATGGACAATCAGAGCCTTATAAGTGAGCTGAGTAAAGACACAGCCAAAACCCCTTTCAAGGCTTGGTTTCAACGGCGATAGATGACGAATAACGGCATTCAAACACAGTACAGTATATCTTCTAGAGTTTGGTAACTCGTTAAACAACTTCTTCCGTGGTGCCCCAAATCCTAATGTTTAATTTAATCAAGTAACAATTAAACATAGTTAGTGTATTAAATAAATAACAGTCATCAGATTAATGAAGGTAAAATCACAACACAGTTCAAGGCCGTGCACCGACCCCTTGTTCTCAAAATGAAAGGGCACTTTTCTCATTGGAGGGCAAAAGGGCATGGTGCTCAGGCAGACATCTATCTATCTATCTATCTATCTATCTATCTATCTATCTATCTATCTATCTATCTATCTATACCATTTATACAAAGGTATGTGGACACACCTTAAAATGTGTGGATTTAGCTATTTCAGCAACACCATTGCTGACAGGTGTATAAAATCGAGCACACAGCAAAATGCAATCTCCATAGACAACATTAGCAGTAGAATGACTTTCAGTGACTTTCAATGTGGCACTGTCATAGGATGACACCTTTCCAACAAGTCAGTCAAATTCTTTCCCTGCTAGAGCTGCCCCGGTCAACTGTAAGTGTTGTTATCAAAAAGAAAGGAGGACCAAGGCACTCTTCATATAATTAATTAAAATGCCTTTATTAGTATGGCATGTTCAATAGAAACAAAGTTGTTTAAAAACCGACGCATTTCGGCTGCATGGCCTTCGTCAGGGAGTACAGAAAAAGGAGAATACAATGTCCTCTTTTGAAAGGCTTTTCCAATTAGCCCTAATTAGAAGAGGGAGTGTTTACCAAATTGGACACACCTAGTAAGCAATAATATACACATGAAAAGGTGAAATACTGTAGCTATGTTATCATGAGCATACAACTCCAAGCTAGAAGCATCAGAACACCCAGAGAGGCAGTTCCAACCCTAACCATGACTGGGAGTAGTGTCCAGAACAAGAAAGTAATATATTCCACAGTACACCAGACCACAGCAAAACATGAACAACAGTCCAAACATAGCTGAGGGCAATTGAGCAAAATGTCCACTAGATGACAGCAAATGGACCCATCACGACCCTACAGGAAGGGTGAGAAATCCATATCTTCATTTAAACCAGGGTACTTAGTGGCCTGTAGTTTGTAAAAATCCCAAAACTTTCCCTTTGGTTTAACTGTTTAAGACGGTCCCCTTTTCTAATAGAGGCCGGAACATGATCAATACCCATAGCTTGTAGGGAGGCAGGGTTACCATGGTGTAAGGACTTGTAGTGCCTTGCCATGGGGTAGTCTTCATTGCCTACCCGTATGGCGTACTTGTGTTCCGCCAAGCGATCTTGAAGGCGTCTCTTTGTCCGTCCAATGTAGAACACCTTCCACTGTGGACATTCCAATCTATAGATGACATGAGTCGTTTTGCAGTTAATAAAATGCTTGAGGTAATACTCAATTTTAGAAACTGTGTCAACAAAATACTTTTTCTGTGCAATATTACTGCAATGGTTGCACTGGTTACATTTAAAAGAGCCCTTGGGTTTGTGGTCAAGCCAAGTTTTTTGAGAGTCACCCGGAAGATAACTGTGGACTAATTTGTCATTTAGGGTAGGACATCTCTTAAAGCTTATGACTGGTGGTTCAGGAAAGACTTGGCGTAGTAGCTTATCACTTTGGATGATTCCCCAATTATTTTTAATGATTCTTTTAATGTTCTCTGCTTCAGTGCTGTATTTTGTAACAAAATACACTCTCTCTGATGTATCACGAGGCACTCCTCTTCGTAACAAGTTCTCTCTGTCAAGTAATCCAGCCCTTATACCTGCATCTTTTAGGACCTGAACGCTGTAGCCCCGATCCAAAAAGCGATTCTCCAATTCAGCAGATTTGACACTGTAGTCTGTTTCCTGATCGCAAATTCTGCGGACTCTTTGGAATTGGCCATATGGAATATTCTCTTTTAGCCTTTTGGGGTGAAAGCTGTCTGCCCTCAGAATGGTATTCCCATCTGTAGGCTTCCTAAAGATTGATGTGTGCAAACAACCTTTGTCATTTTTACTAATGTCGAGGTCCAAAAAATGAATGTTATCCTTGCTGTATTCCATAGTTAGTTTGATGTTAGGGTTAATGCTGTTAAGGTATTGGTGGAAGGAAATAAGTTCATCTTCTGAGCCGGACCAAAACAGGCAAACATCATCAATATAGCGTCCCCACCATATAATCCGGTCAAAGAAATGGTTATTAGAAGGATCCAAAATGAAGTCATTTTCCCATTTACCCAAGTACAAACCAGCGTAGGAAGGGCTGTAGCAAGCTCCCATGGCACATCCTTTGACCTGTTTAAAAATACGGTCCTGGAAGATAAAGATGTTATGATTAAGAGTCCATTCAGTCAGTGAGACAATGAATTCTGTAGGGGGCATCTCAGTTTCAGGCCGGATACTCAAGAAATGGTGCATCGCTGCCAAACCTTGTTGATGCTCAATGGTGGTGTATAGAGACTCCACATCCATGGTGACTAAAAAGGAAGCTGTACCTATATTCTTCAATTCCTTAATTTTGTTCAACACATCTGTGGTATCTTGAAGATAGGCTGGAAGTGACATCAGAAAAGGCTTAATAAAGTAATCAATGTACTTAGAGATGGGTTCTGTCAGACTTTCATTACCACTAATGACTGGTCTGCCTGGGGGGTTTTCAAGATTTTTGTGGATTTTTGGAAGAAGGTAAAAAGAAGCCATACGCGGACTGCCATTGAAAAGAAATTTGAACTCATTGTCTGAAATGTAACCATTTTCCTTAGCTTCTGTCAGGATCCCTTTCAATTCAGTTTTTAGGTCCTCTGTAGGGTTGAAGGTAAGAGATTGGTAGAATTCGTCATTGTCTAATTGACGGTAGGCTTCTGTCACATATTTGTCTTTACACCACACTACTGTAGCACCACCTTTGTCTGCTTTTTTAATTACAATCCGTCCATTTTTGGACAATGATTCAACTGCATCCCTCTCTGTCTAAGAAAGATTACGTTGTGTTTTGTTGGAATCAATTTTACCCTTAAACAGATTCTCCACATCAAAATTAACTTTCTTGGCAAATGTATTTAGTGTGGCATTCTGGACTATGGGACAAAAAGTGGATTTGGGCTTAAAAGGTGTTTTTGAGGGAACAGAAACTGCCTGACCTGAGACACTGGCGTCTGTAGTTGGAGAGATGTTTTGCTTGTACCAGGCCTTCAGATGTAGATTCCTGTAGAAAGTATCACTTTAGCGGCTGAGCCATTGTTGCTCCTAGTCATTTTCACTTCAAAATAACAACACTTACAGTTGACCGGGGCAGCTCTAGCAGGGAAAGAATTTGACTGACTTGTTGGAAAGGTGTCATCCTATGACAGTGCCACATTGAAAGTCACTGAAAGTCATTCTACTGCTAATGTTGTCTATGGAGATTGCATTTTGCTGTGTGCTCGATTTTATACACCTGTCAGCAATGGTGTTGCTGAAATAGCTAAATCCACACATTTTAAGGTGTGTCCACATACCTTTGTATAAATGGTATAGATAGATAGATAGATAGATAGATAGAAGCTGTATCCCATCTAGACATGACCCATCTACTGTCTCTGCCTGCGTGGAGAGTTATGCACGGAGACTCAGTGCTACAAAATGAGTAACAAAACGTTACAAAACCTGGCCAGATAATTTCAAGTCATCAGTCTCAAGTCGCGAGTCTTGAGGCTCCATTCCAAGTCAAGTCTCAAGTTATTTTGTTTCAAGTTGAGTCTCAAGTCATCAAATTTGTGACTTGAGTCAAACTCGAGTCCAATTCATGTGACTCGAGTCCACAACTCTTCTTAGAATGTTTGTCTCTAATACTCTTTTCTACCGTGAACCAAAACTACATTTACATTTTGTCAATGTAATGAAGTTTTCAAAAGGTAATTTCAAAACGTTTTTATTTTTTAAACCATGCAAGCCTTTTGTAAAATGCCATTTGTAAAAAGTTACTTACTAATTAACAAGTTTTGCATTCAAAATTAACAGGAATATTGCAAATGACGTTGAAATGGCAACAACAAAAAATTCTGTCAAGTATGTCAATGGACGAACAGCTAAACTGTCTGTGTAGCTGTGACATTGTCCTGAAGTGTGTGTATATGAGTCAGCAGGGGGAGGGGAGCTACAATTGGTGGTAAAGCCTTAGAATAGATGGAGAAGAAATGTGAATTGTGAGCATTAAACCACACAGTTGCTGCCAACAATCTCACAACAGGATCAAGATAAAGGAAACTAAAATTGTATTAAATCTGTTTTGTTTTTTACCAAAACATTGTCACGTGAATGAAGAACTGCGAGGAGTAACCATAATCAGAATCATAGCTTTCAAATCAGTGCAATCTGGAAGTTCTCAGAAGACAAAGCCTTGAAATTAGCCATGATCAGACCCATTTGACATTTGTCACTCAGTCTATTCATACCTTCCTTTCTTTCCAGATCCCCTTCTCCAGTGTGAAAGGGGTCTCGAGACCTGTCCTGGGGTGTGGGGGGGTCCGGTGTCGACCAGTGGTCCCCGATCATGCCCTGAGGGTGGGAAGGCAATATTTACTCAGATGCCCTCCACAAAGGAGTGACAAAAACAAGAACACCATTTCCACAACTGCTGTATTATGGAGAAAACCTGTAGCCTGTGTAATAAATCAGGTGACTAGTCCCCCCCACCCAGCCCGAAATTAATCCCATAAATGCTATTACAATTCCTCCCATTGGTAACTGACTGCCTAACACACACACACACACACACACACACACACACACACACACACACACACACACACACACACACACACACACACACACACACACACACACACACACACACACACACACACACACACACACACACGCGCGCGCGCGGCTACTCGTCAGGTGTTTACATTAGGACCAAGTGATGCTAGCAGCAGCTAAACAAAGGTCAGTCATCTGTCAAAATGAAGGATGCTCCATGAAGCTTTAATTAGCCCGCCAACCACTGCCTTTATTATTATTATTTAAGTCATGGCTCATTACGTAGAGTAAACCTTGGACCCCTGATTAGGACCCAGCAGTAGAAGGCTACATTGTCCGTGTGGATCGGAAACATTAATTTGCGGCCTGCGACCGTTCATTTATTCAAATAAATAGAGCATTTGCGATTTATGTATTTTCATTTGTTATAATTAGACATTAAATAGTAGTTCACTTTGTGATACATGACATAACTCCACCTCCCCTTGTCCATATTTCACCTTTAAATCTCTGCTCTGACTTATGTGACTTGGAAAACTTTGGATATATTAAAGCAAACCACTGGGCATTGTGTCATTTCAACCTGGGTAATTAGGTAGTATTTGGTTGAGATGTTGATCAATGAGCTCTTGAGATGTTGATCAATGGGGTGGCGCAGCAGTCTAAGGCACTGCATCTCAATGCTGGAGGTCACTACAGACACCCTGGTTCAAATCCAGGCTGTATCACAGCTGGCCATGATAGGGCGTCCCATAGGGTGGCACACAATTGGCCCAGCGTCGTCCGGGTTTGGCCGGTGTAGGCCGTCATTGTAAATAAGAATTTGTTCTTAACTTTAAGTTGTCTAGTTAAATAAAGGTTGAAATTTAAAAAATACATGCGATTACAACCAATGTTCACCCGTTGATCTAATGATGAAAATTGAAAAAGGGGCAGATCCTTTAAATAATACATTTTTAGATTCTGCACAAATTATTAGATCAATTGTGAAGCTCTCCACAGATCTGGGAAGACCTATGCATGCAGTCTTGAACATGCACACTTTAGATGATTACATAAGAATACATGTATAGTTACAGTCACCTCAGAATGTGGCCATTGGGGCCTCCCGGGTGGCGCAGTGGTCTAGGGCATCGCAGGCTGCGCCACCAGAGTCTCTGGGTTCGCGCCCAGGCTCTGTCGCAGCCGGCCGCGACCGGGAGGTCCGTGGGGCGACGCACAATTGGCATAGCGTCGTCCGGGTTAGGGAGGGTTTGGCCGGTAGGGATATCCTTGTCTCATCGCGCTCCAGCGACTCCTGTGGCGGGCCGGGCGCAGTGCGCGCTAACCAAGGGGGCCAGGTACACGGTGTTTCCTCCGACACATTGGTGCGGCTGGCTTCCGGGTTGGAGGCGCGCTGTGTTAAGAAGCAGTGCTGTGTTAAGAAGCAGTGCGGCTTGGTTGGGTTGTGCTTCGGAGGACGCATGGCTTTCGACCTTCGTCTCTCCCGAGCCCGTACGGGAGTTGTAGAGATGAGACAAGATAGTAATTACTATAGAAAATGGGATAAATTACTAGAAAATGGGATAAAATTTTATTTTTTTAAAAATAAATTTAAAAAAGAATGTGGCCATTGATGTGTTACTCATTTTAAGGTTGAACGTTACATTCGTTTGTAAAATAGCTTTAACTGGTCTATGTTATACTGTATTACAAAAGTAATATTGATTTTGTTTGGTTGGCAACGCAACCAAATATCCACATATGAAGGAGATGTACAGTATCTTCCGCTTGGATAGTTCCATCTGACTTAGTCTGGCTTTAATTACAGTTTGTCTACAAATTAATAATTGATGTTGGATTCACAACTCCATCTCAACCAAAAGTTAAAGAATATAACTAAATCAAATCAGACTTTAAATGCACTGTAATGGTCCAATTCAAATGTTTTTTTTCTCAATATCAAATCATTTCTGGTTAACAATTAAGTACCTTACTGTGATTGTTGCCAATAAAAAATAAAATAAAATAAAATACAAATGGCTTCTAAGGAAATACATTTTCTCAAGCAAGAATTTTGCTTGGACTGTGGGAGTGGTCTGAGTGCGGAGGGGAAAACTCTAAACTAGCTGTTGGAACTCTCTTTTCTAAAGCGTAAATCATAACCCGCCCCCAAGAAAATGCTAACCTCCCCTGTTATTGTAATGGAGAAATGTAGGCATGTCTTGGGGCTATGATATAAAATGCTAACATCCCCTGTTATTGTAATGGTGGGCGGTTAGCATGTCTTGGGGGTATGATATAAAATGCTAACCTTCCCTGTTATTGTAATGGTGAGAGGTTAGCATGTCTTGGGGGTATGATATAAAATGCTAATCTTCCCTGTTATTGTAATGGTGAGAGGTTAGCATGTATTGGGGGTATGATATAAAATGCTAACCTCCCTGTTATTGTAATGGTGAAATGTTGGCATGTCTTGGGGGTATGATATTTGTGCATCTGTAACTTTCTCACTCATCATTATTCACGATTCATTCAGGACTATCCATAATCATGGTAGCATCCACATTAATGTAGACGCAATGTCCAAAAGGACACAATACATTATTTACCATTTATTTTTATTGGACACAAAATAATCTGAAACACAACCAAAACAAACAGCAAATGCATCCAACAAGTTTGTGGAGTCACAAGCTTGATGTACTCATTGTGTGCTATGCATATGTGATCAAATACTAAACTTTTGCCTACTTTTACACATATTAAAGCAGTCTTTCAGAACAGCCTCAATTTGTCAGGACAATGTGTCGAAAGCGTTCTACAGGGATGCTGGCCCATGTTGACGCCAATGCTTCCCACAGTTGATACACACGGGAAGCTGTTGAGAGTGAAAAAACGTTGCAGTTCTTGATACAAACCGGTCCGCCTGGCGCCTACAACCACACCACGTTCAAAGGGACTTCAATCTTTTGTCTTGCGCATTCACACTCAATGGTGTATACACAATCCACGTCTCAATTGTCTTAATGCTTAAAAATCATGTCTCCTGCCCTTCACCTACACTGATTTAAGTGGATTTAACAGGTGACATCAATAAGGGTTCATAGCTTTCACCTGGATTCACTTGGTCAGGACATGTCATGGAAAGAGCAGGTATGCATAATGTTTTGTTCACAGTGTACCTTTTGTGCAGTACATGCCTAGGTGGATTAATGTTCAACAATGCTTGTGTGTCTTCGTTGTGTGCACAACACATTCAAATTATTTATTTTTAAATTACCACAGCTGTATATTTTCCAAGAAAGTCAAAAAGTGGACTATCAAGTTTCTCTGTTAGCCTATTTCTTAAAGTCCTAAAAATGATGTAAGCATCAATCCAATCTAGAAAATGGTGGTAAATGTACCACAGCAGTCGAGTATTAACCTCCAAAGTGAAGGCGCAAGCAAGCATGCACATACCATGACTTATTGCAAAGGAAACAGTAATAGCCCTCCAACTTCATTCATATGTGATTTACATTGCATTCGGAAAGTATTCAGACCCCTTGACTTTCCCACATTTTGTTACGGCCTTATTCTAAAATGGATTCAATTAGTGTTTTCCTCATCAATCTACACACAATACCCCATAATGACAAAGCCAAACAGGTTTTTAGAATTTTTTGCAAATGTATTAAAAATAGATAACAGAAATACCTTATTTACATAAGTATTCAGACCCTTTGCTATGAGACTTGAAATTGAGCTCAGGTGCATCTTGTTTCTGTCTATATAAGGTCCCACAGTTAAGAGTGCATGTCAGAGAAAAAAGTAAGCCACGAGGTCAAACGATTGTGTCGAGACACACATCTGGGGAAGGGTACCAAAAAATGTCTGCAGCATTGGAGGTCCAAGAACACAGTGGGCTCCATCATTCTTAAATGGAAGAAGTTTAGACCCGCCAAGACTCTTCCTAGAGCTGGCTGCCCGACCAAAAATCAGCAATCGGGGGAGAAGGACGTTGGTCAGGGAGGTGACCAAGAATCCGATGGTCGCTCTGACAGAGCTTCAGAGTTCCTCTGTGGACATGGGAGAACCTTCCAGAACAGCCATCTCTGCAGCACTCCACCAATCAGATGGAAGCCACTCCTCAGTAAAAGGCACATGACAGCCCGCTTGGAGTTTTTCAAAAGGCTCCTAAAGAATTCTCAGACTTTGAGAATCAAATCTAATCAAAGTTTATTTGTCACATGCGCCAAATACAACAAGTGTAGACCTACAGTGAAATGCTTGCTTAAAAGCCCTTAACCAACAGTGCAGATCAAGAATAAGTTAAGAAAATATTTACCAAATAAACTAAAGTAAAAAATAATAAATAGTAACACAATAACATAACAATAACAAGGCTATATACAGGTGGTACCGGTACCGAGTCTATGTGCGGGGGTACAAGTTAGTCGAGGTAATTTGTACATGTAGGTTAGGGTGAAGTGGACTATACATAGATAATAAACAGCTAGAATCAGTAGAGTACAAAACAAATGGAGGGGGGGTTGTCAATATAAATAGTCCGGTGGACATTTGATACATTTTTCAGAAGTCTTATGGCTTGGAGGTAGAAGCTGTTAAGGAGCCTTTTGGTCCTAGACATGGCGCTCCGGTACCGCTTGCCATGCGGTAGCAGCGAAAACAGTATATGACTTGGGTGACTGGAGTCTCTGACAATTGTTTAGGCTTTCCTCTGACACCGCCTAGTATACAGGTCCTGGATGGCAGGAAGCTTGGCCCCAGTGATGTACTAGGCCGTACGCACTACCCTCTGTAGCTCCTTACGGTCAGATGCAGAGCAGTTGCCATGCCAGGCAGTACCAGGCAGAATCTGTTATTCAATGCGTTTGTTTGGGCTAATAGCAGTAAGGCCAAAAATGCATTTTCACTCAAAGCAATGTGGTACTTCAAGGGGTTTTAAATTTCAACCAGTCAGGATGCTCTCAATGGTGCAGCTGTAGAAATTTTTGAGGATCTGGGGACCCATGCCAAATCTTTTCAGTCTCCTGAGGGGGAAAATGTGTTGTCGTGCCCTCTTCACAACTGTCTTGGTATGTTTGGACCATGATAGTTTGTTGGTAATGTGGACACCAAGGAACTTGAAACTCTCGACCCGCTCCACTACAGCCCCGTTGATGTTAATGGGGGCCTGTTCGGCCCGCCTTTTCCTGTAGTCCACGATCAGCTCCTTTGTCTTGCTCACGTTGAGGGAGAGGTTGTTGTCTTGGCACCACACTGCTAGGTCTCTGACGTCATCCCTATCGGCTGTCTCATCATTGTCGATGATCAGGCCCACCACTGTTGTGTCGTCAGCAAACTTAATGATGGTGTTGGAGTCGTGCTTGGCCACGCAGTCATGGGTGAACAGGAAGTACATGAGGGGACTAAGTACACACCCCTGAGGGGCCCCAGTGTTGAGGATCAACGTGGCAGACGTGTTGTTGCCTACCCTTACCATCTGGGGCGGCCCGTCAGGAAGTCCAAGATCCAGTTGCAGAGAGAGGTGTTTTGTCCCAGGGTCCTTAGCTTAGTGATGAGCTTCGTGGGCACTATGGTGTTGAACGCTGAGCTGTAGTCAATGAACAGCATTCTCACATCTCTGTTCCTTTTGTCCAGGTGGGAAAGGGCAGTGTGGAGTGCGATTGAGATTGCGTCATCTGTGGATCTAGGGTATCCAGGAGGATGCTGTTGATGTGAGCCATGTGAGCCAGCCTTTCAAAGCACTTCATGGCTACCTACGTGAGTGCTACAGGGCGGTAATCATTTAGGCAGGTTACCTTCACTTTCTTGGGCACAGGGACTATGGTGGTCTGCTTGAAACATGTAGGTATTACAGACTTCCTCAGAAAGAGTTTAAAAATGTCAGTGAAGACACTTGCCAGTTGGTCCACGCATGCTTTGAGTACACGTCCTGGTAATCCATCTAGCCTCGCAGCTTTTTGAACTTTGACCTGTTTAAAGGTCTTACTCACATCAGCTTCCGAGAGCGTTATCACACAGTTACCCAGAACAGCTGGTGGTCTCGTCATGCTTCAGTGTTGCTTGCCTCGAAGCGAGCTTAAAAGGCATTTAGCTCATCTGGTAGGCTCGCGTCACTGGGCAGCTCACGTCTGGGTTTCCCTTTGTAGTCCATATTAGTTATCAAGTTTTGCCACATCCGACGAGCGTCAGAGCCGGTGTAGTAGGATTCAATCTTAATCCTGTATTGACGCTTTGCTTGTTTGATGGTTCATCTGAAGGCATAGCATTTTTTTTTTAGAAGTATCCGGATTATTGTCCCGCTCCTTGAATGCGGCAGCTCTAGCCTTTAGCTCGATGCGGATGTTGCCTGTAATCCATGGCTTCTGGTTGGGATGTGTACGTACGGTCACTGTGGGTACGAAGTCATTGAGGCAAAGATGAACGGAGCAAAATACTGAGTGATCTTTGATGAAAACCTACTCCAGAGTGCTCAGGACCTCAGACTGGGTGAAGGTTCACCTTCCAAAAGGACAACGATCTTAAGCACACAGCCCAGACAACGCAGGAGTGGCTTCGGCACAGGTCTCTGAATGTCCTTGAGTGGCCCAGCCAGAGCCCGGACTTGAACCCGATTTAACATCTCTGGAGAGACCTGAAAATACAGTAGCTGTGCAGCAGTACTCCCCATCCAACCTGACAGCGCTTGAGAGGATCTGCAGAGAAGAAAAGGGACAAACTCCCCAAATACAGGTGTGCCATGCTTGTAGTGTCATACCCAAAAAGACTTGAGGCTGTAATCGCTGCCAAAGGGGCTTCAACAAAGTACTGAGTAAAGGGTCTGAATACTTATGTAAATGTGATATTTCAGTAATTTTTTTATACAAATTTCTAAAAACCTGTTTCTCGTTTGTCATTATGGGATATTTTGTCTATATTGATGAGGGGGGGAAATCCAATTTAATACATTTTAGAATAGGGCTGTAACGTAACAACATTTGGAAAAAGTGAAGGGTTCTGAATACTTTCCCTCTAAATAAAGAAATCCAAAAACCTATTGAAAGATTATTTTTAAATCCTGCAGACAAAGATAACACATAATTACCAACAACATGTGAAACAATATTTAGAGAGAAAAACCTTTAGGGGAGAAATCTGAGCCCCCAAATAATCTCTAATGTATTTCACTCAGGGAGAGCAGGGGAAGCTTAAAATACTTAGTATTTCAGGTTCAATACTGGATCATAAATGTATCAATGGCAGCGTCTGAACCAAGAGAATAGCATATCTATGTGTGTGTGTGTATCCGTGTGTGTGTCTGTGTGTCCTTGTGTATGTCTGTCTGTCTGTGTCTGTCTGTATTTGTGTGTTGTGTCTGTATGTGTATGCAGAGATCTTTGCGTGAGTGTCTCTAATTGGCAGCAGAGGGTAGCTGTAAACTGACATCTGCAGCTGATTTTTGGTGATAATAAATCATGTTTTTTTCCCGACTGGCGTGCTTCCACTGAGCTTTCACTCTCTCTCCCTTTCTCTCCATTCCCTCTCTTTTCCCCCTGCCCACCGGAAACCTAAAGACTAGCAATGGAGGTCTGGAACACTCTCTCTCCCTCTCTCTCCATTCCCTCTCTTTTCCCCCTGCCCACCGGAAACCCAAAGACTAGCAATGGAGGTCTGGAACACTCTCTCTCCCTTTCTCTCCATTCCCTCTCTTTTCCCCCTGCCCACCGGAAACCCAAAGACTAGCAATGGAGGTCTGGAACACTCTCTATCCCTCTCTCTCCATTCCCTCTCTTTTCCCCCCTGCCCACCGGAAACCCAAAGACTAGCAATGGAGGTCTGGAACACTCTCTCTCCCTTTCTCTCCATTCCCTCTCTTTTCTCCCTGCCCACCGGAAACCCAACGACTAGCAATGGAGGTCTGGAACACTCTCTCTCCCTTTCTCTCCATTCCCTTTCTTTTCCCCCTGCCCACCAGAAACCCAAAGACTAGCAATGGAGGTCTGGAACCCTCTCTCTCCCTTTCCATTTTTTGGGTGGCTGGAAAACTTGAGCTGCGAAAGATGCTTCCTCGCCAAACTGGAAAGAAAAATGGATGAAGAAATGTGTCTCAATTCACTTCACTGGCTGATAAACGTGTGAACAGACCACAGATAAAAAAGGTAGCTCGTCACCCCCTGCCCCAACGGGAGTGGGTGTGACGTCAAATCACGTCTCTATCAGCACAAGTCTCCTTATAGATCTGTCTCTGTACAACAGTCATATTCAGTGCAATAACTCTCACTTGTAAAAATACCCCCCCCCCCCCCCAAAAGAAATGACTCTAGAAAGCTGACATGCTACACGACAGGGTCCTTTCACAACTAAGGCACTACCAGTGTACTCAGTACTCTTTCTTACACCTGTATTTGTAGCAGAAAATGATTCATAACATCCACATTTATAGACAAAATGCAGGAGACGAGTACAGGGTTTTTTATTTTTTTAATACATCAAAACAACAAAAAAACTATTGCAGAACCAATGATTCTTCCTGCTTACTCTTCTCCAATTGCATGAGGAGACAGATGCACTTGTGGACAGGGGAGCTGGGATTACGTAGACAAGCCACACTTGGAACACAACACACGAGTGAAACAAAGCCGACGAATTGCCAAGATCAACATGGAGAACGGAACTAGCGTGTGTCTCATCGTAGAGTGGGGAATGAGAGAGAGAGCGAGAGACAGACGGGGCCTGGGGTTATCTCACACAGACGAGGAGACAACAGACATAAGCAGAGGTGGAGAAGGGGCTCGATCACATGCTGCTAGCTAGAGAACTACAATCTGAACTACAGAACTACAGTTCCCTGTTCAAATGCTTCCCAAAATGCATTCTACCTTGAGCTGAGCTGGCAGGGTTGAATTGGTCAAAGTAACAGGATGAAACCTTGCCTTCACCTTTCCAATCATGTAGCAATCAATGGTTAGCTCAACAAAGGAACACTGGAAATAAGCTGTTTTTTTACATGGCATGGGAGGAGGGACTTGTTTTGAAGGTAGTATGTACATGTATGTAGAGTTATTAAAGTGACTATAAATAGATGATAACAGAGAGTAGCAGCGGTTTAAGAGAGGGGGGGGGGCAATGCAAATAGTCTGGGTAGCCATTTGATTAGATGTTCAGGAGTCTTATGGCTTGGGGGTAGAAGCTGTTTAGAAGCCTCTTGGACCTAATGTAGACTTGGCGCTCCGGTACCGCTTGCCGTGCGGTAGCAGAGAGAAGTCTATCACTAGGGTGGCTGGAGTCTTTGACAATTTTTAGGACCTTCTTCTGACACCGCCTGGTATAGAGGTCCTGGATGGCAGAAAGCTTGGCCCCAGTGAGCCTCGCCGTGTCCTGCTGCATCCCTTGAAGACCAAGACTTTCCCGCTCTCCCTCACGAATACTTCGACCTCCGGGAGGCCTTCAGTAAGAGGCAGGCCGCCATCCTTCCCCCTCATCGTCCTTACGACTGTGCCATAGAACCCCTACCCGGCGCAACACCTCCTCAGGGTCGTCTGTACTCCATCTCGACCCCTGAAATAGCAGTCATGGATAATTACATCCTTGAGTCGCTGGAGGCAGGTTTCATTCACCCCTCTACATCCCCTGCTGGTGCAGGCTTCTTCTTCGTGGGTAAGAAGGATGGAGCCAGATTACGATCAAGGATCGATACCCCTGTATCCCTGATGTCCTCTGCATTGGAGTTGGACCAAGGGGCCCAATTCTTCACCAAACTGGACCTCAGCAACGCTTACAATCTGGTGAGAATCAGGCAGGGAGATGAGTGGAAGACTGCCTTTAACACTCCTAGTTGCCACTATGAGTATTTAGTCATGCCCTTCGGATTATCGAACTCAACGGCAGTCTTTCAAGCATTGGTCAATGACAACCTGAGGGATATGTTGAATCGGTTCGTCTTTGTTTACCTTGAAGACATCTTGATCTTCTACAAGACCCTTCCGGAACACATACAGCACATCCGCCAAGTACTGAGACGCCTCCTGCAGAATAAACTATATGTCAAGATAGAGAAGTGTGAGTTCCAGGTATCACAGGTGTCCTTCCTGGTTCACATTATCTCTACCGCTGGCATCCAAATGGACCCCGTAAAGATTGAGGCGGTTGCCAACTGGCCCCGTCCCACCTCACTCAAGCAGGTTTGCCAATTTTTACAGGCATTTTATACGCAACTTTGGTGCGGTGGCAGCACCTCTCACGGTCCCAACCCGCCAGTCCCAGACCCATTTTTGCTGGACCCCTGAGGCTGACAGGGCATTCATTGAGCTCAAGGGATATTTCGCCTCTGGACAAATCCTTGTTCAGCCTGATCCGACTTGTCCCTTTGTGGTGGAGGTGGATGCCTTGGACACCGGAGGAGGGGCGATCCTTTCACAGCGGAACGAGGAGGACAAGAAACTGCACTCATGCGCCTTTCTCTCCAAGCGGTTCTCGCCAGCGGAAGGCAACTACGATGTAGGCAACTGGAAGCTCTTGGCAGTTAAGTGGGCTCTTGAGGGGTGGAGACACTGGTTGGAGGGGGCACCTCATCCTTTCGTGATCTGGACTGACCAAAAGAACTTGGTCTCCATTCAAGAAGCCAAGAGGTTGAACGCTCTGTTTTTTAACAGGTTCGATTTCACACACTATTGGTCATGTTCCAAGAATCAGAAGTGTCTCTAACGAGGAGAGGGACCCCGAGCCCATCATCCCCATTTCTCGCATTGTAGCCCCTGTGATATGGGGTATTGAGACCACGGTCCGAATAGCCCTCAGCCGAATGGGCAAACTGAGTGGGCCAACCAGGAGCTTGAGAAGTTCCTCCGCTGCTTCGTCTCCACTCAGGCCAGCAAATGGAGCACTCTGGGCAGAGTATGCTCATAACACACTGCCCGAACTCGTCCACTAGACTGTCACCCCCTCACCCTGGATCAGAACGCGATCCTCCTTGCTCCGCTCATCTGCCCGACACCAACACCAGGCAAACCAGCACCGAAAGCCTCTTCGGCTCATCCGACCGGGTCAAAGGGTGTGGCTGTCCACGCGTGATCTTCCCTTAAAGGTGGACTCGGGGAAGCTCACTCCACGCTACATAGGACCATTCAAGATCATGAGTCGCATCAACCCGGATACCTATTGTCTCCAGCTTTCCAGGTCTATGAGGGTCTGTCCATCCTTCCATGTCTCCAATCTCAAGCTGGTAAGGACCAGTCCCTTCTCCACCCCCACACCTACCCCTACGTCCCCTCGACTTGTCGAGGGTCTCCTGGCCTACGCTGTCCGGCATCTGTTGAAGTCTCATCGGGTCCGAGGCACCCTGCAGTACCTGGTGGATGGGAGGGCTACGGCCCCAAGGAATGTGCGTGCTCATGTGCCTGCCCGGGAGATCCTGGATCCAGGACTCTTTTGGGAGTTGGCTCCACAACTACTGTCGCCCTGGCTCCACAACTACTGTTTTCAGCAGTGTTATGAACAGGGCCACTGTGTAGTTACTGGAGGCAGGGAGTTTTGCACTACCTACTGCATCTCCCTCACTCTTGCTTAAAGATGATTTGTGACTGGTTACTCACGATAAGGGTCCGTTGGCCACTTATGTGTTTGCTGGACATTTGACAAAATAATTTGACATTCAGCCATTATGACCTTGAAGAGGTTTGGTTATAAATTTTGAACAAAAGTGAAAACAGATGCAGAAAGACGGGCTTCAACTAGGCCAGTGCTCTCATTCCATACAAAGCTCCCGCTTCTGATGCTGAAGTTCCTAAAGCAAAACCCCCCAAAATGTCCCCCCCCTCTAATGAATCACACGAGAGAATAAAAAAAAATGGCCTGGTGTATCATTAAAGTTTATGGAGCATTACCCGTACCGCACATGTGGCCCGCGGCAGGTCTTTATTGCACGTTTACAACTCGGTGGTGGAATAACAGCAGCTTCTTTTGCTGAGGTGGAGAGCCAGTGTGCTAGAACGCTACAGGGCCGGTGTAGGGATGTGTCACATAGGGGCCAGTGGAGCAGAATAAACATGGTCTACTCTATGCTCTCTCTTCTGTCTCGCCTGGTTGAGCACAGAGCAACACTCAGAGCACAGGGTTTGTGCGACGAGGACGTTCCTTGAACATTCCTCAGCCGGTAACACTGGATTCAGTGTAGTAAGGAGCACGGTTGAAATGGCTCCCTGGCCTTCACCGTAGTCACTCATCTCACAGTAAGTACTTTAAGAGTCATAGCCTCCCAAGTCATAGGTTCCAAAAAAAAACATTTGTTTCTCAGAAAACAATAACTGTAAGGTTCATAATTACTCCACAGTACAGGTCCTTAATCTTGATAATCACAATGGCTGATATGTCTTAACCCCAAACAACTATACAAGGGAGAGGGTGTGGAAGGTTGGATCAGTTCCCAGGGGAGGCGAGCTTTAACATGAAACTGGGGCGGGCTTGAAAAATCTGTTTGAACTGGGAGCAATTGAGACCCTCTCTAACGTGACCACTTCAAGCGGCGCGCTAAGCTGTGGTCAGCGCCGATTGCCTGGGTGGTACGGCTCCCCGTCCTCCCTCCTCCCCCGCCACCACCCCGCTCCATGAGTAGAGCATCCCGGCTTGTCCCCCTCCACCCCCAGTCCCAGCTCCATGTGTTTTCCTCATTACGCTCCTTTTCCCATTAGAACCATCATATCACTCATTTAAAAATAAGAATATATTACGTTTCCATAGTGCTTTTCATAACAATCTTAATAAAGCTCTTCAAAAGCTATAGTTATCTAGGTCAACCACTAGAAGTCTTTGACTGCACGCCTCCAAAGATGGATCGGGACAGTTCATCAGTTCCTCCATTCATTTAAGTTATAACGCTGGTCACACAAGGCTGTAAGTGGGGGTAGAGGAGGGATGGGGGTGGGGTGGGTGGACGAGCCGGGAGGCATGCGCGGGCGCTCACCGAACACGCCCGCTTCGTTCTCTGGTGGCTCCGGTTACCCCCCCCCAGCCCCGAGTGTCATTTAATACCGCAACTGTACATTCTATCACAGACGCATATGTCACAGTAAATTTACTTGGACTAAACACGGTCTCAACTCTTTAAATCTCCTGAGGGAGGGAAATTAAAGCTATTAATTTTAAAGCAACCCCCAAAATAGTGTGATACATTAACACGTTTAGGAACATACCTGGCCCAATTTACTTTAGCCTGTATAATTGTATTTAGCACATATTCTCTATTACGAAATCATTTATATTTGGACTTAGCCTACAGGTCATTAAATACTTAATGGTCTGTGAATGTGAATAATAACAAAGAGAAAAAAAACGAAGAGAGTGAGAATGACCTTTATAGTTGAAAGAAATACCACGGCTGTGGAGTAGCGCACACACAACATACAGGGTATAGAGTCTGAAATACAACTACGGCTTACTACTGCAAAAGTGCAGTCTAGGAAAGATATCTCAACATTTCAGAAAATATTGCTGTACAGGGTGTTCTGAGAACATGTCAACCATGTTCTGTGTATGTTTGATGGGACGTTGACGGAATATTCTCCCAACCCTCAGAAGACTTGACACAGGAATGTTCTTGCAACGTTCCCATGAAACGTGTGAAGAACATTCATATCTCATATCCTGAAAACATGGTAACCATGTTCTGTTTATGTTTGATGGGACGTTGACGGAATATTCTCCTTCCCCACAGCAAACTGGATACAGAGATGTTCCTGTTACGTTTTCATGGAAAATGTCTCGAACATTAATATTTCATATTGTGAGAACATGGGCAACCATGTCCTGTGTAGGCATATGTTTGGAGGGACGTTGATGGACTATTCTCCTAAACCCTCAGAAAAATGGACACGTGAATGTTCATGCAACGTCCCATAAAATGCATCTTGAAAATGAATAAGTTAAGATAAGTTCTGCGTGAGAAAAAAAACAAGAAACTCACATAGTGCTCTTGCTAGTTTAACTACGCATTATTAAGCTCTGACGAAGGCCTTGATGCCAATACGTAAAGCTTAATAAAGATCAGTGATACGAGCAAGAGCAGTGTGCGGGTTTCTTCTTTTTTCTCACCTTATTCAACTGTTTATTCCATTTGTGTGTGCCTTTTGAATTTAGATCAATTATGCTTGACATTAAAGGAATGTTCTGCTAACTTTAACACCTAAACATGCTGAAAAGGTTCTCAGAAGGTTTTTTCGCTAACTTATACAGAATGTTTCCCTAACTAAAGGTAAACTGGACACTCAAACATTACGGGAACATTATGGGTAACATATTCTCTCTCCTTAGAATTGTTAGCTGGATTGTTAGTATGCACAGCAACTGCTTTCCTAAAGAGGACCAAGACTGAGTGTACAGTCACGCCTTTGGCAGTGCACGGGTTTCTACTTTGTTTATGTTAAGGTACCAAATGACCATGGCGGCTCAGAGCAGTGGCAACAGCGGAGCAAGGCTTTTTTAACAGACGTTCAGTGGCGGTGGCGTGCAGTCAACTGACTACACAAAGCGTTAAATGAAAAAAAAAAAAAAAAACATTGCCTGTGACATTGTTTGGAACAACAGTGAATTGCACGGGTTTCCGAGATGAAGGAAGTCGGGTTAATCCGATACCGGGCGCTCTTTTGCAAATGCAAAAGGATTGAATTATGACTTATTCATGCATTTCCATACCCCCTTGACAGTTAATTTGGCAATGGCCCAATAAATTATAGCGGTGCCACAGCTCCCTGGAGCAAGAGAGCCAACATTAAGACTGGTGGCTTGTAAACTGAGCTGATAAATTTAATTGATCTAAAATAATTTAATGTGGCGTAGTGAATCGGGGCAGACAGCATGGATTTGTCTCACAGCCTCCATAAGAACTTAATATTGTGGACATTTTACAGTGCGGACATTAAAGTTTTTATTGTGGCCACAAAAATGATTTACCTCGTGTTGACTTAAATTACAGCTCAGCGCCAAAGTCCAGCTTTTACTTCCACTCTGAAGAGAAATGTTGGTTAGAGAGGCACAGAGCGTATTTAGGAGCAAAGTAAATATATATTTTCAGAGATTTTTTTAGGCCTACATTCAAAATATCTATGTGGGTCATTCTTGTGATAGTGTTCCCTAGTATAATGATCATTTAATTCTACACAATACTATTAAAATATTTGACATATTTTTAATCAATATTTGTCCAAGACATTGTCATAGCCTTTTTTTTGTTTTTTGCTTAGCTCTTGCACAAAAAAGTGGCTAGTCTATTCTGCATAGAGCTCTTATCAAAACATTGTCAAGATTTCAACAGAAAGCCAAGATTACTCTGGGCCATAGGGCAAAGGGTTCAGCACAATAATACAACTGCAAAAATTCTGCATCTTTAAAACAAATGTAATTATGACTCCTTCAGTAAACCTCCGAGTGAGGCAAATGTTTTGAAAAAATATTCACAATTCCCGTAAGACATACTGGAGTAAGAGGGAGTCGAGAAAAATTGACTACCCTCATAAAAACAGGATTCCTCACCAAAAACAGCCATACAGTATTACACAGAGGATTACCTGCTGTAGTCATTCCTGACAAGCCCAGCCAGCGGGGGAACAGAGGACTAGTTAAACACGGCCCAGCCAGACCACACCTAGGCTTGGTCATCCATCTGGCTGTCCTGGAGAATTTACAGCATGGGCCAATTCGCCATCATTTATTAATTTTACTGGTCCTCAGCTGAGGGGGATCTTTCACAGGTGTTTTTGTTAGGCTAGACCTCCACCTGTGAGGGTGTCCGATCAACACAACTCAAACTCTGAGGGAAATGTGTCATCCATCTCTATTAGCTGTATGCGGCTCAAAAGAGATATTACCAAGTTACAAACTAACATTGAAACAAGGGATGATTTCATAGATTCCTGTTTTTCCTTGAGTAACAGAGCCCACCTAGCCTGGCAAGCTTTCAACCTCTTGGCTTCTTGAATGGAGACCAAGTTCTTATGGAGAGAAGGGAAATAGTAAACCTTCCTTTAATCAGTGGGTGCACCTCAGCCACGCTCAAGGTCCTAAACGATATCATAACCTCCACCGATTAGAGACATTACTGTGCAGCCGTATTCATCGACCTGGCCAAGGCTTTCGACTCTGTCAATCACCACATTCTTATCGGCAGACTCAACAGCCTTGGTTTCTCAAATGACTGGCTCGCCTGGTTCACCAACTCCTTCTCTGATAGAGTTCAGTGTGTCAAATCGGAGGGCCTGTTGACCGGACCTCTGGCAGTCTCTATGGGGGTGCCACAGGGTTCAATTCTCGGGCCGCCTCTCTTCTCTGTATACATCAATGATGTCGATCTTGCTGCTGGTGATTCTCTGATCCACCTCTACGCAGACGACACCATTCTGTATACCTCTGGCCCTTCTTTGGACACTGTGTTAACTAACCTCCAGACGAGCTTCAATGCCATACAACACTCCTTCCGTGGCCTCCAACTGCTCTTAAATGAAAGTAACACTAAATACATGCTCTTCAATCGATCACTGCCCGCACCTGCCCGCCCGTCCAGCATCACTACTCTGGACGGTTCTGACTTAGAATATGTGGACAACTACAAATACCTAGGTGTCTGGTTAGACTGTAAACTCTCCTTCCACACTCACATTAAGCATCTCCAATCCAAAATTAAATCTAGAATCGGCTTCCTATTTTGCAACAAAGCATCCTTCACTCATGCTGCCAAACATACCCTCGTAAAACTGACCATCCTACCGATCCTCGACTTCGGCGATGTCATCTACAAAATAGCCTCCAACACTCTACTCAACACATTGGATGCAGTCTATCACAGTGCCATCCGTTTTATCACCAAAGCCCAATATACTAACCACCACTGCGACCTGTACGCTCTCGTTGGCTGGCCCTCGCTTCATACTTGTCGTCAAACCCACTGGCTCCAGGTCATCTATAAGTCTTTGCTAGGTAAAGCCCTGCCTTATCTCAGCTCACTGGTCCCCAAAGCAGCACCCACCCGTAGCACGCGCTCCAGCAGGTATATCTCACTGGTCACTCCCAAAGCCAATTCCTCCGTTGGCCGCCTTTTCTTCCAGTTCTCTGCTGCCAATGACTGGAACGAATTGCAAAAATCACTGAAGCTGGAGACTCATATCTCCCTCACTAGCTTTAATTAAGCACCAGCTGTCAGAGCAGCTCATAGATCACTGCACCTGTACATAGCCCATCTGTAAATAGCCCATCCAACTACCTCATCCCAATACTGTGTTTATGTATTTATCTTGCTCCCTTGCACCCCAGTATCTCTACTTGCACATTCATCTTCTGCACGTCTATCACCCCAGTGTTTAATTGGTATATTGTAATTACTTCACCACCATTGCCTATTTATTGCCTTACCACCCTTATCTTACCTCATTTGCACACACTGTATATAGACGTTTTCTACTGTATTATTGACTGTATGTTTGTTTATTCCATGTGTAACTCTGTGTTGTTGTATGTGTCGAACTGCTTTGCTTTATCTTGGCCAGGTCGCAGTTGTAAATGAGAACTTGTTCTCAACTAGCCTACCTGGTTAAATAAAGGTGAAATAATAAAATAAAAAAGAATGTGTTTCTTCTTCAACTTACATTTGTCTGCCTAGACAAGAAAATGGTGATACGTGGTGAGTTTCCACCTTCCTAAGACACTTACGTCTACATTTCATGTTTGTAGTTTCCCATGCAAACACGTAAGGAAATATGGGTGTGATTGCAAGGTCTCTCAATTGATATGGCACAAGCAAAGTTCTATAATGTAAATGTTTAAAACACATTTCAGTCTTTAGGAAAAAAAAGAGAACAAATAGAGATCAAAGGGAAGGGGCAATCAGTGCAGTGTGTCAGACAATAGCTTTCAACCTGGCCCTGCTGCACTGTTGTCCTCTTGATCAGTTAAAACTGCAGTGATACTGTAGATCAGCTATCAGGCCCAATGACACAGGTCCCTGGGTTATTGTCACCAGCGGGCCCCTGAGGCAGTGGCTTTGAAGTCCTTCCGTTATTGGCTCCTGTTTAAACTTCCATGAGTTTCGTTAACACTCCAGTGAACCTCATCAGTCGCCTGGCAGATACATGTACAGCCGAGCAAGAGAGCCAAGCTAAATTAAAACGTAAAAAAAGACCAGAGCGGAAGACGTTTATGAAAATCACGTGGGGTTGAGAGAGGCCAGATACATGGTGGATACGGAACCGCAGAGGCCTTTCGCCGAACCCATGCAGCTTTGTGTTTGGTTTCGTTGCTAACCACTCTTCTGCAAGGGAGACAGTCAGGGCATCTGATGAAAAGATGTTTGGCCCGTTACTCTTTGGAGGCTCGCCAATTAGCCAAGTAGATTTTATCAGCAGTTGAACATCCTGAAACGCAGCTTGGCTAAGTTGGCTCTTACACTGCACGCACTGTCGTTTTCAATGAAAACTGGACATAGCAGGAGTGCAGACAAAATTGTTTGTGCAAAAAAATGTGCTTGCTGGCTGCTAATGTATTGCAATCACTCTGCTAGAGCGCAGTGCACTGATGCCAAGATAATAAAGTCACTAATATGGGTCAGTTGATCACTTTGGTCACATCCACTAGACTATTGTATCCCATTCCCACACCAATCCTATAAACCCTTCTCTGACTCCTCCAGCCAGCTCTTATTATTGACTGGCTCCACCTACTGTCGGGGCCTCAAACTCCACTCCTGGCCGGCTGTGTTGAGATTTTATTTTAAAGCACATTTCATGCATTGAATTGAAGTTACTGACAAAAAAAACCTATGTTACCAACATCGCAATTGCAGAATAAAGAAAATAATACAATTCAGAATAATTAAATAGGCTTACAAAATAAATTAAATCAGTCACAGCCCACATGAAAAAATACTATAGTATGCTATGGTATAAATACTATACTATTCACTGTCGTGTTTTTACAGACTTTACTGTATTCTGTAGACAATACTGTAGTATTTAGTATAGTGCTTTTGTTTTATTATCTTCGACATAGAAGTGGTTGGTTGGTTGGTTGGTTGGTTGGTTGGTAGGACTGGGGTCTGAACAGATAGTTTGGCACTTCTGTTCTTTTCCATAACCTGTAAAGAACACAATATGGTCTATACTTGGCATGTATCATTCTCACTTCTGGGTGGCACAGATTGCGATATGGGGGAGGGGAATGGGCAGGGTATATGCACAATGAATACTGTACTATTTACTATAGTTGAAAAAGTGTAGTGTTTTTGCGGACATTACTGTGGTATTTACTACAGTGTTTTGTTGTTGCAGATAATACTGTAGTTTACTGTAGTATTCTACAGTATACTACAACATTCTATTGTCAGTATTACACATGATCGAGGGATACTACAGTGTGCAGTATAGTATTCTATAGTAAGTACTGTACTATTTTACAGTAAACTGTACTATTTCTTCATGTGGGAGAGAGCCCGGTTTGAGAGAGCAGGCCTGTATCAAACAATTACACTGGCTGAGTCAGACAACACTGTGCCATAAAGCCATTGACCTCACTCTGTTTCACTGATCATAGAGGAGACGGCTAGTCCACAATGCCACTGCACTGAGTCACAATCTGGCAAAGTATGTCCAGACACTAAAACATGGTGCAGTGGCTTTAGTTTTGTCCTTTGTCCAGGCAGCGTGAAGGATTTTACCTCCCTAAATGTTCTTCATTGACAGTGCTGCTGACTGCTTATCATGTGTGAGTGATTCCTCTCTAAACACAGTAAAATAATCCCAAGATTTGGGGGATTTTTAGTCTCCGGGCATATTAAAAGTTCCACAGTAGGATCACTGCAACTTTTAGAGTTATGATCCATTTGTAAGCATTATCAACAGAGGGAATGGTACATTGCCTACTAGTGATTGGTTACATTGCCTACTGGTGCAATTTCTCTGTCTAAAATAGGCCAAAGCTAATAAACCATCAGAAAACCCACTCAGGAACTTTGATATGCCTGTAGAGTGTGTTATGTTCAACAATATATTGAAACGTTTGCCAAATATAATGTTTATATTATTCAATATTCATAAATTAATGTAAGACAATTATTATTGAAATCCAAATACTACTCATATTCTAGAGCAAGCCGTAAAGCTTCATATGACACCCATTTCTGCCTTAAAGTAGGAATGTAGCACCTACAGATGAAACACTATGAAGCCTTAAAGGAGGACTGTAGCACCTACAGATGAAACACTATGAAGCCTTAAAGTAGGACTGTAGTACCTACAGATGAAACACTATGAAGCCTTAAAGGAGGACTGTAGCACCTACAGATGAAACACTATGAAGCCTTAAAGGAGGACTGTAGTACCTACAGATGAAACACTATGAAGCCTTAAAGGAGGACTGTAGTACCTACAGATGAAACACTATGAAGCCTTAAAGGAGGACTGTAGCACCTACAGATGAAACATTATGAAGCCTTAAAGTAGGACTGTAGTACCTACAGATGAAACACTATGAAGCCTTAAAGTAGGACTGTAGTACCTACAGATGAAACACTATGAAGCCTTAAAGGAGGACTGTAGCACCTACAGATGAAACACTATGAAGCCTTAAAGGAGGACTGTAGCACCTACAGATGAAACACTATGAAGCCTTAAAGGAGGACTGTAGCACCAACAGATGAAACACTATGAAGCCTTAAAGGAGGACTGTAGCACCTACAGATGAAACATTATGAAGCCTTAAAGGAGGACTGTAGCACCAACAGATGAAACACTATGAAGCCTTAAAGGAGGACTGTAGTACCTACAGATGAAACACTATGAAGCCTTAAAGGAGGACTGTAGTACCTGTAGATGAAACACTTAAAGGAGGACTGTAGCACCTACAGATGAAACACTATGAAGCCTTAAAGGAGGACTGTAGTACCTGCAGATGAAACACTTAAAGGAGGACTGTAGCACCTACAGATGAAACACTATGAAGCCTTAAAGGAGGACTGTAGTACCTGCAGATGAAACACTTAAAGGAGGACTGTAGCACCTACAGATGAAACACTATGAAGCCTTAAAGGAGGACTGTAGTACCTGCAGATGAAACACTTAAAGGAGGACTGTAGCACCTACAGATGAAACACTATGAAGCCTTAAAGGAGGACTGTAGTACCTGCAGATGAAACACTATGAAGCCTCAAAGGAGGACTGTAGTACCTACAGATGAAACACTATGAAGCCTTAAAGGAGGACTGTAGTACCTACAGATGAAACACTTAAAGGAGGACTGGGTAAGGCCAAAATGTCAGAAATATGCCAAGTATGACACATTTTTTCCAGGGGCTTAACTTTGGTTTTAGAAGTGGGGGCACAATTATTATTATTACTTATCCACTCCAAACAGCCTACCGCTTGGAAAAAGCCGCATGGTCCTAAAGCACCCAGTTGCCTCGTTTTGTATCACAAGACCAATGATAATATTGGGAGGGGGGAAAAAATGCTATTTCAAATCATATTACATTTTATTGGTCGCATACACATGGTCAACAGATCTTATTGCGAGTGTAGCGAAATGCTTGTGCTTCCAGTTCCAACAGTGCAGCAATATCTAACATGTAATCTAACAATTCCACAACAACTACCTAATACACACAAATCTAAGTAAAGGAATGGAATAAGAATATATACATATAAATATATGGATGAGCAACGACAGAGCGGCATAGACAAGATGCAATAGATGGTATAAGATACAGTATATGCATATGAGATTGTCACGTTCTTGATGATGGACGGACCAAGGCGCAGCATGTGTAGAGTTCCACGTCTTTATTACGGTGAAAACATAAACAATAAACCAACAACAAAAACGTGACATCAGTGGTGCTACATACACACAAACAAAACACAATATCCCACAAAGCAGGTGGGAGAAAGGGCTTCCTAAATATGAAACTAAATATGAAACAAAATCAGGGCAACGATTACCAGCTGCCTCTAATTGGGAACCATACAACCCACCAACATAGAAATAGAATGACTAGAACACCGCCCTAGTCACGCTCTGACCTAAACACCATAGAGAACCGAGGGCTCTCTATAGTCAGGGCATGACAAAGATGAGTAATGCAAGAAATGTAAAAATTATTAAAGTGGCATTATTAAAGTGACTAGTGACTAGTGGTCCATTTATTAAAGTATTAAACATTATTAAATGTAGGCAGCAGCCGCTCTGAGTTATTGATGGCTGTTTAACAGTCTGATGGCCTTGACATAGAACCTGTCTTAAGTCTCTCAGTCCCAGCTTTGATGCACTTGTACTGACCTCGCCTACTGGATGGTAGCTGGGTGAACAGGCAGTGGCTCGGGTGGTTGTTGTCCTTGATTATCTTTTTGGCCTTCCTGTGACATCGGGTGCTGTAGGTGTCCTGGTGTCCTGGAGGGCTGGTAGTTTGCCCCCAGTAATGTGTTGGGCAGACCGCACCACCCTCTGGAGAGCCCTGCGGTTGTGGGCGTTGCAGTTGCCGTACCAGGCGGTGATACAGCCTGACAGGATGCTCTCAATTGTGCATCTGTAAAAGTTTGTGACGGTTTTAGGTGACAAAGCCACATTTCTTCAGCCTCCTGAGGTTGAAGAGGCGCTGTTGCGCCTTCTTCACCACACGGTCTGTGTGGGTGGACGATTTCAGTTTGGGTGAACCATTTCAGTTTGTCTGTGATGTGTACGCCGAGGAACTTGAAACCTCCTCCACTTCTGTCCCGTCGATGTGGATAGGGGGGTGCTCCCTCTGCTTCTTCCTGAAGTCCACGATCATCTCCTTTGTTTTGTTGACGTTGAGTGAGAAGTTGTTTTCCTGACACTACACTCTCAGTGACCTCACCTCCTCCCTATAGGCTATATCGTCGTTATTGGTAATCAAGCCCACTACTGTTGTGTCGTCTGCAAACTTGATGATTGATTTGGAGCCATGTTGGGGCGTGTTGGGGTGATATGTCCCCTCCCTCCCGTCCCAAGTGAAAGTTGCACACTTGATTATTTCTCAATTATGCTTTTAGATACAAATGTCAACTACTCTTTGTCAACAATCCTTCCTCCAAAGTACCATTCTAGGTATTACATTTTGTGAAAATCCCCCAAATCATGGTATTTTGGTATTTTGTTGTCTTGGTTTCGTGAGGAATCAATTATATGTCAAATCGTGGTTTTGCTTGTTTGGAATTGGGCAAAACAGAGCACCTGAAATTCAAGGTCACCATTGGTGAATGGAAAATAAATGTAAGGGTGGTTGTCAGATTTTTGATAAACTTTTGTTTTGAGGGAAAATCTAAAGGACAGCATAACCTGCTTAGTAAATTATATTGTGGCAAAAAAACATAAATCGCTATGATGAAACTGGCTCTCATGAGGACCGCCACAGGAAAGGAAGACCCAGAGTTACCTCTGCTGCAGAGGATAAGTTCATTAGTGTTACCAGCCTCAGAAATTGCTGCCCAAATAAATGCTTCACAGAGTTCAAGCAACAGACACATCTCAACATCAACTGTTCAGAGGAGACTGCGTGAATCAGGCCTTCATGGTCAAATTGCTGCAACGGAACCTTTACTAAAGGACACCAATAATAAGAAGAGACTTGCTTGGGCCAAGAAACACGAGCACTGGACATTAGGTGGAAATCTGTCCTTTGGTCTGATATTTTTGGTTACTTTATGATTCCATATGTGTCATTTCATAGTTTTGATGTCTTCACTATTATTCTACAATGTAGAAAATAGTCCAAATATAGAAAAACCCTTGAATGAGTAGCTGTGTCCAAACTTTTGACTGGCACTGTACATCCTCAGCTATTCACGTGATTTAGTATTCACAATGAGGAACCCAATGTAAAACATGTAATATATTATTTAACCATATTCCCCGGTAATGCAGCACATTTTGATCCTCCTTTGTGTTTGCCAGACTTTGTATTTCCATTATTTCCACATGAATCATTAACCACTGTTTTGTTTGGGACACACTCTTTCTTTAAAATGGCCACCTTGTCAGGATATGCAGCACATACTGCTCTGACAGACCAGACAAAAATCTGTTGAAAAATCTGCTGAAAATCCACATTATTTCTGGCTACCTCCCATTGCAGCGGCACGGTGCTTCGACTGCAGTTTGAGGAAGGGCTGAGTGTGACTTTTTTCTCGGTAGGCTGATAATAGGACGAGTGGCTCCACCGTTACCACATACACACACCTCATTCCATGAGATACCTCCTGATCCGCTCCAACGCCGTCCAGTTTTCAACAATGTTAGTCTAAAGAAAAACACAACCTTAAACAACACAGGCTGGTAGTGTTCAAATCAAGGGGAATTGCCCAACAAAGCCTTAATCAGTTCCATATGAAACCATATGAGATTTCCATTTCATACGTAGTGCTATAAAACTGCCAAGCTGTGACAAAAACATGTAAAGATATATTCACCATATTGTGTGGCATGTTGTGGGTAGATCTCAGATTTCATTGCACAATAATTGTAGTAGTTACCCCCATGGTCATTCAATGCAAGCGAACACACATTTGCGATCTGTCACTCTTGTGCAGACTAGTGCAATTAGTGTATGAAAGTTACCCTGTGCCAAAGTTTTGCTGTACCACCCCACCCCCAAATCAGATTTGGCAGAGTTCCTCTTGAGCATTGGTGTTGGTGTATTTAAATACAGTGGGTGTGTATGGTGTGTCTGCGTGCATGTGTGCGAACGAGACAGAGACAGAAAGAGAGAGAGAGCCTTCCTGGGATAATTCGCCCCGTGATGCCAACAATGGCTAATGTGTTGCTGCCTGAGGAGTCATCTGGATGGTTTACAAGCCATAACAACGAGGTGCAAAGCTGTAATGAGCTACAGGAAACGCCACCTGGAGATCCACAGCCTGGTCTTGATACTGTATCCTATATCAGTATCAGTGTACCATAGACTACTTACCTGGGCCCAAGGAGGCAGTTTACTCGTCGCTACGTTGTAGCATTTGAGTTGTACTATAGCAGGGGTTTTCAATGTTGGTCCTGGAGGACCAAAACACGTCTGGTTTCTATTCTCATCTTCTAATCAGGGACTGATTCAGGCCTTTCTCACTAAGAAAGAGGTGTCTTTCCAAGGGATCAGCCAAAAACGGCCTCTCGTCCTGTACTTGCCAAATCAACGCCTGCAGATCTCCACTACACGTGACATCGATACATAAGGCCAGACTTCAAGGTCATTTGGCAGTCATTGAGCCAGGGAGGGCAGTGGTGATGGCGACAGGGATGTTAAAACGAGTCTGGTTGTCGTCTGTTATCTCCGGGCACGCTCTCAGGGTATTATGTGCTGGCTATGACAAAGCGGCGGTGGCGCTCAGCCTAATTGCCTGGCACCTCGGGAAGGAATATGTGTGGTGTCACCGGTATGAGAGCTGGGAGGGGGATGAGGGGAGGGGTGGAGGAGTGCCCCACCCCCTTAATTAGATTCATTATGAGAGCATGGCTCATTACGAGATGAGAGGAGGGGACAGAAGGGTAATGAACAGCAACCGGCCCATGTCCTCATCCTAAGGCTGGCAGCCAGGGATAAGAGAGGACGTCTCGGGTCTCCTTGAAGCAGCCACAGAGAGAGAGAGGAGGATGACAGAGATAGAATAAGAGATAGAAAGAGAGGAGAGTGTATGTGTGAGTGAGTGAGTGAGTGAGTGAGTGAGTGAGTGAGTGAGTGAGTGAGTGAGTGAGTGAGTGAGTGAGTGAGTGAGTGAGTGACACATACAGAATCACATCTAGGGGGCTGACACACAACCACAGCAATGAATATGAACCGGGAAGGGATTACACTAAGTAATATTTTATCATGTTTTACGATGTTAACTCTAAGGAGTTAAAATGCTCTCTCCCCCACCCCCACACCACTCTCTCTATAGTGGTCCATTAGAAATGTTCGGGAAACAACTTTCCCCTGGAAGAGATGTTGTCTGTAAATGTCAAATCTAGCCTGGCTCAGCCCCACAGCATTGTGGGAGAGAGAGCGCAAAGCAGAGTGGGTTATATACACTGAGCGTACAAAGCATTACACTGACCAGGTGAATCCAGGTGAAAGCTATGATCCCTTATTGATGTCACCTTCAATTAGTCTAGATGAAGGGGAGGAGAAAAGGTCAAACACATATTTGTATGCCTTGAGACAATTGAGATGTGTGCCATTCAAGAGGTTGAAATATTGAACGAAATATTGAAAAGCCTTTGAACGTAATATGGTAGTAGGTGCCAATTTGGGTGTGTCAAGAACTGCAACGCTGCTGGGTTTTTCACACTCAACAGTTTCCTGTGTGTATCAAGAATGGTCCACCACCCAAATGACATCTAGCCAACTTGAATGTGGGAAGCATTGGAGTCAATATGGGCCAGCATCCTTGTGGAACGTTTTCGACACCTTGTAGTCCATGTCCCGATGAATTGAGGCTGTTCTGAGGGCAAAAGGTGTTCCTAATGTTTTGTACACTCTTCTTCTAATTTTTGGTGGAAGCCATTATGGGCCTTTGCAGTTTCCACCTTGAAATTAGTATTTTTGCTGTATTACTTGTGATGGAAGAGTCTTTATGAGGCCCGGTCTGTCTGTCTTTGACACTTCACACAATCATTGCATCAAACCTAAAACAGGGTTTGGAAACACACCCAACTATAGAATAGCGCCGACGGAGATCCCAGAAGACATCATAAAGGCAAGATAAACATTTCCAGGTATATATGTTAGTCAGATAACTGACATTGTTCACCTTATTTCCTCACCAGTGCTTTTACTTGATCACACAGTTTGTGGGACGAGACAAAAAAGGTTAAACGTTCATGAATATCTCAAAATCTCTTACAAAACAACAGCTGTTTCTGATGCACGCAGGGCCCAGGTTCTTTGAATATGAAATAAGGAAATGATCAATTTGTTCTCTCTGAGAGGGCCGACGTAATGCAAGAGGAGGAGTGGATTCATCATAATTCCCTTCAGTCAAGAAAAAAAAGAAGGATGGAATGAAAGGAGAGGTCTTTGGCAGTGGCTCGACTCGGCGGGTAGTGCTCATTCCATTGGTTCATTCATTACAGCGAGCAACGGAGAGGGGGGGAGAAAAAGCTTGCTCTAGACGTGAATAGAGGAACATGTTTTTTACGGTGCCGGTGAATGACAAGGAAAACATTAAAGCCAGGGCTTTGGCCAAGGGATTAAGTCCACACATGCTTGGCTATTATTTAAGCTAATTAAGTCATTTTTGGGGGCCAAGAACAAAGACAGAAAAAGGACCAAGAAACAGCTTAGTGGGTTTGCAAAGCTGGCAATATCTTAGAAGGGATATTAATGTGTGTGTTACTTTGTGTGGTATTGCAGCAACGTTGTTTAATTAATTGGTCAAAGCATTATTTCTTTACATGCGTATTAATCAGAATAACTCACATCTATTCATGCCTTAACTACTGAAGATATCTGGCAACTTCATGAAATAGTACCCGCAAAACACCAGTCTCAACATCAACAGTGGAGAGGCGACTCCGGGATACTGGCCTTCTAGGCCGAGTTGCAAAGAAAAAGCCATATATCAGACTTGCAAAAAAATGAAAATATTAAGATGGGCAAAAGAACACAGACACTGGACAGAGGAACTCTGCCTAGAAGGCCAGCATCCCGGGGTCGCCTCTCCACTGTTGACGTTGAGACCGGTGTTTTGCGGGTACTATTTAATGAAGCTGCAAGTTGAGGACTTCTGAGGACCTCTTAGTTAAATGTGATTGCTTTTATTAAATGTTTGTTTTAAATGTACTATCTTTATTGTGCTATACACAATTTGATTGTTTTATACAAATGTGTATGTTTTTTTATATTCTGTTTTTATTGTAATGTGTACAGGGCTCTCTTGTAAAATAGATTTTCATCTCAATGAGACTCCCTGTTTAAATAAAGGTTAAATAAATAAAAAACATTTTCCCTGACAGCCTCTTTTTAACATGGGAGCCATAATCCACACTCTAATTAAAAGCAAATTCCCATTCCAAACAAATTTAGCACAATTAAGCCCTCTGAGTTGTGATTATCTATCATTATCTAAAATCACCACGTTTTAGATAATAGTCCGTTGACCCCTTAAATGCCCCATTAAGACTATTACTTCGGGCTGTACACATTCTGTTAGTTTCATTTACGAATTACTCTAAAAGACGATCCTTAAAATAATCGCCTCCACATTTCCATAAAATGTTTCAAGTAGAAACAACATTAGATATTTTTTTCCCGACAGAACGTAATTCCATTGTCTTTTTATCTTACAGTGTGATTTATCTTTTCATCATGAACGGAGCATGTGGTACGGTAGAGGGGCAGTCAGAGGTACCTGCTCCACTGTGGCAAGGCACAAACCTCAAACAAACGCTCCATGGCTACAGTAAAAGTGTAGAAGTTATCCATAAAGGTGTAAAAATAATCAATGAAATCGTTTTAAAAAGGGCCTTAGGTGTTGCGCTCAACACGTCGTACCAGGTGACAGAAAGAGGTGTCACCAAAAAGAACCAGCAAATCACATGACAGGGAGATTATTGCACACAGCTGAACAGAGTCCCCCCCCCCCCCCCTTCCAGGAATGTAATCTGAGTTTGACTGGTTTTTAATTAAAATGTATAAATGAGGTGTGCACTCCTAGTCAACATGTTTTTCCAATTTGGAGGGCAGCTTTATTGGGGGACTGCAACAGGGAGAGAAAGAGAGAGAAGAAAAAAATAAACGAAAGGCAGTGGTGTGGAAGATTTGTCAGTAATCCAGTCCCACATACCAGGTGGCTTCATTACCATCATGCGGAAAATAGGACTCAGTCAATTTGAACATAAAGATCTATTCAACATATCCAAAACTGACCCAAAATGAAGTCTTGACAGAGTTAGTGCAAATTATAACAATTTATATTTTTGACAACATTAACTTTAACTTCACTACATTCCAGTGTGGAGCCGGAATAACAACCTCTCAATCAACGTCAGTAAGACTAGGGAGCTGATCGTGGACTACAGGAAACGGGGGGGCGATAACGCCCCCATCCACATTAACGGGGCTGCAGTGATGCAGATCGAGACCTTCAAGTTGCTCGCAGTCCAAATCAGAACATGAAATGATCCACACTCACGTGCATAGTCATGGAGAAGGCGTGACAGCTCCTCTTCCCCCTCAGGTCCTCAGGGGGTTCTGCAACTGTACCTTTGGGAGCATCTTGACTGGCTGCATCACTGCTTGGTATGGCAATACCGCCCTCGATCGCACGGCGCTGCAGAGGGTGGTGCGGATAGCCCAGTGCATCCCTGGGGCCAAGCTCCCTGCCATCCAGGACCACTATATCGGGCAGGGTGAATGGAAGGCCCGGAATATCGTTAAAGATGCTAACTAACAATCAAATCAAATGTTATTGGTTACATACACATGGTTAGCAGATGTTATTGCAAGTGTAGCGAAATGCTTGTGCTCCTAGTTCCGACAGTGCAGTAATATCTAACAAGTAATATAACAATTCCACAACAACTACCTAATGAAATTAGAATATATACATATAAATATATGGATGAGCGATGACCGAGCGGCATAGGCAAGATGCAATAGATGGTATAAAATACAGTATATACATGTGAGATGAGTAATGCAAGATATGTAAACATTCTTAAAGTGGCTTTATTAAAGTGGCCAATGATTTCAAGTCTGTATGTAGGCAAACTGTTCCCTTTGCTTCCGCATGGCAAGCGGTACCAGTGCATCAAGTCTGACACCAACAGGCTCCTGAACAGCTTCTATCCCCATGCCATAAGACCGCTAAATAGCTGCAGTGCATTCAGATAGTATTCAGACCCTTTGACTTTTACAAATGTTGTTACGGTACAGCCTTATTCTAAAAATGATTAAATAAATCATTTCCCTCAACAATCTACATCACAATACCCCATAATGACAAAGGGAAAACCGGTTTTTAGAAATGCTTGCAAATTTGTTAAAAATCTAAAACAGAAATAAAGTATTAACATGAGTATTCAGACCCTTTGCTATGAGACTCGAAATTGAGCTTCAGTGCATCCTGTTTCCATTGATCATCCTTGAGATGTTTCTACAACTTGATTGGAGTCCACCTGTGATAAATTAAATTGATTGGACATGATTTGGATAGGCACAAACCTGTCTATATAAGGTCCCACAGTTGACAGTGCATGTCAGAGCAAAAACCAACCCATGAGGGTGAAGGAATTGTCCGTAGAGCTTCGAGACAGGATTGTGTCTAGGCACAGATCTGGGGAAATGTTCCAAAAAATGTCTGCAGCATTGAAGGTCCCCAAGAACACAGTGGCCTCCATCATTCTTAAATGGAAGAAGCTTGGAACAACCAAGACTCTTCCTAGAGCTGGCCTCCCGGCCAAACTGAGCAATCGAGGGAGAAGGTCCTCATTCAGGGAGGTGACCAAGAACCCGATGGTCACTCTGATAGAGCTCCAGAGTTCCTCTGTGGAGATGGGAGAACCTTCCAGAAGGCCAACCATCTCTGCAGCACTCCACAAATCAGGCCTTTATGTTAGAGTGGCCATACGGAAGCCACTCCTCAGTAAAAGGCACATGACAGCCCTCTTGGAGTTTGCCAAAAGGCACATCAAGGATCTCAGACCATGAGAAACAAGATTCTCTGGTGTGATGAATCCAAGATTGAACTCTTTGGCTTGAATGCCAAGCATCACATCTGCAGGAAACCTGGCACCATCCCTACGGTGGAGCATGGTGGTGGCATCATCGTGCTGTGGGATCGGGGGATAGATGAACGGAGCAAAGTACAGAGAGATTGTTGATGAAAACCTGCTCCAGAGCGCTCAGGACCTCAGACTGGGGTAAAGGTTCTCCTTCCAACAAGACAACGACCCTAAGCACACTACCAAGACAACGCAGGAGTGGCTTTGGGACAAGTCTCTGAATGTCCTTGAGTGGCCAAAAGCCCAGACTTGAACCCGATTGGACATCTCTGGAGAGACCTGAAAATATCTGTGCAGCGACGCTTGAGAGGATTTGCAAAGAACAATGGGAGAAACTCCCCAAATACAGGTGTGTATATCTTGTAGCGTCATACCCAAGAAGTCTCGAGGTTGTAATTGCTGCCAAAGGTGCTTCAACAAAGTACTAAGTAAAGGGTCTGAATACTTATGTAAATGTGATATTTCAGGTTTTTGGTTTGTCATTATGGGGTATTGTGTGTAGATTGATGAAGGGAAATAAACGATTTACTCCATTTTAGAATAAGGCTGTAACGTAACAAAATGTGGAAAAAGTCAAAAGGTCAGAATCATTTCTGAATGCACTGTATCTACAGTAGATAGCTAAGAAAATGGCTACATGAACTACCTGAGTTGACCTTTGTATTTTATTCTTTTTTTTGCATTTTTGTCTCTATGCACACTACATATACTCCAACACACACACACACACACACACACACACACACACACACACACACACACACACACACACACACACACACACACACACACACACACACACACACACACACACACACACACACACACACACACACACACACACACATTTCTATTACATTGTTATTGATTGCTGCATTGTTGTGGTTAAAACTTGCAAGAAAAGCATTCCACTGTACTTGTGCATGTGACATTAAAACTTTAAATAATGTACTGTTTACTCCATACAACTTCCCTGGCGCCCAAAAGTACTCATTACATTTTGAATGTTTAGCAGGACAGGAAAATGGTCCAATTCCCAAACGTATTACGAGAACACCCCTGGTCATCCCTACTGCCTCTGATCTGCTGGACTCACTAAACAGCTTCATTTGTAAATTATGTCTGACAAAAAAAAGGAAATTGTGCCGTCTGGTTTGCTTAATATAAGAGATTTGAAATGATTTATACTTTTACTTTTAATACTTATCTATAATTGAGCAATTACCTTTACTTTTGAGACTTATGTATATTTGAAACCAAGAATATTTGACTTTCACTTTTACTTGAGTCATTATCTATTTAGGTATCTTTGCTTTTACTCAAGTATGACAATTGGGTACCGGGAAACGGGTTATCAGACAAACCGACTCCCTTTTCCCAGGACAAATAACTGTGAGAAACAGGTAAATGATAATAAATTATCTCTATGAATAGCGTGACGTGAAATGGAACTGTTCAATTATATGAGATGTCTATATCTGGCTACTATATGGCTTTCTCTTTGCTATCTGCATGATCAATCAACGCTCAGGGTCGGGGCAGATAGCGCCCCTCAGTAGGAGGACATTCCACAATGCATGTACATGTAGTTGCTTTAAATCTCTCCATCAATTCCATTCAAATTGCATTCAAAATATCTAATCATTTTCATATAGATATCCTAGCCTTACCCTTTCAGGTAATACATTCAATGCAGTATTAGCCATATATCTAATGAATGATGGTTTATGCATAAGTGTATAGCCTCTGTGTCTTGCGCAATACGCACCTGTGCACCCCTGGCCTAAAAAACGCTCATCAGCTAGATTAGAATACCTTGCTGGCATTTTTGTGTGTGCGTTCGTTATAGCCTACTAATAAACTATTAGAAGAGGGATGCAAGCTCTTCTTTGCTGAATGTTAAATACAGCAGCCAATAGAACTCGCGAAAGGAAGAGAGAATGCGTGATGGCGGTAGGCTACATCAGTTATTTATTTAGACCCATCACCAATAACCATTGAATCTTCTCGAAGAGAAGTGAAAGCCGTCCGCATATTATTTTAGTCCTAAATTATCCAAACTTGTCATTACAATGATGAAGATAAGGACAACGAAACGTATTTCATGTAACTGCTGAAAGCAAGTTAGGAATGAAGCAACAATAGCGAGAAAAATAGGAAATAGGCTAATAGGCACATCGCACAACATTAGAGGTAATATTATGAAAGGTACCCTACCTACTGCATGCCCTAACATACACTGAACAAAAACAAACACAACATGCAACAATTTCAAAGATTTAGTTCATATAAGGAAATTAGTCTATTGAAATAAAATAATGTTGGCCCTAATCTATGGATTTCACATGACTGGGAATACAGATATGCATCTGTTGGTCACAGATGTCTTCAGTATCTGGTGTTACCACCATCTGCCTCGTGCAGCGTGACACATCTCCTTCTCATAGAGTTGATCAGGCTGTTGATTGTGGCCTGTGGAATGTTGTCCCACTCCTCTTCAATGGTTGTGAGAAGTTGCTGGATATTGGTGGGAACTGGAAAATGCTGTCGTACACGTCGATCCAGAGCATCCCAAACAGGCTCAATGGGTGACATGTCTGGTGAGTATACAGGCCATGGAAGAACTGGGACATTTTCAGCTTCCAGAAATTGTGTTCAGATCCTTGCGACATGGGGCTGTGCATTATCATGCTGAAACATGAGGTGATGGTGGTGGATGACTGGCACGACAATGGGCCTCAGCGATCTCGTCACAGTATCTCTGTGCATTGAAATTGCCATCGATAAAATGCAATTGTGATTGTTGTCCGTAGCTTATGCTTGCCCATACCATAACCCCACCGCCACCATGGGGCACTCTCTCCACAACGTTGAGATCAGCAAACCGCTCAACCACACGTCCACACCACACCATCTGCCCGGAACAGTTGAAACCATGATTTATTCATGAAGAGCAGCGTGCCACTGGCCATCGATGGTGAGCATCTGTCTACAGAAGTTGGTTACGATGCCGAACTGCAGTCAGGTTAAGACCCTGGTGAGGACGACAAGCATGCAGATGAGCTTCCCTGAGATGGTTTCTGAAAGTTTGTGCAGAAATGTTTTGGTTGTGGAAACCCACAGTTTTATCAGCAGTCCGGGTGGCTGGTCTCAGACGATCCCGCAGTTGAAGAAGCCGGATGTGCAGGTCCTGGGCAGGCGTGGTTACATGTGGTCTGCGGTTTTGAGGCTGGATGGGCGTACTGCTAAATTCTCTAAAACGACATTGTGGCTTATGGTAGAGAAATGAACATTTAATTATCTGGCAACAGCTCTGGTGGACATTCCTGCAGTCAGCATGTCAATTGAACGCTCCCTCAAAACTTGAGACATCTGTGGCATTGTATTGTGTGACAAAACTGCACATTTAAGAGTGGCCTTTATTTGTCCCCAGCACAAGGTGCACCTTTGTAACGATCATGACTCATGTTGTTTATTCAGCTTCTTGATATGCCACACCTATCTGGTGGATGGATTATCGTGGTAAAGGAGGAATGCTCGCTAACAGGAATGTAAACTAATTTGTGCCCAACATTTGAGAGAAATAAGCTTTTTGTGCATATGGAACATTTCTGGGATCTTTTATTTCAGCTCATGAAACATGGGACCAACACTTTACATGTTGTGTTTATATTTTTGTTCAGTGTATTTCCAAATGAAATCCGATTTGCTAGCCTGCAATTATAACTTTGCAGGCCGCATGTCCTGCACCATCTTTGCATGTTCTCTCGCAGCTTGATGGTTTGAACGAGGTGCGTGATTTCTGCCATATAATACAGTTTAATACAGTACAGTACAGTAATACAGTCCACCCTCAAAAATATGAATAGTCTACTGGAGCTTGTATCGTTTATTTAGAAAGCGTAGCTACACCTATGAGCTTTAATGTCTTTCTGTTGTAACTACTGAGTAATATGCAGTAGCCTATATATTATAATGACACAATCATTTGGGCTTTTTTGTGCTTGGGCTCATAAAATTGTCTTGAATGTAGGGCCCATAAAAAGTATGTAATGTGTGGCTCATCAGGCTCAGGTAGCATCAGGCTTGAATTTTCAAGCCAATAAAAGCTTGAATCATTTCCAGACATATTTACTGTATATGCTTTAGAATGACAATTCCGGTTTTGGCGGTAAATATCGGGTTACCCAGGAGACAAGTGATTTTTTCTCGGGATGGAAATGTTTAAAATACCAGGAAAATATTCAACCCTATGGCAGTGTGTGTGTGTTCGCACATGCATGCGTACGTGCATGTGTGTGTCTGTGTGTGGGATAGAGATCGGCGGGCGTCTCGGTGACTGAGCATTAAGGAGGACAGTCCAGAGTCATTGCTGGGAGGGGAGCACACGAGCTCCGTTGAGATGGGAAGATGACTGATAATGCAGGAATAGCAGGACCCCTTGCTGAGCTCATTGGCCTGTAAGTGCTCCTTTGCTGGGTGTGTCCCGTATCTTGCTCTGACAGCACTAACAGAATATGCATAGCTCTATTAGCATATAAGATAATGGCACCCTGAGGGGTTTAGAAATCTAAACATGGGGCAGGAGGAACCTTCTCAGCCAGTGACAAAGGGGCTTAGGTCACCCTATACACTCCAGGTGTCTGTATATACACACACGCACGCGCACACGCACACACACCCATATACAAGCACAAGTGCAACTACCTAACACACCATCGCACCCCCGACACACGCAGTCATGCACACAGTATGAAAACACATAATGCACACACACACACACACATCAATAAAACACCGCACACACACCATCATTTCTTCCATACCCCAAGGGCTTCAGAAAAAAATATGAAAGGGGATAGGATGGAGTAAATGCTATTGTGGAAATAACATTGTCTTTATGACATTTGCCAACTTTGTAAATGATTGTCTTGGGCAGAACGGCACGCTGTAGAGACGATGAGAAGGCTGTGTAGAGAATGTGAATACGTGATGGGTTCTATTTTGTCTGGCTTTACTACAGAGCCATGTCAATTGGCTCTAGAGCCATCACTTGAGCCGAGGCACTAAATCACCTACTAAACAGTAAGGCCAGGAAAGCAAGAGAGATATACAGTGTGTCAGTTCAGTGTCGTATACATCTACATGGAGTTTGGCACAATTCAGAGCTGGACACCCTGTAGAAGACTTCAAAATAACTTCTGTGAGCTCCAATTTGTTAATATTGACAGGGATACAAATTCCATGACAGCCATGTTTATGACATAAAATCCTGATGGTCTTAGATCAACAGCGTGTTTATTGGTTGAAACTCTTGACGGCCCAACTCTGTCTTTCTATTGTTCAGGGTCAGTCCGAGCTGGCCAAATTAGGCCAATTGGGAGACTTTAAAGAGGTTTTGAAGTCGTAAAAATCTACCTCAGGCTTGCATAAACTCCATGGGGCAGATAGGAGAGGTACAGTATGGATACAGGCATATGGATAATCTTGGTAAAGGATAAATCCTCCCTAACAGGGATGTAAACAATTTTCTGCCCAACATTTGAGAGAAATTAGCTTGTTGGGAACATTTCTGGGATGTTTATTTCAGCTCATGAAACATGGGACCAACACTTTACATGTTGCATTTATATTTTTGTTCAGTGTATTATGAACTATTGGTTCCACTACCCACTTTATACTGTGTAAATACAGTCCATTATTACTATGCACACTACCTCTTCTATTACTTCTACTACTAGTGTTTTTTTTGACTTGACTCTTTTCATTGTTATTATTGATATTATTATTGCACTGCATTGTTGAGAGAGCAAGCACAGAAGCATTTCACTGCACCTTTTATATCTGTCAACCTTTTATATCTGTCATAAACTGTGTATGTGACGAACGCATTTGATTTGCTGAGAACGTGTTGTGCACGCTCATCTAAAAAAAACTGCCGTTGTTAAAAAAAAAGGTGTGAATATGAAAATGCCATTGCCTGATGATACATCAATGGACATGAATCAAGAAAAGCAGAGCGACACGAACGAAAACTCTGTCAGTGTCAGGTTATATATTGTAAAGGGTGCGTGCTGGTGGCAGGGAAGTCAGGCACAGAAGAGTGAACTTGGTATAAACGGAGGAGTTTAACGAATATACAAAAACACCGAAAACGTAAAATATACAAAATAAAATAAGAGGGTGTAAAACCCGTCGCACACCAGAACAAAACTTGCACCAACACATACAACAAACAATCACCGACAAGGACATGAGGGGAAACACAGGGTTAAATACACAACATGTAATTGGTGGGATTGGAACCAGGTGTGATGGAAGACAAGACAAAACCAATGGAAAATGAAAAAATGGATCAGCGATGGCTCGAAGGTCGGTGACGTCGACCGCCGAACACCCACCGAACAAGGAGAGGGACCGACTTCGGCGGAAGTCGTGACATATATTCAGACATGGAAAACACCCTACCGGCTCGAGTGCCACAGGCTTCAGAAACCGATCTATATACTGCACAAATCAGAGTGGATATTTTTCAGATTGGGCAGCTTCTCAAGCATGACTCAATACAAATCCATAACACAGTCCACAAGCTGCATTCTCTGTTGAATTGACATAAATGAATCCAATACAATGCAGCAGAAGAGAGAGCGAGAGGGAGAGAGAAATAGAGAGGGAGAGAGTCACTGCAGCAAAATGTGAGTGAGAATGCACTGCTTAAATAACAAAACAGGTTTCCATTCTTCTCCATTTGACCAACGATGGGAGCGACAGGAGAGAAAAGGGCCACGGGTAAAATAGGGAATAGAGGTGTCGCAGCTGTGATGAGGATGATGGAGTGTCTACAAATATGATTCCAAGCAGGTAATTTCGGAGTTGGCGGGCTCCGTAAAGGCTGGCCTGTTAACTTGTGACCTTTTGAGTGTGACACGTGGGGGCAGGGCTCCACTGTCGGGGATGTAGAGAGAGAAAGGGCTGTGCAGTGTCAGGCCCATTATGACCCGATAAAAACTCTTGCCGCTCTCCAGCGAGGGGCTATCCATCATCTGGGCCTCTCTAATCAGCATGTTTGTCACTGTAACTAAACAGTGAGCTGAGCCACTCCGCCACGCTATTGGCTGTGACAGGGAGAAATAAATCTGCTGCTGGCCAATGGGCTGCGTACAGCGAAGCATGACAGGAAAGGTGACAGTCTTCTCCAGGACTAGCAGAGAGACTCCGGAGCCAAGGAAGCATTTGAACAGTTTTACTGTTCTTCAGGCAGTAGTTGGGAGTAGAGCTGGGGCTTCTGCTGTGGTGTGTAGGTGTGAAAGTGAATACGCTTTATCCTCCCCGGCACAGACATGTCCATTTGTTCAGTTAAGAGTGACTCTGATCTCTTTGGGGATCACATATGTGTTCTGTTCACTTTCCAACTGACATCTTACACTGACAATCCTGCCAGTGGACCCAGGACTCATATGATACATTTTTGTAATGTTTAAAAAAAATAAAAAAATAAATACAACTGCTGCTGCTACTATTAAAAAGAATTGATTCCTTTTAAAAGGATTTTATAGTTGTAGAAATACATCTTACTTCAATCTCAAGTTCTCACTAACGTCCAGTATTTCAAGTTATCCCCAATATTCTTCATCTAAATGTAACTTGTCCTGAAGTCTTGTCCTGAAGCGAAAGTTATTTGGACATGTGAAACGGGAAATAAATAAGCGTTATATGGGGGGATTGGGTCTGTTGGTTTGGTTCTTGGGCTTGGTGTTGTTTGGTTTGGTTTTGTCCTGTCACCTGCTTAAACCTCCCGGCTGCACGGTGAACAGAAGCTCAGAGATGGAGCTGTTTGACAACTTGGCCGGGGAGCTTTTGACACACAGGCTTCAGCAGCAGCTGTAGGCCGGACGACGGCAATACTTACAGTTCTCCCAGTACTTGCTCCTCTGCACTGTACGATAAAAAAAAGGGAATCACAACTGGCACTGTTATGGCCTACATCATGACAGCGGACATCACTCTCTTCTGGTCTTAGGCTAGGGGGCGCAAAGTTCCTGGATCACTCCCAAACAGTCCCTCTGCTTGCAGCGTTTCCTTTACAACCCAGATCCGTTATATACATCAGTCTGTCAAAGCCTTGTCGTTTTCAGCTCTGCTTCCCCACACACCTCATGGAGAGTCAGAGGATTAATATGAGCAGAAACCCTGCCAAGAAGGAGCTGAGAACTTAGGAGAGAATGTATAATTTGTAGTTTCAATTATGCCTAGGCTATAGATTACGTTAATGAAAACATTTCCTCACTGCCTAAAATATCTATGTTACAGTATATCCGTTCACTCAGAAAATCAAGTTGACAGCATAAAGCATTATGTAGAATTGTTGCATTATAATGTGATAAAATGTCCATAATATATCTGCAGTAATAGTGGAATGATAGTGTTTCACCCAAAAATTGCTAAATTCTGTTCAGAATTTCAGTTTTCCTATTGGTCAGCAAAAGACGGTGTGTCTCTTGTTTTTGAATTGAAGGGCTGCACCCTCCCTCTTTGAGCCGCGTCACTCGGAGGCATGGTCATCTTCTTCGGAGCGCAATCAACAATGGCGGATTGTAACGGGCTTCCTCCTTCTCCTCATCCGAAGAGGAGTAGCAGGGATTTGACCAAAATGCAGCGGGTTGTGAATACATATTGATTTAATAGACAAAACGGAAAAACACAACAAACACTTGAATAATTACAAAACAAATAAACGAATGTAGACAGACCTGGACACGAACTTACATACAACGTGAAGAACGCATGAACCAGGAAAACAGACTACATAAAACGAACGAACTAACAAAAACCGGAACAGTCCCGTGTGGCGTAACATACAGACACTGACACAGGAGACAACCACCCACAACGAACACTGTGAAACAACCTACCTAAATATGACTCTCAATTAGAGGAACGCCAAACACCTGCCTCTAATTGAGAGCCATACCAGGCAACCCTTAAACCAACATAGAAACAGACAACATAGAATGCCCACCCAAACTCACGTCCTGACCAACTAACACATACAACAAACTAACATAAATAGGTCAGGAACGTGACATAACCCCCCCTTAAGGTGCGAACTCCGGGCGCACCAGCACAAAGTCTAGGGGAGGGTCTGGGTGGGCATCTGACCACGGTGGTGGCTCAGGCTCCGGACGCTGTCCCCACACCACCATAGTCACTCCCCGCTTCTGTATCCCCCTCCCAATGACCACCCTCCAACTAAACCCACCTAGATGAAGGGGCAGCATCGGGATAAGGGGCAGCAGCTCCGGGCTGAGGGACTCTGGCAGGTCCGGGCTGAGGGACTCTGGCAGGTCCGGGCTGAGGGACTCTGGCAGGTCCGGGCTGAGGGACTCTGGCAGGTCCGGGCTGAGGGACTCTGGCAGGTCCGGGCTGAGGGACTCTGGCAGGTCCGGGCTGAGGGACTCTGGCAGGTCCGGGCTGAGGGACTCCGGCAGGTCCGGGCTGAGGGACTCCGGCAGGTCCGGGCTGAGGGACTCCGGCAGGTCCGGGCTGAGGGACTCCGGCAGGTCCGGGCTCGACGGCTCTGAAGGCTGGTCCTGGCTGGACGGCTCTGAAGGCTGGTCCGGTCTGGCGGAAGGCTCTGGCTGATCCGGTCTGGCGGAAGGCTCTGGCTGATCCGATCTGGCGGAAGGCTCTGGCTGATCCGATCTGGCGGAAGGCTCTGGCTGATCCGATCTGGCGGTAGGCTCTGGCTGATCCGGTCTGGCGGAAGGCTCTGGCTGATCCGGTCTGGCGGAAGGCTCTGGCTGATCCGGTCTGGCGGAAGGCTCTGGCTGATCCGGTCTGGCGGACGGCTCTGTAGGCTCTTGGCAGACGGGCGGCTTTGCAGGCTCATGGCAGACGGGCAGCTTTGCAGGCTCATGACAGACGGGCAGTTCAGGCGCCATTGGGCAGACTGGCAGTTCAGGCGCCGCTGGGCAGACGGGCAGTTCAGGCGCCGCTGGGCAGACGGGCAGTTCAGGCGCCGCTGGGCAGACGGCCAGTTCAGGCGCCGCTGGGCAGACGGGCAGTTCAGGCGCCGCTGGGCAGACGGGCAGTTCAGGCGCCGCTGGGCAGACGGGCAGTTCAGGCGCCGCTGGGCAGACGGGCAGTTCAGGCGCCGCTGGGCAGACGGGCAGTTCAGGCGCCGCTGGGCAGATGGGCACACCTGTAGGGAGGAGACGGAGAGACAGCCTGGTGCGTGGGGCTGCCACAGGACCCACCAGGCTGGAGAGACCTACAGGAGGCTTGATGTTAAGAGGCACCTGAAGGACCGGGCTGTGGGGGAGTACTGGAGCTCTGGTGCGCAGCCTTGGCACCACTCCCCCAGGCTGGAATACTACACCAGCCCGTACCCTCCAGAGTGCAGGCACAGGTTGAACCGGGCTGTGGATGAGCACTGGAGATCTAGTGCCTACTACGCGCACTTCTCTCTTAGGCTCTACTACCACATTTGCCCGGTACGAGCGGAGCGTAGGCATAGGACGCACTGCACCCTCCCAGCGCTCCGGAGACACAGCACGCAGAGCCGGCGCAGGATACCCTGGACCGAAACTGCGTACCGGAGACCAGACGCGCTGAGCAGGCACAATACGCCCCGGCTGGATGCCCACACTCACATGACACTTTCGGGGGGCTGCTCTATAGCGCACCGGGCTATGGGCACGCACTGGCGACACCGTGCGCTTAATCGCATAACACGGTGCCTGACCAGTGACGCGTTGCTTATAATAAGCACGAGGAGTGCGCTCAGGTCTGCTACCTGGCTTAGCCACACTCCTCTCTAGCCCCCCCCCAAAAAAATTCTGGGGTTGCCTCTCGTACCTGTCCCGCTGCCGTGCTGCCTCCTCATATCGCCGCCGCTCAGCTTTCGCTTCCTCCAGCTCAGCTTTGGGGCGGCGATACTCCCCAGCCTGTGCCCAGGGTCCTTCTCCGTTCAACTCGTCCTCCCAAGTCCACAAGTCCTGGTTGCTCTGTTGAGCTCTCCCTTTTCCCCGCTGCTTGGTTCTGGTAATTTGGTGGGTGGTTCTGTAACGGGCTTCCTCCTTCTCCTCATCCGAAGAGGAGTAGCAGGGATTTGACCAAAATGCAGCGGGTTGTGAATACATATTGATTTAATAGACAAAACGGAAAAAACACGACAAACACTTGAATAATTACAAAACAAATAAACGAATGTAGACAGACCTGGACACGAACTTACATACAACGTGAAGAACGCATGAACCAGGAAAACAGACTACATAAAACGAACGAACTAACAAAAACCGGAACAGTCCCGTGTGGCGTAACATACAGACACTGACACAGGAGACAACCACCCACAACGAACACTGTGAAACAACCTACCTAAATATGACTCTCAATTAGAGGAACGCCAAACACCTGCCTCTAATTGAGAGCCATACCAGGCAACCCTTAAACCAACATAGAAACAGACAACATAGAATGCCCACCCAAACTCACGTCCTGACCAACTAACACATACAACAAACTAACATAAATAGGTCAGGAACGTGACACGGATTTCTTACACGGAACCCAAACCGGCTGGAACCCAAACACGGTGGCGCACACATACATTTATTTTGTCCCCCCACAATCAAACGCAATCATGACACGCAGGTTAAAATATCAAAACACTCTTAACCAATTACATTAATTTGGAGACAGGTCGAAAAGCATTAAACCTTTATGGCAATTTAGCTAGCTAGCTTGCACTTGCTAGCTAATTTGTCCTATTTAGCTAGCTTGCTGTTGCTAGCTAATTTGTCCTGCGATATAAACATTGAGTTGTTATCTTACCTGAAATGCCCAAGGTCCTCTACTCCGCCAATTAATCCACACATAAAACGGCCAACCGAATCATTTCTAGTCATCTCTCCTACTTCCAGGCTTTTTCTTCTTTGAAGTTATATGGTTATTGGCATCTAAACTTTCATAGTGTTATCACAATGACCGACAACACAGTTCGTCTTTCAATCACCCACGTGGGTATAACCAATGAGGAGGATGGCACGTGGGTATCTGCTTCTATAAACCAATGAGGAGAAGGGAGAGGAAGGACTTGCAGCGCGATCTGCGTCACAAATAGAACTGACTTCTATTTTAGCCCTTGGCAACGCAGACGCCCGTTGATGCGCGTGAGCAGTGTGGGTTTAATAATTGAATAATGTATATTTCTAAATTTATTTTGCAACGCTCACACACGCGATGGGAGCGGTGTAGACAGGGTATTAGGCAAGTGTCCAGCTCCACTGGTTTTTGATACAGGTGCCAAAAAAATAGAAGTAACTGATAAGGCTCTGGAGAGAAGTTATGGCCCTAAAAGGGCTGAAGTCTGATGCAGAGATGGCCTGTTTTCTGCTTGACAGGTAACGTTACCGAGACGTTGCGCCAGCTACACAGTAGCTAGCTGGCTGTGATGTTTGTGAATTGAGAATCCCAGGTAGCTTTATGCTATCCAAATTTGATATTTTGTAACCTTTATTTAACTAGGCAAGTCAGTTAAAACCTGTTTGGGATAGGGGGCAGCATTTTCACGTCCGGATGAAAAGCGGGCCCAAATTAAACTGCCTGCTACTCAGGCCCAGAAGCTATGATATGCATATAATTGGTAGATTTGGATGGAAAACACTCTGAAATTTCTAAAACTGTTTTAATGATGTCTGTGAGTATAACAGAACTTATTTGGCAGGCGAAACCCTGAGGACAAACCATCCAGGATTTTATTTTTTGAGGTGACAGTATTTTCAATTGGATTTCTAGGGGATCCTAGATTTCTGTGGCACTTCGTTGCAGTTCCTATCGCTTCCACTGGATGTCAACAGTCTTTAGAAATTGGTTGATGTTTATCTTTAGAGAAATTAAGAAGTACGGCTGTCCAAAACGAGGGTCAAGGCTAGGGCTCTCTACTGTTTTGATGCGCGCACCAGATCACGCGCTTCACGTTGTTTTCCTCCGGTATCGAACACTGTTCATCCCACCTTAAATTTGATCGATTATTTACGTTAAAAATACCTAAAGTTGCATTTGGAAAGTTGTTTGAAATGTTTGGACTCAGATTACAGGTAACTTATGATATATTTTATAGTCATGTTGCGCGAGTTGGTACAGGTGTTTTTCTGGATCAAACGCGCCAAATAAATTGACATTTTGGATATATAACGACAGAATTAATCGAACAAAAGGACCATTCATGATGTTTATGGGACATATTGGAGTGCCAGCAAAAGAAGATCTTCAAAGGTAAGTTATGAATTATATCTTTATTTCAGAGTATTGTGTTGTGCATGGCGGGATGAAATATTATTTTCTGTGCTTGTTTGATGGGGTGCTATCCTCAGATAATAGTGTGGTTTGCTTTCGCCATAAAGCCTTTGTGAAATCTGACACAGCGGCTTAACAAGAAATGTATCTTTAAACCTATGTATAACATTTGTATCGTTCATCAATGTTTATGATGAGCATTTCTGTAATTTGATTTGGCTCTCTGCAATTTCACTGGGTGTTTGTTAGAGACGATGCATTACTAAACATAACGTGCCAATTTCACATTGTCACGGTTTTTGTAAGGAAAGGACCAAGGTGCAGCGTGGTGAGCATACATTTTCTCTTTTATTCGAAATGACGCCGAACAAAACAATAAACAATACAAAACAAACCGTGAAGCTAAAGGCTATGTGCCCTAAACAAAGTCAACTTCCCACAAAGACAGGTGGGAAAAAAGGCTACCTAAGTATGGTTCCCAATCAGAGACAACGATAGACAGCGGTCCCTGATTGAGAACCATACCCGGCCAAAACATAGAAATAGAAAATCATAGAAACACAAAACATAGAATGCCCACCCCAACTCACGCCCTGACCAAACCAAAATAGAGACACTTAGGCCAATGTGATTACCATGAGGTTGTAAGAAACCAAAACAATTCCCAGGACATAGACATATCTGATATGGGCAGAACGCTTAAATTCTTGTTACTCTAACTACACTGTCCAATCTACAGTAGCTATTAGATTGAAAGAAAACCATGCTATTGTTTGAGGAGAGTGCACGATTAGGATCTTGAAAATGTAGGAAAAAAACAATTTGGCACATTTGGGCAGTCTTGAAACAACAATTTGAATAGATATGCAAGATTTCACTGGATCACTCTTAAACTTTGCACATATAGTGCATTCATTATGCCCTTTGTCTTGCATTTCAAAGATTATTGTGCAAAAAAAAAGGTTGGTTTTTCTTTGTTTTATCTTTTAACAGATCTAAGGTGTTATTCTCCTACATTCCTTTGACATTTCCACAAACTTCAAAGTGTTTCCTTTCAAATGGTATCAAGAATATGCATATCCTTGCTTCAGGGCCTGAGCTACAGGCAGTTAGATTTGGGTATGTCATCTTAGGTGAAAATTGAAAAAAAGGGGCGGATCCTTAAGAGGCTAGCCAGCCGTGTCGATGGTTCCAGTGGGGTGATGAGAGTAACGTACTACGGTGATTTGACAGAGTAGTAGAATGGTCCCACTTAAATAGATTTTACATAGGACTGCTAATCAGCCATACCAGTGATTGTTCAGGAGGTGAGTTTATCGTCTCAACCTCGTGTTGAGATTCAGAGTTCAAACCACTTTAGACGTGGGCTGCAGCTCCCCATATTTCCTGGTCTGAATGTTAATTTCTTTACCAATCCTTTTATGCACTCCGGTCGAAAGGGACGGTTCCGTCAGGCTGACACGCACTCTGACCTCACTTGGGGCGTGGCTACTTACTGCTCAAAGTTTATAGAAAATAAATTATCTTTGATGGCTCCTAGAATTATATCCCTATCTTAACAAAAATACTTTAATAATTTGTCATATTTCATATACAACGTTAAGGATGGAGACATCATACATGTCGTGTATATACTTTTCAAGTTACAGTATTTCCTTTATAACATTTTTTATGACATCACAAAATAACAACCCATATGACATTATTATTCTTTAGATCGCCCCTGACCATTCCCCACATTTCTATGTTTGAAATATTGTTCCAGTATTCGCTTTAGAACATGTTAAGAGTTTTGTCAGGAAAAGTCTCTGGAGACAAAGGAACATTCCTATGTTCATTTGGAGAGGGATGTTCTCTGGATCGCCTCTCTTTTAATTTACAACAGTGTATGAGGTGTCAACCCCCCACCAGCTCCCTCCTCCCCCCTCTGTGGGTGAGAGAGGGTCTGGTTACTGTCATCCATTGCAAAGCTGATCTGACCCATTCGGATCCTCACAGGACAGTCATGACACTGTAAAAGGGCAGACACATATGAGGAGTTTACTGTAAGTCATATTTATCTTGTCTGATTTATTACTCTCATTTATGTGTTATGTTTGAGTGATGATGTACTTACTATATTGTGCTTAGCTGTGAGCTAGCACTTGTCCCTTAATTGCTGAAATCATATCTGCAATAGGCAAATAAAAAAATAAAAAAATGCATTTCGAATGTAAGTTTCAGGACCTGTGGAGAGGTGTTATTCACCATGTGATGAATAAACACACGTGGACACTGGGACATTGTGAACATGACTGCCTGGGGGGCAACCACACCAAGGAACGGATCAAAAAGGACTCTCCAGCACATCAGGCTCTCACAGACATCGTCCTCAACACAAGGTGACTGAAGGATCTTCATAAATACCTGAACTTCAGGAGGGTTACATATTTTGTCAAGAATCCTTCACCCTATTTAGTAATTGGTTACAGATAATGGTCCATTATGCATTACTGCAGTACTGTCCCCAAAAGAAGATTACAATTTAGTTGACTTCATGACGCATTCATTATGTCTGTGTTATTTTTTTGTTTTGTTTTTTACAGATCAACATCTGATCTTGAATCCTACCAGAACCATATTCTGATTTACGCCAGCAAGGGTTTTCCCTTTTCACCACCAGTCTATGATGGCAGAACACTGCTGGGAGCACTAGATTACAACTTCTACAAGGACAGACCAGCCAGGCAGAACGCAGACGGAACCAAGATGTAAGTCTCCAATCTATTTGAAGTCGATAGGTTAGGGAAGGAAGTTTTAAACAACAGAACTTTTCAAGTCTGCCCCACGCACCTGTTCACACTCACACATTGGCCAAACACAGGGTCTTTCTAAATTAATATTTCCTGAATTGCTTACAAAACCTATTGGAGAAGAAGGTCAGAGGGGAGTGACCCTGGACCTTTTTCTACCATACAATTGAGAAGTAGAGAAGGACAAGGGATGCAATAGAGATTTTGTAATAGAAAATAAACAGGAACTGTATTTGCAGTGTTTTATAAACCATCCAATCTCCTTTCTCTAAACTACTGAGGGAGGTGACGCACAACCTTATAAGTTCTGTTGTACTTAGATTGCAAGATCTGTGACCTTACTAAATGTCCTTGAAAGTGCATTCTTTATGTTATAACAATGCATACTTTCAAATTATGTTGATTTATTGCTATAGAAGACTGCATAAAAAAAGCTTAATGTTGGAGGGTCAATTCACTAAAAGCTAGGCAGACATATGGATAAACTCTGGATCTCCAATGCAAGATTTTGAGGAAGCGGTTGGAATATAGTGGAGGGGATGCCATGAAAAAGAACCCTAAAGCCCGAAGACCCTAGAAGACTTGGACTCCTACCCCGTATTCCTCAACCAACGACTGAGGAACTTGTGCAATCACAAGTGAGAAGAGACCTAGGTAAGTAAAAAACGGAAGGCAGGAATATCAGGTAGAATTGCATTAGACCTCAGAGTGAGTTATAACAAAGCCTGTAGGAGATGATACCTATGGAGTCAATTCATATTTTATTCGTATCATTTCACGGTATCGGTACACTAAACCTCCACATTCCTAATTCTTTCCCTCCCCCCTAGCGTTGGGTGAACCTCGAGACCATGCAGGAGCTCCAGAAACCTCATCAAGCTCAGCAACCCTGTGAGAAACACAGGTAACGACCCACATACACTACCAGTCAAAAGTTTTAGAACACCTACTCATTCAAGGCTTTTTCCTTATTTGTACTATTTTCTACATTGTAGAATAATAGTGAAGACATCCAAAATATGAAATAACACAGATGTAATCATGTATTAACCAAAATTGTGTTAAACAAATCAAAATATATTTTAGATGCTTCAAAGTAGCCACCCTTTGCCTTGATAGCAGCTTTGCACACTCTTGGCATTCTCTCAACTAGCTTTACCAGACATGTTTTTCCAACAGTCTTGAAGGAGTTCCTACATATGCTGAGCACTTGTTGGCTGCTTTTCCTTCAAAATCGGTCCAAATCCTCCCAAACCATCTAAATTGGTTTGAGGTCGGGTGATTGTGGAGGCCAGGTCATCTGATGCAGCACTCCATCACTCTCCTTCTTGGTCAAATAGCCTTTACACAGCATGGAGGTGTGTTTTAGGTCATTGTCCTATTTTTGCGACTGCACTTGAAGAAACTTTCAAAGATCTTAAAATGTTCTGAATTGATTGATCTTCATGTCTTAAAGTAATGATGGACTGTCATTTATCTTTGCTTATTTGAGCTGTTCTTGTCATAATATGAACTTGGTCTTTTACCAAATTGGGCTATCTTCTGTATACCACCCCTACCTTGTCACAACACAACCTATTGGCTCAAATGCATTAAGAGGGAAAGAAATTCCACAAATTAACTTTTAACAAGGCACACCTGTTAATTGAAATGCATTCCAGGTGACTACCTCATGAAGCTGGTAGAGAGAATGCCAAGAGTGTGCAGAGCTGTCATCATGGCAAAGGGTGGCTACTTTGAAGAGTATCAAATATGTTCCATATGTGTTATTTCATAGTTTTGATTTCTTCACTATTATTCTACAATGTAGAACTTGGTAAAAATACAGAAAAACCCTTGAATGAGCATGTGTGACTAAACTTTTGACTGGTACTTTACATAAAAAACGTTTTGCACCAAATACATTACAATGCCAGACTTTGAAAGCGGTTTAATTTAGGTTTTGCACGACAGAATTCTTTGCCCCTATAGTAACAATTCCATGTTTCTGACTTATCTGCTGGAATACATCTTTAGTTTAACAGTCAAGGCCCTGATTGTGCAAGACCTTTGCTGCTGGACCTCTCTAAAGAACCTTCTGAAGCCTCCACTATCAAGCAACTAGGGGGAAACCTCCCTGCCTGCCTCCCAGTCCCAACCCCAAAACTGATGCAGCACTTTCTTCATGTACCAGGCCACACACACACACAGACTGATGACAGGAGCATACACATGGCTTTATGTCTGGCTGGCATAGTGAAGGAATGGGATGACATGAGAAGTGATCTAACGCTGTGCAGAGGGCCTAGCACTGCCAGATGATTTTCATAGGCTTACTTTGCTCTGTAAACATGGCCTTACTTTGGAGAGTACATTGCTTAATTAAAGGCCCGCCGTCATCTCACGATGACCCCATTCAATTTGCCAAGCAGCTCCTCCTAGAAGTCCCTTCACAAAACGTGACATCACACATCCCATCTTGGCAACAAATCATTGGTTTAGAAGACAAAATAACAGTGACAATGTGATTCTTGCCTATCAAAACAACACAACACAGAGCAGACCATCCCCCTCCCCAAACACCTTGCTTCACACCTGAACCTTAATTTGATTTAGATTGTGGTCGGTGGTGTACATGTGAGGTCATTTGAATGCGGTGATCATGTTTATTTATTTTTATCCATTATTTTACCAGGTAAGTTGACTGAGAACATGTTCTCATTTGCAGCAACGACCTGGGGAATAGTTACAGGGGAGAAATGAGCCAATTGTAAACTGGGGATTATTAGGTGACCGTGATGGTTTGAGGGCCAGATTGGGAATTTAGCCAGGACACCAGGGTTAACACCCCTACTCTTACGATAAGTGCCATGGGATCTTTAATGACCTCAGAGAGTCAGGACACCTGTTTAACGTCCCATCCGAAAGACAGCACCCTACACAGGGCAGTGTCCCCAATCACTGCCCTGAGGTATTGGGATATTATTTATTTTTTTAGACCAGAGGAAAGAGTGCCTCCTACTGGCCCTCCAACACCACTTCCAGCAGCATCTGGTCTCCCATCCAGGGACTGACCAGGACCAACCCTGCTTAGCTTCAGAAGCAAGCCAGCAGTGGTATGCAGGGTGGTATGCTGCTGACAGTGGGTCTTTAAACAGTTCGTTCAGATTAAATCTATAGAGGTCTTTACACAGCTAGATCCATCTATGCTGCTACATCTTACCTGGACCACCTGTCAGACATAGCTCTATTAAAAGATATTGTAGACCTCTTTACCCTCCTCTAATCCTCCCATCCCTGTGTTCATGGGGCTGTACCTGACTATAGGGGTGTGTATTATGTCTGGGCTGACACACACATCTTTTATTTCTTGTTAGGTGACACAAGGTTCTGGATCATAGGTGTTATCAGTTGACCATTTTCCTTGGTAGCTCTGGGTTAACTTGCGCTTGATCATGTTCACATTGCACCTGAACTCCTTAAAGCTGCAATCAGCGAGTCGTCTGCGACCCCCAGGACGTACCTCTTTTGATATTTCATTTGTAACGAAACCCAACACTGGCCTCTTTTTCTCACTTCTCTTTTCGTGTCGAGTTGATCCAGATCCAATATTAATGATGCCGATGCTTGTTCAGTAGAACCTTTCTGAAAACGCTGTCCCTGCTACCTGTTTATCTACAACTAGCTAGCAGCTGTCTACTCTGCTGTTTACATTCTAGCTCTCTCACGCTCCCTCATGCCCAAGAGCTCTCTCTCGCATCTATGCACTCTCCCACTCTCTCACAACCATAGATTGTGTATATAAAAACAACACAAGAAGCGGGGGGAAGCCTGGGGGTCATGGACGACTAGCTGATTACCACTTTAAATATGTCATTGGGTTCATTTGTCTTGGGTAGTTATGTGTTTTATATCCCAGTTAAACTGTGGAATATCGGTACCATAACCTAATCATTTCACGTCTCTGTCTTATTTCACTGGACATCCCATTTCCCCTTGAATAGCTTGGAGTCATTTACCTGCATAGACCTGGCACAAGTCATTGGTGTTAACTGTTGTTTTGAGGGTGACATGTCAAAGAGTTGTTTGAAAATAGCCTAACTGTTGTTGTAATAAGCCAAGCTTCCATGATGTGGGAGAAAAATAGGGAGATCTCCTTTAAATAGTAATTAGATTAGACACAAGTCAATAGAACTTAACATTTTCAGTCAGAGGTGTAACAGTGTGGGTGTAAATGGTTTTCTGACTTCCCCTGACTGACAACAAATACGACATCTCTCCGGCGTCAACATCCATCCTGTGCTAGTACATCTTTGAGAGGCTACACGCAACGTACAGGGTATCCAGTTCACACAACGTTTGGTCACGTTCTTCCCTCCTGTTATATGTAAAAGTATACAAGACGAGAGCTATCCAGCTTTCTTATCGGTGTCAAAACATGGCTCACTGAGACAGCGGGAGGGGAAGAGAACGTATGGTTTAAGACTGCATTCTCCAACCTCCAATCCACAACCTCCTTGTGTCAGTAGATAATGGTTTAATAAGAAGCCTTTTTTTAAATTTCGAACACTGGTAGTAACCCTGTGTCACATTTTCACACTCTGTGGGTCATGGTGCAGGGGGAAGGGATACAAATACTCATTTCTGCAATGTAAAATGACACTATATCAAATCAAGCATTTCCATATGTTGGCTGCTGCTGCTGCTGTGGCTGCTGCTGCACTGGGTTGAACAACAGACAGCCAGGCAGGGCAGACAGACAGACAGGCGAGCAGCAGTACATGTTTGGGTCAAGGAGAGGAGATTCCGTGGGCTCTGGAGCCTCCTACTGGGACGAGAGAGGTAGTGCCTCTGTGCTGACTATCTGGACCAGGACACTGCATGGAGGTTGAAGTCAGGGCCAAAGTTCTTTAAGAGCGACTCCAGCAAGAGCTACATACATAATATGACTAATCATTGCCTTGATCTGGCACATAGACAGACAACATTCTATTACTGTAACTACTTAAGAAGAGCGATCAAGAGGTTGTGGTGACTGTGGCTCTACAGAGCCGGGTTACCCATCCCAGCCTCAAGCCTCTGCTCTCACCAGCACTGGGGAGGCCACAGTTGATAACGCATCTGAGCTAAGCTGCTGCAGACCCAGAGAGCAAAGGGGACCGCGGTGCATGGAGACAGACGTACTCTCTATTCGACTTTGCCATTATGCAAGAGAATTCTTCACATACATCTAAAGGGCACCAAGAGCTTGTCTGGGGGCCAGCTCTGATAATGCACACTGCCCCACAGTGTCAGGCATTATGACATGTAAGACGATGTTCCATTATCTAAAGGAGAAACATTTTGGTCTGCCATCGGGGATTATGGGAATGGTCAAAAACTGCTAAAAAACTGTAATGGAAAGTTAAACAGTTTCTCAAAAACATCCCATAGAACATTTGAAATGTTCCCATTTCTTGAAGATGGCACAACACAGTGGAGAGTTCTGCCATAATGAAAACATTTCTGCTTCCTCCGTCTTTTAAAATAAATCAAATTAGCCACTCTCAGTGGGTTAGGCAGTGGCCTTCACTGGAAACTCCCCATTGCAAACGTGTCTTTACAGACATAAAATAGCCAGGGAGTTCTTGGCAAGAACATGTCAGGGCTAAACGAAGATTGAGCAATGAGGTTGAACAGGGGAGATTCTGGACCAGAGGGAGTGGCGGGAGCGAGAAACTATGATTTACCTGCCTCTCCTCTGAAAGCCCCCAACATTTCAAAGGGGAAAAACCTCCAGTATATGAGTTGGCACGAGCTAGAAGTCAGGAAGTCCAGGAGACGCCTCTGCCTGCCCTGAGTGAAACGCAAAACCAGTGACAGAGCCAATACATGTCACATTCTCCCAGTCATGAACAGCTTCTTTTTCATGGAGGGATTTCAATCTAAAACCTGCTATTCATAATTATCCAGATGTCTTTGAAAAACCAAGGTGGATAGTCCTGGTCCTAAAACAATGATGAAAAACACATGTACTTATTCTCAGGACAGAGTAAATACCTTTTCAGTGGCTGTCAGTGGCTTATCCAAAAATCACCACATAAGGTAAAGAGACAGAACCTTCCCTGAGTTCCCTCAGCACCGAGCCATAAAAGCAACCACAGTCACATATATTCGGTCTCTGCGCCTAAGGGTGCTTGGAGCAGCTGCAGGTGCAGTTCTCAGTCTAAATACCGTAAGCTCCGTCATTGGAAAAGGCTTCAGCGAGTCCAAGTGATCCCTGCTTTAGGCAGAATAATCCTCAGTGTCTCTGGAGGAGTTTTTTTTAAAGGAACAACAATAATTACTCTCTGTTTTAAAACAGTAAAATCTCCCAGAGCTGTGTTGAAACAGATGGCAGGAAACATATTTAAACGGGTACAACTGAAAGGTTCAAATTCTCTCTAAAATCAGATTTCTCCCATTTTTTTAACGAATAAACAAAATTATTGGTATTGAGTTTAATTTTGCAAAGGAGATTGACAAAAACGGAGGGTCACAGATTGAAATCATGCAATGCAATGTAATTAATCATTTTCACTGATTATGGAAGAACAAACTGCTGTAACTTTACAGTGAACACTCACATTTAAAAACAAATGGAAATATTTATTCCAGTGACGTTTATAATCAATATTGAGTAAAATTTGCTGTTTTCTTCAACTTTAATCTTAATTCCCGAAAAAATCTCACACTGCAAAAAAAACATTTAAACCATAATATCTTAAATGTACACCATGGGTTGCATAAAATATTATCATTCAGCTTGCCGTCATTTATCAATCTTGTCCCATGTTTAATTGTCTGAAGTAAGTGTGAAAGTAAACAACTAGCTATGTCCAAACAAATGCACTTATCATTTTTTATTTTTTATTTTTTATTAACACTTATTAAAATTCAAAATGTAATGTGTGGTACACACCAACTTGGTGAGGCTTGGAGAAAAAAGCAACCTTTCCCAGTGTTTGTTCTGTGTGGGAAACAACCTGAGGTATTAGTGTGCACTAATCTTTAAAAGGTTAATTTATTCATAGAGATTTTGACAGAGATGTATGGCCAAGCCAACATCTCAGGCAGCTCTTCCCAGAGGTAGACGGCTGGTGCGAAGAACAGAGGGGGGAAAGGGAGGAGATTTGGAGAGCGGGAGAGAGGGAGGAGGGAGAGATGGAGTGCGTGAGAGTAGGACACAAATTAGAGAGTCAACATTTTATAAACACAAAGAAAAAATTACCTCATAGGGGTTGTCAATGACTCTGGCCTCAACCCAGTACACTTAAAAATCCAAACTTCTCGTTTTAGCTCGGAGAGAGTAGGGGGTGACTTGAACATACAGTAAATATTTTACTAATAACTGTAGCGTACGATTTAATAGGGTGTCAAAATGACACTGTAGATGTTTGAGTGTTACAGGGAAAATACCATACATGCCTTTACTTTGATCTAACAAAACACTGTATGATGATAATCTGTAAAATTTCAGATTCTTGAATAAAGTAACATTATTGTCATTTAGCAGACGTTCACGGTGGGAACCACACATACGGAGATCATCCGTTCACCTATTCTGCATTTCACAAAGACACGGCGGACTCATCAGACCAAAGGCTAGATTTCCACCGGTCTAATGTCCATTGCTCGTGTTTCTTGGCCAAAGCAAGTCTATTATTCTTTTCGGTGTCCTGTAGTAACGGTTTCTTTGCAGCAATTCAACCATGAAGGCCTAATTCATGCATGTCTCCTCTGAACAATTGATGTTGAGATGTGTCTGTTACTTGAACTCTGTGAGGCGTTAATTTGGGCTGCAATCTGAGGTGCAGTTAATACGAGGGTCGGTGCCCTGACCTACTACACCATAGAAATAGACATACTAGAACACCCCCTAGGCTCTCTATAGTCAGGGCTTGACAGGAGTTAGCTGCTGCTGCAGATTTTGCGGTACAATAATACGCTTTGCGGCGGTGCTTCGTTATATACTGATCCGTTATATTACAGATCCAGGGCCTTGCTGCGTGGGCATGTGTGCTTTACATGCGTCATTACTTTGGTTTCAATGAAAATGACATTCCGTGATAATGTTCATGTAAAAGTTACACAACTGCGGAAGGCAGCACCAGCAACACGTAATGCCTCTGAATTATACGTCAAACTAGGTGTTCTTCCATTCTGTTAATAATCACAAACTCATTGTGGCAAAAAATACCCAGCTACTGTTGAAAATAATACATATTTTAGCGGTAACCAACGTGTTCAATCGTGCTTCAAAATATCTGTGCCAAAAGTGTGCTTTTTTTCTGCATTCTGATTTCCTGATCCATATGAAATGCACAATGTCTAGCAAGTGTCAAAGAGCCACGCAGTCCCAGAAATGGCAACAGCTCCCCTCTGCTATGTGGAGCATAGGGGCCTGCCTGCATCTGTCCTCCACTTGAGTTTTTTTTGTTACAGAACGTTTTACTGCTGAACAATGTCTCTGCCTTGGACATTGCATAAAGGGTACTTTGTCCCCGGTGCCTATATGGTAAGAAGTCTGCTCGCGTGCTGGTGAAGCCTGCGCCAATAAAGCCTTTTTCACCCGCCCGGCAGTGCGGGTGTGTTAGTGCCATGACCCTCGTATTCCCACAACCCCCCCCCCCCCTTTTTTTCTTTGTCTTACTGACGTCTGTGTGCTGGTGTGTCCATTTCCCAGTGAGGTCATGTTATGGGAAGCGTGTGCTGCCTACAGCCCCTGCTGCACCAGGTCCTGGTTGTAGAAATGACTGAGCGCAGCTACCCGATCCCTGCTCCATGACCGATGGATCAGAAGATAAAAGTGAGAACAGCAGAATGCGGCAGAGAGCCATGTGCTCTGGACTGAAACGAATAAATAACAGACATACTGAGTTGTAGTATCGTATATTGGAAAAAACATGAAACAAGGACAACAAGTGGAATTACATCGGCGCATGTACAGCAAGAGCAAAATAAAACTTCAATGGGAACAACAAATTATAACAATAGGATCTCAGCCATATACTGCACAAAGTCAAGAAACAAGTGAATGTATTCAATGTGACTAGCAAAACATGACAAATGTGGCTCCAGTCATTCAAAAAGGTGTTAAAGTGAATGAGATGATTAGAGTGGGTGACTAGCACACCCAGTGGTGCAGGGGCAAAGGCAAGGGAGCTGTAGGACAAGGTCTGGCATGTCACTCCTGTTGGCACCCAAGTCATGTTTCTCAGCACCCTTCCATGGCTCAAAAAGAATTGTTCACATGCATTGAACACAGCTGCTGTCGCCTAACACCATCACACCTCAACTTCATTTTCCAGCAGCATCCCTGCCCAGTCACATGACAGGCCAACGTTCGGTTCTGTAACGTAATACGCTGGGAGTCAGGAAGCAGGTGCAGAAGGTGAGTTTAATAATGAAATGATAGAGATGACCAAACATGAGAAGAGTACAGAAACGTGAGAGAAAACAATACTAGCTAATGACTGATGTCAACTGAGGGCTAAATAAAATGGTGAGTAGAGTGGAGCTGTAGAGACAACACCTGAGGGACAGCCAGGGAAATGGGAACCAGAAAGGGTTTGGAGGAAAACAATGGAATACTCACACCTACCCTGTGAGACGGAAAACCACCCTCTGCTCTAGTGGACCCCAGGTTAGGATAAAAGGGACGCCGCTGAAGCTGGTGCCCCTCCTGGCAGCAATAGGGACAGAGCCCCAGCTGTCTCCGGCGATGCCACAGAGAGGTGTGTGGCCCCTACCTCAATGGGTTCAGACTCTGCCTCAGGACAGCCAAAGGGAGGCGAGTAAGAAGGTGGGCACCGGCGCTCCCAAAGAAGGTTATCCAGACGGATGGCCATCGCGATGAGTGTGTCCAAGGATAAATTGTCATCCCGACACGCCAACTCAGTCTGGACCTCTTCGTGCAGTCTTCTCCGGAATAGAGTGCGGAGCACCAGCTTATTACATCCGCTGGAGGCTGCCACAGTCCGAAAGGGGAGGGTGTACTCCGCAGCGATCCGGGCACCCTGCAGGATTTGGGAAAGTCACTCACCTCCCTCTCTGAAGGATGGTCGAAGACAGCCCTGAATCTCTCATAGGAACCGGTTTAAATGGGGGCTCGTCCGAGATCTAGTTTCCCATGAGTATGGTAGTCGCTCTAATCACCTACTCTGAAGCTCTGCTGCGCCCAGATATTTGTATGTTCAAAAGACACTTTTGTGTAGAGTTTCTGTCACTAACATCCACCCTGAAGGGTTATAAGATTGGTGGAATCAATTTGAAAGTTGCATGAACACACAGGCTTATAAAATGAAAGCCATGGACTTCAAATTTGAAGCATTTGTGGATAACCCTACATGGGAGTTACTAGATAAATGTACAAAGGTGAATCTCCTCGTCATTGCAAAATATTATGACATCAAGGGTGCATCTGGCGATCCAAAAGCAGTAGTCAAAGAGTTGATCGGTACTGCTTCGGTGGAGGAGGAAATCCTTCTGGAGAGGAAGGTTGATGACAATGGTACTACGGGTAGTAGGGTGAGTCCCGTAGACGTGCAACTGGGAGAGTTAGAACTAAATGCAAAATGGGAACATCAATTAGAGCTCGAGCACAAGGAAAGGGGAAGATAATGTGCAGCCAGACTAGAACAAGAAGAACATGTGCCATTTGGTTAAGAGAAATGGATCTGGAAGTGCTCCCAATCCAGTTAGGCTGCACCCTCAACAGAGTTTGTTCTTGGTCACAACAGCCGACTTGAACCGCCTTTCAACAAAAGGCAGGTGGATGTATATTTTGCTATGTTTCAGCGGATTGCCACATCCCTAAAATGGCCACGAGATATTTGGTCACTGCTCCTCCAAAGCGTTCTCGTTGGAAACGCTAAGAAAATGTACACTGCTTTATCCCTTGAACAGAGCTCAGGTTACGACACTGTTAAACTGCTATCCTTCGGGCTTACGAGTTGGACCCAGATGCATACAGACAACTGTTCCGTAAATTACGAAAGACAGAATCACAAAGCCATGTTGAGTTCGCAAGGGAACATGCATGTCTTTTTGATTGGTGGTGTGGTTCTCAAGAGGTCAAGGACCTCGAGGATTTAAAGACACTCATACTTCTTAAGCAGTTCAAGAACAGCTTCAAGGAAGGGTTGCTGCCTACATTTATGATCACAAAGATCTCATTCTTGAGAAAGCTGCATTCCTTGCAGATGAGGTTGTGTTGACACATTAAACTACCTTCACAAGCAAAGCACTCAGTAGTTATCCCTACGCAAAAAGCAATCCAGAGAAGTCACCTCCTACTGCAAGATTTCAGTCCTTTTCTAGAGTTTTAGAATCGTATGTGATTTGACACATTTCTCAAAACTTGTGATTAAAATAAATAAAAAGGCATATTTACAAGAACAAAAAAGGTGGATGTTCTGTCTGGTATGTAATTGTTGCCAGCCAGTAGACACAATGGATATATTGGAGAATGCACCAGATTTAAGTTGATCGTGTTGTGTGAGATGGAAGTTTTTTTCGATTGGTTGTGAGCAAACTTGTCCAACAAATATCGGATATATTTTTTGTCTTAAGGCGATGGTGTTTCACCTGGGCTGGCCCAGGTGATATTTAAGAGTGTTACAGTTGTCTTGAGAGATGTGGAGTGTCAACAGCTTTAGTTGGCACTGCATATTTGATTTCTAGAAAAACATTCAGCTGTTCTTCCCTGTTTTTGTTCTGCTTCCGGTCTTTAAGTTTGGTGTGGGTTTTACCTTTTGTTTGTCTCTTAAGTGGGCGCTCATGCTGGGTCTTTTAGATCCCAGTTGTTGCTGCTATGCAACTTTCAGCGGACACCCCATGAGTGTCTTTCAGAACCCCTCCTAATAGAGCAAAAGGAAGCAAGTTTTCTTCCAGGACAACCTTGTATGTGGCTTGATTCATGTGTCCTTCACATAGACAAATCTGCCCGATTCCAGCCTTGCTGAAAACTTGCTTACTTCTGCTCTGACAATGTTCCCCAACTCTGAGGATTGGTTTTACCACCATGCCACACAGCCACGTCAATCAAGTTGTTCATGTTACCCAAACACATACCTATAAATAGTAAAACCAGAGAAAGTGATACTTTTGCAGTGGTCTCTTAATTTCTTCCAGGGCTATATATATATATATATACACACACTTTCTTTTTTATTACAATCTTTTTCTTTCTATAGCTGCCTAGAAATCTGAAGTTTTGAGAAACAGTGGTAAAAGTACATATGTTTCTATACTCTCATCCGCTTGGAACGAGTGCAACCAAAACAAAACTGATCTCCAAAAGAGTACCACAATAAATCAAATCAAAGTTTATTTGTCACGTGCGCCGAATACAACAGGTGTAGTAGACCTTACAGTGAAATGCTTACTTACAGGCTCTAACCAATAGTGCAAAAAAGGTATTAGGTGAACAATAGGTAAGTAAAGAAATAAAAACAACAGTAAAAAGACAGTGAAAAACAGTAGTGAGGTTATATACAGTAGCGATGCTATAAAAGTAGCGAGGCAACATACATACACCGGTTAGTCAGGCTGATGGAGGTAGTATGTACATGTAGATATGGTTAAAGTGAATATGCATATATGATGAACAGAGAGTAGCAGTAGTGTTAAAGAGGGGTTGGCGGGTGGTGGGTGGCGGGACACGATGCAGATAGCCCGGTTAGCCAATGTGCGGGAGCACTGGTTGGTCGGGCCAATTGATGTAGTATGTACCTGTGTACATGAATGTATAGTTAAAGTGACTGTGCATATATGATAAACAGAGAGTAGCAGCAATGTAAAAGAGGGGTTGGGGGGGGCACACAATGCAATTAGTCCGGGTAGCCATTTGATTATCTGTTTAGGAGTCTTATGGCTTGGGGGTAAAAACTGTTGAGAAGCCTTTTGTCCTAGACTTGGCACTCCGGTACCGCTTGCCATGTGGTAGTAGAGAGAACAGTCTATGACTGGGGTGGCTGGGGTCTTTGACAATTTTTAGGGCCTTCCTCTGACACCGCCTGGTGTAGAGGTCCTGGATGGCAGGCAGCTTAGCCCCAGTGATGTACTGGGCTGTACACACTACCCTCTGTAGTGCCTTACGGTCAGATGCCAAGCAGTTGACGTACCAGGCAGTGGTGCAACCAGTCAGGATGCTCTCGATGTTGCAGCTTCAGAAGCTGTTGAGAATCTCAGGACCCATGCCAAATCTTTTTAGTTTCCTGAGGGGGAATAGGCTTTGTCGTGCCCTCTTCACGACTGTCTTGGTGTGTTTGGACCATTCTAGTTTGTTGGTGATGTGGACACCAAGGAACTTGAAGCTCTCAACCTGCTCCACTACAGCCATTTCGATGAGAATGGGGGCATACTCGGTCCTCCTTTTCCTGTAGTCCACAATCATCTCCTTCATCCTGGTTATGTTGAGGGATAGATTGTTATTCTGGCACCACCCGGCTAGTTCTCTGACCTCCTTCCTATAGGCTGTCTCGTCATTGTCGGTGATCAGGCCTACCACTGTTGTGTCGTCTGCAAACTTAATGTTGATGTTGGAGTCGTGCCTGGCCATGCAGTCGTGGGTGAACAGGGAGTACAGGAGGGGACTGAGCACGCACCCCTGGGGGGCTCCAGTGTTAAAGGATCAGCGTGGCCGATGTGTTGCTACCAACCCTCACGACCTGGGGGCAGCCCGTCAGGAAGTCCAGGATCCAGTTGCAGAGGGAGGTGTTTAGTCCCAGGATCCTTAGCTTAGTGATGCACTTTGAGGGTACTATGGTGTTGAATGCTGAGCTGTAGTCAATTAATAGCGTTCTCACATAAGTGTTCCTTTTGTCCAGGTGGGAAAGGGCAGTGTGGAGTGCAATAGAGATTGCATCATCTGTGGATCTGTTTGGGCGGTATGCAAATTGGAGTGGGTCTATGGTTTCTGGGATAATGGTGTTGATGTGAGCCATCACCAGCCTTTCAAAGCATTTCAAAAACCTAGCGGTCAAAGGGAAATGGTTCCAATTAGAAACACTTAACATAAGGGTGATGTTTTGTGTAGGCTTGCCCTGGCGTGACGTTTTGATAACCATGCAAATCCCTCTAGGAAAAGGTGACTTTCGTCAATATATTCGCCTGTATTTACCCCCCAAAAATAAAATGCTAATTAATGTGGCTATCATAAAGACTGACGAATCGAGGCAAAGGTAAGAGTCTCTGGATTAACTATCTAACGCTAGCTAAATGTAGTAATAAATAAATGCGCTATTTTTCTTTAAATGGACAATTTGTAGTTTTGCATGACGTCTATGATGTTAGTTAGCATTTTCCAGAGTAAATAGGGCCGAATGTAGACAGATTTACATGGTTATCAAAGCATCACGCCAGGGTAAGCCTATACGAAATACAGTCCTATTTTGAAGTGTTTCTATCATCCCTTATGTGAAAAATGATTGGAACTATTTCCCTATTTGACCACTAGGTTTATGGGTATTATGGCACTTCCACTGTACGGCTCTATACGAAAGCGTGCATTCAAAACAAAATGTGTGCCAGGGCTACACACTTGCAAAACAACACACACAATGTATTGACTGCCCACCCTTGAAAGACCGTCAGCAACCAACTTGTCCTTACCACGGACACGTCTAATTTCAAAGGAAAACTCTTCCAATATGAGACTCCGGCGAAGGAGTCGGGTAATTCGTGGAGCTCGTCTTTCGCAGGAAAACGAGAGGGTTACAGTCGGTATAGACCACCATAGGGGTAGAGACCAATACATAAACCTCAAAGTACAGAAGAGCCAGTACCAAAGTGAGTGTCTCCTTCTCAATAGTTGAATAGTGTTTCGAATATGGAGGCCAATTTCTTTAAAAAGTACCGCACAGGGTGCTCAACAGTGTTATCGTCTTTCTATAGGAGCACAGCTCCTTCTTCTACAAAGCATCAGCGTATAAAGCAAACGGACTTCAGAAATCCGAAGCAGCCAGCACCGGTAGCATTTCGTAACCTGAACGGAAGACGAAGGTAGGAAAACAAACCGTCAGGAGTGACAAAAGCCGACAACTCTTTGGTGTACTCAGTGAGAGGGACCTGCCAATATCCCTTCAGAAGGTCGAACTTGCTACTGTAATTAGCAGCGTCAACACAGTACACACAATCGTCGACCCCGGGAAAAGGGTACGACTCGGACCTTAGTAAAGGCTTTGAGTTTCCGAAAATTGGAACAAAACCGCAGAGACCCATCCTCAATCAAGCTAATGTTTCCGACATCTTCAGACTACTAAACAACTATTGATTTATACTGAACATGCAACAATTTCAATGATTTTACTGAGTTACAGTTCATATAAGGAAATCAGTCAATTGAAATAAATAAATGAAGCCCTATCTATGGATTTCACATGACTGGGCAGGGGCACAGCCATCGGTGGGCCTGGGAGGGCATATGCCCACCCATTTAGAAGCCAGGCCCAGCCACTGGGGAGCCAGGTCCAGCCAATCAGAATTAGTTTCTCTCCACAAAAGGTTTTTATTATGGACAGAAATAGTACTTAGATTCATCAGCTGTCTGGGTGTCTGGTCTCAGACGATCCCGCAGGTGAAAAAGCTGGAAGTGGAAGTCCTGGGCTGGCATGTTGGACGTACTGCCAAATTCTCTAAAATGACGTTGGAAGTGGCTTATGGTAGAGAAATGAATATTAAATTCTCTGTCAACAGCTCTGGTGGCCATTCCTGCAGTCGTCATGCCAATTGCACGTTCCCTCAACTTGAGACATCTGCGGCATTGTGTTGTGTGACGAAACTGCACATTTTACATTGTCCTTTTATTGTCCCCAGCACAAGGTGCACCTGTGTAAGGACCGTGGTGTTTAATCAGCTTCTTGATATGCCACACCTGTCTGGTGGATGGATTATCATGGCAAAGGATAGATGCTCACTAACAGCGATGTAAACAAATTTGTGAACAACATTTAGAGAAATAAGCTTTTTGTGTGTATAGACATTTTCTGGGATTTTTTATTTCAGCTCATGAAGCATGGGACCAAGAATTTACATGTTGTGTTTATCCTTTTGTTCAGTTTACATAGTCATTGAACACTGGTCACTTTAATGTTTACATTCTGTTGTACCCTTTTCAGATGTACAGTATATAGTGTATTCTAGTCACGGCTCATCCTATATAACTGCATACCTTTTCTATCAGTATACTGTCCACACTGTCTATACACACCATCATATACATATACAGTAAAGTTATATTACGAACTCTGACATTGCTCGTTCCAATTTGGTTAATATATTAATATTTGTGCATAAAGGCATTTCCACCATCATTCATTTTACAGACACAATACGATCCCACCATGGTGAACGAACAAATGATCTGTCGGCATTTCTAAAATTGTACCGAAACGACTTGTTTCCATCACAGCTGTCATGATTTTATTTTATTCTGTATTACTTTAACGACATGAAAACTGTGGATGGAGAAATGGTTACAGTGAAACATAGAAACACTCTGTTTTCACATACATACACACTGGTATGTTGCTGGAAACAATGAATATGAGGTTCAAAAGTTGTGTAATTGTCCTTTAAGTTATTTGAAATGTCTGTGATTAGAAAACTAAGCTTTAATCCTAAAAAGAGTAGCCTGCCCTAATCAAATGTTACATTGAAGCCTACCGTAATTAAAATGATCAAAATATGATATTTAAATGCAAGTCGATCATCTTCTTAAAAAGTAGGCTTGTGTTGGACATTGGACACATTTAGCTTCTTTACGGATGGAGGACATCTAGGGTGTCCAAAAGCTAGATTTTGTCGCCCTCCTCTGGTAAGAGCGTGGACCACTACCCCCAACAAACTTCTAAAATAAATAAAAAATCAAGACAGAAACTAAAAGGCCGTACAGTAGGCTACAGTAAAATGCATACTCTTTTACACTTCATATACAGACATAAAAAAAAAATTATCCAGCGGGTTTTTGTAGAAAAATGGTTTTCTAACTTATCAGACCTTGATGGCTTCGATATAGAGTATGTATTCTTTATTCTCAGACTTTAATTTTTTTTTTTAATTCACCTTCATTTAACCAGGTAGTTCAGTTTAGAACAAGTTCTCATCTACAACTGCGACCTGGCCAAGATAAAGCAAAGCAGTGCGACACAAACAACAACACATGGAATAAACAGACGTACAGTCAATAACACAATAGAAAAGTCTATATAAAGTGTGCGCAAATGAGGTAAGATTAGGGAGGAAAGGCAATAAATAGGCCGTCGTGGCGAAGTAATTACAATTTAACATTAACACTGGAGTGATAGATGTGCAGAAGATGAATGAATGAATGAATGTGCAAGTAGAGATACTGGGGTGCAAAGGAGCAAAAAAGAATAATAATATGGGGATGAGGTAGTTGGATGGCCTATTTACAGATGGGCTATGTACAGGTGCAATGATCTGTAAGCTGCTCTGACATCTGATGCTTAAAGTTAGTGAGGGAGATATGAGTCTCCAGCTTCAGTGATTTTTGCTAATCGTTCCAGTCATTGGCAGCAGAGAACTGGAAGGAAAGGCAGCCAAAGGAGGAATTGGCTTTGGGGGTGACCAGTGAAATATACCTGCTGGAGTGCGTGCTGGGTGCTGTTATGGTGACCAGTGAGCTGAGATAAGGTGGGGCTTTATCTAGCAAAGACTTATAGATGACCTGGAGCCAGTGGGTTTGGCGACGAATATGAAGAGAGGGCCAGCCAAAGAGAGCATACAGGTCGCAGTGGTGGGTAGTATATGGGGCTTTGGTGACAAAACGGATGGCACTGTAAGAGACTGCATCCAATTTGGTGAGTGTAGGAGGCTATACTGTAAATGACATCGCCGAAGTCAAGGATCGGTAGGATAGCCAGTTTTACGAGGGTATGTTTGGCATGAGTGAAGGATGCTTTGTTGCGAAACAGGATGCCGATTCTAGATTTAATTTTGGATTGGAGATGATTAATGTGACAGGCTACTGTTACTGAAATGCAAATGTCACAAAGGTTTTGTCTTGTCATTAAGTTACATTAAAGGTTGCTTACTGAAAAGCACAATTAGGAGATATACTGTAAATCATAGAGAATGAATTATAGGGAAATGACTTGCATGTAATAATGTTGACTTTTGAGCCACCCAAAACAATGACAACCAAGGTCACAAAACCCTAATCTGACTTAAAAATAATCCCGGGGCAAACACTTTAAACCCGAGGGAAATGTTGGTGGAAAGAATGACGAATTTGCTAATTTAGCTGTTGGGGCTTGTTTCCCCCGCTGTTAATGATACTTAACATGCAAATGAGTCTGGGGATCGTAAAGGAGGCACAGTGGTCCTCTGTTCATTATTGACTTAATTACTGTTTGAACAGTGGAACATCATGGTTATAAATGGGAGCATTTCAAGTAATAGGCAGAACAATAACTAGGGTTATGACACCAAGAAAAAATGCTCTGTTGGTCGCGCCAACCTTGGGTAACTGATGCCACAACCTTGGAGTGCTTTGCTTACTTGGCTCGATATACTTTAAAGGTGAAGTAGACCAGTACTGTACCACCAACAGAATTTTCCTCAGCACGAGTGCCCCTGAAGCACACCCTAATGTGCATTTTACCACTAAACCTATGGTATCATGAGTGTTCTCAAGTACCCCCAGGTGTCTTAGTACCCATGGTTGGGAAGCAGTGAAGTAGACAGTGTATATTATAATCTGTTTGAATGAAACATGACACCAATTAACAGATTCTCCAAAGTGACAACTATACTGAGGTTTGAGGAGACAAATGTCAACTTCACTTATTAGGTGCTCAAGTGAACGGCCAGTCAGTCTTACAATATACATACAGTGGGGAGAACAAGTATTTGATACACTGCCGATTTTGAAGGTTTTCCTACTTACAAAGCATGTAGAGGTCTGTAATTTTTATCATAGGTACACTTCAACTGTGAGAGACGGAATCTAAAACAAAAATCCAGAAAATCACATTGTATGATTTTTAAGTAATTAATTTGCATTTTATTGCATGACATAAGTATTTGATACATCAGAAAAGCAGAACTTAATATTTGGTACAGAAACCTTTGTTTGCAATTACAAAGATCATACGTTTCCTGTAGTTATTGACCAGGTTTGCACACACTGCAGCAGGGATTTTGGCCCACTCCTCCATACATACCTTCTCCAGATCCTTCAGGTTTCGGGGCTGTCGCTGGGCAATACGGACGTTCAGCTCCCTCCAAAGATTTTCTATTGGGTTCAGGTCTGGAGACTGGCTAGGCCACTCCAGGACCTTGAGATGCTTCTTACGGAGCCACTCCTTAGTTGCCCTGGCTGTGTGTTTCGGGTCGTTGTCATGCTGGAAGATCCAGCCACGACCCATCTTCAATGCTCTTACTGAGGGAAGGAGGTTTTTGGCCAAGATCTCGCGATACATGGCCCCATCCATCCTCCCCTCAATACGGTGCAGTCGTCCTGTCCCCTTTGCAGAAAAGCATCCCCAAAGAATTATGTTTCCACCTCCATGCTTCACGGTTGGGAGGGTGTTCTTGGGGTTGTACTCAACCTTCTTCTTCCTCCAAACACGGCGAGTGGAGTTTAGACCAAAAAGCTCTATTTTTGTCTCATCAGACCACATGACCTTCTCCCATTCCTCCTCTGGATCATCCAGATGGTCATTGGCAAACTTCAGACGGGCCTGGACATGCGCTGGCTTGAGCAGGGGGACCTTGCGTGCGCTGCAGGATTTCAATCCATGACAGCGTAGGGTGTTACTAATGGTTTTCTTTGAGACTGTGGTCCCAGCTCTCTTCAGGTCATTGACCAGGTCCTGCCGTGTAGTTCTGGGCTGATCCCTCACCTTCCTTATGATCATTGATGCCCCACGAGGTGAGATCTTGCATGGAGCCCCAGACCGAGGGTGATTGACCGTCATCTTGAACATCTTCCATTTTCTAATAATTGCGCCAACAGTTGTTGCCTTCTCACCAAGCTGCTTGCCTATTGTCCTGTAGCCCATCCCAGCCTTGTGCAGGTCTACAATTTTATCCCTGATGTCCTTACACAGCTCTCTGGTCTTGGCCATTGTGGAGAGATTGGAGTCTGTTTGATTGAGTGTGTGTACAGGTGTCTTTTATACAGGTAACAAGTTCAAACAGGTGCAGTTAATACAGGTAATGAGTGGAGAACAGGAGGGCTTCTAAAATAAAAACTAACAGGTCTGTGAGAGCCGGAATTCTTACTGGTTGGTAGGTGATCAAATACTTATGTCACGCAATAAAATGCAATTTAATTACTTAAAAATCATACAATGTGATTTTCTGGATTTTTGTTTTAGATTCCGTCTCTCACAGTTGAAGTGTACCTATGATAAAAATTACAGACCTCTACATGCTTTGTAAGTAGGAAAACCTTCAAAATCGGCAGTGTATCAAATACTTGTTCTCCCCACTGTATATGTAGTACTCTCAGCACAGAATATTCTACCTGGTATACTAAAATTATACACTTGGTAAAACTCTTCTATACACATTTGATGTCTGAAGTTTACATACATCTTAGCCAAATACATTTTAACTCAGTTTTTCACAATTCCTGACATTTAATCCTAGTAAAAGTTCCCTGTCTTAGGTCAGTTAGGATCACCACTTTATTTTAAGAATGTGAAATGTCAGAATAATAGCAGAGAGAATTATTTATTTCAGCTTTTATTTCATTCATCACATTCCCAGTGGGTCAGAAGTTTACATACGCTCAATTAGTATTTGGTAGCATTGCCTTTAAATTGTTTAACTTGGCTTAAGCGTTTTGGGTAGCCTTCCACAAGCTTCCCACAATAAGTTGGGTGAATTTTGGCCCATTCCTCCTGACAGAGCTGGTGTAACTGAGTCAGGTTTGTAGGCCTCCTTGCTCGCACACGCTTTTTCAGTTCTGCCCACAAATGTTCTATAGGATTGAGGTCGGGGCTTTGTGATGGCCACTCCAATACCTTGACTTTGTTGTCCTTAAGCCATTTTGCCACAACTTTGGAAGTATGCTTGGGGTCATTGTCCATTTGGAAGACTCATTTGCAGCCAAGCTTTAACTTCCTGACTGATGTCTTGAGATGTTGCTTCAATATATCCACATAATTTTCTGTCCTCATGATGCCATATATTATGTGAAGTGCACCAGTCCCTCCTGCAGCAAAGCATCCCCACAACATGATTCTGCCACCCCCGTGCTTCATGGTTGGGATGGTGTTTTTCGGCGTGCAAGCCTCCCCCTTTTTCCTCCAAACATAACGATAGTCATTATGGCCAAAAAGCTCTATTTTGTTTCATCAGACCAGAGGACATTTCTCCAAAAAGTACGATCTTTGTCCCCATGTGCAGTTGCAAACCATAGTCTGGCTGTTTTATGGTGGTTTTGGAGCAGTGGCATCTTCCTTGCTAAGCGGCCTTTCAGGTTATGTCGATATAGGACTCGTTTTACTGTGGGTATAGATACTTTTGTACCTGTTTCCTCCAGCATCTTCACAAGGTCCTTTGCTGTTGTTCTGGGATTGATTTGCACTTTTCGCACCAAAGTACGTTCATCTCTAGGAGACAGAACGCGTCTCCTTCCTGAGCGGTATGACGGCTGCGTGGTCCCATGGTGTTTACACTTATGTACTATTGTTTGTACAGATGAACGTGGTACCTTCAGGTGTTTGGAAATTGCTCCCAAGGATGAACCAGACTTGTGGAGGTCTACAAAACAAATTCTGAGGTCTTGGCTGATTTCTTTTGATTTCCCCATGATGTCAAGCAAAGAGGCACTGAGTTTGAAGGTGGGCCTTGAAATACATCCACAGGTACACATCCAATTGACTCAAATGATGTCAATTAGCCTATCAGAAGCTTCTAAAGTCATGAAATCATTTTCTATAATTTTCCAAGCGGTTTAAAGGCACAGTCAGCTTAGTGTATGTGAACTTCTGACCCATTGGAATTGTGATACAGTGAATTATAAGTGAAATAATCTGTCTGTAAACAATTGTTGGAAAAATGACTTGTGTCATGCACAAGGTAGATGTCCGAACCGACTTGCCAAAACTATAGTTTATTAATAAAACATTTGTGGAGTGGTTGAAAAACGAGTTTTAATGACTCCAACCTAAGTGTATGTAAACTTTCGACTTCAACTGTATGTATGGCGTGTGCCAAGTTTATGAATCTCAATATTTTTGTGCGTGAGCAGTCTTTTCAGAAATGGCACATGCAGATATTTAGTGCAAATTTTAAGCAACAGTTGGGTCATTCTTGGGCTCGCGTAATATTTCAGTCCCTCTGACTTTTTATATTACATTTCAAGTATTTGGTCACCAAAATGAAATGTTAAATGATTTTGTATAGAAATTGAGATGTCCAGTATAACCAATTCAAACAAATATAGCATTAATGAAACTTTATAATTAAAAAATCTTATTTTTTATCTGACACTAAGAATTGTGTCATGTCCCCCAGGCTTTTCTCTTAATTTTTACTCGGGAAATTAATATTAAAATGCACATAATTAAAAACTTTTTTGCCATTAATGCAAACATGTATTTGTGTTTTTTTGTTGAAAAAGTATTTTAATCCAAAAAATGCATGATTCAAATCACACAATTTAGCTCTGTCCCTCAATCAACACTCTACTCCATCACGCCAACAAAACTCTGCCAATAAAAATGGTCAGTCCACCCTTATGTGCCATCATTAACAGGAAGTGACATCATTCAACAATTTTCAACTGCATGGTACAGAAATAGGCAAGTAATCACATTATTTTATATTTCAGGTGGGGATCGTCGAGCTGACCAACTGAACCCTGTTACATGAAATAAAGATGGAAAACTAGTACTTATCAAAATTATACAATCTCTTCATTTCAGGCACACAATGTGGTCTCCTGTCCTTCAGGCCATTTTGAGCCCAAAAAACTCACTGTTTCATCTTCAATGCCCTTGCTGATGGAAGGAGGTTTTCACTCAAAATCTCACGATACATGGCCCCATTCATTCTGTCCTTTACACGGATCAGTCGTCCTGGTCCCTTTGCAGAAAAACAGCCCCAAAGCATGATGTTTCCACCCCCATGCTTCACAGTAGGTATGGTGTTCTTTGGATGCAACTCAGCATTCTTTGTCCTCCAAACACGACGAGTTGAGTTTTTACCAAAAAGTTATATTTTGGTTTCATCTGACCATATGACATTCTCCCAATCTTCTTCTGGATCATCCAAATGCTCTCTAGCAAACTTCAGACGGGCCTGGACATGTACTGGCTTAAGCAGGGGGACATGTCTGGCACTGCAGGATTTGAGTCCCTGGCGGCGTAGTGTGTTACTGATGGTAGGCTTTGTTACTTTGGTCCCAGCTCTCTGCAGGTCATTCACTAGGTCCCCCCGTGTGGTTCTGGGATTTTTGCTCACCGTTCTTGTGATCATTTTGACCCCACGGGGTGAGATCTTGCGTGGAGCCCCAGATCGAGGGAGATTATCAGTGGTCTTGTATGTCTTCCATTTCCTAATAATTGCTCCCACAGTTGATTTCTTCAAACCAAGCTGCTTACCTATTGCAGATTCAGTCTTCCCAGCCTGGTGCAGGTCTACAATTTTGTTTCTGGTGTCCTTTGACAGCTCTTTGGTCTTGGCCATATTGGAGTTTGGAGTGTGACTGTTTGAGGTTGTGGACAGGTGTCTTTTATACTGATAACAAGTTCAAACAGGTGCCATTAATACAGGTAACGAGTGGAGGACAGAGGAGCCTCTTAAAGAAGAAGTTACAGGTCTGTTAGAGCCAGAAATCTTGTTTGTTTGTAGGTGACCAAATACTTATTTTCCACCATAATTTGCAAATAAATTAATAAAAAATCCTACAATGTGATTTTCTGGAAAAAAAAATCTCATTTTGTCTGTCATAGTTGAAGTGTACCTATGATGAAAATTACAGGCCTCTCTCATCTTTTTAAGTGGGAGAACTTGCACAATTGGTGGCTGACTAAATACTTTTTTGCCCCACTGTATTTAATGTCCTTATTACATACATTGCACACAATGACATGCAATGTTTTGGTGTAAATCTTGGAGGGATTTTGATTGTAAACTAGACTGGTTTGTATGGAAACCTATGTGTCTCTTCAGTTTTCAACCCTGTCACCCTAGTCTTAACCCCGTCCCATGATAATATTTGTTGGATAAATATGAAATTGATGTTTTCTGAGCTCAGTCTGAAACATGCATGTTTCCTGTTATAAATCAGACTTGTTGTAAAACTGTGTGCCCATCATTCAACTTTTATGGTGACAATAATGCCCTTATTTGCTGTATAATGTATAGTGGAAGTATTGGAATTAGGCCAAGACAGCATTTATGTTTTCTGAGCTCAGTCTGAAATGTTAAGGACAATCCCAAGAATATTAGTTTCATGTTACAATTCTGAATTGAAAGCATTTTTAAAATTTAAACGATGAGCGATTTCTGTTCACACACACATAGGCAGTAGGTGGTACTGTACTTGATACGTATAATAACCTCCATATGATTAAATTCTTATTAAAATAGTTAAACAATAACATCATATGAAAATTAAGCCTATTTGCTTGATTTGATTTAACGTCATTGTATTATTTGGGTAATGCTACTGTATAAATGGGCAAATTTGAACAATCTCACCTTTCAGTGAATATAAGAGCGCTGATTGGTCAATATGCTTTAATCAGAGACAAAAAGGTTAAGCTAAATCATATTGCTTACACCAATCCAATTCTTGCAGATCTACCAGGGTCACCAACATGTGTGGCAACACAGGTTGATTTCGGATTGTTTCTAGTCTCCAACCTCTATCTAGCCTGGGCCTGAATTCACAAAGACAAGAGTAGGAGTGCCGATAGGCCTATATGATACCTTTTAGTTCATAATGAATAAGATTACATGGACAGGGAGGACCTGATCCTAGATCAGCACTCCTACTCTTAGAAGGTTCTGAATACCTACCCTGTTCTCTACAGTTGACTGGAGGACAATTCTAAACTGCCAAGCAACAAGTTATTTAATGTGATTAGTCGTAGTTGTGGCTGGCAGATAATCAGTCACAACACATGAGACTTGTCAGCAATGGTTTAGTGCAGTCGATGTAACTGATTATATATGAAATAACATGTAGATACATACATCTAGTTTGTGGTACTACATGACATGATATGAAGAACATAGTACACAGCCAGCACTTGTTCTGAGTGGATGCCACAGGCGTTCAGTCTACTCTTTTGAAATAGTTCAGATATGGACCACAAGATGGAGGCAAAGCACAAAGTAAAATCTTGGGCAGTATGGGATACCTTTTTGGTCCATGGTAAATAAAAACACTACTGTCAACTCTCTTTCTCTGTCAACTCTCTAGCCCCTTAACCCCTCGCAGAATTCCCACTCCAGGATCCCAATCTGGTGAAATTTGTATCGAAACAAAAACACTAAATTAAATCAGCAATACATATATTACAATCCATTTGAAGTAACTGTCATCCCTTATTTTCATATATTTTCCTTTCTATATGCAGAGTGAACACAGTACCACTGTATAGTGTACCCAAAGACCAGGACCCCAGGGAACTGGTAATTTTCCCCTTTCAAACACGTGGTAAAAAAAACACATGTTAAATCAAAAAGAAACAAATTCGAATAACTAATCAACTTAGAATTACAACTCTTTATAACTCCCTATGGAAATAATAATAAGCTCCTAAAGTAATGGTACACGTTGAATAGAGAATGGTGTTTCTCATTCATTTTATAATTAAATCCCCCTGTTCCGTTCATTTCTAATGAAGTTGATCATTCCTCATTAGGAATTTGAGTACACAGGGCTTCCGACACCATTAAAACGTTTCCTCTCCCTTTCTTTCCCTGTCCTTCGGAAACCATTTAAATACCTCTTCAAAACATTTCCATCCTCCTGCAGACCCATTTTAACTGCATTGAAAAGACCCCATCCAGTAAATCCCACAACACGGCGACAGTGTCTCTCCACCGAGTCTAACGATTCACTGGTCTCCTTTTCCCCATGATTCTCCATAACCACCACACCACATCAAAAAATGTAAAGTTAATTTTAGGTTAGGTAACCCCTATACTAATTCCTCATGACCCCAGTTCGTTTTAGGTTAGGTAACCCCTATACTAATTCCTCGTGACCCCAGTTCGTTTTAGGTTAGGCAACCCTTATACCAATTCCTCATGACTCCAGTTCGTTTTAGGTTAGGTAACCCCTATACTAATTCCTCGTGACCCCTCCACCCTTTCATCCAGTCTAGAATTCCATTCCAGAATAAGACAACATAAAATGTCAATTTATTTAAAAAATAAAACCACATAAAATGTCTCATGATTTAAACAAACCCTAAGGCCTTCTGCATTTGCAAGGATTATTTGTCCAAATAATTTAAATGTGTTTCCTTTAGAATCCATTCCCCTGGCATTTTGCCTAGAATCTTTAACCCAAAATACGTTTTCCTGTGGCAAATTTAGCAAATTTCTCATTGCAAGGAATCCGCAATACTTACATGTGGTTTTCTAACACTTTCTCTCACCAAGGCAGCCGCCTTAGCCATTTCGTCTGCTTTACGATTTTATCTGTACGACTAGTATGAGCTTCACATTTCACCACTGCTAATTTACCGGGTTATGTTCCATGTCAGCTGGAATGCTTTTTTTGTTTTACTTTGGCCATTGAACCTATAGTTAGTGCTTTTCACTATGGCCCTATTAACCACTCACACGTCTGCAAGATAAGCAGAGTTATATCCCACTCTCAAAACATCGTCTTGAATTAAATCTACCACCCCCCCCAATTACCGTTTTGATCACAGGTTTCAAACCTGCCATCAAAGCAGGAGTGCAAATTCTATCAATACACTCCCGTTCCCAGTCCTTCTGTAGTAGCGTACTGGTACTCATTCTGGGTTTATCCTGATGCATTTTTGTTGTTGATAGAATGCTGACATCAACACGCTGGTATATTGAGCTTTTGATTCTGGTTATACGTCCTTGTGCCAAGTCATAATTGCCTCCCTGAATTCTTTATTAGATTTTAATTCTCTGTCAGTTGGAAAATGTTGTCCAATTTGATCTAATTTGCAACATTTTTCCCATATTCCAGACGAATTGGTAGAATGCTCGTGTGCTTCTTTCAGCGCCTCCGGGGCTTTATTAAAATCTGCTAGCTCTATACTACAGGGAGAGTCGTAGCCGTTTGTCGCCATATCAATAGTTATTATTCCCTAAAAACTCCCGAAATGTTATCAGGGTATTTTAGATTTCACCACTCCCATCTATAATAGCACTACACACTTCCCAGGATAATAATTAATTGATCACGGCACTTAATACCATAGTGTACCAATACCATAGTGTATTAGAACCAATACCATAGTGTCTGCAAATGTATTACTGGAGAATACGGAGAGGACTTTATGTCCTATTCCAGTACTTCCTCAAATATCACTATTATTGATAACCCACATCATCTCTCATGGCTCCCTCTCCCCATAGGGCATAAACCAACCTCTCTCCCTACTGATACTGCTACCCCACACAAATCAAACAGTGCTCCAATAGCCTATCTTTCTTTTTAGTTAAAAAAAAAAAACTCTCTCTTCTAGAACTCTCATCTTAAAAAAACTCACTGCAACTGGGACTTGTGTCCCTTTTACAGATCTCACTCCTTTACATACTATGTGTCTGATCTCTCATGTCTTTAATATCTCAATGTTAAAAATGTCGAATCCAACGCTATACTACACTATAGAATTCTGTAGTATACTATACTACGCACTGTAGTATCCTTCAATCATGTGAAGTACTTAATAGAGAATTGTGTAGTATACTGGAGAATACTATAGTAAATAGTACAGTATTATCCACAACACGACATAAAAACACGACATATTTTAAACTTCAGTAAATACTACAATATTTAATGTGTATGTACCCTGCCCATTTCCCTCCCCCAAATCCTAATTTGTGACAGACGTAAGTGAGAAACCGACATGCCAAGTATACACCATATATTATGTTCCCTACAGATATGTCCTCTTCTCCAGAAACCCCAAAAGAACCAAGCAAGTGCACCTTAAACTGTATGGACAAGCACTCCAGATGACCCCAACGGCTAAGTTCCTTGGGGTCACATTTCAAGAAAACACATCCTATAGTGCCCACATACAGTGCCTGGAGAAGGAGGGAAGGAAGCGACTGAACTACCTGAGGCTACTCTGCAGAAGAAAAGAACCACTCCCGGAACCACTCCCGGAACAGCCATCAGAGTGTACCAGAGCTACATCCAGCCGCTCTTTGAGTATGCTACACAAGTCTGGTGTAAGGTGGGGAGGTCTCATGTCAGAAAGCTTCAGACCATTCAAAGCCTTGTCATCAAGTCAGTCTTCCCACACACACTACGTACATGAACTTTCAGGACTGACAAGAGGAGAGGATGGCTGTTCTGGGGCGCATGTTTACCCTCAGATCAGTGAACAATCCCTCTCTGAAACCCCTCTTGATTCGGGAGGAACAAGCTGACTCGCCCAGGTTTTATGCAACACCCCCCTCTCTGTGCTTCTTAAATATTGAGCCCATTTATCACTTTTAAACCACTTTAAAAACCATGATTTTATCCACTTTTAGGCACTGCAATAGAAGCTAACATTTTAACAACCTAAATGCCAGTTTTACTGCACATTCAATTTATTAAAGTTTGGTTGAATCAAATCAACAACAAAAAATGTTGTTGATTGGAGTCCACCTGTGGTAAATTCAAATTATTGGACATGATTTGGAAAGACACACACCTGTCTATATAATGTCCCACAGTTGACATTGCATGTCAGAGCAAAAACCAAGCAATGAGGTCGAAGGAATTGTCCGTAGAGCTCGGAGACAGGATTGTGTTGAGGCACAGATCTGGGGAAGGGTACCAAAACATTTCTGCAGCATTGAAGGTCCCCAAGAACACAGTGGCCTCCATCATTCTTACATGGAAGAAGTTTGGAACCACCAAGACTGTTCCTAAAGCTGTCCGCCCATCCAAAATGAGCAATCGGGGGAGAAGTTGCTCTGTGGAGATGGGAGAAACTTCCAGAAGGGCAACCATCTCTGCAGCACTCCACCAATCAGGCCTTTACGCTAGAGTGGCCAGACGGAACCTGCTCCTTAGTAAACGCCCACGTGTAGTTTGCCAAAGACACCTAAAGACTCTCAGACCATGAGAAACAAGATTCTCTGTTCTGACGAAACCAAGCACCATCCCTACAGTGAAAGATGGGGGTGGCAGCATCATGTTGTTGGGATATTTTTCAGCGGCAGGGACTGGGAGTCTTGTAAGGATCGAAGCAAAGATGAACGGAGCAAAGTACAGAGAGATGCTTGATGAAAACCTGCTCCAGAGCGCTAAGGTCCTCAGACTGGGAGGAAGGTTCACCTTCCAACCGGACAATGACCCTAAGCACACAGCCAAGACAACGCAGGAGTGACTACAGGACAAGTCTCTAAATGCCCTTGAGTGGCCCACCCAGAGCCCGGACTAGAACCTGATCGAACATCTCTGGAGAGACCTGAAAGTAGTTGTGCAGCAACGCTCCCCATCCAACTTGACAGAGCTTGAGAGGATATGCAGAGAAGAATGGGAGAAACTCCCCAAATACAATTGTGCCAAGCTTGTACCATCATACCCAAGTAGAATTAATGCTGTAATCGCTGCTAAAGGTGCTTCAAGAAAGTACTGAGTAAAGGGTATGAATACTTACAGTACCAGTCAAAAGTTTGGACACACCTACTCATTCAAGAGTTTTTCTTTATTTTTACAATTTTCTACATTGTAGAATAATAGTGAATACATCAACACTATAAAATAACACAAATGGAATCATGTATTAACCATTTTTTGTTAAACAAATCTACATTTATTCTAGATTTTAGATTCTTCAAAGTAGCCACCCTTTGCCTTGATGACAGCGTTGCAGACTCTTGGCATTCTCTCAACCAGCTTCACCTGGAATGCTTTTCCAACAGTCAACAGACTTGAAGGAGTTTCCACATATGCTGAGCACTTGTTGGCTGCTTTTCCTTTACTCTGCATTCCAACTCATCCCAAACCATCTCAGTTGGGTTGAGGTCGGGTGATTGTGGAGGCCAGGTCATCTGATGCAGCACTCCATCACTCTCCTTCATGGTCAAATAACCCTTACACAGCCTGGAGGTGTGTTTTGGGTCATTGTCCTGTTGAAAAACAAATGATAGTCCCACTAAGCACAAACCAGATGGGATGGCGTATCGCTGCAGAATTCCGTGGTAGCCATTCTGGTTAAGTGTGCCTTGAATTCTAAATAAATCACAGACAGTGTCACCAGCAAAGCACCCCGACACCATCACACCTCCATGCTTCACGGTGGGAACTACACATGCGGCAATCATCCGTTCACCTACTCTGCGTCTCACAAAGACACGTCGGTTGGAAACAAAAATCTGAAATTTGGACTCATCAGACAAAAGGACAGATTTCCACCTGTAGTGGTTTGGGTGTAGCTGGTGCAGAGGAGTCAGGCGCAGGACAGCAGAGATGAGTAACACAAGTAACTTTACTCAAATATTCCAATAACATGTCATAATAGCGAGCCCACAATAACGGCCCGAACATACATAAAACAATCACGCACAAAAACCATGGGGAAAACAGGGGGTTAAATAATGAACATGTAATTGGGGAATTGAAACCAGGTGTGTAAAAAAAAGACTAAACAAATGGAAAATGAAAAGTGGATCGGCGATGGCTAGAAGGCCGGTGACGTCGACCGCCGAACGCCGCCCGAACAAGGAGAGGGACCGACTTCGGCGGAAGTCGTGACACCACCTAATGTCCATTGCTCGTGTTTCTTGGCCCAAGCATGTCTCTTCTTATTATTGATGTCCTTTAGTAGTTATTTCTTTGCAGCAATTTGACCATGAAGGTCTGATTCACACAGTCTCCTCTGAACAGTTGATGTTGAGATGTGTCTGTTACTTGAACTCTGAAGCATTTATTTGGACTGCAATTTCTGAGGTGCAGTTAACTCTAATGAACATATCCTCTGCATGGAGGCGGTCCTCATGAGAGCCAGTTTCACCATAGCGTTTGATGGTTTTTGCAACTGCACTTGTAGGAACTTTCAATGTTCTTGAAATTTTACGTATTGACTGACCATGTCTTAAAGTAATGATGGACTGTCGTTTCTCTTTGCTTATTTGACCTGTTAATTCAAATCAAATCAAACTTTATTTGTCAAATGCACCGAATACAACAAGTGTAGACCTTACCGTGAAATGCTTACTTACAAGCCCTTAACCAAAAGTGCAGTTCAAGAAATAGGTAAGAAAATATTTACCAAATAAACTAAAGTAAAAAAAAATGAAAATACTTTTAAATTAAGTTAAAGTAACAATAAAATAACAATAATGAGTCTATATACAGGGGGTACCGGTACCGAGTCAACGTGTTGGGGTACAGGTTAGTCGAGATCATTTGTACATGGAGGTAGGGGTGAAGTGACTATGTATAGATAATAAACATCGACTAGCAGCAGTGTACAAAACTAATGGGGGTGTCAATGTAAATTGTCCGGTGGCCATTTCATCAATTGTTCAATAGTCTAATACATTTTTCAGAAGTCTTATGGCTTGGGGGTAGAAGCTGTTGAGGAGCCTTTTGGTCATAGACGTGGCGCTCCGGTACCGCTTGCCGTGCTGTATCAGAGAAAACAGTCTATGACTTGGGTAACTGGAGTCTCTGAAAATGTTTTGGGCTTTCCTCTGACACCGCCTAGTATATAGATCCTGGATGGCAATAATCTTGGCCCCAGTGATGTACTGGGCCATACGCACTACCCTCTGTAGCAATTTACGGTCAGATGCTGAGCAGTTGCCATACCAGGCGGTGATGCAACTAGTCAGGATGCTCTTGATGGTGCAGCTGTGGAACGTTTTGAGGATCTGGGGACCCATGCAAAATCTTTTCAGTCTCCTGGGGTGAAAAGGTTTTGTCGTGCCCTCGCAACTTTCTTGGTGTGTTTGGACCATGATAGTTTGTTGGTGATGTGGACACAAAGGAACTTGAAACTCTCGACCCGCTCCACTACAGCCCCATCGATTGTTAATGTGGGCCTGATCAGCTACTTTGTCTTTCTCACATTGAGGGACAGGTTGTTGTTCTGGCACCACACTGCCAGGTTTCTGACCTCTTCCCTATAGGCTGTCTCATCGTTATCAGTGATCAGCCCTACCACTGTTGTGTCGTCAGCAAACTTATTGATGGTGTTGGAGTCGTGTTTGGCCACGCAAACATGATTGAACAGGGAGTACAGGAGGGGACTAAGTACACACCCCTGAGGGGCACCAGTGTTGAGGATCAGCGTGGCAGACATGTTGTTGCCTACTCTTACTACCTAGGGGCGGCCCGTCAGGAAGTCCAGGGTCCAGTTGCAGAGGGAAGTGTTTAGTCCCAGGGTCCTTAATTTAGTGATGCGCACCGTGGGCACTATGGTGTTGAACGCTGAGCTGTAGTTAATGAACAGCCTTCTCACATAGATGTTCCTTTTATCCAGGTGGGAAAGGGCAGTGTGGAGAGCTATTGAGTTTGCGTCATCTGTGGATCTGTTGGGGCGGTATGCGAATTGAAATGAGTCTAGGGTATCCAGGAGGATGCTGTTGATGTGAGTCATGACCAGCCTTTCAAAGCGCTTCATGGCAACCGATGTGAGTGCTAAGGGATGGCAATAATTTAGGCAGGTTACCTTCGCTTCCTTGGGCACAGCGACTATGGTGGTCTGCTTGAAACATGTAGGTATTACGGACTCGGTCAGGGAGAGTTTGAAAATTTCAGTGAAGACACTTGTCAGGTGATCCGTGCATGCTTTGATTACACGTCCTTGCCACGCGGCTTTGTGAATGTTGACCTGTTTAAAGGTCTTGCTCACATCGGCTACCGAGAGCGTTATCACACAGTCGTCCAGGACAGGTGCTCTCGTGCATGCTTCAGTGTTGCTTGCCTCGAAGAGAGCATAAAAGGCATTTAGCTCGTCAGGTAGGCTCGCGTCACTGGTCAGCTCGCGGCTGTGCTTCCCTTTGTAGTCTGTAATCGTTTGCAAGCCCTGCCACATCCAACGAAAGTCAGAGCCGGTGTAGTAGGACTCAATCTTAATCCAGTATTGACGCTTTGCTTGTTTGATGGTTTGTCTGAGGGAACTTGTTCATGAAGCCGATGACTGAGGTGGTATACTCCTCAATGCTATTGGATGAATCCCAGAACATATTCCAGTCTTTGCTAGCAAGACAGTCCTGTAGCGTAGCATCCGCGTCATCTGACCACTTCCTTATTGAGCGAGTCACTGGTACTTTCTGCTTTAGTTTTTGCTTGTAAGCAGGAATCAGGAGGATATAATGATGGTCAGATTTGCCAAATGGAGGGCGGGGGAGAGCTGTGTATGCATCTCTGTGTGTGGAGTAAAGGTGGTCGAGAGTTATTTTTTCCTCTGGTTGCATATGTGACATGCTGGTAGAAATTAGGTAAAACAGATTTAAGTTTGCCTGCATTAAAGTCCCCGGCCACTAGGAGCGCCGCTTCCGGGTGAGCATTTTCTTGTTTGCTTATGGCCTTATAGAGTTGGTTGAATGCAGTCTAGTGTCAGCATCGGTTTGTGGTTGTAATAGACAGCTACGGATATATTTATGAGAACTCTCTTGGTAGATAGTGTGGTCTACAGCTTATCATAAGGTACTCTACCTCAGGCGAGCAATACCTCGAGCCTTCTTTAATATTAGACATCACGCACCAGATGTTATTGAGAAATAGACCCACACCCCCACCCCTCGTCTTACCAAATGTAGCTTCTCTGTTTTGCCGGTGCATGGAAAATCCTGCCAGATCTATATTATCCTTGTTGACTTTCAGTTACGACTCAGTGAAATATAAGATATTATAGTTTTTAATGTCCCATTGGTAGGATAATCTTGATCGTAGGTCATCGATTTTATTTTCCAATGATTGCACGTTGGCCAATATAACGGATGGCGGTGGGGGTTTACTCGCTCACCTACGAATTCTTAGAAGTCAGCCCGACCTCCGCCCCCTTTTTCTTCACGCAAATGATAGGGAGTTGGGCCTGTTCCCGAGAAAGCAGTATATAATTTGTGTCGGACTCGTTAAAGGAAAAAGCTTCTTCCAGTTCGTGATCAGTAATCCCAGGTCTGATGTCCAGAAGTTATTTTCGGTCATAAGAGACGGTAGCAGCAACATTATGTACAAAATAAGTTAAAAAATAAGTTACAAACAATGCAACAGAACAAATTCTACCTAAAATGCATTTCACTCCCTCATGAAGCTGGTTGAGAGAATGCCAAAAGTGTTTGAAGCTGTCATCAAGGCAAAGGGTGGCTACTTTGAGGAATCTCAATTTAAAATATATTTTGATTTGTTTAACACATTTTTGGTTACCACATGATTCCATTTGTGTTATTTCATCATTTTGATGTCTTCACGATTTTTCTACAATGTAGAAAATTGTAAAATGTTTTAAAAAAAACACTGTAATGAGATGTTATCTAAACTTTTGACGGAATATTGAATATATATATAAACAAAATGTGGGGGGCACCCCCCCTGCCGACTCCTCGCGCGCCCCCCCCCCCCCCCATGCCCCACATTTCGGGAACCACTGGCCTAACCTATCGAAGTCATCCAAAATGTTATAATAGAAAGAAGGCCATGTTCATAAAAATAATAATCGTCCTCCCTAATCTTAAACTGGTTTATGCGTGTGTACATGTGGGTGTGTGTTGGTGAGCATGTGTCACAGTGTGTTAGCGTCCTAGGGATAAAACATGTTACTTAAACCTGTCATACCTCCTCGTCCCCTGTCAGGCGTGAGGTGACAGTGATGCAACGTGTCCGGCTCCCCGACCCAGAAGCCCTGTCACCTGGAAGAAGTAATACTAACCACCCATGGACAGCCAGCCACCACTAGTAGTTCTACTACTCTTGCCCTCACTTGATTTTAACTCTCTCGGTCATTCTCTCTTGCTCGCTCTCTCTCGCTTTCTCTCTCTCATAGTCTCCCTGCCTGTCCTGTTGCCCTCGCTCCCTCCCCCTCTCTGTCCTGTCCAATGTCCTGTCCTTGTCTGGATGATTGGCCTCCCACTCTGAAACCCCATTTGGTTGGTGCCAGATGACCTGTCCTCAGCTAAAAGGATAAGGCAAGAGGGCTCTCACTAGTTACACCACTTCTCCCTTCCCTTTAGAGCTATTTAAGAGAAGGGCCCGGAGTTTGACCTGACCATCGTAACCTGCCCAGGAAAAACTCAGAGCCATATATTTGGAGAGCGGGCCAACTTTTAGAATTTTCTAATTCGAGACATACAGTTACTAGATAACAGCCTGTAGTTGTAGATAAAGCCGTAATCACGTAAAAAAAAACAATGACGTGTGTGTGTGTGTGTGTGAGAGAGAGAGAGAGAGAGAGAGAGACAGAGAGGAAGTAGGAGACAGACAGTCTGCTCGAATGCAGCAGACATGTATCTGATTAATGATGCCTACTCCTTCTGCTAAGAGAGCGACAGAGCGTCGTATATGGTCCATTCCAAAATGTGAACCTCTACATATAGCTATGTAGAAAACAATGCTCTGTGGCTGAATTTGCATAGCTCGCGTGAAGTGGGTTACACGTAGAGGTCATTAGCTGTCTAAACTTAAACAGAGGGCTGACAGCGATTTCCTACTGCTGCAATTAGTCAGAGCTATCTGCCTCAGCGACAGAAAAGACACCAACACAGCTGATTGCTGGCGATGGAGAGGCTTGGATTGACGTACAATATATCATTCATTTCCCTTTTCTTTTTTTCGGTCATAGCTGCTTTTTTTCTTTATATACCCTATGTGTTGTAGGTCCTATATCTTTTTGAATCACCCACTGATTTTCTTTGTCTTTTCTTCTCCACTCATCTCTCTCTGTCTCTCACTCACATGCACACGGAAACACACACATTAACACGCAAACACACACGCGCTCATGCATACGCACGCACACGCACTGTCGTCATTTATCATGGTTAAGGGAATGTCTTTATGATATAGCCTATTTGCTGCTGTCGCTGTAGTATTTACAGTGGCAAGAAAAAGTATGTGAACCAGGAAATACCTGGATTTCTGCATAGATTGGTCATAAAATTTGATCTGGTTTCCATCTAAGTCACAACAATAGACAAACACAGTCTGCTTAAACTAATAGTACACAAACAAGAATATGTTTTCATGTCTTTATTGAACACACCGTGTAAACATTCACAGTGCAGGGTGGAAAAAGTATGTGCACCCTTGGATTTAATAAGTGGTTGACCCTACTTTGGCAGTAATAACCTCAACCAAACGTTTTCTGTATTTGCGGATCAGACCTGAACAACGGTCAGGAGGAATTTTGGACCATTCCTCTTTACAAAACTGTTTCAGTTCAGCAATATTCATGGGATGTCTGGTGTGATCTGCTCTCGAGGTCATGCCACAGCATCTCAATCGGGTTGAAGTCAGAACTCTGACTGGGCCACTCCAGAAGGTGTATTTTCTTCTGTTGAAGCTATTCCGTTTTTGATTTACTTCTGTGTTTTGGGTCGTTGTCCTGTTGCATCATCCAATTTCTGTTGAGCTACAATCGGCGGACAGATAGCCTTACATTCTCCTGCAAAATGTCTTGATAAAGTTGGGAATTCATTTTTCAGTCGATGGTAGCAAGCTGTCCAGGCCCTGAGGCAGCAAAGCAGCCCCAGACCATGATGCTTCCTCCACCATACTTTACAGTTGGGACGAGGTTTTGATGTTGGTGTGCTGTGCCTGTTTTTCTCCACACATAGTGTTGTGTGTTTTTTCCAAACAACTCTACTGTAGTTTATCTGTCCACAGAATATTTTGCCAGTAGCGCTGTGGAACATCCAGGTGCTCTTTTGCGAACTTCAGACGTGCAGCAACGCTTTTTAGGACAGCAGTGGCTTCTTCCGTGGTGTCCTCCCACGAACACCATTCTTGTTAAGTGTGTTACGTATTGTAGACTCGTCAACAGAGATGTTAGCATGTTCCAGAGATTTCTGTAAGTCTTTAGCTGACACTCTAGGATTCTTCTTAACTTCATTGAGCATTCTGCGCTGTGCTCTTGCAGTCATCTTTGCAGGACGGCCACTCCTAGGGAGAGTAGCAACAGTGCTGAACTTTCTCCATTTATAGACAATTCGTCTTACTGTGGACTGATGAACATCAAGTCTTTTAGAGACACTTTTGTAAACCTTTTCAGCTTTATGCAAGTCAACAATTCTTAATCTTAGGTCTTCTGAGATCTCTTTTGTTCGAGGCATGATTCACATCAGGCAATGCTTCTTGTGAGTGTTTTTTATAGCGCAAGGCAGCTCCAATCTCGTCTCATTGATTGGACTACAGGTTAGCTGACTCCTGAGTCCAATTAGCTTTTGGAGAAGTCATTAGCCTAGGGGTTCACATACTTTTTCCAACCTACACTGTGAATATTTAAATGATGTATTCAATATAGAGAAGACAAATACAATAATGTGTGTGCTATTAGTTTAAGCACACTGTGTTTATCTATTGTTGTTACTTAGATGATGACCAATTTATGCAGAAATCCAGGTAATTCCAAAGGGTTCACATACTTTTTCTTGCCATTTTATATATATTAATATATATATTATATACCGGGTTTCCTCAAACTCATGTGAAAGGTAGACTAATAATTGAAATACAGAAAATATACTGAACCATACAAATCACATTACATTTGTTAATGATAAAAAAATCTTTATCCAGCATAATGAAGGTATGCAAATGTCTCATTGTACTTATCTATACAATAGTGCATCAACAAATGATACACATGTAGCACACGCTCACCTTGCTCCACCCAGTAGCAACTTCAAAAACCCAGACCCCTGCAATAACATGTGAGCAGCAGGCAGAACCCAGTCAAGATTATCCACTGATATCCCATTCTCTCCCATGAATGACAAATAGTCATTTTATTATTTTGCATTTACAAGATTCCAGACGCGACCTGCTTTATTACGCGCTTTCTCTTCTTCTTCAGCTATCAAAGCGCTGCATCATTACACGGGATAATGCCATTTTTACAAAGTAGACAGCCTCAGAGATTTATTTATATTTTTATGAGCACCTGTGCTGCTGTTGTAGTGGCGATGAAAGCATATGGAGATCGGTCGGCATAAATTACTTCTTAGGAGTGCAGCGAGATGTGAAGGACGGACTGACGGGAGCGCGGAAAGCAAACTAATGAGCTACACGCTTCACACCGAGACACAGGGGGGGAGAGAGAGAACAAGGGAGAGGGAGAGAGGGTGAGGTATAAAGAGAGAGGGAATAGGGAATGAGAGGACAGAAAAAGGGAGAGGGAGAGAAAGAGGGAATTGCAATCCGTAACATATCATGGATAATGGATGATGGACATCCACAAATTAATGCATGACATACAAAACGTAACATATCATACTAATTGGAGTGTCCCGGATTTACGCTTACTATGTTAAGTCTACCCCTGAGTCAAGGTTGTTACTGGAGATAAGAGTTCATTACTATACGGCCTCTGTACTTCCCTCATTAATGTAAATGTCCTCCATTTAATGCAGGAGCTTGGCTTAGTTGCAAATTGCTTGTCCGACTAATATTTTATTAGGGTCTGTAAGTGTGCACTCTTTCAAACTCACTTGCAGTCGAACTCAATGAACTAATCACATACTCTGTCTCTCTGTCGCACACACGGACACACACGTACGCACACACCTCTTCTTGTTCAACATTCATTTTATTCAAGAGCACACAAAGAACATGAAGAACACAAGAGCGTAATGAGGTTCACATGCTGACAAGGGTACATTTTGCATGTACACTCTCAGAAAAAAAGGTGCTATCTAGAACCTTAAAGGGTTATTCGGCTGTCCCCATAGGATAACCATTTCAAGAACCTTTTGATTCTAGGTAGAACCCTTTCGGGTTCCATGTAGAGCCCTTTCGATAGAGGTATTTGGTATTATATTAGGATCCCCATTAGCTGTAGCTACTCTTCTTGGGGTCCACACAAAACATGAAACATGGCATAATACAGAACGTTAATAGACATGAACAGCTCATTGACAGAACTACATACATTTTTAGAAAGGCACACGTACCCTACATATCAATGCATACACGCAAACGTTCTAGGTCAAATAGGGGAGAGGCGTTGTGCCTTGAGGTTGCTGTTTTTTTAAACCAGGTTTGCTGTTTATTTGAGCAATATGAGATGGAACAGAGTTCCCTGCAATAATGGCTCTTTAAAATACTGTACACTTTCTTGAATTTGTTATGGATTTGGGGACTGTGAAAAGACCCCTGGTGGCATGTCTGGTGGAGTAAGTGTGCGTGTCAGAGCTGTGTGTTGACTATGCAAACAATTTGGAGATTTCAACACATTGTTTCTTATAGAAAGAAGAAGTGATGCAGAATAGTATTTTTTATCAGCCCTCTGATTACAATGAAGAGCAAGACTTGCTACTCTGTTCTGGGCCAGCTGCAGCTTTAAACCTCTTATGGCTTGGGGTTCCGCTAGCGGAACGTTTCGACAACATCCGGTGAAATGGCAGAGCACGAAAAAAATAAAAATATATATATATTTAACTTTCATACATTCACAAGTGCAATACACCAAATTAAAGCTTAACTTCTTATTAATCTAGCCACCGTGTCAGATTTCAAAAAGGCTTTACGGTGAAAGCAAACCATGCTATTATCTGAGGACAGCACCCCATCAAACAAACACATGACAATCATAATTCAACCCGCCAGGCGCGACACAAAACTCAGAAATAATGATATAATTCATGCCTTACCTTTGACGAGCTTCTTCTGTTGGCACTCCAATATGTCCCATAAACATCACAAATGGTCCTTTTGTTCGATAAATTCTGTCGTTATATATCCAAAATGTCCATTTATTTGGCGCGTTTGATCCAGAAAAACACCGGTTCCAACTCACGCTACATGACTACAAAATCTCTCATAAGTTACCTGTAATCTTTGTCCAAACATTTCAAACAACTTTCGTAATACAACTTCAGGTATTTTTTTACGTAAATAATCGATAAAATTTAAGATGGAACAAATTGTGTTCAATACCGGACGAAAACAAAGAAAGCGCGGACCAAATCATTAGAGTGCACCTGGAGTGACAGGAAACCAACAGGGCTACTTCTTCATTTCTCTAAAGAAAAACATCAAGAAAAGAAAAGGCTTTATATGTGCCAAGTGAACCTGCAACCTGCAAACACTTCAATAACACTTGACATAAGATCTTCTCTAAGCATTACAGGGATATGGCTCTGAATATATACAGCAACAACTCCCCCATAAGCATTTATGCCTTTTCTATAGATGTTATATCCTTGTATTGCTACTGCTGCATCATCAAATGAATTATCTAGAATTATCTAGTAAGTGAGAAATGGCTAACATATGAATGTTATCTGATGTCAGAAAGTTATTGATTTCATGAACCTTATTTCTAAAGCTCATATATTAATATGGACTATTCTCAGCCCTTTCCTGGGTAGCTTATCAGAAATAGACATAATACTGAAAAGAGCAAACAAAGCAAGAGAAAAACATATACATTCATCAGTCCTCAATTGTTGTGTGTGTGTGTGTGTGAGGTGTGGTTGAAGCTACAAACCCATAGGCTTGGCTCTCATCCCCTCCAGGCTTCTGGGAGGGAGGGCGTACAATGAGCCTGGCATAGCGGATGTAAGCAATGTCCCCACACGCTCTGACAGCTTTCATGGCTGGGATCAGTTCTTTCCTCTTCTGGCGCACAGCTTCAGGATAGTCCTCGTTGAGGAAGATATACGTTCCCCTTAAGTTTTAGGCTATTTCCAGAACAGCTACCGGGGTCCATGACCCTCAGGAACTTGACCACTATCAGCCTGGGCCTGTCACCTGGGCCGGTGGTGGGTTTTCCAGTCCTGTGGGCGCACACCACCTCAATCTTCCTGTGGTCCATCTTCAAATTCTCAGAGATCATTTCCTCACTTTGTCCTCAGAGTCCGTCCAGGTCTCATGTGGAGATTCTGCAATTCCGTCCACAACCGCCTTGATTGTCCCTCGAGTTTTATCTGTCATTGTTATCATGGATTCACATACAGAAGTGATGTCCTCTCTCAATGACTTACAGATTGCTGTCATCTTGCCGTTCTCCTGTTTCAACTATTCGAGCTGACCCTGGGAGAACTGCAACCTGTTCTTCAGGTCCTGGACCTCTCTGGTCAGATCGTCCATTCTTTTATTTGTTGATTCCACGAGTATTTAGACAAAACACTATTTTCTTGTTGTTGTAACAACAACTGCTTGTAGAACTATTTTTGTTTGTATCACGCGTGAAGGGTCTTTTTAACAGAGACACTAATGTCCTCAACGGTACTCCCGCCGGCTTTGGTCTCTTTCATGGTAGCTAGGAACGTATGTTACGCTGTTACTCCTCACAGTTCCAGACAGGGCAGGTCACAGGGAAGATTGAAAACAACAAACAGCAGAGATCTAGACAACCACAAACCCAGGAAAAGCCGTGGTCCCAGCCACAATGGCTAACTGCGTCGTGGGCTGCGTTCAAGGACTCAAGAAAACCCAGCTAGCTTGATATGCATATAGCTAGCAGCTAGGCTAGCTGCAAGCCCAAATAGCTCCTCAGAACGGTCCTTGGTTGGCAGGATCACTGGATAGAGACTAGCAGTCCCAGCAACTGATGCCAAATGCCTTGCGGGATCCAAACTAAAAAGTTAGCTAGCTACTAAGAACTTTCCAATACACTTTCAAAACAACAAACAATAAACTTTTTTGAAACAACAAAACCGAGCTTTTCCTCATTCCTCGTTCAACCGAAGGTGAGTGAGAGGTCAAAGGTCAGCCACACATATTGCTGACAGGTGAATAAAATCGAACACACAGCCATGCAATCTCCATAGACAAACATTGGCAACAAAGGGTTCTACATGTAACCCAAAATTGTTATGCCTGGAACCAAAAAGGAATCTCTTATAGGGACTGCCGAAAAAAACATTTTTTCTAAGAGCAAGCGTTTAGTAGGAATACAATATCAATAAAGCCACACCTTTTAGCTTTTAATCAGTGCCTGCTGCCGACCACATGGTGCTATCCTATCCCTCATCAGAAGGAGAGGGAAAGAGAAAGGAAGAGAGAGACAGAGTGAGAAAGACAGACGGAAAGACGGACAGACAAAGATAGTGGGAAGAGGGAGAAAGAGAGAGAGAGAAATGCCAAGAGCTTCATCTTGATGTTGACTGAGTATGGAGGAATTCTGATGTAATTCTGAATTAACATCTTTGTGGCAGGGTGCTGGAAGTGATGAAACAAAGCTAACCCAATGCGGGGCCTTTATATGCTTCTACACATCCTTGCAATGATCATGACTCACTGTCAGGAAATAGAGTCAAGTGATGGACAGATGGATGATGATGATGAACTGCCCCTATGTAGGAGAAACTTCTTTGGCTAAAAGGGTTCTACCTGGAACCAGAAAGGGTTATCCTACAGGGACAGCTGAAAAATCCTTTATGGTTCTATGTAGTACCTTTTTTGTAATATATCTTCCAGATTTGTGTGTGATAATCAGAAGAAATGTCTGATTCACCTTGAAAAGTTGCCACTAAAATGTTGTCACCACCATGTCAAAACCCCAAAGCTTCTATCTGTTCCTCTTTGGTAATGATCTGACCCTGTCAGTGTCTGGATCCCAATGGGGAGTGGGCGAGCTGATAAAAAGAACGTGCCTTGGACTGCAGAAGCTTTGATGACATGATGTGGAAGGACGGTGAGATCTCCTCAGACACAAAATGGACTCCCTGCGGCCTCAATTACCCAGCAACCCCTGTTGATATCACGGCCGTCTCTCCTTTCCACCCTGCTATGGCAACCCTGTGATGGCTCAGACCCACACAGTGACTCCCTCTCTATACCACAGAGATCAGACACAATCTCTTTTCTCGACAGTGAATCTCCTGAAGGGATTGTTAATGGTGCTCATCACCATCTCACTGCTGAGCCCAGATAACTCCAAATTACCCAAGGTGGATCAAAAGCAACATCTGGCCTTCATGATCAAGAACATGCATATGGAAGGAAGATACCATCCAAATAATAGTTAGGGTTTTTTAACAAAGCCCACACAATCAACAACCGAAAACATGTCAGGCTTTTTAATGGTGTTGGCAAACACTGAGGTTTTGATAAATCAATCTATACCTGTGTAACAGGGTAGATTATGTTCGTCCCTCACTGAGCTCTAACCAGAAATCTCCTCTTCTCAACAATACCTCGGCACTCTATGCAGCGTTACCTGTCGCAAGGGTAACAACTACTTCTTGGTCTCAAAGCAGTTGACATCACCGTTTGGCCGCTACTAGCACACACAGCTAACTTGCAAGCCGTCCCACATCGGCTACACTTGAATTTTCTCATTATATTTTTTATCCTGCTTAGTGGTTGTATTTCTACTCCAGCATCTATTACCTTAGGGCATGGTGATATAAAATGATTGCAGATATGGACTTTCATGGAGGTACTTACTCCGAGAACAATGGGCACTTGAAGGTCAAGTGGGAGAGTGCGGTAGACATTTTGAAAAGACCACCGTCTAGTTCTTATTGAAATTAATTTATACAACTTTGGTCTGTGAGGCTTTTCAGAGATAAAATTGTCATGCTAATTCATTTTGATTGCTACATTGGAATGGCTAACCAAAATGAATTGCTGGGCAAGATGCGACCACTGAGGCGTAAAGGGGATATTTCATAGTGAATTAAACTGATCAAGTAGTGGCATGGATCTTTGTGGATTTCTGATCTAACATTCACACATGGGAAATTTCTATCCATACTTTTTTTTAGCATTCATTTGAATGTGGAATAATTGCCCTATGAGAACTCAGTGAAGGCTGTAACAAATATGAAATTTACGCTATAACAAGAATAGAGGCTGTTTTTTTTTACGCCACTTCACAGAGGAAAAATTTAAATGAAAGGTATGATTATTAACTGGTAGGCCCAGCTCTGATGACGACAGCTAATCATTTTTGTAACTGCTCTTTTTGTTTCTTGATAATATAGATTAGAACATGTTTTACATGTTTGTTTTCTATAAGGTGATAGTAAATTGGGACATCTGTATTACTTCAGCTTCTGAAGTGATACAAAAACAACAACAAATCTGAAGACAGCTTACCAAGAAAAACTTCCAAATGGACTAATTCGAGGCAGAAACAAAAGGCAGAGATTGATTTATTTTGGCTCACTTTAATCCATTGTACAAAAAATAAATTATGTTTATGTCATCCCTTTATAATCTTGATTCTACCACAACTAGGGAAAACACCCATTCCAAAACCCTATTAGCCTGCCAGTCTAACACATAACCACCATTAGAGACCATTAGAGACTAAAAACTGTCATCCATCTCCAGACCAATGAGTAGACAGCTCTGTTGTCTAACTAATCCTCAATGGTGCATGAGATTCAGCTGTCTGCTGGATGAGACGATAACTGCTTTCCAGTGAGCCATCTGGACAGAGCCCACCCTGAGGACAGAGGCCAACTCATGTTGGATCTCTCTCCCTCCCTCTCTCTCTCTCTACTCTCTGTCTGTCTTTCTCTCCACCGATCTCTTTCGCTCTACCTCTGTCTGTCTGTCTGTCTCCCTCTCTCTTTCTCTGTCCCTTTCTCAGCATCTGTCTGTCACTCTCTCGCCCCCTCTCGGTCAATTGTGTTGCTGTTGGGGCCCTTTACGGTATTGATACGAGGAGGTGGGAGACTTGAGATTCGCAGACGGGCTCCCGCCTCAGTAGTCAGTGAGTGCCCCCATCCACACTCTTGACACCCTCAATCTGTCACAGTCGAAACCCAAGGGACCAGCACCTCAGACTGCTGGGACAGCTTTGATAATGCATGGAGCTGAGAGTTGAGCTAATCGAGATAGGCTATGACAAATCGCCTGGAATACTAACTTTGTATACTTTTCAGACATTTTAAAGTGGAGGATATCTATTTGATTTGGGTTTAAGGCACAGGAAAAAACAATGTCCTAGAGGGCAAGCAGGGGCGTCATGCAATGCAAAATCTGAGGGGGCACAAAGTACGTGAGGATAGCTTGGGGGCGGTCCCTAGGGGGACTAGGCTCCCCCATCTGGAAGTTGGACATTTGGCATTTATCAAACCGCTGAAACAGCTTTTTCCTGCAATCTACAGACATAATCATTATGCTTAACTCTATGTAAAAAAAAAAAAAATTCTGCATATCTAAGCATACCTTTTGACCTGTCTGTATCCTCCTGATTTAAAAAAAAAAAAAATTGAAGAAACGAAATATTCTTCTCTGCATCATCTGGGTCAAAGATTGAAAGTAATTCAGTACATTTAGTAATTGCTTGCTTTTCTAAAGTCTACCAACCTTGAAAAAAAAATCTATGCAACATGCAGCAATTTCAAATATTAGGAAATCAGTCCATTTAAATACATTCATTAGGCCCTAATCCTTTGGTTTCGCATGACTGGGAATACAAATGTGCATTTGTTGGTGACAGATACTTTAAAAAAAGGGTAAGGATCAGAAAACCAGTCAGTATCTGGTGTGACCACCATTTGCCTAATGCAGCGTGACACATCTCCTTTGCGTTGAGTTGATTAGGCTGTTGATTGTGGCCTGTAGAATGTTGTCCCACTCTTCTTCAATGGCTCTGCGAAGTTGCTGGATATTGGCGGGAACTGAAATACGCTGTTGTACACGTCAATCCAAAGCATCCAAACATGCTCAATGGGTGACATGTCTGGTGAGTATGCAGGCCATGGAAGAACTGGGACTTTTTCAGCTTAGTACAGATCCTTGCGGAATGTGGGCCGTGCATTATCATGCTGAAACATGAGGTGATGGCGGCGGATGAATGGCACAACAATCAGGATCAGGATCAGGATCAAAATCAGGATATCTCTGTGCATTCAAATTGCCATCGATAAAATGCAATTGTGTTCATTGTCCGATGCTTATGCCTGCCCATATCAAAACCCTACTGCCAACTGCTCACCCACAGAACACCATACACGCTGTCTGGCATCTGCCCGGGTACACTTGCAACAGTGAAGAACACACTTCTTCAGTGTGTCAGTGGCCATCGAAGGTGAGCATTTGCCCACTGAAGATGGTTATGATGTCGAACTGCATTCAGGTCAAGACCCTGGTGAGGACGACGAGCAATCAGATGAGCTTCCCTGAGACGGTTTCTGACAGTTTGTGCAGAAATTCTTCGATTGTGCTAACCCACAATTTCATCAGCTGTCCAGGTGGCTGGTATTAGATGATCCCGCAGGTGAAGAAGCCGGATGTGGAGGTCCTGGGCATGTGATCTGTGGTTGTGAGGCCCGGTTGGACATACTACCAAATACTCTAAAATGATATTGGAGGTGGCTTATGGTAGAGACATGAACATTGAATTCTCTGGCAACTGCTCTGGTGAACATTCCTGTAGTCAGCATGCCAATTCCACGCTCCCTCAACTTGAGAATTCTGCGGCATTGTGTTGTGTGACAAAACTGCATATTTTGTAATGATCATGCTGTTTAATCAGTTTATTGATATGCTGCACCTGTCAGGTGGATGGATTATTTTGGTGAAAAGATAAGAAGAAATGCTCACTAACAGGGATGTAAACGAATTTGTGCACAACATTTGAGAGAAATAAGCTTTTTGTACATATGGAACATTTCTGGGATCTTTTATTTCAGCTCATGAAACATGGGACCAACGTTTAAATTGTTGTGTTTATATTTTAAAATCTGAAATAAATCATTCTCTCTACTATTATTCTGACATTTCACATTCTTAAAATAAAGTGGTGATACTAACTGACCTAAGACAGGGAAGTAGTATCCAGATCCATCGGATGTAGTGATCATAATTTAATAGCCATATCTAGGAAACCCAAAGTTCCAAAGGCTGGGCCTAATATAGTGTATAAGAGGTCCTTCAATAATTTTTGTAGTGATTCCTATGTTATTGATGTAAAGAAAATCTGTTGGTCCGTGCACTTGACACATTTATATAATTGCTTACTCCAGTTGCTCATAAGCATTGTCATGACGTGACCTTGGGGGAGGGGGGGGATCATAGCCCTCTCTATGTCTGCCCAGTGTGAGAGGACCCCTGTCTGCCCAGTGTGAGAGGACCCCTGTCTGCCCAGTGTGAGAGGACCCCTGTCTGCCCAATGTGAGAGGACCCCTGTCTGCCCAGTGTGAGAGGCCTGATAAGGAGGAGGCCATAGATGGATTTGTCTCCTGCTTCAATGTTGGGGGTGACTGAAGCCAAGTGGGTGACTGGCCCGCTTGATTGAAGCGGGATACATGGGTGCCCCTCCTCTCCCTCTAACCTCCCCATCAATCTCTGTCGTTGGTTTCCTAAAGCCTAAATAATTAATTATATCACATTTTGTTATTTATTTGGAATAGTTTTTTTCAAGCATCCGGATGGGAGATGAGTGTTATAAATTGCACAATGTCACGTGTGCTCCCTCTCCGGCCTCTAGGTTACCAGGGTGCTCGTTATGGCGCACACCTGTCACCATCGTTACACGCACCTGCGCATCGTCAGACTCACCTGGACTCCATCACTTCCTTGATGACCTGCCCTATATATGTCACTCCCTTTGGTTCTTTCCCCAGGCGTCACTGTTTCGGTTTCATGTCTGTGCGTTGTTTGAGGTTCGTATTATGTTCCGTTTATTTTATTAAAACGCTCACTCCCTGAACTTGCTTCCTGACTCTCAGCGCACATCGTTACACACAAATCAATTCAATGGAAATGCACACTGTAGGGCGGCCGAGTGCCTATAATAGGTTTACGGCTCCAATTATTTATGTCAAATCGATGTCTCACCATTATTTCTCATGAGTGTTAATGTTGAACGAATATTTTGGCTATGCTGGCATATTGTAAATGATCAAAAAAATGTCATACAATTCTGAACATATTGTTGTTATGCTGATGAATGAGGACCCAAAAGCGACGTAATAGAAACAGAGTCTTTATTCCAGTATCAAACAAACAATGATTCTCCTGGAAATATCCAAGGTAAATCCAAAACAGGAAACTGAAATCCTCTCGTCAGTAGAGAGGAACGACTGGAGACGCGACCACAGACTGCAGGTCGCTTCAGGAAGGCACAGGCCGTAGCTGACATAGACACCTGCTCAACGCAGCATCTGAAGAAGGCAAAAACACGACAGGGCGGAACAAGGACACAGGACAGCAAACATCAAACAAGAATCCGACAAGGACAGACGCGGAAAACAGAGGGAGAAATAGGGACTCTAATCAGAGGGCAAAATAGGGGACAGGTGTGAAAGAGTAAATGAGGTCGTTAGGAGAATGAGAAACAGCTGGGAGCAGGAACGGAACGATAGAGAGAGAGAGCGGGAGAGGGAGAGAGGGAGGAGGAGAGAGAGAGAGAGAAAGAGGGAAAGAACCTAATAAGACCAGCAGAGGGAAGCACAGGGACAAGACATGATGATCAAAGACAAAACATGACAGTACCCCCCCACTCACCGAGCGCCTCCTGGCGCACTCGAGGAGGAACCCTGGCGGCAACGAAGGAAATCATCAATCAACGAACGGTCCAGCACGTCCCGAGATGGAACCCAACTCCTCTCCTCAGGACCGTAACCCTCCCAATCCACTAAGTACTGGTGACCACGTCCCCGAGAACGCATGTCCATGATCTTCCGTACCTTGTAAATAGGAGCGCCCTCGACAAGGACGGGGGGGGGGGAAGACGAACGGGGGCGCGAAGAAAAGGCTTGACACAAGAGACATGGAAGACAGGGTGGACGCGACGAAGATGTCGCGGAAGAAGCAGTCGCACAGCGACAGGATTGACGACCTGAGAGACACGGAACGGACCAATGAACCGCGGAGTCAACTTGCGAGAAGCTGTCGTAAGGGGAAGGTTACGAGTGGAAAGCCACACTCTCTGACCGCGACAATACCTAGGACTCCTAATCCTACGTTTATTGGCGGCTCTCACAGTCTGCGCCCTGTAACGGCAAAGTGCAGACCTGACCCTCCTCCAGGTGCGCTCACAACGTTGGACAAAAGCCTGAGCGGAGGGAACGCTGGACTCGGCGAGCTGGGACGAGAACAGAGGAGGCTGGTACCCAAGACTACTCTGAAACGGAGATAGCCCGGTAGCAGACGAAGGAAGCGAGTTGTGAGCGTACTCAGCCCAGGGGAGCTGTTCTGCCCAAGACGCAGGGTTTCGAAACGAAAGGCTGCGTAATATGCGACCAATCGACTGATTGGCCCTTTCTGCTTGACCGTTAGACTGGGGATGAAACCCGGAAGAGAGACTGACGGAAGCACCAATCAAACGACAGAACTCCCTCCAAAACTGTGACGTGAATTGCGGACCTCTGTCTGAAACGGCGTCTAACAGGAGGCCATGAATTCTGAACACATTCTCAATGATGATTTGTGCCGTCTCCTTAGCGGAAGGAAGCTTAGCGAGGGGAATGAAATGTGCCGCCTTAGAGAACCTATCGATAACCGTAAGAATCACAGTCTTCCCCGCAGACGAAGGCAGACCGGTAATAAAGTCTAAGGCGATGTGAGACCATGGTCGAGAAGGAATGGGAAGCGGTCTGAGACGACCGGCAGGAGGAGAGTTACCTGACTTAGTCTGCGCGCAGTCCGAACAAGCAGCCACGAAACGGCGCGTGTCCCGCTCCTGAGTAGGCCACCAAAACCGCTGGCGAATAGAAGCAAGCGTACCCCGAACGCCGGGATGGCCAGCTAACTTGGCAGAGTGAGCCCACTGAAGAACAGCCAGACGAGTAGAGACAGGAACGAACAGAAGGTTACTAGGACAAGCGCGCGGCGACGCAGTGTGAGTGAGTGCTTGCTTTACCTGTCTCTCAATTCCCCAGACAGTCAACCCGACAACACGCCCTTCAGGGAGAATCCCCTCGGGGTCGGTAGAAGCCACAGAAGAACTAAAGAGACGGGATAAGGCATCAGGCTTGGTGTTCTTATTTCCCGGACGATAGGAAATCACGAACTCGAAACGAGCGAAAAACAACGCCCAACGAGCTTGACGTGCATTAAGTCGTTTGGCAGAACGGATGTACTCAAGGTTCTTATGGTCAGTCCAAACGACAAAAGGGACGGTCGCCCCCTCCAACCACTGTCGCCATTCGCCTATGGCTAAGCGGATGGCGAGCAGTTCGCGGTTACCCACATCATAGTTGCGTTCCGATGGCGACAGGCGATGAGAAAAGTAAGCGCAAGGATGGACCTTATCGTCAGACTGGAAGCGCTGAGACAGAATGGCTCCCACGCCCACCTCTGAAGCGTCAACCTCGACAATGAATTGTTTAGTGACGTCAGGAGTAACAAGGATAGGGGCGGATGTAAAACGCTTCTTGAGGAGATCAAAAGCTCCCTGGGCGGAACCGGACCACTTAAAGCAAGTCTTGACAGAAGTCAGAGCTGTGAGAGGGGCAGCCACTTGACCGAAATTACGAATGAAACGCCGATAGAAATTAGCGAAACCGAGAAAGCGCTGCAACTCGACACGTGACTTAGGAACGGGCCAATCGCTGACAGCCTGAACCTTAGCGGGATCCATCTGAATGCCTTCAGCGGAAATAACAGAACCGAGAAATGTGACAGAGGAGACATGAAAGGCGCACTTCTCAGCCTTCACGTAGAGACAATTCTCTAAAAGGCGCTGGAGTACACGTCGAACGTGCTGAACATGAATCTCGAGTGACGGTGAAAAAATCAGGATATCGTCAAGGTAAACGAAAACAAAAATGTTCAGCATGTCTCTCAGTACATCATTAACTAATGCCTGAAAGACAGCTGGAGCATTAGCGAGACCGAACGGCAGAACCCGGTATTCAAAATGCCCTAACGGAGTGTTAAACGCCGTTTTCCACTCGTCCCCCTCTCTGATGCGTACGAGATGGTAAGCGTTACGAAGGTCCAACTTAGTAAAGAACCTGGCTCCCTGCAAAATCTCGAAGGCTGACGACATAAGGGGAAGCGGATAACGATTCTTAACCGTTATGTCATTCAGCCCTCGATAATCCACGCAGGGGCGCAGAGTACCGTCCTTCTTCTTAACAAAGAAAAATCCCGCTCCGGCGGGAGAGGAAGAAGGCACCACGGTACCGGCGTCGAGAGAAACAGACAGATAATCCTCGAGAGCCTTACGTTCGGGAGCCGACAGAGAGTATAGTCTACCCCGAGGGGGAGTGGTCCCCGGAAGGAGATCAATACAACAATCATACGACCGGTGAGGAGGAAGGGAGCTGGCTCTGGACCGACTGAAGACCGTGCGCAGATCATGATATTCCTCCGGCACTCCTGTCAAATCACCAGGTTCCTCCTGAGTAGAGGGGACAGAAGACACAGGAGGGATAGCAGACATTAAACACTTCACATGACAAGAAACGTTCCAGGATAGGATAGAATTACTAGACCAATTAATAGAAGGATTATGACATACTAGCCAGGGATGACCCAAAACAACAGGTGTAAAAGGTGAACGAAAAATCAAAAAGGAAATGGTCTCACTGTGGTTACCAGATACTGTGAGGGTTAAAGGTAGTGTCTCACATCTGATACTGGGGAGAAGACTACCATCTAAGGCGAACATGGGCGTGTGCTTCCCTAACTGTCTGAGAGGAATGTCATGTTTCCGAGCCCATGCTTCGTCCATAAAACAACCCTCAGCCCCAGAGTCTATCAAAGCACTGCAGGAAGCAGCCGAACCGGTCCAGCGTAGATGGACCGACAAGGTAGTACAGGATCTTGATGGAGAGACTTGAGTAGTAGCGCTCACCAGTAGCCCTCCGCTTACTGATGAGCTCTGGCTTTTACTGGACATGACATGACAAAATGTCCAGCAGAACCGCAATAGAGGCAAAGGCGGTTGGTGATTCTCCGTTCCCTCTCCTTAGTCGAGATGCGAATACCTCCCAGCTGCATGGGCTCAGTCTCTGAGCCGGTGGGAGGAGATGGTTGAGAAGCGGAGAGGGGAAGCACCGTTAACGCGAGCTCTCTTCCACGAGCTCGATGACGAAGATCTATCCGTCGTTCTATGCGGATGGCGAGTGCAATCAAAGAGTCCACGCTGGAAGGAACCTCCCGGGAGAGAATCTCATCCTTAACCTCAGCGTGAAGTCCCTCCAGAAAACGAGCGAGCAACGCCGGCTCGTTCCAGTCACTGGAGGCAGCAAGAGTGCGAAACTCTATAGAGTAATCCGTTATGGATCGATCACCTTGACATAGGGAAGCCAGGGCCCTGGAAGCCTCCTTCCCAAAAACTGAACGATCAAAAACCCGTATCATCTCCTCTTTAAAGTTCTGATAATCGTTAGAACACTCAGCCCTTGCCTCCCAGATAGCTGTGCCCCACTCCCGAGCCCGACCAGTAAGGAGTGATATGACGTAAGCGATCCGAGCTCTCTCTCTTGAGTACGTGTTGGGCTGGAGAGAGAACACAATATCACACTGGGTGAGAAAGGAGCGACACTCAGTGGGCTGCCCAGAGTAACATGGTGGGTTATTAACCCTAGGTTCCGGAGACTCGGAAGACCAGGAAGTAGCTGGTGGCACGAGATGAAGACTCTGAAACTGTCCAGAGAGATCGGAGACCTGAGCGGCCAGGGTCTCAACGGCATGACGAGCAGCAAACAATTCCTGCTCGTGTCTGCCGAGCATTGCTCCCTGGAACTCGACGGCAGTGTTGAGAGAATCCATAGTCGCTGGGTCCATCTTGGTCGGATTCTTCTGTTATGCTGATGAATGAGGACCCAAAAGCGACGTAATAGAAACAGAGTCTTTATTCCAGTATCAAACAAACAATGATTCTCCTGGAAATATCCAAGGTAAATCCAAAACAGGAAACTGAAATCCTCTCGTCAGTAGAGAGGAACGACTGGAGACGCGACCACAGACTGCAGGTCGCTTCAGGAAGGCACAGGCCGTAGCTGACATAGACACCTGCTCAACGCAGCATCTGAAGAAGGCAAAAACACGACAGGGCGGAACAAGGACACAGGACAGCAAACATCAAACAAGAATCCGACAAGGACAGAAGCGGAAAACAGAGGGAGAAATAGGGACTCTAATCAGAGGGCAAAATAGGGGACAGGTGTGAAAGAGTAAATGAGGTCGTTAGGAGAATGAGAAACAGCTGGGAGCAGGAACGGAACGATAGAGAGAGAGAGCGGGAGAGGGAGAGAGGGAGGAGGAGAGAGAGAGAGAGAAAGAGGGAAAGAACCTAATAAGACCAGCAGAGGGAAGCACAGGGACAAGACATGATGATCAAAGACAAAACATGACAATTGTCATGTATAATGCTAATGCAGATGCACCAATAAATTGTCCTGTACACGTATTGCATGACGTTGTCATATATTTTCCCTTATGTCTAAGCTTCTAATGTGACTCAGACTCAAGTAAATATTGTGAAGAAGTGTATCTGTGAACTGTATTCTGTAATTAGTTACGGAACAATAGAAATGCAATTGTATATTCCTGCTGTTCATCTGATATCTAACAGTCCGTGATCAGAATTGGTGACCATGAGAGCATTTTGCAAAGAAAATGGGTTGAGGAATACTGTTTTGTCTGGGCAAGACATGCGGCCCATTGTTTATCTTGTTACCTGGCAACAACCACAAGGGTGTTTCAAAGAGCTGTCAGTCAAGGTGAAATCATGAATATTAGCTCCCTGCCCAATCAGCCATTCTTCAGTCTTCATGATATTTAGAGTTGAGAGAAAAGGTAGAATTTCTTAAATTCAGAGCATTTGATTTAATAGGGTAAAAATATTATAGGCGATGTTTTGGTCATTCAAAGGATATTTTTATTTGGGAAATAGGATGACTGTACAGGACCTTTAAGACAACCTTGAGGGAATAAGATGTCTATGAATATTTATTTTTTTAACTCACATTTCTGTCGGTGTCTGTGAAAGAGACCGACAGATGTCAGATGGATAGACACACAAAGAAACAACCATGTCATGTATTGACCTGAGTTTTAAATGGTGCCACTCAACCTTTAAAATGAAAGTCAATAGTCATCACAGGTATTCAGACATTACATTTACATTTAAGTCATTTAGCAGACGCTCTTATCCAGAGCGACTTACAAATTGGTGCATTCACCTTATGACATCCAGTGGAACGGCCACTTTACAATAGTGCATCTAAATCTTTTAAGGGGGGGGGGAGTGAGAAGGATTACTTTATCCTATCCTAGGTATTCCTTAAAGAGGTGGGGTTTCAGGTGTCTCCGGAAGGTGGTGATTGACTCCGCTGTCCTGGCGTCGTGAGGGAGTTTGTTCCACCATTGGGGGGCCAGAGCAGCGAACAGTTTTGACTGGGCTGAGCGGGAACTGTACTTCCTCAGTGGTAGGGAGGCGAGCAGGCCAGAGGTGGATGAACGCAGTGCCCTTGTTTGGGTGTAGGGCCTGATCAGAGCCTGGAGGTACTGAGGTGCCGTTCCCCTCACAGCTCCGTAGGCAAGCACCATGGTCTTGTAGCGGATGCGAGCTTCAACTGGAAGCCAGTGGAGAGAGCGGAGGAGCGGGGTGACGTGAGAGAACTTGGGAAGGTTGAACACCAGACGGGCTGCGGCGTTCTGGATGAGTTGTAGGGGTTTAATGGCACAGGCAGGGAGCCCAGCCAACAGCGAGTTGCAGTAATCCAGACGGGAGATGACAAGTGCCTGGATTAGGACCTGCGCCGCTTCCTGTGTGAGGCAGGGTCGTACTCTGCGGATGTTGTAGAGCATGAACCTACAGGAACGGGCCACCGCCTTGATGTTGGTTGAGAACGACAGGGTGTTGTCCAGGATCACGCCAAGGTTCTTAGCGCTCTGGGAGGAGGACACAATGGAGTTGTCAACCGTGATGGCGAGATCATGGAACGGGCAGTCCTTCCCCGGGAGGAAGAGCAGCTCCGTCTTGCCGAGGTTCAGCTTGAGGTGGTGATCCGTCATCCACACTGATATGTCTGCCAGACATGCAGAGATGCGATTCGCCACCTGGTCATCAGAAGGGGGAAAGGAGAAGATTAGTTGTGTGTCGTCTGCATAGCAATGATAGGAGAGACCATGTGAGGTTATGACAGAGCCAAGTGACTTGGTGTATAGCGAGAATAGGAGAGGGCCTAGAACAGAGCCCTGGGGGACACCAGTGGTGAGAGCACGTGGTGAGGAGACAGATTCTCGCCACGCCACCTGGTAGGAGCGACCTGTCAGGTAGGACGCAATCCAAGCGTGGGCCGCGCCGGAGATGCCCAACTCGGAGAGGGTGGAGAGGAGGATCTGATGGTTCACAGTATCGAAGGCAGCCGATAGGTCTAGAAGGATGAGAGCAGAGGAGAGAGAGTTAGCTTTAGCAGTGCGGAGCGCCTCCGTGATACAGAGAAGAGCAGTCTCAGTTGAATGACTAGTCTTGAAACCTGACTGATTTGGATCAAGAAGGTCATTCTGAGAGAGATAGCGGGAGAGCTGGCCAAGGACGGCACGTTCAAGAGTTTTGGAGAGAAAAGAAAGAAGGGATACTGGTCTGTAGTTGTTGACATCGGAGGGATCGAGTGTAGGTTTTTTCAGAAGGGGTGCAACTCTCGCTCTCTTGAAGACGGAAGGGACGTAGACATCATCAGAGTCCCTTCCATAAACCAATGTCACAGCGTTCCCACAGCGAACAGGAATGCCTAGTCCTGGACTTAAAAAGCACTTTCATTGGAGATTTTCCATTCGGCTTGTTTTTCTTTTGAAGACCTATGAATGGTAGAAGAGGTGGCAGTGGAGAGTACCACAGTACTAAAATGAGAGTACTAACACGTGTTGTTTAGCTTAGGCCTACTGGCCGGGTCTCTTTGAAAATCCGACCACTTTTAGATTGGAACTTTGTTTCATTATGCGGCAGACTCTTACACCTCGTACCGATGGAGCTTCTCCCATTACAGAGACAATCCGGGATTCAAAGAATAACAAAGCAGTCATCCTGCAACTCATTTGGGTCACAAACTGGATCTACCTATCTAGGATTGCCCCTTTAAGGCCCCCCAACACAACCAAGAAATGAGAATGGGTGCACATCTGCCAATATGTTGTGAGCACATCACGGCATATTGTCAACCTCCAAATATTACAGCTAGAAACTGCTGCGGGGAAATGCTTCTGGGGGCGTGAGACACTTACCATTATGAGGAACAGGGATGGCAGACGTACGTATACCAAGAGAACGGATGGATTAACATGGTGAGCAACCTACCAAACAGAAACAGCACATACGTATAGTCTTTTCATTTTTGAAATGACTGGTGTGGGATTTTAGACTAGCGCTTCTGGTTAAGAACCTTTTTTTAATCCAATTGTCATATCATTCATTTGTGTGTTCGTGTTTTTGAATTTAAAGCGTCGTGTGTGTGTTTGTGTGTGTGTGTCATGCTCAGAAGGACAGCGACGCTGCAGTACAGTGGCTAAATTCAGCCCCTCCTTGCCTCACTAAGTGAAGGGAACGAAGGATGTTGTGCTATGCATAAATGCCCGCAGCACTTTATTAAGACCTATAAAATCCACAAGTCAAGGAGCGTCACCTGACCCCTGGAGAATTATAAATTAGCCACGTTGCTCAAGCAAAACGACAATTTCACACCGCTATCTTCTCTCTGTTCCCCCCGTCTCACTGCACACTGATAAGGCCTTTATATAGCTATAATGGGTCTGGTTGTATGTTTTGAAGTGACAAAACGCTGATGTGGCTTCAGTCAAATGGCTATACTTTCTTTCCCATTAGAACAGGCTGGTGGTGGACCTTAGGCGTGGGCTGATGCCCAGTTGGCTTAATTGCCTTTCTTTACCAGTTCGTTGTATCGTTTGAAACAAGTACACATTAATGAGACTGGGAGAGCGAGTGAGCGATATGTGTCCCGTCATGCAGAAAACAATTTGGCCTGGGAGCAGAGGATCTAAATTCCCTGTCTCTGTGACTGCACAGTGCCGTGTCAGAGCGAACAAAGCACAACTTGACTGTGGGGTCACATCGGATCAGGTGAGACCGAGACCGCTTCTCATTAGCCCAATAGTAAGATAGATGCGTAAGTAAATGGTATCTTATGCAGGCATAAAGTTAATTTGCTATGCCACAGCACTCTTTAACGATGCTGTCTTTAGAGAGTCCAAGGCCTCTGAAGTGTGTTTCTTGTATTAGGTGTGTTGTGACAGGATTCAACCATTAAAGATAACGGGGCCAATGTGACCTAAAGTTTACCTCACACTGATTGTAGATGTTAATCTCTTCAAAAAATCTGTTTTGCTATTTGAAGAGTCTTAGGAAAACTATGCATTCGAGTCAAAAGGTCAAAGTTTGACCACATACAAATCTGTTTTTTCCCAATGGCGAAGGTGCATAAAGATGGAGTAATTCAGATATTATGTCCTGGTCTTTTAGCACTACCCACACAGTTCCTAAACTACGGTGTGCAACATGGTTCAATGCGCCAGTAAATCAGCACAATCTACTTTTTTAGCTTTTTCAAATTCTTGAAGCTAGAATTGGGATCATGTATACGGCGCTAACGCTGATCAAAAAAGGAGTAACGGAGAGCAATGTGCAATGCGACGAACTTAGCAAACGAGGCATTAGTGGTAAGTATATGGGGAATACCATCCTTATGCACCTTTGCCATTGTATTGCTCAAAGTGCAATCCTTTAAAATGACTGTAACCGAGAAGACCACATAGAAAGAGGAACTGAAGACTTCCTTACATTTCCTTGTTCTCTAACTTTGACTGATACCATTCATATCTGCGCTTCAAGACATCAGAGAACTTACCTTTTATCACATGTCCGATGTGGATTCATAGCTTCATCCATGGAATTAGACTCAATCAAGAGCATTTTAATTGTGTTGGGTAAAAAAAAAAAAAAGACAAAGGAGTGAAAGAAAAGGACATGGGTACAGCTGGGAGTAATCAAAGGGAAGTGTGATCAGATGAGAATAGTGGTGTTCTTTTCACACATACCCCTGATGACATTTACATGCCAACCAATATATCATTATTACTCGGGATACTCAAGTACTCTGTTTTTTTTAGTTGACCCATATTAACATTATATCCCATTTACAATAACATAAATAGGCTTGTAAAAACCAGAATAAGATGCCTGGGATATGCTGATCTTAGACTGGGTAAACATCTTATCCCGTTTATTGTTTTTCGCGGCCTGCGTAAGTTTTATTGCATAGTATCACCATAGTATCACCGGAACAGTAATAGTTTGAATAGTTACTGAAGTCTGGACACTGACTGTAGGCCTCACATGTACCCTATTATAATAGTTACTGAAGTCTGGACACTGACTGTAGGCCTCACATGTACCCTATTATAATAGTTACTGGAGTCTGGACACTGACTGTAGGCCTCACATGTACCCTATTATAATAGTTACTGAAGTCTGGACACTGACTGTAGGCCTCACATGTACCCTATTATAATAGTTACTGAAGTCTGGACACTGACTGTAGGCCTCACATGTACCCTATTATAATAGTTACTGAAGTCTGGACACTGACTGTAGGCCTCACATGTACCCTATTATAATAGCTACTGAAGTCCGGACACTGACTGTAGGCCTCACATGTACCCTATTATAATAGTAACTGAACTCTGGACACTGACTGTAGGCCTCACATGTACCCTATTATAATAGTAACTGAAGTCTGGACACTGACTCTAGGCCTCACATGTACCCTATTATAATAGTAACTGAAGTCTGGACACTGACTGTAGGCCTCACATGTACCCTATTATAATAGCTACTGAAGTTTGGACACTGACTGTAGGCCTCACCTGTACCCTATTATAATAGTAACTGAAGTCTAGACACTGACTGTAGGCCTCACATGTACCCTATTATAATAGTAACTGAAGTCTGGACACTGACTGTAGGCCTCACATGTACCCTATTATAATAGTAACTGAAGTCTGGACACTGACTCTAGGCCTCACATGTACCCTATTATAATAGTTACTGAAGTCTGGACACTGACTGTAGGCCTCACATGTACCCTATTATAATAGTTACTGGAGTCTGGACACTGACTGTAGGCCTCACATGTAGCCTATTATAATAGCTACTGAAGTCTGGACACTGACTGTAGGCCTCACATGTACCCTATTATAATAGTTACTGAAGTCTGGACACTGACTGTAGGCCTCACATGTACCCTTAAATAATAGCTACTGAAGTCTGGACACTGACTGTAGGCCTCACATGTACCCTATTATAATAGTTACTGAAGTCTGGACACTGACTGTAGGCCTCACATGTACCCTATTATAATAGTTACTGGAGTCTGGACACTGACTGTAGGCCTCACATGTACCCTATTATAATAGTAACTGAAGTCTGGACACTGACTGTAGGCCTCACATGTACCCTATTATAATAGTAACTGAAGTCTGGACACTGACTGTAGGCCTCACATGTACCCTATTATAATAGTAACTGAAGTCTGGACACTGACTGTAGGCCTCACATGTACCCTATTATAATAGTAACTGAAGTCTGGACACTGACTGTAGGCCTCACATGTACCCTATTATAATATTAACTCCTGTAGAATTAAGTGTTTCTTGATAGGCCAAATGTTAATTTTGTGTGGTGAAATATGATTAATTTATTTCATCTTAAAAAAAATGTAATATACTGTAGCCTAAATGTGCAAAAATGTCCGCAACATAAAAGCTGACTGTATTTCACTCTCTAAACATGCATCCAAGACGAACTGAATAGTATCAGAAACATAGTGGATCGTTTTTATAGCTTTTCAACATCAGTAGAAATCCACTTTTTCAACCTGAAAGATGATGGCTAGAGCTTACCCATGATGTTGCACAACGATTTATGTCAATAAGTCATTTGTTTTAGACAAAGAATGATATATTTGTGTTTGAAGTGACAAATCCGAACTGCCCACTTTGTGCAAGTCTGTGTGAACGCGGTGTCTTATCCTATGATATGACATAGAAATGATTGACAGCCTACGTTTCGTTTCAGGGCTGGGTTTTATTTGAATGTTACCACCCACCAGCATGGCGTTGTTTATGAATCAGAAACAGCTGCAAAGTTCTTCTTCTTCGTTACTAAAATGAGCCCAACCGCCTTGTGTCCACTTTGCCGTCTGAGCCATGGAGAAAATGAAACTAGGAGGTGCAAACGTACGTATTTTTTTCTTCAATGTTTTAATTGGTGTAACGTTAGCTAGAAACCACAAGTGTCTATCCAGATAATTAAAAGTCACCTGCGAAAAAAATAAATATGAATTTTATAGTTACATGTTATTTGTGGCGTGCATGATTATGACTAAAGTCAATGTAGCCTATAATTTCACTTCCCCTGTGAGAACCATGAGCAAGGGCTGACGTGGCTTTGCTCTACCACAGCCGAAGCCTACCAGCAGCGTAACGTTACCTACCAAAGGTTCCCCCGTGTCCATTACAATGTAGAAAAACGCAGATCAGCTTTCTTTCAATAGTTACCCATGTTACTGGAGCTTCATCTTATTCTTTCTAACTATTTATATGGCGGATTCGCGTCCACAATTTATGTAAGATGACACAACTTTGGCGATAACAATAGATGGCAAAGCCAAAGTGGTTTCCATCTGTGGGGATGTTTTCCCTAAATCAATGCTTATGACAAATCCATGACCAGCCACAGAGCCAGCTGGCTAATCTTTTGAATATGTTGTAGTTAAAAAAAAACAGCAACAACATATACAGTGGGGCAAAAAAGTATTTAGTCAGCCACCAATTGTGCAAGTTCTCCCACTTAAAAAGATGAGTGAGGCCTGTAATCTTCATCATAGGTACACTTCAACTATGACAGACAAAATGAGAAAAAAAATCCAGCAAATCACATTGTAGGATTTTTAATGAATTTATTAGCAAATTATGGTGGAAAATAAGTATTTGGTCACCTACAAACAAGCAAGATTTCTGGCTCTCGCAGACCTGTAACTTCTTGTTTAAGAGGATCCTCTGTCCTCCACTCGTTACCTGTATTAATGGCACCTGTTTGAACTTGTTATCAGTATAAAAGACACCTGTCCACAACCTCAAACAGTCACACTCCAAACTCCACTATGGCCAAGACCAAAGAGCTGTCAAAGGACACCAGAAACAAAATTGTAGACCTGCACCAGGCTGGGAAGACTGAATCTGCAATAGGTAAGCAGCTTGGTTTGAAGAAATCAACTGTGGGAGCAATTATTAGGAAATGGAAGACATACAAGACCACTGATAATCTCCCTCGATCTGGGGCTCCACGCAAGATCTCACCCCGTGGGGTCAAAATGATCACAAGAACGTTGAGCAAAAATCCCAGAACCATACGGGGGGACCTAGTGAATGACCTGCAGAGAGCTGGGACCAAAGTAATAAAGCCTACCATCAGTAACACACTATGCCGCCAGGGACTCAAATCCTGCAGTGCCAGACGTGTCCCCCTGCTTAAGCCAGTATAAGTCCAGGCCCGTCTGAAGTTTGCTAGAGAGCATTTGGATGATCCAGAAGAAGATTGGGAGAATGTCATATGGTCAGATGAAACCAAAATAGAACTTTTTGGTAAAAACTCAACTCGTCATGTTTGGAGGACAAAGAATGCTGAGTTGCATCCAAAGAACACCATGCCTACTGTGAAACATGGGGGTGGAAACATCATGCTTTGGGGCTGTTTTTCTGCAAAGGGACCAGGACGACTGATCCATGTAAAGGACAGAATGAATGGGGCCATGTATCGTGAGATTTTGAGTGAAAACCTCCTTCCATCAGCAAGGGCATTGAAGATGAAACGTGGCTGGGTCTTTCAGCATGACAATGATCCCAAACACACCGCCCGGGCAACGAAGGAGTGGCTTCGTAAGAAGCATTTCAAGGTCCTGGAGTGGCCTAGCCAGTCTCCAGATCTCAACCCCATAGAAAATCTTTGGAGGGAGTTGAAAGTCCGTGTTGCCCAGCAACAACCCCAAAACATCACTGCTCTAGAGGAGATCTGCATGGAGGAATGGGCAAAAATACCAGCAACAGTGTGTGAAAACCTTGTGAAGACTTACAGAAAATGTTTGACCTCTGTCATTGCCAACAAAGGGTATATAACAAAGTATTGAGATAAACTTTTGTTATTGACCAAATACTTATTTTCCACCATAATTTGCAAATAAATTCATTAAAAATCCTACAATGTGATTTTCTGGATTTTTTTTCTCATTTTGTCTGTCATAGTTGAAGTGTACCTATGATGAAAATTACAGTCCTCTCATCTTTTTAAGTGGGAGAACTTGCACAATTGGTGGCTGACTAAATACTTTTTTGCCCCACTGTAACTTTAGCTAGCTAGTTAGATAAGGTTAGCAGGTTAGCATGCTAGCTATATGTTGATGTTTATCAACTCCACATGGAAATTCCCACACCCGATTTGTGAATATGTACAAGTAGCCTTCGTCATTCTTCAGAGGGTTGGGGGGTCCTTTAAAACCGGCCAACAAACTGATGTAATTTGGAAATTTTGCAAGGAAAATCTCCCCGGTCCCCAAACGTCTTCGCTCCGTGAGAGAAGCAGAAATGAAAGATAACACTTTACAGATGTCAACTAGATTGTTGATGATCATTCTATCGATTTATGACATTATTATTGAGTACCAAGTAATGACAAAAGAGAAGTATGTATCAAATTTTGGAGAAGTTGACAAACAAATAGCCTACTTATGGTCAGATTATGATTTAATTTTTTTATCTAAGTGAGGCAACAACAAAAAATCCCGCAGCCCCTGTCAAAAAAATAATTCACGGGCAAATTATGAATATTTCGTTTATTCATGGATAAAGGGATACTCGTGAGCGGGATATCAAAGGTGCATGTAAACATCTTATCCTGAATAAGACCTTAACTGGGTTATGAGCTACTATCCGGAATACTGTGTGCATGTAAAAGTTATCACTGTGAATCAAGCATCAAGCACACATGACTACATTCACACGTGAGTACATTCACACACACACACACAATTAAATTAGCCCCAGGGATGAGGCTCTCTTTATCCTCATGTTTTTCGAAGGAAAATAACTACATGTCAGTGATATGTGTACAATATCCTTATGATCTCACTCTTTCTGTGATGCTCACTCTCTTATATTCCTGTAACATAAATGCAAGTAAAAAATATTCACGGAACAGTATACACGGTGAATGTACACATTATATCCAATATAAACAGCAGCACTTTGATGTAGTGTGGAGGTGTGCCACTTGCAATGAGCTTCATATTAAAACATAGGCAATTTAAACCATAACTTTGAAATATTAATTGATACTACACATTGACGGACATACTTACTGTTTTTAACTTATGTGACGTAGATCTTTCTATATATATTTATGTATTGAAAAGATATGATTCTGTTATAATGATGCTTTACATCCATGATCATCCCCTAAAACATGATTATACAAGTTTGCAAGAAAGTGAGCTTCAGGTAAAGTGACAAAGTTCTAGACAGAAGTACAATACTGGATGTGTCACACTTAAGAACAAGATTATGTCAACTTGTTCCCATTGTATATCAGGAGGTACACACACACACACACACATACACACACACACACGATAAAGGGCCAGGCAGGTGTCTATCAGTAAGTGCCTCATGACAGACAGTCCTATGCACCAGATAAACAATGTTCTGTCAATGTCAAGTTAAATAGTCACTGACAAATCCATCCAAGAGTTTCTCCTCCAACACCTTGACACAACAAACTATTGTCCAAGTCACCCCCCCCCCCCACACACACCTTCAGATTTCTTTCCATAGGGATAGGTAGAAAAATGCTTGGTTCCTCACACATGCATAGACTCCCAATGATATCCTGCTTGCCGTGCTGAAACAACCCAGGCTATATACAGTAGGATTTGTACTTCAGTTTGTGACGTGGCATGTGGGTCCCGATGATGATGCTGTGGTGTGTTGCTTTCATTGGCTAGTACGGACATCTGTGCACTGTCACATAGTAGGGCTCCTCTGGTCTGTGGAGTGGGGGTGTGTAGTGGTTTGAGAAAAAATGTGTTTGCCCTCTGTTCCCCTTCTGCCATGATTGGCAAAAAAAACCTGGGATGGGGGTAGGGGGTTAGAGAGAGGGAGAAAGGGGGATAAACAGTAGAATTGAGAAAACAAGGTGTTTCATCACTCGTGGTTGTTCATTGTCATTTATACAGGGTGACTTCATCTTGAGTGAACTATGAACTTTATAAAAGGGAAAAATAAAATCAACTTCCCAAGTAAGCTGATTTGTTCCTTTTAATCTCTTATTCTTATCTGTATTTTTTGAAACTGCATTGTTGGTTAGGGGCTCGTAAGTAAGCATTTCACTGTATTCGGCGCATGTGACTAATGCAATTTGATTTGACAATACAAACCCTCCTAATATTCCAACAAGTGGTGTATAATGACAGCTTAAGGACTATGTAGGATTACATTGAACAGGTCTCTCTTGTAAAAGAGATTTTATCTCAGTGAGAATAACCTGTACAAATAAAGGTTAAATAAAACATACTATTTGAATCCTCCCCATCTTTATCTGTATACTTCATGTACTATTCCAAAGCTACTTTTTTATTAACATTTAGAAATGATTCACCATGAGCAATGGTCAAATTAGACACCCTAGACCCCTCATATGCAGCTTTCATACATTTAAATATGAGTCTGGAAATCTGCAAAGAAATTCATGAATTTGAGGCTACCGGGAAAATAAATATTTACGACGCACCCAATTTCCCTTTTTCTCCCCATCTCTGGTAATTGTGTGATACATTTTGTTATCTCTGTGGAAGAATGAAAATCAATCTTACAACATTGGCTGTGAGACAGAGGCATTGAGATTCTGCAATTTCACCCAATTTTACAGTCATAGTTTTTCTAGGCAGGGATTCACACAGCCCTGCACCATGGACACATAATATTCCTATGGCTTCAGAAATTCACTAAATAATTGGATAAACTGCAGTAGCCAATGTTTACCCCTGGTAAAAAAAAAAGGAGTTTACGGTTTTCTGCAGTGCGGGTTTGACTTAATTTGGTTATTCGTTTTCTTTCCTTCTCAGTCCAAAAATAGCGCACACTCTCAACACCACAGTATATTTCCTTAGTCTTCTTAAACAACACAGCCATTTGAAGTAGCCTGGTCCTTTGAAGTAGCCTCTTTGGGCTTTTTAATTTGTAACCCTCTGCATTAAGTAATTTTCTAGCAGTATAGCGCCTTTAGATTTTTCTCATGCCTTTTTTTTTTACATCAAAGTAATTTTCGCAGAGGAAAATGCAACCACCAATTATGTATTTTCTGTGGAAAAGAGAACATTTTTGCTATGAATAGGTGTAAGTTTTACCTTTTAAAACTCCAACGAATAATGTTAGAATTGGTAGATGGCATGATGTTCTCAGATCTGCACTACTGCTCATCTCAAATCAAATCAAACCAAATGTTATTGGTCACATACGTACACATATTTCGCAGATGTTATTGAGGGTACAGCTAAAAACTTGTGTTCCGACTTAGACTTAGAGAAATCTCTGGAACATGGTAACATCTCTGTTGACGAGTCCACGATTCGTGAAACACTAAACAAGAATGGTGTTCATGGGAGGACGCCACGGAAGAAGCCACTGCTGTCAAAAAAAAACATTGCTGCATGTCTGAAGTTCGCAAAAGAGAATCTGGATGTTCCAAAATATTCTGTGGACAGATTAAACTAAAGTTGAGTTGTTTGGAAGGAACACACAACACTATGTGTGGAGAAAAACAGGCACAGCACACCAACATCAAAACCTCATCCCAACTGTAAAGTATGGTGGAGGGAGCATCATGGTTTGGGGCTGCTTTGCTGCCTCATGGCCTGGACAGCTGGCTATCAACAACAGAAAAATGAATTCCCAAGTTTATTGCTGAACTAAAATTGCTGAACTGAAACAGTTTTGTAAAGAGGAATGGTCCAAAATTCCTCCTGACCATTGTACAGGTCTGATCCGCAACTACAGAACATGTTTGGTTGAGGTTATTGCTGCCAAAGGAGGGTCAACCAGTTATTAAATCCAAGGGTTCACATACTTTTTCCACCCTGCACTGAATTTTTACACAGTGTGTTCAATAAAGACATGAAAACGTATAATTGTTTGTGTACTATTAGTTTAAGCAGACTGTCTATTGTTGTGACTTAGATGAAGATCAGATCAAATTCTATTTATGTGGAAGTACAGGTAATTCCAAAGGGTTCTGATAAAATAATTTAAATGTTGAAAGATAATGATTAAATAATTCCACTCTGAAACCTTATAATTGTATGAAATTGATTAGAATCATACAATTATAATCTGATGATGTGTGCAGTTTTAGTCAGAATTAGGTTAAACAATGTATCTGTATAGTGGAAAAACACAGACTGTCTGAGCAAGGTGTAGCTCAGGATTTGAACTTGTATGTGGGGGCCGAGAAAGATACTGAGAACAGTTAAACTGTGTTTGGACCGACCAGGCAAGGCCTCTGAGGAACCTATGAGAGCATAGGGAGTACTTCTCAAGGTTTCCCTAATCTCGGGGGAATGGAACTGTCGGCTGGGCAGTGATACACAGTGGTGAGAACTATAGAGATAAAACTCACCTACTGTTTGTGTGTAAGTATGTGCGTAGGATACCTACTGTTTGTGTGGAAGTATGTGCGCAGCTATAAAATGGATGTCTTTGTATAATGGACTTCAGAACGTTCTGATGAATAAACACTTTGATTTTTGTACGCTGGGACTCTTGTCTGCTTCATTCAACCAGAATCTTACAAACTCTGGGTTGCAGACTGAGTAGATTAATTGAAGTTTATGAACATTGATAACAAAATTCTCATAACAATGTGGTCCTTCGAACCGGATTCCAATACCTGTAACACGTGCACGGGCGGGTCGTTGACCCGTAAATCAAAGACCTGTCCCCTGACATTGGGGTTCCATAACAGGCCGGTATATATCTAAGGTCGACAGAGACAGTGACGGAATCCAACCGACATTGCTTTTCCCAGCCTACAAGACAAGGTCAGTAAGTCTTTATTCACAAATTTGGGGGAATATTTGAAGACATCTTGGACTTGATATTCTAAACACCTAGAAGTCAGGGATAGGATCTTAGGTATTCTAAACAGATTCACCGTGACGGTTTATACTTTGTGTATAACGAAATCAATCAGGTCCGCGAAGACCTGAGGTACCTGTGCACTACCATAAATAAAACTATCTTAATAATTGAGGTCTGTGAGAAAAGGCCGAAAGATTATTAACAAGGGATATAAAATAGGTTTGGTGAGATAGGACGGTAATTCTATGCGAACAAGATAACTCAAATGGTCAATTAACATGTGGTGAATTAACCATAGATACGATTCAAAAGACAATACTGAAATAACGTCCAAAAAAGGAAGGAGGGAAAAGAAGGGAAACCTAATATAGCGGGGTGAGATACGAGATATTAACGAGTCACAAGGAACAACAGAAAAATAGGCTGCTAACTCGGGCCTTATGAACCCTGGAAAATAGCTTATAGTTGTAGACGTGTGAGACCTAATGTCCGGTCGAAAGACACCTCTATAGATAAAGTTTCAGGAAAGGAAAAGCACACATAGGTTAAAAGATACACATAGATTGTGAGCATAGAGTGGGAGCACACACCTAGGGAGTAGTGACATACACACCAATTATGAGACACATAGAAGTAGTTGAATCAGAGTTTTAAAAGCACACACATAGAATAAGAAGATAATTATTTGCGTGTCAGATAGATATATTGATCAGTCAAAAGTCACAAGGAACAACTAAGAATAAGTAGAACTTATAGTCGTATGAAGTGTGAGATCTAAATAATATATCGGGATTCATACAAATAATTATTGTAAACTTCTAGGAAAGATTAACGGGAGGTATTTATCAACATAGGTTAAGGATAATAACGGTAAAAAGCACATATACATAGATTGTGAAAAGAAGCATTATAACAATAATAGTAATTGAATAAACACTTTGATTTTTATATGCTGGGACTCTTGTCTGCTTCATTCAACCAGAATCTTACAAACTCTGGGTTGCAGACTGAGTAGATTAATTGAAGTCTATGAACATTGATAACAAAATTCTCATAACAGGTTCACATACTTTTTTCTTGCCACTGTATATAAAAATGTGATTGACAGCTGGCAGTGCAAAAAAGAAAATGGATTGAGCCAGACTCACCTACCCACTGTGTTCTAAACTCCTTACGATGGTTCCTTAGGCAAAGGCTAGAAAGAAGATAAAAGACAAGATTGGAAGGCAGAAACTTCAGGACAGACCACAGCTCTCTTCTATCAAAGTGTACTATCATGCTTTAGACCAGCAAAATGGCAAGGAGCATATAACAGATGTCCCTTTTGAAGCACAGATGAAAAAACATTCAATTAAATTTAAGGCTAGATGATGGAAACTTATATATATATATTTTTTTTAACCAGGCAAGTCAGTTAAGAACAAATTCTTATGTTAAAATGCCGTCTACCCCGGCCAAACCCTCCCCTATGCTGGGCCCTATGGGACTCCCGATCACAGCTGGTGAAGTGCCTTAGACCGCTGTGCCACTCGGGAGCCCAAAACGTAAAGTTAGGCTTACTTGTCAAACGTTGCATTTTTTCTGACCTTTGAACTATACACTACCAGGAAATACTAGCAGGTAAGGTGGGTCCATATGGGCGACTGAGCCATGGTTCCCGAGGCATTACCTTCCAGTGTCACAATAGAACAATTACAATATACTGTGTGTCCAGTGAAAATTGAACTATATGCTTGCTGCATGTTGTTTAATAGCAAAGGAATACTTTATTTCCACTTCATTATCTATTCTCTGTGAATAAGCACTAATATTTTGTGCATCTCATTAATTTCCCAGAGCACTTTCTGTTGTTTCCCTCACATTTGAAGAAACTCGTCAGCGCATTTAAACTGGTAAGCATCAAAAACAACTGTTTGCCTTTTGCCCAGAGGGACGGAAACCACTGCCAGTGCTTTCTAGCTGTGGGGAATGTGAATATCTTACTTCCAAGAAGCTAAAGTCTAATAATCAGGAAGCTAATGGTCTGTGCAGCCAATCAAGGCCATGGTACAGTGGGGAGCGGTAAACACATTGGCGTTCCCAGGAGCCTCTTCTCTGCTGTACGGGGGGGGGGGGCTCCTGCAGCAACAACGGGCACATTTGGTATTCCACTTCCCACCCATCTGTTGGTCAGTCGGTAGTTCAGTCGTGTCTCTGTATGTTGTGTCTGGTTGTGTCTGGTGTGTGTCTGGTCCATCTGTTTGTCTGTCTGCCTGCTGTGTCTGTTCTGTCTGTCCGAGTGCCCTACCAAGCGCTATCAGAGAAACACTCCTCGGAGCGGTGCTGATACACCACACCGCTTCGACATCATCTCATCTAAATGCTAAGTACTTCTGCGGCATCTTTATATCAAAATAAGAAAAGAGTGAGGGGGAAAAAAATCTCAAATGACCACAATAGAATCTTCCGAGCATGCCCAAGGTTTCTTGATTTCATTGTTTTCTTCAGTTGAAGGCTGAATGCCTAGAACATTCTCTACTGGTGGTGTGAGAAGAGTTCCAAGACCTTGCTATCTATTATAAACGTACAAGAACCGAGTAGAAGGCGAGGTATTGATATTTTAATTTATTTTATATTTCACCTTTATTTAACCAGGTAGGCCATTTGAGAACAAGTTCTCATTTACAACTGCGACCTGGCTAAGATAAAGTAAAGCAGTGCGACACATAAACAAACGTATAGTCAATATCACAATAGAAAAATCTATGCTCAGTGTGTGCAAATGTAGAAGAGTATGGAGGTAGGCAATAAATATGCCATAGAGGCGAAAATAATTACAACTTAGCATTAATACTGGAGTGATATATGTGCAGATGATGATGTGCAAGTAGAGATACTGGGGTGCAAAGGAGCAAGAGGATAAATAACAATATGGGGATGAGATAGTTGGGTGTGCTATTTACAGATTGGCTGTGTACAGTAACAGTGATCGGCAAACTGCTCTGAAAGCTGACACTTAAAGTTAGAGAGGGAGATATAAGACTCAAGCTTCAGTGATTCTTGCAATTTGTTACAGTCCTTGGCAGCAGAGAACTTGAAGGAAAGGTCGGCCAAAGGAAGTGTTGGCTTTGGGGATATACCCAACTTTGGCACTTTTCCCTCGTTCGGCTCTCAAAGAAAAAGGGATTTCCCCCCCCAAAGGCGAGTCCCGATTGAGCTAGTACTTCTCCAACAATTAAGTGCCCTTCTCTCGCTACTTCTCTTAGATATCGATTGTGGGGACACTAACTCAAGCCAATGTGCTGAGGCGGTAGTGGCACTAGCTTGGCACTGTTAAACGCTGACACTAACAAGGTGAGTTGGGTCCAGGAGAGGAGGAGGTGTGCGAGAGACATAGTGGCCTGTACCACTGCCAGTCAAACAAACAGCTGAGCAATGCCTAGCGTTTACAGGACAAGAAACCTAAGGACATCGCAGACTAAGTCCTCTCCTTAGGCGACAAAGAGAAAGATCGAGAGAAAAAAAATGACGGGAGAGGGATGGAGAAAGAGAGGGATACATTAAAGGTATCGAGTGTTTCCCTATTTAGCTCTTCTTTGTTTAACTGAAAGGCATAAACCCTGACCCCGAGCTCCGAGGACTATGTGTCAAGTATGTGTCAAGCTTCTCAGAGTAGGAGTGCTGATCTAACCTTAAAAAAAAGAATGTGTCTCTATGTAACTGGCTTCACTGTTGCTGCTAACAGCTTCGCTTCCTCCACTGTCCCGGTCCCTTTACTGGGCTCGAACCAGTGCTCCTCTGATCACTAACACACATCATGACCACCCACTTGACAATGTACAAACCAGTTGTGCCACTAAAAAAAGGATCTCTACAAACATTGCTACATATATAAAATCCACTATTACAAACGGTTTTACTCAAGTAACCCCAGCAGCTTGGTTGCATACTGTGGAGGGGTACACTGAACCGGAGAAGAGGCAACACTACATTAACACGAGTGGTAGTTCAGACAAGGACACTAATTCTCACCTTCAGAGTTCCCAGCCATTGTAGACACTGCGAGCACAATGACAAAAAAAGAAACATTGTATCGCAAGAGGACTGCACAGTAATGTGCTAGCATCCTGGAGTGGCCTTTGCTGGGTGGGGTTAACCATCTAAAGACTCATCATGCTCAGAACCACTAACAACCACTAGAAATGCTACTATTCTGCCTCGTCAGAGCCCCAAATACACAACATGCCAGAGTGCATGCTATCAGACCGGGGCGGGAGTTTGTGTACTTATCCAGGCAACACACATTGTCATTCAATCTAATGGCTAAGGAAGATGAACAACAGTCGCTATCTAACAGCTGGGCTGGTCCCATTTCTCTGTACATTATTTGTTGGATGAGGTCTGCAGTGAAACATACTATAGCACCTTCAAGGCCTATTGCTAGAATTGCTATTGTTGTGTATTGTGGTTGTGCCCCAGCGCATCATGAGGGTCGTTATTATTGAATTGTTGTAAAGACTTGGTTATGAAACCCACGAGACATAACAAAAGAGAGATGCACCATCGAGAGCATTCTAAAGGGTTACATCACTGCCTGGTACGGCAACTGCTCGGTCGCCGACCGCAAGGCACTACAGAGGATAGTGCGAACGGCCCAGTACATCACTGGGGCCAAGCTCCCTGCCATCCAGGACCTCTATACCAGGCGGTGTCAGAGGAAGGCCCTAAAAATTGTAAACGACTCCAGCAACCCTAGTCATAGACTGTTCTGTCTGCTACCGCACGGCAAGCGGTACCGGAGTGCCAAGTCTAGGTCTAAGAGGCTTCTTTTTTTCTTCTTCTTTAAAAAAAAAATGTTTGTTTATTTTACTTTGTTTATTGAATTTTCAACACCAGCATTTACAAAATAATTGCACTTGTAAGGTATTTGGTAGTAATATAAAACAACACATCAAAGACAACAATACAGCAAAACAAAAAGAGAGAATAAAAAAAAAGAATAATAAAAGACAGTTGTTACAGGTCAACTAGCACAGATAATACAGTCCTTAACATCCGAGATGTCGTGTATACACATACCAGGCCTCTTACCTCACAGATAATACAGTCGTTAACATCCGAGATGTCGTGTATACACATACCAGGCCTCTTACCTCACAGATAATACCATCCTTAACATCCGAGATGTCGTGTATACACATACCAGGCCTCTTACCTCACAGATAATACCATCCTTAACATCCAAGATGTCGTGTATACACATACCAGGCCTCTTACCTCACATATAATACAGTCGTTAACATCCGAGATGTCGTGTATACACATACCAGGCCTCTTACCTCACATATAATACAGTCGTTAACATCCGAGATGTCGTGTATACACATACCAGGCCTCTTACCTCACATATAATACAGTCGTTAACATCCGAGATGTCGTGTATACACATACCAGGCCTCTTACCTCACAGATAATACAGTCCTTAACATCCGAGATGTCGTGTATACACATACCAGGCCTCTTACCTCACAGATAATACAGTCCTTAACTTCTTGGAACTATAGGGGGTGCTGTTCCGCATTAGCATATTTGGGTCTCCAAATTAAACTGCCTCGTGCTAAATTCTTGATCGTACAATATGCATATTATTGTTATTATTGGATAGAAAACACCTTCTAGTTTCTATAGAAGTTGGAATTTTGTCTCTGAGTGGTACAGAACAATATCTACAGCACTTTTCATGACAGGGGTCAGATTTCAGAAATTTTTACCCCTGATCTGGAGTCTGTTTTTAAGGCGACAGTGAATGCTATGAAGAAACCGACACTGCCTACGTCTTCCTCTGGGTGTCTGTACGTCATCACGTTTTGAATGGAATCGATTGCACAATCACAGCCATTATAAAACCACAAAATGTATAGGGACCTCCCTTTCTCGTCGCGCGCCTGAAGCGTGAAGGACATCGGACTTGCCTCATTCCAAATCGTTGTCTAACCAGCAATATTTCTCCGGTCATGTTTTCAGTCGTTATAGTTGTTAAAAACATCATAATGTAGTTAATTTGAACCGTTTTATAGCAATTTATATCCGTTTAGTGCGATTTTGAGGAATTTCTTTGTTGTGCACTCTGAAACTTTGGACACGTTTTGTGGTCCCGTTCGATCGTTAGTGGATATTTCCAAGGACAGAGGACATCTATCGACCAAAAGACGTTTATAACATAGAAAGGATACATTGCCCAAGAATCTGATGCAAGAACAGCTCAAAGTAAGCAATATTTAATATGATAAATCGTTGTTCTGTCGAAATATTTTAAACGCATATTTCGCCATTTTGTTTGGTATAGCTTCACTTGGCGAACCCTGTATTGAAAAGTAAGGATAATTTTAAAAATGTAAATCAGCGGTTGCATTAAGAACTAATTTGTCTTTCGATTCCTGTCAACCCTGTATTTTTTAGTCAAGTATATGATTAGCTTTCGATTAAACTAGATCACTCTGAAAGCTGACGTTCCTCATTTTGAGGCTTGAGTTGTGACTATTTCCATTGTATAACCACGGTTTTGTATGGCTAAATATGCACCTTTTCGAACAAACTGTATATGTATGTTGTAAAATGATGTTACAGGAGTGTCATCGGAAGAATTCTGAGAAGGTTAGTGAAAAAATTAATATATTTTGGCGGTGATTACGTTATAGCGCTCTTTGGCTGGAATCGATGCTCTGGTAACGTTTTCACATGTGGTATGCTAACTTATCGATTTATTGTGTTTTCGCTGTAAAACGCTTAGAAAATCTGAAATATTGTCTGGAATCACAAGATCTGGGTCTTTCCATTGCTATGCTTTGTCTATTTTTATGAAATGTTTTATGATGAGTAAATTGGTCATACACGTTGCTCTATCTAGTAATTCTAGTCGATTTGTGATGGTCGGTGCAATTGTAAACTGTGATTTCTACCTGAAATATGCACTTTTTTCTAACAACACCTATCCTATACCATAAATATGTTATCAGACTGTCATCTGATGAGTTTTTTTCTTGGTTTGTGGCTATCAATATCTTAGATTAGCCGAATTGGTGATAGCACCTGAAGTAGTAAGAAACTGATGGAGTTAGAAAAGTGGTGTATTTTGCTAACGTGTTTAGCTAATAGATTTACATATTTTGTCTTCCCTGTAAAACATTTTAAAAATCTGAAATGGTGGCTTTATTCACAAGATCTGTATCTTTCATCTGGTGTCTTGGACTTGTGATTTAATGATATTTAGATGCTACTATCTACTTGTGAAGCTATGCTAGCTATGCTAATCAGTGTGTGGGGGGGGTGGGGGGTGATCCCGGACCCGGGGTAGAGGCTCGTGAAAGGTTAACATCCAAGATGTCGTGTATACACATACCAGGCCTCTTACCTCACAGATAATACCATCCTTAACATCCGAGATGTCGTGTATACACATACCAGGCCTCTTACCTCACAGATAATACCATCCTTAACATCCGAGATGTCGTGTATACACATACCAGGCCTCTTACCTCACAGATAATACCATCCTTAACATCCGAGATGTCGTGTATACACATACCAGGCCTCTTACCTCACCAATATATAAGTATACATCACATTGCATAGAATTTGTCTACAGACCCATTGAGTGTGTGTTTAATTCTTCCAACTTCATGCAATTCATAACAGATTTAATCCAAAGAGCATGAGAAGGGGGTGCAGAGGATTTCCATCTATGTCAAATTATTCGTCTTGCTAACAAAGTAACCAAGGCAATTAGATCCTTATTCATTTTGGTCAATTGTATTGCGGGTAAGGAAACCTCAAATAGTGCAATAAAAGGGTCTGGTCGATCTGGCTTAATTCTGAGAGTGTGTTAAAGATGTCTTTACATAAACCAACAAGAGATGGACAACACCAAAACATGTGTACATGATTAGCAGGAGACCGGTTACATCGTAGACAATTAGGGTTCACATCCTTGTACATTTTGGATAATCTTGCTTTGGTCCAGTGGTCCCTATGAATGAGTTTGCATTGAATGAGACAGTGCCCGAGCTTAAATAGAAGAGGTATGTACCCTTTTGAGTGCCCCTTCCCATAGTTCATCAGATATTTCCTCACCCAGTTCCTCCTCCCATGAGGATTTCATATTATTTAATGAGGTGGTTTGTAGTGAGCAAATTTGACTATAGATTATTGACATGGGGCCTTTCAGAGTAGGAAGTGGGACAAGAAATGTGTCAAACTGTGTTTCACCAGGAAGGGTGGGGAATCGGGGATCTACGCTGTGGACGTAACTCCAGACTAGTAAGAATGTCTGGGGAGACCAAATGTAGCTGATGATTGTTCAAACGTACTAAATGTATTGTTAATAGAGATATCTGACTCTTTTAATACAGAGACTAGATTATGTTGAGAAAGCACCATCAACCATAGATGGGGGGAAAAGCTGGGTTTGAGGCTACCGGAGCCAAAGAAGAGGTTGTCTGGAACCCAAAGTGGCGCCTAAATTGATTCCAGATCTTCAATGTTGTTTTGACACATATATTTTTGTTGAAGGTGGAGTAAGGGCCTGTAACGGAGGAGCGAGTGAGGGAAGACAATGATGATGGTATAGATGAGGCGGCCTCCATCTCCAGCCAAATTGGGGCTGGGGATATCTCTCTCCTCTGCAATCAGTACTGAATGATCCTAAGGTTAGTGGCCCAATAATAGAATCTGAAATCCGGTAGCGTTAGACCGCCGACTGGTTTGGACCTCTGCACAAGCTGTTTTCATATCCTAGCGGGCTTTATGTTCCATATAAAAGGTAGAATTAGGCTGTCAATCTTTTTGAAAAATGTATTGGGAAGAAAAATCGGTAGGCACTCAGAGATATAAGATTTTAGGGAGTATTCATTTTAATATAATTAATTCTTGTGACTAAGGAGAGGTGTAGCAAAGGAGCAAAGTTGGCTTGAAAAAGGTTTTCAAATCTGATTGTGACATGTACCCCGAGATAAATAAAACTACTGTGAGCAATTTTAAATGGCAAGTTATGTAAAGGGGAATTTTTTGCGGCCATATTAAGCTGCATCAATTCGCTTTTACTGAGATTCAGTTTATACCCTGATAAGTGACCGAAGGATGCGAAAGTGGCAAGGGCAGCAGGAACAGAAATAGAAAGGTTGGATGTGTATAATAATAAATAATCTGCATATAAAGACAGTTTTTGTTTGTGTCCGTATCTGACTATAACTTTCAGGAGGGGGTTGGAACGAAGACCTATTGCAAGGGGTTCTATGGTGAGGTCAAACAGTGAGGGACTTAAAGGGCAACCCTGGCGTGTCAATCGTTGCAAAGGGAAGCAATCTGAATGAGTGTTATTAGTCCTGACAGAGGCTTGAGGGGGTGAGTACAGAAGTCTTATCCAAGTCATGAATTTGGAGGCAAAGCCGAATTTATTTGGAGTGTAAAAAAATTCCATTCCACCCGGTCAAATGCTTTCTCCGCATCCAGGGATATAATGGCTTCAGAGGTATTGGCGACAGAAGGATTATATATAATATTAAATAATCGTCGAAGATTGAAGAATGAGTATCTATTTTTAATAAATCCTATTTGACCCAGAGAGATGATTGATGGGAGGACTGTTTCCAGACGCGTTGCCAGAAGTTTGTCTAGAATTTTATAGTCAACATTTAGCAGGCTAATTGATACACAGTCAAGAGGGTCTTCTTTTTTTTTTACCCGACTGGTTGTGTAACGCTCGTCGTCGTAAGGAATAGTGGACCAAAGTGCAGCGTGGTAAGTGTTCATGATTTTATTTTATATCTCGAACAAAGTAACAAAAACGAACGCGAACAGTTCTGTCAGGTAAACAGACACTAAACAGAAAATGACTACCCACCAAAACACAGGTGGGAAAAAGTCTGCCTAAGTATGATTCCCAATCAGAGACAACGATAGACAGCTGCCTCTGATTGGGAACCACACTCGGCCAAAAACAAAGAAATAGAAAACATAGAAATAAAGAAACTAGAATGCCCACCCTAGTCACACCCTGGCCTATCCAAAATAGAGAATAAAAACCTCTCTATGGCCAGGGCGTGACAGGTTGCCTGACTGAGAGTCTGTGGGAAAGCACCATTTAGAAATGCTTCATTGTACATTTCAATTAGAATAGGGGCTATTTTGGAGATTAAGTTTTTATAAAACTCTGCCGAGTAGCCATCAGGCTTTGAGCTTCTCCCGGATTGAAGGGATTTGACAGCATTAGACAATTGTTCAACAGTGATCGGCTGCTCTAATTTTTTAACCAAATCCCGGCTGACCGAAGGCACAGCAAGTGAGTGGAAGAAATTATCCAAATCCAATGTAACCACTTTACTTTCAGAAGTATATAAAGACTGGTAAAATCTCTTGAACTCATCATTGATCCCCCTAGGGTCTAATGATATCCCAGACGATGTACGGATTTTAGGAATCTGAAATGATGATGATAGTTGACGTAACTTGTGAGCTAATAATTTACTGGCTTTATCTCCTTGTTCATAGTAAGTGCTCCTAGACTTGACAAGCAGTTCAGTAACCTGGTCTGTTAATAATGTGTCAAATTCTGCTTCCAAAGTTAAAACGCTCCTTATAAATATCCGGAGATGGTGAAATGGCATAAATGTAATCTAATTGGGCAATGCAGCGTGTTAACATAGATAGCCTATCCCGTTTCAGTTTGTTCTCATGTGCGGTGTAGGAAATAATTTCACCTCTGATATATGCTTTCAAAGTTTCCCAGAGTGTAGACGCAGCGATGTTTGGGGTTCTATTTGTACTCATGAAAAAGTCAATTTGACCCAAAACAAAATTGACAAAGTGTTTATTTCTGAGCAGTTGAGTATTTAGGTGGTGGTCGCAGACAGTTTGAAAGACTGCTTCCATAGTAACAGGGGCGTGGTCAGATACAACAATTGGATTATATGAACATGAAGATATGGAATGGGAAAGTCTGTCATCTACAAGGAAGTAGTCTCTGTGCGTAAATGTGTGGTGAACCGATGAGAAAAAAAGAGTATGCTTTTCCAGATGGATTAAACAATCTCCATGGGTCTGAAAATGCGAATTCAGACAAAGGTTCGGACAACTCTAACTCTAGCTGGTGTCCACTTTACCATAAAAGCCTGATTGGTGGAGTGCTGCAGAGATTGTTGTTCTTCTGGAAGTTTCTCCCATCTCCAGAGAGGAACTCTGGCACTCTGTCAGAGTGACCACCGGGTTCTTGGTCACCTCCCTGACCAAGACCCTACTCCCCGATTGCTCAGGTTGACCGGGCGGCCAGCTCGCGGAAGAGTCTTGGTGTTTCCAAACTTTTGTCCATTTAAGAATGTTGGAGGCCACTGTTCTTCTGGACCTTCCTCGGATCTGTGCATCGACAATCCTGTCTCGGAGCTCTACGGACAATTCCTTCAACATAATGGCTTGGTTTTTACTCTGACATGCACTGTCAACTGTGGGACCTTATATACAAATGTGGTTGCCTTTCCAAATCATGTCCAATCAATTGAATTTATTACAGGTGGACTCCAATCAAGTTGTAGAAACAGCTCAAGGATGTTCAATGGAAACAGGATGCACCTGAGCTCAATTACAATTCTCATAGCAAAGGGTCTGAATACTTATGTAAATAAAGGTACGAATTTTTTAATACATTGACAAAAAATACAAAAACCTGTTTTCGCATTGTCATTATGGGGTATTGCGCGCCCCACACACACAAGTATTACTAGCATTTTCCAACCAAGCATTAGCGTCACGAATTGAAGATCCTCTGGTGGCAATGCCAAGTGTCCTAACTACACAGTGAATGTTCGTTTTGTTTGATAAAATCATTTTTTTTTAGCCTAACACGAAACATTTGTAAACCGGTTGCGTCGTAATTTCCGTCTCATTCAACTTTGGACGAAGCGTTTGTGGTAATTACACACACTAAACAAACGTTTATCCAGTCATGGTTGGTTTCATTGCAATCCTCTGATGGTTATTAACACAACCATACATGATGGCTCTTTTCCCGGGACGTAATTGACCGAAACAAACCGATTTGAAGACACCAATCAATGACCTCATTGCGCACCAATGGTAGGACCGGTCTATCGTTGATTGACTGTATTTTGGCCCAATGACCACTGATCATCTTGAAATCTAGCTTGGAAGATAGCCAATGAGCTGAGGTAAACGGCAATATGAAATGGTTATACGTTCGAAGAGCAGCCTTTGTTGAAAACTCTGGCGTAAAAGAGGTTCATTCACCATTGAAAATCCTACTTGACGGAGCCACGAGTGTTACGCATAGCAGTACATAGTCAATAGCATTTTCAGCAATTTCATATATTTAAATTATGGCGAATAAATCAGGAAAAGCGAAAACAAAGTCTAGGTATACAGATTTAACCCAAATTACAAAGGAAATTGATAGAGAAAGCGAGACCGAGTTGCTTCAGGAAGATGAATCTTTCAGCGAGGCAAGTTTTGACTCACAGGTGGAAGACATGTTTCTCCACGGAGAAGATGCTATTGTGGACTGGTAAGAGTTCTTGTCATGCTAATGTCGTTGTTGTAACGGCTGTCGTCTTCCTCCTCGTCTGAGGAGGAGAAGTTTGAAGGATCGGAGGACCAATGCGCAGCGTGGTAATTGTTCATCTTATTTAATGAAAGTGAACAACTCAAAATACAAAAACCACAAAGTGAAAACCGAAACAGTTCTGTCTGGTGCAGACACACAAAGACTGAAAACAACCACCCACAAAACCCAACAGAAAACAGGCTACCTAAATATGGTTCCCAATCACTCAACTCACGCCCTGACCACACTAAAACAAAGAAAATACAAAAGAACTATGGTCAGAACGTGACAGTTGTTTGAAATTAATAATATAAAATATTATTCATTTGAGATGTTTTTTTCGATTTTTTTATCACCAGTAATGAAATGTGTAAAGTACACATTGGCTATACATTGTGGATGTGAGTGTGTGTGTTTTATTTTATATAAACATGGAATGGAACAGCACTTCACCCTAGTGAGTATGTTCTCTGTACTCTATATAATACATATCTGTTTATTTTTCGTGTTGATACAGGGCTCATACGTGAAAGTATTCTAGCTGATTTTTCTTTCTTTCACAGTGGCAGTGACTCTGATTATGAGCCTCCAATGTCTAGGTGTCCATCCCCCTCTGAAGCTGGTTCATCCAGCCGGACCCCTGCTATCTCCGGCTCCACACCTACCCGGCCATCTAGAGGTGTGAAGACAGTTACAAAGAAGCGGAGGTGGGGAGGAGAGAAACCTGCCGAGGGTCGTTGGCACTCTGTGCTAGAAGATGACATTGATCCAATTCCACCAGTATTTAGACCCAAGAGGCAGTCAGGACCTCAACTAGACATGACTGCAAAGTACAGCCCCCTTCAACTTTTTCAACTGTTTTTCACCTCGTCTGTTATTGATTCCCTGGTGTCTAACACAAATAAGTATGGGGCTAAGAAGCAGGCAGGAAAGAAAGAGGTATGGAAGGCCATTTCCATGTCAGACCTTTTCTGCTACCTTTCACTGGTCATTTACATGGGGCTGGTGAAGTTGTAAACTCTGAGGGACTACTGGAAAACGTCAGCTCTCTACCAACTGCCTTTCCCCATGACTGTCATGTCTTTCTTGTAAAAGATTTCTGGCTATCTCACGGGCGATGGGGAGAATGACAAAAAGAGAGGCACACCAAGGTTTGATAGGCACTGCAAAATCAAACCTCTCTACACCAACATCGTTGAGGCCTGCAAGACCTATTTTCAGCCCGCCCAGAACCTGTCCATAGATGAGGATGGTAGCCTCAAATGCCAGAATCAGCCTCAAACAATACATGCGTAACAAACCAACAAAATTTGGTTACAAACTGTTTGTTTTGGCCGATTCTGTGTGTGCCTACACTTGCAATCTTTTTGTTTATGAGGGGAAAAACAGTTTTGCACATTTGTGGCCTGCTGGAGGTCATTTTGCAGGGCTCTGGCAGTGCTCCTCCTTGCACAAAGGCGGAGGTAGCGGTTCTGCTGCTGGGTTGTTGCCCTCCTACGGCCTCCACGTCTCCTGATGTACTGGCCTGTCTCCTGGTAGCGCCTCCATGCTCTGGACACTACGCTGACAGACACAGCAAACCTTCTTGCCACAGCTCGCATTGATGTGCCATCCTGGATGAGCTGCACTCCCTGAGCCACTTGTGTGGGTTGTAGACTCCGTCTCATGCTACCACTAGAGTGAAAGCACCGCCAGCATTCAAAAGTGACCAAAACATCAGCCAGGAAGCATAGGAACTGAGAAGTGGTCTGTGGTCACCACCTGCAGAACCACTCTTTTATTGGGGGTGTCTTGCTAATTGCCTATAATTTCCACCTGTTGTCTATTCCATTTGCACAACAGCATGTGAAATTTATTGTCAATCAGTGTTGCTTCCTAAGTGGACAGTCTGATTTCACAGAAGTGTGATTGACTTGGAGTTACATTGTGTTGTTTAAGTGTTCCCTTTATTTCTTTGAGCAGTGTATATATATATATATTGGGGGTGTGTTAGAATAGCATTTATGTATTTTGAATATAGTTATTTGCTTCAAAATGTATCACTGTAGAAATTCAGCCACTTGGGTACATTTGGGTACATTTGTGTGGGACACCTGGGTGATTTTCATGTTCAATGTCATGTAGCTCACTCATTGTTGAAGTTATCTGTCTGAAACTTTGTTCAACTATTGTTGCCCTCTTATATTCTTCATTCAAATTGTCCCCAGCATCCTATCTGAATGTTTGGCTGTTCTTGTTAATTTGAAAGATGATGCAACAACAATAAAAAAAAAAAGAAAACTTGTGTTTTTTCCTTGTATTATCTTCTACCATATGTCCTACATTCAATTCACATTTCCACAAAATTCAGAGTGTTTCCTTTCAAATGATACCAAGACTTTGCATATCCTTGCTTCTGGGCCTGAGCTACAGGCAGTCAGGCGGAAATTGAGAAGAAGGGGGGCTAGACCGAATAAGTTAATTATTTATTTACTAACTAACTAAATAATCACACAGAATTACATAAACACACACACAGGATAGATTATACATTGACTATTAACATAATGCAATGAAAAGTCCCTAGTGGACTAACCCGACATGACGGCTTGTTACACAATGAAAGGGGTGGGGAAAGAAAGAGCGGGAGAAAGAGAGACAAAGGAATTCAACTTTTGTAAATATGTATATTTAGCACCCTAACAACCGCTCGTTCGGATTTAGAAATGCAACATATTTACGCTTGTACAGTGGTTCCTCCTTTAAAAGTTGCGTCATACTGCAGCACACCTTGCGGGCTGCAGCAGCATTCTATGGAACTTTATTTAATTGTCAGCAAATTTTTAACATTAATTAATGCAAGTTAGTGCTAATTTGACCATGAGAGCGCATCTTTGAGGAGCATTTGATAGTCTTCCATATTGGCATTACAAGAGTTTTTTTGTTTTTGTAAGAACATAAACTCAGCAAAAAAAGAAACGTCCTCTCACTGTCAACTGCGTTTATTTTCAACAATCGTAACGTGTAAATATTTGTATGAACATAACAAGATTCAACAACTGAGACATAAAATGTAACTAACAGAAATAATGTGTCCCTGAACAAAAAAGGGGGGGGGGGGTCAAAAGTAACAGTTTGTATCTGGTGTGGTCACCAGCTGCATTAAGTACTGCAGTGCATCTCCTCCTCATGGACTGCACCAGATTTTCCAGTTCTTGCTGTGAGATGTTACCCCACTCTTCCACCAAGGCACCTGCAAGTTCCCGGACGTAACCTCGGTGTATCTCTCATTCCTTCGACGATTAACGCAAATTTGACCATCACCCCTGATGAGACAAAACCGCGACTCGTCAGTGAGCACTTTTTGCCAGTCCTGTCTGGTCCAGCGACGGTGGGTTTGTGCCCATAGGCGACGTTGTTGCCAGTGATGTCTGGTGAGGACCTGCCTTACAACAGGCCTATAAGCCTTCAATCCAGCCTCTCGCGGACAGTCTGAGCACTGATGGAGGGATTGTGCGTTCATGGTGTAACTCGGGCAGTTGTTGCCATCCTGTACCTGTCTCGCAGGTGTGATGTTCAGATGTACCGATCCTCTGCAGGTGTTGTTACACGTGGTCTGCCACTGCGAGGACGATCAGCTGTCCGTCCTGTCTCCCTGTAGCGTTGTCTTAGGTGTCTCAGAGTTCGGATATTGCAATTTATTTGCCCTGGCCCCACCTGCAGTCCCCATGCCTCCTTCCAACATGCCTAAGGCACGTTCACGCAGATGAACAGGGACCCTGGGCATCTTTGGTGTTTTTCAGAGTCAGTAGAAAGGCCTCTTTAGTGTCCTAAGTTTTCATAACTGTGACCTTAATTGCCTACCGTCTGTAAGCTGTTAGTGTCTTAACGACCGTTCCACAGGTGCATGTTCACTAATTGTTTGTGGTTAATTGAACAAGCAATGGGAAACAGTGTTTAAACCCTTTACAATGAAGATCTGTGAAGTTATTTGGATCTTTATGAATTATCTTTGACAGACAGGGTCCTGAAAAAGGGACATTTATTTTTTGCTGAGTTTAGTATATGGATTGATTTTAATGTAGCTTGTAGCTTAATTAATTTAATGTAATTAAATGTAGCTTAATTAATTTGATTAATATTATGGTGTTTATATTCAAGAAAGGTTTCCGTTAGGATGGAATGGAAAATATGGCGCTGTACAACGTGACGGTCGGGAGTAGGCTACAGCATAAGAGGATTGGAAGATTCAAATTAATATCTAATGGCATAACATTTCCACACTCTAATTGCAGTGTAACCAATACCCAAACAGAGATTCAGTGAAAATAAAAATCTCATTGATTTATCAAGACCAGTCCCCATGCTTGTCTCAGAGCAGCGCGAAACGGTGCTAAAATAGTTGTAGGTTATTGGTTCTTCAATATGCTTTTTAAATAAATAAACACCACTTTTAACATCACATTACACTTTTAACAGCACATTACTTAACACTAGTGAGACCCATTACGCCTACGGTAGGCCTACAGTTTATCTAAAAATATTTTTTTCAATGACGTGACTCTCCACCATTAATTACATTTAGAGGATTGGAGGATTCTAAATTAATATCTAAGGGGAATTCTTCGTTAGGATTGTTAGAATATCTGAAAATGTCGAAGGGGCTTTCATAGAATTCGAAATTAACAATAATAATAATAATAATGATCGCTTTGTTTTAAAAGTAACAATATTTTGGAGATGATTTTGTTTTCATTTAACCGAGAGTGAGCAAGAAAAAGGCCATTCTTGAACATGGGGTGAGACATTCTCACTAATTTGTAAATAAAGCCAGTTTGTTATTTAGAATTATTTATTTCTGGAGAAACCAAAAGCCACCTCCTGGTGGTGGCCAGCACAGGTATCGAACCAGCGTCTGTAGCAATGCAGTTTGCACTGTGATGCAGTGTCTTAGACCGCTGTGCCACTCGGGAGGCCCCATTCACAATGTTTTTAATGCTGATCAATTGCAATGCACTAAGTATTAAAATACAGAGAGGTGTTGGTAAAGGTATATTGTCCTGCTAATAGTCATAATGGGCTATTATAATACTCTACATGGTGTCCAGGTCAGGATAACCAAAACATTTCTTTATTAAAGACTATCAGAAAGAATGTTGGAACTTATTTTATGGGATCCAAAGCAATGAATGAGTGAGTCACTCAGCTTTATGTAGGGGCTGAGGCTATATGACAGTGCCATCAACTTGATTATATATATATATATATATATATATATATATATATATATATATACATGTATATATATAATAAAAAGGGGGAATCCAGCAACCAGTTCACAATGGGTAATCGTACAGGTATTTCTCCCGCTTCTCACACTCTCCATAATATGCATTTCCCTCTCGGTCCTCTCCCTCTTTGTGCATCCCGCTTCCTCTTTTATCCCCAAGCACTCAATGGCTTAACGACACACCGGCTTGCCTCGTTATGGCAGGACGTCCATATAAGGCTTGGGGGTGGAGCCAGCGGGCAGCAAAATATATTCCTCCCTCACCTCTCCCTGCCGTCTGCCACAATACGTAACTACTAATTGTAACTAATTGATGTGCATCATTTCATATTTAGTAGGGAGCACAATCCAGACCATTGCCGATAGAAATGAGGTGTATAGAAGATACCCTATTTTGCATCACATGGAATCGAGAGCAACCAGAGCCATTCTACATTTAATTTATATCTGCTCCATTCTGAACGTTACACCTCAACAGAACACAGGTCTTTTTTTACACCAGACAACAGTCTGTTTGCAAAGAAAACAGAGCTGAGTAAAACAAAAATGTCAGTTCAAAAAGTAGGCAATGACGGAAGTCGAAATGGGAAGCGGGCTTTAAGTGCGCTAAGTGCCAGGGGAAAGGACAGTGTTCAGACAGGGGCTCTGACAAGAACAAGAGAGGGGTAACATACACCGAGGAGAAAATAAAAGGAAAACATAGATGAATTAATAGAGTGTGGCAGCACCAGAGGAGTAAAAAAAAAGAGTGGAAGCCACTTTATTTATACCTACAAGGGGCTGTGCCCAGGGACATGTCAGATACTGTGGATAAAGTCATGAAATTCACTAGCTCTTAAAATGGAGCTAAAACATAAAGGCCATTGGAACGTCAAAGAGAAGAGGGAACAAATAGGGGAATCATATTGAAATGATTTCAGCAGTCAGCTTTCATTCTTTCGTTTTAAGTAATCTTTCATTCTACATCTGTTTCCGTCTATCCATACTGATTCATACTTTCCAAACCTATCCTTCTTTCCTCCTTAACACACAATATTCCTCTGCTCTCTGTGCTCATTCAAGCATACTTTTTTATATATATAATGAAATAATTAGTTACTCCTTATACAACTGGGGGGGGATCAATACATTACAATCAATTACATCCTGTATGAAAAACCAAAGGGAAATCCAGGTTTTTTTTCCTTGCTTTGAGCACTGGGCTCGTTTGAAGTCTGTCTCCTCCAATTTTGAGCAGGGGATATCAAAATAACTTTGGGCATTAAGAACTTAGGCATGCTGGTTTGCGTAGTCACCGACATTATAACACATTTTACAAGATGCCGTTATCAACACTTCGGTATTTTAGTTGGTCAGATTAATTGATCGATGGCTGAAATTCAAACGGAATGCTTTTCAATGCATAGGCTTGTCAAACTAGGGCTGGTTTTGCGGACCAAGATGAAGTCAACTGCTGGACAACAACAAAAAACATACTCAATGGAGATTCTTCATTGAAAGTGCTTTTTAGTCCAGGGTCCAGAAAATGGGTCCTTAGAGTCTACAATCATTTTATGTTGGCTAACAACTTGGAGGGAGAGGGAACAGTTGGCAGAAAGCCATCAGGGCAGCAGGATAATTTCTGCTTGAAAAATCTAGCTTTAATGATCCTAACTGCCTGTGTATATTGGTTCCTCACTTCCCTGAGAAGTTGCATATCACGGGGGCTATTCGATGCTAATGCAGAACACCACAGGATGTTTTTGTGCTGGTCAAGGGCAGTCAAGTCTGTAGAGAACCAAGGGCTATATCTGTTCCTGGTTCAACATTTTTGGAATGGGGCATGCTTATTTAAGGTCATGAAGACACTTTTAAAGAATAACCAGGTATCCTCTACTGATGGGAAGAGGTCAATATCCTTCCAGGATACCCGGGCCAGGTCGATTAGAAAGGCCTGCTCGCTGAAGTGTTTTAGGGAGCGTTTGATAGTGATGAGGGGTGGTTGTTTGACCTCAGACACATTTCGGATGCAGGCAATGAGGTTTAGAAAAATATTAAAAATATATATACATGGGACACGACAACACGAAGGACAAAGACGTCTGACTGCTACGCCATCTTGTATGTATTTGGGACGTCTTCTACTGTGGTTCGCTAAAATATCCAAACGATTATGATGACATCCTCAATTCAAATATTATGGCCACATTATACCAAAGACCACGGTTAAAACATTTGGGAAACAAGCTCATGTTATTAGCGTAGCCTGTTATCGTCTGGACTAGTTGAAATATCTTCACATCTAGAAAACGTAACTGTCAATTTATTATTTTATTTATTACAGAGGGCAGAAAAAATGCATCCCATCCAAATCGTCCTCTGGAATAACAGACATTCTGGGGCAATAAATAGGCTACACAACCAACTAGTCCCGTGCGAATAGGGCTATAGCCTTAATAATATCTCCGGCATGATTTTGGCATTTCTTGCAGTAAAATGATACACCAAATGTAGGCAAAATTTGGACTTGGGAATAGGAGAAATATGATTTATTTATTTATGCATGCACATTCACACACTCCCTTTCTCTATGTCTCTCACTTATTGTATCATAATTGTGTATCAACGTTATTTACAACCCAATGATAACAGCACAGTTACAGATCCACATTATTCAAAATCCATGTAAATTCCCCTTTCTCCATTCCTGTTACAATGCTAATGGCAGTTGCATGTTTCAATATGTACTCCATACATGACTCTGTAAGGCTACGTCTTACCGTGACTGTCTTGATGTGGCCACTGCCTTTGGTACAGGTCCAACCAGAGCGGTTGAAGAGGAGGCCGCACATCTCTCCCTCCAAGCAGGGTGCCATCTCACACCACTGTCTACTCCTTACGATACGCACTGAGGAGACAGAGAGAAGGGAGAGAGAGAGAGAGAGGGTGGGACCAAAAGTTAGAACCAAGCTCGATTGATCTACTGTATATCAACCTTTAAAGTCACACTTTAGTGCATTTTAACAGTAATAAAAACCAGAGAGCAAGGAGAGTATGGGAGAGCGAAGAGAGAGAGATGACAGACATCTAGATAGAGGAAGAGAGAGGAGAGAGCGAGAGAGAGTGAAAGAAGTATTTCACAATCAGGGGTTCTTGATTAGATCCTTTGAATGTCATCAGTCTAGACGTAATGTAATGATGGCCACTCTTGTGCTCTCTGTATAATCTGTCCGGAAAACAATGAATTAGCATTAGTCTTTGTTGACGCTAATTAACACTGATTGTTCCTCACACTGGGTGTGTGTGTTCACGTCTGCTCAAAGATTAATCGGTCCTCTCAGGACCTGGCATGACCTATTGTTCCTTTCGGTTTACCAAAAGGTCCTTCTGACTTTATGATGGTGGGCAAATTGAAAGAGAGGAACTACAGTGGCATATGTCCCCAAATAGAGTGAATGAGCTTGTGTCCCTAGTGATTGTGACATGATGTCAGTAAAGGATAACCCCTTGTCCATGTTTTCAATAATTGGGTGTGTCAGGTTGGCCCTTTGAGCTGGATACTGCTGTCCTGTACAGATCTGTCATTCCATGGGACTTAGCATGCCAGTATGCACACCAGCACGCACACACACAGAATAACGGCGGACTGAACACCAACTGTTTTCCAATATCATATTAGAAATGGAAAAGGGTAAAAAAGGGATTCAAAGACCACATAGACTTAGCTTTAATGAAAAAAGCATTCAAAATTCCCTTTAGCTTACTGCTCAATTCCTTCATCTGCTGAAAAAAGCCCAGCTATCCAGCCCGACACTCCAATTTCCCTCTGCGAATTGGATTGTCAGCACGATCCATCAGACATAACAAAGCATAGATTGATCAGTCATTCATAAATGTAGATGTGAGTATATTATGTGACAGCCAAATCCAACTGCTGAAGGGCTAAAAAAATAGAGCTGAGTTTTCAAAGTGTGCATCAGAGGGACCAACAGAGCGCTATAGCAAAGCCTGGCTGGAAGACGGACTGATTTAGCTGGGTCGTGTCCAATAGGAAAAAAACGTTATTAAACAGAGTGAAACAGGGTGGTGCTACGGTCATTTTCTTTTTCCATTTAAAACGTTTTTGAACGTTGTCCTACTGAATATCACCTGGGGTAAAGTAATCACATGGGGAGAGCTGTGACACCTGTCATCACGGCCCCCCACCCAGACTGCATTTAACTGTCATAAATGCCATTATAGAGGCAGTAGGTGACATCAGAGGTCACCTTGTTGGAGAAGTGGGTGCTCAAGATGAATGTTTCAAGTTTTAATGTCACAGGCACAGGTACAGTGAGGTGGGGGGGGCAGGAGAAAATCACAGAAAGAGAATCTGAATAACCATCAAACCATGAAGTCCTCTACATTTCCATTTTACCTCCACAATTACATTTACAGGCAAAGTTCCCAAACCCACTACGGTAACACAAGTAATGGTCAATTGCATGTGTGCTGTGGTGGGTATATCCTTTCGACAGCACCACCCTTCACCTCAACTCTACGCTGTAATTCCATTAAGAGATGTAATGACAGAAAGCATTCCCGTTCTCCACAGTGGCAGCCAGTGAGCAACAGGTCCCTCTTTAATGGACTGACTATTAACGGAGCACGAGTTCCGCGGCAGGCAGCCAGTAGGGGTGTAACAGTACATGTATTTGTACCGAACTGTCCAGTACAGGGACTTTGGTTCAGTCTGCACTGTCAACCTGAAGGAATAAATTAAACAAATATTTAACAGATAAACACTACGTTGTAGGCCTATGCCTTTTGAGTAAAACAGCTGAATTTATAGCCAGATTTTTTTCAGGCTATTCTGGTAAAACAACTAGATCTTATGCGCCCATTCAAATCTTGATTACTGCAATTCAACCTCTTGGCTTCTTGAATGGAGACCAAGTTCTTATGGTCCGTCCAAATCACGAAAGGATGAGGTGCCCCCTCCAACCAGTGTCTCCACCCCTCAAGAGCCCACTTAACTGCCAAGACCTCTCGGTTGCCTACATCATAGTTGTGTTCCGCTGGCGAGAACCGCTTGGAGAGAAAGGCATAGTTTCTTGTCCTCCTCGTTCCGCTGTGAAAGGACCGCCTGTGCTTCGCCATCCGAGGTGTCCACCTCTACCACGAAGGGACGGGTAGGATCAGGATGGACGAGGATGGGTCCGGAGGTGAAACGTCCCTTGAGCTCCCCAAACGCCCTGTCAGCCTTGGGGGTCCAGCAAAAACGTGTCTGGGACTGGCGGGTTGCGACCGTTGGCACCAAAGTTGCGTATAAAACACCTGTAAAAATTGCCAAACCCGAGGAATAGCTGAACTTGTTTGAGTGAGGCTGGACGGGGCCAGTCTGTGACCGCCTCACCTTTACAGGGTCCATTTGGATGCCTGCGGTAGACATAATGTGGCCCAGGAAAGAAACTTTGGATACATGGAACTCACACTTCTCTATCTTGATGTATAGTTGATTCTGCAGGAGGACTTGGTGGACGTGCAGGATGTGTTCCGAAAGGATCTTGGAGAAGATTAGGATGTCGCCGAGGTAAACAAAGACGAACCGATTCAACATATCCCTAAGCGTGTCATTGACCAATGCTTGGAAGACTGCCTGTGAGTTCGATAATCCGAATGGCATGACTAAATACTCATAGTGGCCACTAGGAGTGTTAAAGGCAGTCTTCCATTCATCCATCTCCCTCCCTGATTCTCACCAGATTGTAAGCGTTGCGGAGGTCCAGTTTGGTGAAGAATTGGGCCCCATAGGCCAACTCCAATGTGGTGGACATCAGGGGAAGGGGGTAACGATCCTTAATCATAATCCTGTTCAGCCCTCTGTAATCGATGCAGGAACGCAGAACTCCATTCTCCTTTCCCACGAAGAAGAAGCCTGCAGCAGCTGGGGATGTAGACGATCGAATGAAACCTGCCTCCAGCGACTCCCGGATGTAATTGTCCATGACTGTTGCTTCAGGGGTCGAGAGGGAGTACAGACGGCCCCGGGGAGGGGTAGAGCCGGGTAGGAGTTTTATAGCGCAGTCATATGGATGAGGAGGGATGGTGGTGGATTACCTCTTACTGAAGGCCTCCCGGAGGTCGAATTCCTCGGGAGGGAGAGGGGAAAAGTCTTGGTCTTCAATGGATGCAGGGGAACGCAGCGAGGCTGTTGGTGGGGGTCTTAGGCATCTAGTCTGACAGTTCTTACCCCAGTCTAGTAGGTGTCCCGTGGACCAGGAGAATAGTGGGTTATGTAGCACTAGCCAGGGGTACCCTAGGATAAGGGGGTTCTCGGGAGCAGTAATCAACAGAAAACTAAGAGTCTCAGAGTGGTTCACCCTAAACTGCAGTGGAATGGGCTTGGTCTGATATTCCACCTGGCCGGAGCCGATGGGACGTCCATGGAGGGCTTGAATCTACAGAGGGATGGGTGATTTCACGCAGGGGATTTGTATTTATCTGGCGAAGTCTTGGTCATTGAAATTATCCGCGTCCCCTCGATGGCCTCGATAACGGCATTTTCGACAGTTAAATGCAACAAAACATTATTTATAAAAAGCAATCTATTAATATGGTTTTTGAACTCTATCATTTGTTTACAAGCATGATAGCTGTACTTTTAGTTTATGGTTGACACAGCTTGTTGGCCATTAGCCAATCAGCATTTCCCAACGAGTTCAAATCACATGAACGCAACCGACTGGTATTTAAGACTTCACAACTGGTAAATTCCCACCTCCCACAGTGTTACAAATGCAGCATCAGAGTGGAAATGTGTGAGGCCCAACATAGCAATCTGGTCACAACAGACAATGCATGGAACATTGTGAATGCTGAACATTGGCATTTAATTTTCCCTCCGTACTGAAACCGAACCGTGACCCCAAAACCGCAATACATACCAAACCGTGGGTTTGGTGAACCATTACAACTCTAGCAGCCAATAACAATCAACTTCCTTATTCTATAATCATAGTTCTCTCTTAGTTAATTAGCATTGCCGGAGCCAGTTACAGTATTACAAAGACCGTGTGGTACCAGATACGCCAGGTATGTCCTGTTGTTTATGTACTGCAGAGCAATGCGGACTGGGGCAGGGGGGTGCTAAAGTGTGGTTGATCTCCATGTAAGATGACCATGGAGAGATGCAGCTAGGGTTGCAAAATTACCGATTTTTCCAGAAATCCCAGTTGGAAGATTCCTAGAATCAGGAGGGAATAAGCATGAAATCCAAAATCCTCCAATGAGGGTTTCTGGAAAATATGTGGATTTTACCTGAATTTTATAACACTAGATAGCGCCTTAACCGCAATTGTTGACACTCACCGTCGACGCAGGCTGGCCTGGCCTTCGTGGTGCCAGCGATCTGGCCTCTCCTGCAGGCACAGCGGGCAGTCTGACGGGCGATGGTGCATCTTGGCACGCTGCTGTCTCTGTTGAGCATCACAATCTCACAGGTGCCCACAGCCAACTGGCCTGCAGAGACAACAAAAGGGGGAGAGTCCATTACATTGTCTGTCTTCAATGGCATCCTACATTCCTTATGCAGTGCACTACTTTTGACCATTGAATTGAATAAGATGCCATTTCAGACACCGTCTGTGTTACATTACAGTCATTCAGCAGAAGCTCTCATCTAGACCTGCATTCAAATAGTATTTGTTTTCTTTCTAAATACTTCAGCTGCGCATGATTGAGCTGCCCGGCACAGTGGAATCAATGGAATAGTCGCTTGCTCAATTTTAGGTCATAGGTGCTTCTTTATGTCTTTGCCAGAAATGAAATATTAAGATGAACAAGGTTGCTCCATGAAGGTTAACTTTCAGCTCTACTTCCTGGCTTGAGGCATTATTTCACCTCATCCCACAATGCAGTTCAAACAGGGGTGAAAATAAGACAGTAAGGTCCAGTAAGTCATCCCAGAAAAATAAATAGTGGGGGTATGCGGTACCGGTAAAACTTTAATACTATTACTATACCAAAGATGGTTAATTTCGTTCAAAAGAGAGCAAAAAGCTCTGATGACGGCCAAGAGGCCAAAACGTAAGCTTGAATAAAAAAGTGATACTAGCAAGAGCAGGTAAAAAAAAAATCTACGTATATAAATTGTTACCATGCACCTGCAACAAGATAGCTCAGGTGCGCGAGTGTAATTTTTTTTGTTGAAATGTTGAACGTAAAACACACACACACCAACATAAGATGTACCAATATCATGTAAAAAAATATATATTACAAACAAGAAACTAATACACTTCCAATGGTAAGATGAAGGAGTCAGGTGCAGAGAGCAGGGAGTTCCCAGCAAGTGGAATTTATTATTTCAACCAGGAATAATCAAATGAGAAGGCTACGCCACACAACAAAGGGCGCGTCAAAATACAGTCCAACATATAAAGGACAGAATCCACTATCTAAATCATCACCACCAAAAAACAGAATAACAAGCCCGCACAAAACCCAGCGGGCTTACTTCCCTTAAATAACCAACCCACAAAACTAAACTCAAAACAGGTGCACCCAATCAGCCCAAACTAACAGAAACAAAAGGAAAAGAAATCGATGGCAGCTAGTAGGCCGGTGACGACGAGCGCCGAGCGCCGCCCGAACAGGAAGAGGCACCATCTTCGGCGGGACTCGAGGACGACCCGGAGGGCGAGGCGCAGGACAATCCGGGTGGCGACGGTGGAAATCAACCAAGAGGGAAGGATCTAAAATGTCCCTCCCCGGTACCCAGCACCTCTCCTCCGGGCCGTACCCCTCCCAGTCAACGAGGTACTGCAGGCCCCTCACCCGGCGTCTCGAGTCCAGAATCGCTCGTACTGTGCACGCCGGGGACCCCTCGATTTCCAGAGGGGGCGGAGGAACCTCCGGCACCTCACCTTCCTGAAGGGGACCAGCTACCACCGGCCTGAGGAGAGACACATGAAACGAGGGGTTAATACGATAGTAAGAAGGGAGTTGCAATCTATAACACACCTCGTTTATCCTCCTCAGGACTTTAAATGGCCCCACACACTGCGGCCCCAGCTTCCGGCAGGGCAGGCGGAGGGGCAGGTTTCGGGTCGAGAGCCAGACCCTGTCCCCTGGTGCGAACACAGGGGCCTCACTGCGGTGGCGGTCAGCGCTCTTCTTCTGCCGTTCACTGGCCTTCCTGAGAGAGTCCTGGACTGCCCGCCAGGTCTCCCTAGAGCGCTGTACCCACTCCTCCACCGCAGGAGCTTCGGTCTGGCTCTGATGCCACGGAGCCAGGACCGGCTGGTACCCCAGTACGCATTCAAATGGCGACATGTCAGTAGAGGAGTGGCGGAGCGAGTTCTGGGCCAACTCTGCCCACGGGACGTACCTCGCCCATTCTCCTGGCCGGTCCTGGCAATACGACCTCAGAAACCTACCCACCTCCTGGTTTACTCTTTCCACCTGCCCATTACTTTCGGGGTGATACCCAGAGGTAAGGCTGACCGAGACCCCCAGACGCTCCATAAACGCCCTCCACACCCGGGACGTGAACTGGGGACCTCGATCAGATACGATGTCCTCCGGCACCCCGTAGTGCCGGAAGACGTGGGTAAATAGAGCCTCCGCAGTCTGTAGGGCCGTAGGGAGACCAGGCAATGGAAGGAGACGACAGGACTTAGAAAACCGATCCACAACGACCAGAACGGTAGTGTTCCCCTGTGAAGGGGGAAGATCAGTCAGAAAATCTACCGATAGATGAGACCATGGCAGTTGTGGAACCGGGAGGGGTTGTAACTTCCCTCTCGGCAGGTGCCTAGGAGCCTTACTCTGTGCGCATACCGAGCAGGAAGAGACATAGGATCTCACGTCCTTAGCCAAGGTGGGCCACCAGTATTTCCCCCTAAGACCCCGCACTGTCCTCTCAATCCCCGGATGACCCGAAGACGGTAGTGTATGAGCCCACCGAATCAATCGATCACGAACACCAAGCGGTACGTACCTCCGGCCAGTCGGACACTGGGACGGCACAGGTTCCTCCCTTAACACCCGCTCGATGTCCGCGTCCACCTCCCATACCACCGGGGCCACCAGACAAGAGGCTGGAAGGATGGGAGTCGGATCGATGGGCCGGTCATCCGTGTCATAAAGACGAGACAGCGCGTCGGCCTTAGTGTTGAGGGAACCTGGTCGGTAAGAGATTGTAAATCGAAAACGAGTAAAAAACATGGCCCACCTAGCCTGACGCGGATTCAATCTCTTCGCCTCTCGGATATACTCCAGATTGCGGTGGTCAGTCCAGATGAGAAAAGGGTATTTAGCCCCCTCAAGCCAGTGTCTCCACACCTTCAGGGCTTTTACCATAGCTAGCAACTCCCGGTCCCCCACATCATAGTTCCGCTCCGCCGGACCCAGCTTCTTAGAAAAAAAAGCACAGGGACGGAGCTTCGGTGGCGTGCCCGAGCGCTGTGATAGCACGGCTCCAACACCAGCCTCGGACGCATCCACCTCCACTATGAACGCTAACGAAGGGTCCGGATGCGCCAATACGGGAGCCTCAGTAAACCTTACCTTCAACTGGTTGAAGGCTCCATCTGCCTCGGCCGACCACCGTAGACGCACCGGCCCCCCCTTCAGCAGTGAGGTAATGGGCGCCGCCACTTGACCAAAACCCCGGATAAACCTCCGGTAGTAATTGGCAAACCCTAAAAACCGCTGCACCTCCTTTACCGTGGTCGGAGTCGGCCAATTACGCACGGCGTTAACGCGGTCACACTCCATCACCAACCCCGAGGTGGAAATACGATATCCCAGGAAGGAAACGGCTGATTTGGAGAACACACATTTCTCAGCCTTGACGTATAGGTCATGCTCCAGCAGTCGCCCAAGCACCCTGCACACCAGGGAGACATGCGCGGCGCGTGTGGCAGAATAGATCAAGATGTCATCAATATATACTACCACACCCTGCCCGTGCAGGTCCCTGAGAATCTCATCTACAAAGGATTGGAAGACGGCTGGAGCATTCTTCAACCCATACGGCATGACGAGGTACTCATAGTGGCCTGATGTGGTACTAAACGCTGTTTTCCACTCGTCTCCTCCCCGAATACGCACCAGATTATACGCGCTCCTGAGGTCCAGTTTTGTGAAAAAACGCGCTCCGTGGAATGATTCCATCGCCGTAGCGATGAGAGGTAGTGGATAACTAAATCCCACTGTGATTGAATTTAGACCTCGATAATCAATGCACGGACGCAAGCCTCCCTCCTTTTTTCTCACAAAAAAGAAACTTGAGGAAGCGGGTGACATGGAGGGCCGAATGAACCCTTGTCCCAGGGCTTCCGTGACATATGTCTCCATAGCCAACGTCTCCTCCTGTAACAATGGGTACAAGTGACTCCTGGGAAGTGCAGCGTTCTCCTGGAGGTTTATCACGCAATCCCACCGTCGATGTGGTGGTAATTTGGTCGCTTTTGTCTTACTAAAAGCGATAGCCAAATCGGCATATTCTGGGGGAATGCGCACAGTGGAAACCTGGTCTGGACTCTCCACCGACGTGGCACCGATGGAAACTCCCACACACCTACCTGAACACTCGTCTGACCACCCCTGAAGAGCTCCCTGTCTCCAGGAAATGTGGGGATTGTGAATGGCTAGCCAGGGAACCCCCAACACCACTGGAAACCCAGGTGAATCAATTAGGTAAAAACTGATCTGCTCCCTATGATCCCCCTGGGTTACCATGTCCAGCGGAATCGTGGCCTCCCTGACCAGCCCTGACCCTAACGGTCGGCTATCTAGGGAGTGCACGGGAAAAGGTGGGTCTATCTGCACCAGCGGAATACCCAACTTACGGGCGAGTCCGCGATCCATAAAACTCCCAGCTGCGCCTGAGTCGACTAGCGCCTTATGCTGAAGAGCGGGGAAAAACGCAGGGAAAAAAATAACCAAAAACATGTGACCAACAGGGAGCTCTGGGTGAGTCTTGTGCCTACTCACCTGGGGTGGCCGAGGAGTATTCCGCCTGCCATCCCGACTCCCAGATGGACTCCTCCAGCACCGATCCGAAGTGTGTCCTCTCCGGCCACAATAGGTGCAAGAGAAGCCACCTCCTCCGGTCCCCCTAGATGCAGCTCCTCCCAACTCCATCGGAGTTGGAGCGGGAGGGCTGGGAGGTGGAACTGACAGGACCCCCTCTGAACGCCCGCGGGCAGCTAGCTGGTTGTCCAGTCGTATTGACATGTCAATCAGCTCATCGAGGGAGAGTGTATTGTCCCGACAAGCTAGCTCCCGACGGACGTCCTCCCGAAGGCTACATCGGTAATGGTCCATCAGGGCCCTGTCATTCCACCCCGCACCAGCAGCCAAGGTCCGGAACTCCAATGCGAAGTCTTGCGCACTCCTCGTCTCCTGTCTGAGGTGGAACAGTCGCTCACCCACCGCACGGCCCTCCTGAGGATGGTCAAATACGGCCCGAAAGCGGCGGGTGAACTCTGGGTAGTGGTCTCGAACCGAGTCTGGACCGTTCCAGACCGCGTTAGCCCATTCCAGGGCTCTACCCGTCAGACAGGAGATGAGGAGGCTAACACTCTCCTCTCCCGAGGGAGTCGGATGAACAGTAGCCAAGTAAAGATCCAACTGGAGCAAAAACCCCTGACACCCAGCCACCGCTCCGTCGTACTCCCTCGGGAGCGCGAGACGCAACGCGCCGGAACCAGACGCCGACGTGGAAGGAGTAGGTTGCGACGTCCGTGAAGGAGCTGGGGTAGTCGTCGGGAAACCACTCCTCTCCCATCGCTCCATTCTCTCCATCATCATGTCCATTGCCGACCCAATCCTATGGAGTACGGCGGTGTGATGGAGGACACGCTCCTCCATCGATGGAAGAGGGGTGGTTGCTGCTTCTGCTGACTCCATGTAAAGGTGCGGGCTTCTGTTACACTTCCAATGGTAAGATGAAGGAGTCAGGTGCAGAGAGCAGGGAGTTCCGAGCAAGTGGAATTTATTATTTCAACCAGGAATAATCAAATGAGAAGGCTACGCCACACAACAAAGGGCGCGTCAAAATACAGTCCAACATATAAAGGACAGAATCCACTATCTAAATCATCACCACCAAAAAACAGAATAACAAGCCTGCACAAAACCCAGCGGGCTTACTTCCCTTAAATAACCAACCCACAAAACTAAACTCAAAACAGGTGCACCCAATCAGCCCAAACTAACAGAAACAAAAGGAAAAGAAATCGATGGCAGCTAGTAGGCCGGTGACGACGAGCGCCGAGCGCCGCCCGAACAGGAAGAGGCACCATCTTCGGCGGGACTCGTGACAGAAACACTTTTCAATTAGAAAAGAAATCCACTTTTTTTTTTTTTTTAAAGGACTTGACCAAAAAAAAAAAAAAAAAATTGTTATAAATAAAAACGACTTACACCACCACAGAAGCTTCGCTACTCGCCATCTTCCAAGTTGTTTTGTTTTGTTTACTTGGACATCTAGCTTTCAAAAGTCGCAGCCCCTCTTTGGAACGCATTGTGCACATCCCCATATCTAATTGATCAGCTGTTGTCAAAGCCGAAATGATTATGACATCTGGGTATTTAAAGTGTTGCATCCCCGGGTAATGGAAGCGGGTTATTTTTAGTTATTGTAAAGAGAAACTCGACAGTAAAAAAGCATTAACATCACAAAGAGGTTTATTTCCAAGATGGCAGTAGGTACTACATAGCAGGTTCCAAGCCGAGTCCATCTGCACCCGCTCAAAGGAAACACAATTGAATACCTTGGCCGCCAACCAATGAGGCCTGCCAATAAAACTATGCGCATCCAATCAGATACATATTTCCAATATCACGTACTGAACACGTGCATACCATTTTAACCAGGTGTGCATAATAACATGCTGCTTATCTCTCAAACACTACATCAAGTATATTTCATTTTCTAAATGTCACATACTATAAAACTTTATTTCTTGTGTACTCAAACGGCCTACGATTTAGGACGCAAGTATGAGTATTCGGACACAACATAGTCTCACACACACACACCTCCCCCCACACATCCAGCAAGTCCCCCACTCCTGTAAGCAGTGTGCTGGAGGCTACGGCTGTGCCATTTGATATCAATGTTCTCCCCGTGATTCAACAGCAACCAGATGAATGGGACCACATGTGATAAGCCTAGAGGAGAGAGGGAGGAGGGAGAGAGAGATGGAGGGAGAGATGGAGGGAGACAGTGCGGAGTATTACAGGCTTCTTAATGTGCCCTAAGCCACTGCAGCCCATTCCATCACGCAGAGCAGGAGTTAATTCATATGACAGGGGGTTTCAGTCACTTGGCGGCACGGAGAAGCTTGGTCTCGCCTCTATTTCAGATTATGAAATGCACTTACGGCGGGTCACAGAGTGAGGGATGGCAGGGGGGGGGGGGGGGGGTCGCCCACGCTCTGGTTTCCATCACAGATGACATCTACAGGCGCTGGCACCCGCTACCGAGTAGAGAGACTAGCTCTACCGGGGCAAATGACCTTATCACTGAGTCACACACTCAAACGTACCCACTTACAGAGATGCATGGATACATATACACACACACACACACATATATTCACACACACACACACACACACACAAACGTACCCACTTACAGAGATGCATGGATACATATATCCACACACACACACACACACACACACACACACACACACACACACACACACACACACACACACACACACACACACACACACACACACACACACACACACACATGCAAACACACACACACACACACACGTACCCACTTACAGAGATGCATGGATACACACACACACACACAAACGTACCCACTTACAGAGATGCGTGGATACACACACACACACACAAACGTACCCACTTACAGAGATGCATGGATACACACACACACAAACGTACCCACTTGCAGAGATGCATGGATACACACACACACACACACACACACACACACACACACACACACACACACACACACACACACACACACACACACACACACACACACACACACACACACACACTTACAGAGATGCATGGATACACACACACACACACACACACACACACACACACACACACACACACAAACATACCCACTTACAGAGATGCATGGATACACACACACACACACACACACACACACACACACATGCACACACACACAAACGTACCCACTTACAGAGATGCATGGATACATACACACACACACACACACACACACACACACACACACACACACACACACACACACACACACACACACACACACACACACACACACACACACACACACACACACACACTTACAGAGATGCATGGTAACGTACCTCAGTTAATTATTGAATTTCAAGCACAGATTCAACTACAAACCTTTCCTAAAGCCTGATAAAGAAGGGCAGCACACATGAAGAAAAAAAAACTATAGTATACTATAGAAGTATTACTATATGTAGATACTATATTATTCACTGTAGTGTTTTTGCGCAGTGGTTGTGCAGAAAAAATATATAGAAAAAAGCTGTCATTAAGGAAAGCGGTGGTTATTTGAAGTATCTCAAATGTAAAATATATTTTGATTTGTTTGACACTTTTTTGGATTCTACATGATTCCATATGTGTTATGTAGAAAATAGTCAATAAAGAAAAACCTTTGAGTAGGTGTTCTAAAACCTTTGACCGGTAATGAGTGAATACTGTAGTATTTACTGCAGTGTTTTTGCAGACATTACTGTAATATACTTTAGTATTTACCAGGGGTGAAAGTAAGATGGTAAGGTCCAGTACGGCGTCCCGGCAAAATAAATTGTGGGGGTAAGCTGTACCGGTAAAACACAAGCCTATTACAATAATCAGAACAAAATATCAAGAAAAGTGTAGGCTATTACACCCTTATTTATCATTCCCACATGTCAGAGGCATGAAAAATTAGCAAATTAACTTGAAAACAGGTGGTATAGTCTACGTTCCAAAATGTGATATGGTTCGAGGAGAACACAGACATTTTGCAAAGGCAGAGATGAGTGACAGGCTCAAAATGGCCAGAAACAAAGGACTTTCTTCTGAAACTCGTCAGTCTATTCTTGGTCTGATAAATGAAGGCTATTCCATGGGAGAAATAGCCAAGAAACTGAAGATCTGGTACAACACTGTGTACTACTCCCTTCACAGAACAGCGCAAATTGGCTCTAACCAGAATAGAAAGAGGAGTGGGAGGCCCCGGTGCCAAACTGAGCAAGAGGACAAGTACATTTACTGCCTAGAAGGCCAGCATCCTGGAGTCGCCTTTTCACTGTTGATGTTGAGACTGGTGTTTTGCTGGTACTATTTAATGAAGCTGCCAGTTGAGGACTTGAGGTCTGTTTCTCAAACTAATGTACTTGTCCTCTTGCTCAGTTGTGCACCGGGGCCTCCCACTCTTTCTATTCTGGTTCGAGCCAGTTTGCGCTGAGCAAGAGCCACATAATAAAATAATAAAATAAAATGTGTATCATTCTCTATTTCTTTGAAAAACTTTACTTGCTATTCTGGCAGTTGGCATATCCAACAGTCTATTCCAAAGTCTGCCAAACACGCATTCCATCTCACCTCACAGGGTTCCCAGCCCATGTCCCCAGTTATTGCAAAAATAGGTGCAAACTTGTGGACACCTAAAGAGTAACGTACTGCTCTGTTATGAACATGTTCGTTTTTAAAATACAGTACCTCGTAGCACCCCACACTCCTGCTCATTAGTCCAGAACAGGACACACGCATGTCTGATACAGTTTGTAATGAGTGGCATAACCTATATCTTTGAGTGTTTTTGTTTGTCCTATAACTCCCCCATGAGCTCTACTTGCTGAGTCGGGAATTGTTTGGGCCATCTCATCGAGGAAACCTACTGGACAAATACTAAAAGCACAAATTGTCCATAACCTGTAAGAAGTTGGGACTGGGATCTGAACAGCTATGTTCAGCACTACTGCTATTCTCTACAACATGTAGGGAACATCAATATATGGTCTATACTTGGTATGTAGGTTTCTCACTCATGGATGGCAAAAATTGGGATTTTGGGGAGTCACTGGATTTATTTTGGGGTGATTTGTGAATGAAAATAAGAGTATGTTCTCATAGCCTACAGGTAAATCCCTTTGAATTCAATCACTTTTTGACATCATCCCTTTTGTTTTAAACAAACCTTTCCATACGTGTTTGCCCATGGAAGAAGTGGTCAGAAAGTTACTTTTTGGACCTGAATATCAGAATATTATGGTGCTTATTATGATAATGGTGCTCAAAGTTGACCATTTGCATACCCCACACTACCATGAGACATCCATGTCTTCATCACTGGATAATAAGACAGCTGAAATAAAAGATCCCTGAAATGTTCCATTTGCACAAAAAGGTTATTTCTCTCAAATGTTATGCATACATTTGTTTACATCCAAGTTAGTGAGCATTTCTCCTTTGCCAAGATAATGCATCCACCTGACAGGCATATCAAGAAGCTGATTAAACAGCATTATCATTACACAGATGCACCTTGTGCTGGGGACAATAAAAGGTGACGCTTAAATGTGCAGTTTTGTCACACAACACAATGCCACAGATTCCTCAAGTGTTGAGGGAGCGTGCAATTGGCATGCTGACTGAAGGAATGTCCACCAGAGCGGTTGTCAGAGAATTCAATGTTCATTTCTCTACCATAAGCCGCATCCAACGTCATTTTTGAGAATTTGGCATTAGGTCTAACCGGCCTCGCAACCGCAGACCACGTGTATGGCGTTGTGTGGTCGAGCGGTTTGCTGATGTCAACATTGTGAACAGAATGCCCCATGGTGGCGGTGGGGTTATGGTATGGGCAGTTATTTTTTTTAAACGTGTAGGCTTCGATTTTTTCTTATTCTCATGTGTTGTAGCATGTACATCATCTGAGGTTTTTGTGTTTTGCCACCATCGGTTGAGACACAACATGTTGTTGAATGCAGTGTGTGTCATTTCAATCATAGAAATATAATTCATAGAATGGACCTATCCCTGCAAATTAGCTGGTACACCATTGAAATTGTAACTTCTAATTACTGCCACAAAGATGGCCATCGGTCCATCCATTGTTCAATGTCAATTTAAATGTTAATGTCTATCTATTATCTATATTTCTGTGATTTCAACAGGTTTCCTATAGGGGATTGACAGTTTATTTTAAAACAACAGATATTCCCATTCAAGTCAACATTCTCTGATGTCTAGACCTCCAACCATCTTAGTCAAAAACATCAGATGATGTAAAATAGGATCACGCTACAACATATGCAAATATGAAAAACATCTGTTAATTTCAAGAAATTATAAAATAGTTTGACAACACTGTTTGTAAGCTTTAAATAATCCAGTGATGAAGACATGGATATCTCATGGTATTGAACGGTATGCAAAAGGGATCAACTTTGAGTACTTTTATCTCTTGAATGTTTTGGCATTCAGGTCCAAAAAGTCACTTTAAGTGCACTTCTACCATGGGCAAATATGTACGGAAGGTTTTGTTCAAATCAAAAGGAGTGTTGTCAAAAAGTGATTAAATTCAAAGGGATTTACCCCTACTCATAACGCCCAAGAGCATGCTGGGGCCATTCACTCTCTTTGGTTTTTGGTCATCAATGCTTGTTTCTGAAAAGTAGTCTAAACCCAGATTGTGGATTGCAATACACTACTTTTCTTAGGCATTTTTGTGATTAAGTAATTTGGGTAAACTAACCCTTTAAAATGCAGGAAGGAGCGCCTTTCGTGGAATAAAATGATTCAAAAAAGACTATGGAAGGAAAAGACGAGGACAATTACTGATAATATTTACACTTTCCACCCACACTCTCCCTAACATCAAGAATTTGAAACTCCAATGCACTCCACATAGAAAATCACTACAAACTTAACCGCAAGGGAGGCAAACCGTTGATGCAAAATATAATTCCTATTCAGGGAGCTGTAAAATATGGGCCTTGATTGATTTTGCTGTAAAAACATTTTCATTTTTCCATAAACATCCCCGTAGGTACAGTGGGGCAAAAAAGTATTTAGTCAGCCACCAATTGTGCAAGTTCTCCCACTTAAAAAGATGAGAGAGGCCTGTACAACCATGACAGACAAAATGAGAAGAAAAAAATCCAGAAAATCACATTGTAGGATTTTTAATGAATTTATTTGCAAATTATGGTGGAAAATAAGTATTTGGTCACCTACAAACAAGCAAGATTTCTGGCTCTCACAGACCTGTAACTTCTTCTTTAAGAGGCTCCTCTGTCCTCCACTCGTTACCTGTATTAATGGCACCTGTTTGAACTTGTTATCAGTATAAAAGACACCTGTCCACAACCTCAAACAGTCACACTCCAAACTCCACTATGGCCAAGACCAAAGAGCTGTCAAAGGACACCAGAAACAAAATTGTAGACCTGCACCAGGCTGGGAAGACTGAATCTGCAATAGGTAAGCAGCTTGGTTTGAAGAAATCAACTGTGGGAGCAATTATTTGGAAATGGAAGACATACAAGACCACTGATAATCTCCCTCGATCTGGGGCTACACGCAAGATCTCACCCCGTGGGGTCAAAATGATCACAAGAACGGTGAGCAAAAATCCCAGAACCACACGGGGGGACCTAGTGAATGACCTGCAGAGAGCTGGGACCAAAGTAACAAAGCCTACCATCAGTAACACACTACGCCGCCAGGGACTCAAATCCTGCAGTGCCAGACATGTCCCCCTGCTTAAGCCAGTACATGTCCAGGCCCGTCTGAAGTTTGCTAGAGAGCATTTGGATGATCCAGAAGAAGATTGGGAGAATGTCATATGGTCAGATGAAACCAAAATATAACTTTTTGGTAAAAACTCAACTCGTCGTGTTTGGAGGACAAAGAATGCTGAGTTGCATCCAAAGAACACCATACCTACTGTGAAGCATGGGGGTGGAAACATCATGCTTTGGGGCTGTTTTTCTGCAAAGGGACCAGGACGACTGATCCGTGTAAAGGACAGAATGAATGGGGCCATGTATCGTGAGATTTTGAGTGAAAACCTCCTTCCTTCAGCAAGGGCATTGAAGATGAAACGTGGCTGGGTCTTTCAGCATGACAATGATCCCAAACACACCGCCCGGGCAACGAAGGAGTGGCTTCGTAAGAAGCATTTCAATGTCCTGGAGTGGCCTAGCCAGTCTCCAGATCTCAACCCCATAGAAAATCTTTGGAGGGAGTTGAAAGTCCGTGTTGCCCAGCAACAACCCCAAAACATCACTGCTCTAGAGGAGATCTGCATGGAGGAATGGGCAAAAATACCAATAGTGTGTGAAAACCTTGTGAAGACTTACAGAAAACGTTTGACCTCTGTCATTGCCAACAAAGGGTATATAACAAAGTATTGAGAAAAACTTTTGTTATTGACCAAATACTTATTTTCCACCATCATTTGCAAATAAATTCATTAAAAATCCTACAATGTGATTTTCTGGATTTGTTTTCTTCCATTTTGTCTGTCATAGTTGAAGTGTACCTATGATGACAATTACAGGCCTCTCTCATCTTTTTAAGTGGGAGAACATGCACAATTGGTGGCTGACTAAATACTTTTTTGCCCCACTGTATATGACTTCAAACAGGAGTAGTGGTTTACTTGCAATTTTTTATCAAAATCGTCCTCACTGACTTGTCACCACTGAACTGAGCTGCCGGAGAGGACTGAAATCTTTCTATAAACTTTACAAAGCATTCTCCATTAAGCTGGTAGCTTCAAATGGACATAGTAGGCTACAGCACACAGCTAACGTGACAAACTTACCATCCCATCATCACAACCTTACGATGCCGATATAGTCAGAACAACAACTACCTCCACCTCATAAATCAGAGAACATCTCTCTATCTCCACCCTGTCCTCGAACCCACGTCCAAAACAAAGGTGCTGAGGGTTAACAAAATGAAGAGAGTGGAGCTGCTGGTCCAACTGAACAACTGGAGGAATTGGCTCCGGTGAGGGAAATACAGAAATCTCCGAATGTATCGTTGAATAAATTGGCGAGCGTAGAGAGAGGCATGACAGGCAATCCATTAGTGTGGGGCTGGGGCCCAATGGTGTGAGCCGGACAGGCTACTGCATTTTGATTTCCTGTCGCTGCCGCTGTGACGGATGGCGCCGCTATAGAGGGGAGGCGATGCAGCCAGTCGTGGCAGGATTCATGACCGGCCCGGCACCCAAGACCCAATACCTCTTGTCGTGGAAAATCAGTACTGAGAGAGACTCGGCCTTGGTCATTTCTTCAAACAATCATCTTTATTTAATATTGATAAATTATTGCAATAATGAGACCGTCAGCCCTCCAGTCTTGACTGACTGTTAGGCTGAGAGTCTAGCCTTTACAGACGACGCACAGTTTTTATATAGCTGATAGCAAGATTGCTTCGTCAGTGATTTCTAACCTTCCCATAAGCCACCTTGGTTATCTACACAGGACGGTCTTAGTTTCCCAGATGCCAGGAAGATGAGACAATGAGGCTTTGTTCTTAATTCTTCCAGGCTCTCTCTATCTCGAGTCACACACACCACATCTTGTCTATAGAATGCTATCTTTTAGGTTTTCATTTTCACACCAACACAAGTCAATTGTCAGCTTCAAGCTATCTCTAGTAGAACCCACGTCCTCAACACCCAGACTGGCTGCAGGGTGCTAGAGTGGAGACCATAAAACACAGCATTAGCAGGATGAAATATCTTACTGTTCGTTAAGTAAATAATTGTTGCATATTCAACAAATAAGGTGAATACATCATTTTTCCCTCACATTCTCTTTGTTAGGCAACTGGGGGCTTCCAGGGGCCTCCGGGGGAGTTGGAGATGGGCCCTAGGAGCACTGAGTAGCTGTGTAAGGTCAGGTGTGGTTGAGATACAGTATACTGTATATATAAAAGTATGTGGACAATCTTTCAAATTAGTGGATTCTGATATTTCAGCCACACCCATTGCTGACAGATGTATAAAATCGAGCACCCATCCATGCAATCTCCATAGACAAACATTGGCAGTAGAATGGCCTTTCTGAAGAGCTCAGTGACTTTCAACGTGTCACCATCATAGGATGCCACCTGTCCAACAAGTCAGTTCGTCAAATTTCTAGAGCTGCCCCGTTCTGTATAGTGTTGTTAAATGTTGTTATTGTGAAGTTATCTAGGAGCAACAACGGCTCAACTGCGAAGTGGTAGGCCACACAAGCTCACAGAATGGGACTGCCATGTGCTAAGGTGGGTGGCACATAAAAATTGTCTGTCCTCGGTTGCAACACTCACTACCGGGTTCCAAACTGCCTCTGGAAGCAACGTCAGCACAATAACTGTTTGTCGGGAGCTTCAAGAAATGGGTTTCGATGGCCGAGCAACCGCACACAAGTCTAAGATCACCATGCGCAATGCGAAGCTTCAGCTGGATTGGTGTAAAGCTCGCCGCCATTGGAGTCTGGAGCAGTGGAAATACGGCCTCTGGAGTGATGAATCACGCTTCACAATCTGGCAGTACGAAGGACTAATCTGGGTTTGGTGGATGCCAGGAAAATGCTACCTGCCCGAATGCATAGCGCCAACTGTAAAGTTTGGTGGAGGAGGAATAATGGATTTTTTACATGGTTCGGGCTAGGCCCCTTAGTTCCAGTGAAGGGAAATCTTAACGCTACAGCATGACATTCTAGACGATTCTGTGCTTCCAACTTTGTGGCAACCGTTTGGGGAAGGTCCTTTCCTGTTTCAGCATGACAATGCACAAAGGAGGTCCATACAGAAATGGCTTGTCGAGATCGGTGTGGAAGAACTTGGCCTGCACAGAGCCCTGACCTCAAACCCATCAAACAACTTTGGGATGAATTGGAACACAGCTGCAGGCCAGGCCTAATTTCCCAACATCAGTACCCGACCTCACTAATGCTCTTGTGGCTGAATGGAAGCATGTCCCAGCAGCAATGTTTCAACATGTGGTGGAAAGTCTTCCCAAAAGGGTGGAGGCTGTTATAGCAGCAAAGGGGGTACCAACTCCATATTAATGCTCATGATTTTGGAATGAGATGTTAACGAGCAGGTGTCCACACACTTTTGGTCATGTAGTGTTTGTGCACATTCGTACAATAGGGAAGTGGAGGTGAATTTATGTCCACACTATCTAAGAGGTATCTGACTTGAGTGATGGGACAGTTCAGAAGACTTCAAATGCTGGAGGAGAGCCCAATCCCAAATCAAATCGACCCCTATACTAGCCTCTATGGACGTGTGACGATCTGAGAGGATTGGACAGGTGTAAGCGATATGGATAGAATTCTAGTCAATCAGAGGGCAAGTAGGAGCTACTTAGACTGGCTGACATTAAACTCTAAGTCTTCCTGACTTCGGAGTCCAGAAAAGCTCCTTGATGTTGTTGGCATAATGCATCGATAATGAAGGGGGCTCGGCCTTTTTACTGATTGGTTCTCCTCTGTGTCTTTCTCATTCAAACACCCACATGGACAAGCACACACAGCCCCAAGCGCCTCCCCCTTCCAATACAACTGTTGGATTTTCTAACAACGAGAGGTCTCAACTAGAGGTTGACCAATTATGAATTATCAATGCCGATACCGATACCGATGATTGGAGGACTAAAAAATAGCCGATACTGATTAATCGGCCAATTTTTATATATATATTTGTAACAATGACAATTACAACAATACTGAATGAACACTTATTTTAACTTAATATAATACATAAATAGAATCAATTTAGTCTCAAATAAATAATGAAACATGTTCAATTTGGTTTAAATAATGCAAAAACAAAGTGTTGGAGAAGAAAGTAAAAGTGCATGTGCCATGTAAAAAAGCTAACGTTTAAGTTCCTTGCTCAGAACATGAGAACATATGAAAGCTGGTGGTTCCTTTTAACATGAGTCTTCAATATTCCCAGGTAAGATGTTTTAGGTTGTAGTTATTATAGGACTATTTCTCTCTATACCATTTGTATTTCATATACCTTTGACTATTGGATGTTCTAATAGGTACTTTAGTATTGCCAGACTAATCTCGGGAGTTGATAGGCTTGAAGTCATAAACAGCGCAATGCTTGAAGCACAGCGAAGAGCTGCTGGTAAATGCACGAAAGTGCAATTTGAATGAATGCTTACGAGCCTGCTGCTGCTTACAACCGCTCAGTCAGACTGCTCTATCAAATCATAGACTTAATTATAATATAATAACACACAAAAATATGAGCCTTAGGTCATTAATTATGGCTGTAATCCCATTAACGGGATCGATATGACAACAGCCAGTGAAAGTGCAGGGTGCCAAATTCAAACAACAGAAATCTCATAATTAAAATTCCTCAAGCATACAAGTATTTCACACCATTTTAAAGATACACTTCTTGTTAATCCCACCACAGTATCCGATTTCAAAAAGGCTTTACAGCGAAAGCACCACAAATGATTATGTTAGGTCACCGCAAAATCACAGAAAAACACAGCCATTTTTCCAGCCAAAGACAGGAGTCACAAAAAGCAGATAGAGATAAAATGAATCACTAACCTTTGATGATCTTCATCAGATGACACTCATAGGACTTCATGTTACACAATACATATATGTTTTGTTCGATAAAGTTCATATTTATATCCAAAAACCTCAGTTTACATTGGCGCCATGTTCAGAAATGCCTCCAAAATATCCTGAGAAATTGCAGAGAGCCACATCAAATAACAGAAATACTTATCATACACTTTGATGAAAGATACATATTTTACATAGAATTAAAGATACACTTGTTCTTAATGCAACCGCTGTGTCAGATTTCAAAAAAGTTTTACAGCAAAAGCACAATATTCAATAATCTGAGAACAGTGCTCAGCCACAAAAGGAAGCCATACAGTTACCCGCCAAATTGTGGAATCAACAAAAGTCATAAATAGCATTATAAATCTTCACTTACCTTTGCTGATCTTCGTCGGAATGCACTCCCAGGACTCCCACAAGAAATGTTCGTTTTGTTCGGTAATGTCCATCATTTATGTCCAAATAGCTATTTTTGTTAGCGTGTTTGGTAAACAAATCCAAAGTCAGGAAGCGCGTTCACTAAAAGCAGATGAAATGTCAAAAAGTTCCGTAACAGTCAGTAGAAACATGTCAAACGATATATTGAATCAATCTTTAGGATGTTTTTAACATAAATCTTCAATAATGTTCCAACCGGAGAATTCCATCTGCGATGGAACAGAGCTCCCTCTCATGTGAACGCGCATGGTCAGAGCATGGTCAGCTCATGGTAGACCTTACTCATTCCCGTCTCCTTCGCCCCCACTTCACAGTAGAAGCATCAGACAAGCTTCTACAGACTGTTGACATCTAGTGGAAGCCGTAGGAAGTGCAAACTGACCCATATCCCACTGTGTATTCGATAGGCGATGAGTTGAAAACCTACAAACCTCAGATTTCCCACTTCCTGGTTGGATTTTTTTCTCAGGTTTTTGCCTGCCATATGAGTTCTGTTATACTCACAGACATCATTCAAACAGTTTTAGAAACGTCAGAGTGTTTTCTATCCAATACTAATAATAATATGCATATATTAGCAACTGGGACTGAGGAGCAGGCAGTTTACTCTGGGCACCTCTGGGCACCTTTTCATCCAAGCTACTCAATACTGCCCCTGCAGCCATAAGAAGTTTAATATGGTCAAATCCGGAAATTATCATTTCGAAAACAAAACGTTTATTCTTTCAGTGAAATACGGAACCGTTCCGTATTTTATCTAACGAGTGGCATCCATAAGTCTAAATATTGCTGTTACATTGCACAACATTCAATGTTATGTCATAATTATGTCAAATTCTGGCAAATTAATTACAGTCTTTGTTAGGAAGAAATGGACTTCACACAGTTCTCAACGAGCCAGGCGGCCCAAACTGCTGCATATACCCTGACTCTGCTTGCACAGAACGCAAGAAAAGTGACACAATTTTCCTAGTTAAAAGAAATTAATGTTAGCAGACAATATTAACTAAATATGCAGGTTTAAAAATATATACTTGTGTATTGATTTTAAGAAAGGCATTGATGTTTATGGTTAGGTACACATTGGTGCAACGACAGTGGTTTTTTCGTGATTGCGCTTGTTAAATCACCCGTTTGGCGAAGTAGGCTGTGATTCAATGACAAATTAACAGGCACTGCATTGGTTATATGCAACGCAGGACAAGCTAGATGAACTAGTAATATCATCAACCATGTGTAGTTAACTAGTGATTATGTTAAGATTGATTGTTTTTTATAAGATAAGTTTAATGCTAGCTAGCACCTTACCTTGGCTCCTTGCTGCACTCGCATAACAGGTAGTCAGCCTGCCACGCAGTCTCCTTGTGGAGTGCAATGTAATTGGCCATAATCGGTGTCCAAAAATGCCGATTACCGATTGTTATGATAACTTGAAATCGGCCCTAATTAATCGGCCATTCCGATTAATCGGTCGACCTCTAGTCTCAGCCCCCCAGGATTTTGTTTTTTGGAGAACCAATCAAAGTTCAAGTTTTTCAAGCATCCGCCAGTTTTTGTGGGAATATTGCACCAACAAACGGACTCCTGTCCAGACCAGTGTCACGGCTCTCCCTCGCTGTGTACCACGTGAGCCAGGCTAGGAGCTACTACCATATCATATCTAATCCTTTCAGATCTCCACAAGTGCATAGGAGGTAGGAGCAAGTGGTCGATTTGGGATCGAAGGAAAGAGAAGTCAGTGGGGATAAAATGTTTGTCTACCATTATTCAAAACAATGTTTACAAAAGATCAACATGGCTGCCCAAGGATGTCCTCATCTTTGTGACTATGGATCCTTCTTGTTTGGTTGAGAATAGAATTCTAGTAATTTATCCCAAAGCTGAACTACTGTCGGCTACATAGAGAAAAGGTCAAGTTGCAGGTTTGATCAGCATCGTAGGGCAGGTCATAGTATTCCATAGTATTCCATAGTTCAGGGCTTTATAGAGTCTGAATAAAGTACATAGATTATTTGTGAAGGATCTACAGTGAGGGAAAAAAGTATTTGATCCCCTGCTGATTTTGTTCGTTTGCCCACTGACAATGAAATGATCAGTCTGTAATTTTAATGGTAGGTTTATTTGAACAGTGAGAGACAGAATATCAACAAAAAAATCCAGAAAAACGGTTGTCAAAAATGTTATAAATTGATTTGCATTTTAATGAGGGAAATAAGTATTTGACCCCTCTGCAAAACATGACTTAGTACTTGGTGGCAAAACCCTTGTTGGCAATCACAGAGGTCAGATGTTTCTTGTAGTTGGCCACCAGGTTTGCACACATCTCAGGAGGGATTTTGTCCCACTCCTCTTTGCAGATCTTCTTCAAGTCATTAAGGTTTCGAGGCTGACGTTTGGCAACTCGAACCTTCAGCTCCCTCCACAGATTTTCTATGGGATTAAGGTCTGGAGACTGGCTAGGCCACTCCAGGACCTTAATGTGCTTTTTCTTGAGCCACTCCTTTGTTGCCTTGGCCGTGTGTTTTGGGTCATTGTCATGCTGGAATACCCATCCACGACCCATTTTCAATACCCTGGCTGAGGGAAGGAGGTTTTCACCCAAGATTTGACGGTACATGGCCCCGTCCATCGTCCCTTTGATGCTGTGAAGTTGTCCTGTCCCCTTAGCAGAAAAACACCCCCAAAGCATAATGTTTCCACCTCCATGTTTGACGGTGGGGATGGTTTCTTGGGGTCATAGGCAGCATTCCTCCTCCTCCAAACACGGCAAGTTGAGTTGATGCCAAAGAACTCCATTTTGGTCTCATCTGACCACAACACGTTCACCCAGTTGTCCTCTGAATCATTCAGATGTTCATTGGCAAACTTCAGACGGGCATGTATATGTGCTTTCTTGAGCAGGGGGACCTTGCGGGCGCTGCAGGATTTCAGTCCTTCACGGCGTAGTGTGTTACCAATTGTTTTCTTGGTGACTATGGTCCCAGCTGCCTTGAGATCATTGACAAGATCCTCCTGTGTAGTTCTGGGCTGATTCCTCACCATTCTCATGATCATTGCAACTCCACGAGGTGAGATCTTACATGGAGCCCCAGGCCAAGGGAGTTTGACAGTTCTTTTGTGTTTCTTCCAATTGCGAATAATCGCACCAACTGTTGTCACCTACTCACCAAACTGCTTGGCAATGGTCTTGTAGCCCATTCCAGCCTTGTGTAGATCTACAATCTTGTCCCTGACATCCTTGGAGAGCTCTTTGGTCTTGGCCATGGTGGAGAGTTTGGAATCTGATTGATTGATTGCTTCTGTGGATAGGTGTCTTTTATACAGGTAAGAAACTGAGATTAGGAGCACTCCCTTTAAGAGTGTGCTCCTAATCTCAGCTCGTTACCTGTATGAAAGACACCTGGGAGCCAGAAATCTTTCTGATTGAGAGGGGGTCAAATACTTATTTCCCTCATTAAAATGCAAATCAATTTATAACATTTTTGACATGCGTTTTTCTGGATATTTTTGTTGTTATTCTGTCTCTCACTGTTCAAATAAACCTACCATTAAAATTATAGACTGATAATTTCTTTGTCAGTGGGCAAACGTACAAAATCAGCAGGGGATCAAATACTTTTTTCCCTCACTGTATGTAATGGTCTTGTGTGGTTTAGTTGGTAGAGCACGCTTGCAATGGCAAATGTTGTGTGTTCGACTACTGCTGGGGCCACCCATATGTAAAATGTAAGCACGCATGACTGTAAGTTGCTTTGGATAAAAGCATCTGCTACATGGCATAGATTATTAGAATAGTTTATATGCAGACTTTATGTAGGCATATACTTTATCAAGTCTTTAGACATTCCCTGGGGGCTTCATCTGTAGCCTTACAGCATGGGAGTGGGTTGTGAAAGATTAAACTCAATTGATCGGTTCGTTTCTACAGCCCGTAACAAGGTAATGAATAATAGGATTGTAACAGACTCAAACACAGCATCCTTTTGTCAATCCTTTCGGGTCAAAGAAATGAATAGGGATAAAATATTGTTGGTTTGAGAGACGAGGAGCCGAGGAGGACATAGTATGCATTTGCCTTGTGAACCAGAGAGAAGAAAATGAACACAATAGTAATAAGTGAATAACCAAGTTCCTAAGCGTTGGTGTCTTTCTCTGTTAGACATGACTATGGGGTTCCAAATCGTTGCCGAGGTAACGGAGAGAAACATGATTTTGCTTTCCATTCTGTGGACGAGTGAAGGTGTAATTGCACTAGCGCATACATAATTCAACACGGAAGGCTACTACTGTCATGGAATGGCAAGGAATGAATACAAACCCGTATGAAATCACAAGAAACATGATGAAGAATAATAGTGTAGGCTTAATAGCAAAATGAATAGGCTACATCATAGCCAGGGATAGTCCAAAGCATACATGACAGTAGTAGTGCTTCCCGTATTCATAATTTGAGTAGCCTAACAACAATTATAAACTGGGTAGTTTGGGTCCTGGATGCTGATTGGCTAAAAGCCATGGTATATCAGACAATATACCACGGGTATGATGCAAAATTACTTATTTACTGTTGTAATTGCGTTGGTAACTTGTTTAAAATAGCAATAAGCACCTCTAGGTTTGTGATACACTCTTAGAAAAAAGGTTCCAAAAGGGTTCTTCGGCTGTCCCCATAGGAGAACCCTTTTTGGTTCAAGGGAAATCCCTTTTTGGTTCCACGTAGAAACCTTTTGATGCAGAACCCTCCGTGGAAAGGGTCCTACATGGAACACAAAAGGATTTTACCTGGAACCAAAAAGGGTTCTTCAAAGGGTTCTACCTATGGGGACAGCCGAAGAACGCTTTTAGATTATAAATAGCACCTTTTTTTCCTAAGAGTTTATATGGCCAATATACCACGGCTAAGGGCTGAATCCAGGCACTAGCGTTGCATCTTGTGAAAGAACAGCCCTTAGCTGTGGTATATTGGCCATATACCACCTTGTCGGGTTTTACTGCTTAAACACAACCATACAAAAGGTCTACAATACCAACCCTAAGAGAGGGTAATTTTTATGTAAAAAGCAATAAACAAAGCAAAACAACATTATGTAATTATAATTATACACTGAGATAGCAGTATAGCAGTATCAAGACAATGATCCATTTGCATCTGTCCTATCTCCTTGCATGAATAAAAGCGTACAGTAAGTAGAGTAACCGTGGCATGCATCATGTAGGCTATGCACTTACCCTCTCTCAGGCGATGGGAGTAGATGACCCACAGGAGCAGCAGACAGCAGAGTGACGCTCCTCCACCTGCCGAGAGCCTCTTCATTCCCTTTCCCGACCGCAGCCCCGTCTCGACGTATCCCTCGTTATTCCCACTTTTAAGGTGGCGTTCAAATGGCTGAATACTTATTCATGTTGTGTTCTGATAGCCCGTCGCTGGCATCCATTTTGCGCGGTAAATTAGTGGAGGAAAATCCAAAAGATTATGATTGACAGGATCCCTTATTAAAAATGACACTTTTATCTTATCCTGTGACTGTCTGTCGATGATTTGTAGGGAGTGGAACACCGATAGAAGCGTCATAGCCCAAAATTGAATCAAAATTAGATGTCAATTTGGCAAGTTTCTAAACACATTCAAATTCAGGAGAATATTCTAATGAAACATCAGCGATATGAATTAGCCTACCATTAATCCCGGTGGAGGTTACAGGTTTATCCCATTAGGTTTATCCATCCACGGACTGTCGATGGAAAGATAAGCCATCTGCAAGACGCGGAGGCGAACACCAAGATCTCCGCAAGAATCGTAAGCAACTTTGCGCTTGAACGTGAATAGCCGACGAGGACGGAACCTGTACCCACTGACTGTTCCTTCAGCCCAATAAAAATAAAAGTTAGGTTATTGAAAATCAAAACAGGATATACATTTCTGCAAGGTAACTTGTGATGTGCAAGCGACTGCAATAAAAGACAACATATTAAGGCCGCTTATAAAATTGCGTTTTTGTTGGATTCGTTTTGTATTATACACTTACAAAACCTATTGCATTGGTCAGTTATTGGAATTATTTGGACAAGATTGATAATTAAAACTAGGCTATCGGTGTCTCCATCTCTATCAACTGGGCAAAGACATCAGTTCAACGTTTTGATTTACATTTGGTTGAGTTGTCAACTAACATGAATTCAACGTGAAATCAACAAAAAAGTTGATTACTTTTTGCAAATCCAATACATTTTCCAGGTTGATTCAACATCATCACATTTCAGTAGAGTCAGAGGAAGAAGGGGAGGACCATCCTCCTAAGGGAATAAAAATACAACATTTAAAAAGTTACCCTTTTTAGATTATTCCCCATTATTTCAATTTCTACTTTGCACATTCTTCCACTGAAAATCTTGCTATATTTTATTTACTTCGCCACCATGGCCTTTTTTTTGCCTTTACCTCCCTTATCTCACCTCATTTGCGCACATTGTATATAGACTCATTTTTCTACTGTATTATTGACTGTATGTTTGTTTTACTCCATGTGTCGAACTGCTTTGCTTTATCTTGGCCAGGTTGCAATTGTAAATGAGAACTTGTTCTCAACTTGCCTACCTGGTTAAATAAAGGTTAAATAAAAAAATAAAATAAAAGATAACCAAATAATTGATTAAAACACACTATTTTGCAAAGAGGTTTACAGTAGCCTCAACAGCACTCTGTAGGGTAGCACCATGGTGTAGCCGGAGGACAGCTAGCTTCTGTCCTCTGAGTACATTTACTTCAATACAAAATCTAGGAGGCTCATGGTTCTCACCCCCTTCCATAGACTTACACAGTAATTTTGACAACTTCGGGAGGACGTCCTCCGACCTATCAGAGCTCTTGCAGCATGAACTGTCCACCCAATCAAAGGATCAGAGAATGAATCTAATACTGAAAGCATAAGCTACAGCTAGCGGGCACTGCAGTGCATAAAATGTGGTGTGTAGTTGACTCAAAGAGAGAGAAAGAAAACAGTTGAACAGTTTTGGACAGATTCATTTCTTCCTAAATGAAGGAGAAGCAAGAGAGAAATAGAGAGACAGATTCTGTAATTTTTTTTTCACTTTCAGTTTCATTTAGCTAGCAAATGCAGCTAGCTAGTTTAGCCTACTGAAACACCCTGCTCAAACAGAGGGATGCTATGTTAGCTAGCTGTCTATGACTATCCAACACAACACTGGAACTCTTCCAAGTCAAGGTAAGCTTTTGGTGGTCATACGCACAACCTTAAAAACATAGATGCTGGGCTAATAAAGAATACTAGTATAGAACAAGAATGAGTAAAACCAAAAGCTTGTATAGAACAAGAAGGCCCGCACACTTGTTCTACACAAGCTTTTGGTTTTACTAATTTATTGCCACCGGGGGGCGGTGTAACTGCTTACTTACTACACTGTAACATTACTGCATGGTTGTGGGTTTCTAACGCGTTAGTTCTATTAGCTATGCTGACTATGACGTTAATGACCGATTCAGGAAACTAGGCATATGTCTTAAGTCACGACTTCACAGGAGAGCTGTTTTAAGTAAAACATATTTTTTTATCTAAATGTTTTTGGGCAGAAATGCTTTCTCGAACATGTGAACTTTCATGTGCTTTCATATCAAACGTGTATGCCATCTGTAAATATGAATAAAATTGTTAAATTATGAGCCTAGTTGGTTTATCAACAGAAAAAAAGAGTAAACTTCCCGCTAGCCATGATTGGCTGAGATAATGAGAGGGCTGGACATGCCGAGAGATGAGTTTGAATTGGTCTACCATATAGCCCGCGTCTGTCTATTGTAGCTGGTCACTATGTTTAGGTAATCCTGTCGAATGCTGCTTTAAATTTTTTTAGCGCTTAGTAAAACTGCATAAACCTAATGTCAAGTTAAAGTGTACTGTTAGCTAGCTAATGTTAGCTGGCTAGCTCGCTAGCTAACAATATGTGTATGCTCTCCACTTTCTGGAGGACCGAGTTTTGAAGTCAGTGAAATTCGAGTATGATAGCTAAGGAGATGGAGAAAAACACCAGTCTGGATTACATTGTCAAACTAAGGCAACCATGCATGGCATCAGATAGGAGACGCATCCAACCATGATGTATACTGGTAAGATTTTCAGATATTACACGTTTCTAATTTTGACAGAAAGTGGTTTAATTTCAAGTGTACTGTTAGCTAGCAAACGTTAGCTGGTTTGTTCGCTAGCTAACGTTATGCGTATGATCGTATTCTTCATATCTCAGACACATTTGCTTGACTAGCATAGAACCTGGTTGGTTAGCTACCTGCAGATTCATGCAGGGTAGTAACGTCATGAGTTGTGATTATGGTCCATTGTTTACCTAGCTAGCTAACGTTACATCATGCATTGGGATTCATTGTTTACCTAGCTAGCTATCTAGCTACATTTATTAACAAAGGACTTTCGTCTTAGTGTGCCAGAGTGCAGAATAACTGATGCATTTTTGAAAGATCAACACCCGTTGAATATGTTCGGTGTCAGTAAACGTCATCAACAAAGCGTAATTCAGTTGTTGCCAGCAGCACAGTTACAGTCACAGTTACAGTCAACGCTCTGGATAACATGAAAAAAGCCTAACCAGCTCTACTAGGGGGAGTACAATGGTCAGAGTGGGGTGCTCTCTCATTATGTGTCTGGATGTAGCTAGCCAATGTTAGCCAGTTAACTTGGGTGCTTGACTGTAGCGGGCAGAACAATCCTACTTATTGGCCAGAGCCTCCAGTGTGCGCTCTGAACGCGAAACCACAGATATAGTGAGTAATGTTCAGTGAGCTGTTCTCTCTCTCTTAGATATCTGGAAGTAGCTGGCAAGTTAGTACAGAACGGTTGGACCAACCCTTAAAGAGATGGGTGGGGCTAAGGCTTAAGATGAAAGCAAGAGTGTGCAAGACGGTATTGAATGTCACTGTGTGTCCATTTGTCACTGTTTATCACATCAAATTTGTCTCTCGACCTGTGTGCACCTACTTTGTAAACTTTCATTCATAGGCTGGGTTCTGGCAACCTCATGATGGGTATAGGGAAAGTTTGAGTATCATGTATTAGCCTAAACCTATCGCTGTTACATTTAACTGGGTGAATGGAATATGAATGACAGTCATCCAATATGCTGTAATAAAAATAAGGCAAAGTTCATGAAAAAAAAAATCATCCTCCATCTGAAACAACACTGACTGCCACTTTCACATTTACATTTTTGTTTAAATAACGTGGAAACAACATTGATTCAACCAGTTTTTGCCCAATGGCTTGTCAGCTGTAGGCCTAGCCTATGAGTCGCTGTAACCTGGTCTCAGAGCATTTCGTATTATTCTGTACATAAACTCAAATCTCCATTGTTTATGATATGTTACTCTTTGTATGGTATGTATTAATTTGTGGATGTCCATCATCAATTTCGTATGATATGTTACTAATTACAATTCATGTGATATGATAGGCTAATGTTAGCTAGGCTCTGGGTTAGGATTTAGGGTTAAAGGGTTAAGGAAAGGGTGACAACATTGAATTTTACTCCACTCTAAAGAAAATAATGTACTTTTTACTCCATACTTTTTCCCTGAGACCCAAAAGTACTCATTTTGAGTACTTAGCAGGACAAGGAAATCGTCAAATTCACACACAAATTCATAACATCCCTAGTCATCGCTACTGCCTCTAATCTGGAGGACTCACTAAACACAAATGTTTTGTTTGTAAATTATGTCTCAGTGTTGAATGCCCCTGGCTATCTGTAAAAAAAAGTATAATGTGCCGTCTGGTTTGCTTAATTTAAGGAATTTTAAATTATTTCTTTAATTTTTTATTTTAGCAATTACATTTACCTTTGACAACTTAAGTATATTTAAAAACAAGTAGTATTTTACTGGGAGACTTTCACTTGAGTCATTTTCTTTTAAGGTATTTTAAGCTAATTTCCTGCAATTCTACACATTTTGCTCTGACTTATTGTAACGATGTGCGCTGAGAGTCGGGAAACATGTTCAGGGAGTGAGTGTTTTAATAAATAAACACTGTCACGATCGTCTTGCTGAGAGAAAGTGGACCAAGGCGCAGCGTGTGCAAAATACATTCTCTTTTATTGTAGAGAAAGGAAAAAAACACGCAACAAACACTATAACAAACTGAAACAAAACAACAACCGAATCGTGAAGCTAATGACGTAAGTGCACACAAAGGCTACAAACGTACAACATAGACAATTACCCACATTAACCTAGTGCCTATGGCTGCCTTAAATATGGCTCCCAATCAGAGACAATTAATGACATCTGTCTCTGATTGAGAACCATTCAGGCAACCATAGACACAGCTAGACACCTATACTAAACACAAACCCATCTACTCTATTTAACCCCCTAAACCATACAACCACCCTAGACACTACAAAAACACATACATTCCCCATGTCACACCCTGACCTAACTAAAATAATAAAGAAAACAAAGAATACTAAGGCCAGGGTGTGACAAACACAATATTATGCAAAAATAAGAAACACGAACAACGCACAGAACTGACACAGGAACATAAACAATGACGCCTGGGGAAGGAACCAAAGGGAGTGACATATATAGGGAAGGTGATCAGGGAAGTGATGGAGTCCAGGTGAGTCTGATGACCGCAAGTGCGCGTAACGATGGTGACAGGTGTGCGCCATAACGAGCAGCCTGGTGACCTAGAGGTCGGAGAGGGAGTACATGTGACAGTACCCCCTATCCAACACGATGCTACAGCCGCAGGACGCCGACCAAAAATAAGTTCCCAGGGATCAGGAGCGGACCGGTCACCTCTGCTGAGGCGCGGGAAACATGTCAGTTCGGCTGAGACGCGGGAGCATGGCGACCTAGAGCGCCGGAGAGGAAGCACACGTTACGGTACCCCTTAATGTTAAATTCAATTATTGTGCTTTCGACATCAGCCCACTAGCTAAGCTAGCTAGCTAGCTAACTAGCTAGCTAATGTTGGACACTAGCAACTAACTGGCGATCTTGTCAGTTGTTTAGACAATCAACCAAATTTAAACTAACTAGTTAATTGTTAATTCAGGAATGTGCCAAATATAAAAAAACAGCTCAGTTCAACATAACATATATACAGAAATAGAATTTAAAAAAACAGTGCACTACACTTCCTATGCATCATGTAAAATTGATTTGATAAACACAGGATAGGTATAGTATTTCATCAAACGAGAGACTTCATTTCAACCAGTAGAGAATGTGAAACGCTTTATTGAAAGAAATTCATTATCCAGGTCTTATCAATACATAATACATGAATTATAAATATTATAATTGAAATATTATATTACAAATACGAGTTCAATCTGTACTTCAATGCACATCTGGTGTGCATTATAAAAAGAGAGGAACAAGAGGTGGCAAACCATCTGCCTCCCGTGTCTGTATCTGGGTCTGGCCTTGTGCACTTATAGTACGAACTGGCCATAGACCCAGCAGACCTGGACCAGCTCCGCCACTCTGTCTCCCTGCAGGGATCCACCACTGGGAGGCATGAGGACTACTACAGGACCTTCTGGAAGGGCTTCATTCCCTGATGGAACGCCATGACCAGGGGTTTAAGGCTATTATGGAGCAAATCAGGGAGTTAGCTCATAGGCAGCCTGCCACCTCCGAGACCTCCCAACCACCCAGTAACCTGTCTACAATCAGTGGTGGGTTTGTACGGCCTAGCCCGGCTCCCCGAGAACCCCGCTTACCTCCTCCGGAGCGATATTCTGGGGATCCTGGAACCTGCCGGGGTTTTCTTTCTCAATGCTCCCTTATTTTTGAGCTACATCCATCTTCGTTCCCTTCGGACCAATTAAAGATGGCGTATATTATTACGTTAATGTCGAGAAGGGCGCTCTCCTGGGCTACGGCAGTTTGGGAGCAAACAGTCCACCATTTGCCGTGATCTGGAGGATTTCATGGCAGAGGTGAGGAAGGTGTTCGATTCTCCAATATCCGGGAGAGAGGCAGCACAAAAACGTATTGAATTACGTCAAGACTCCCGTAGTGTGGCAGACTATGCTGTTGACTTTCGCACGTTGGCTGCAGAGAGTGCCTGGAATCCGGAGTCTCTTTTCGATACCTTCCTTCTTGGACTATTTGAGGTGATAAATGATGAGCTAGCTGCTCGGGAATTACCGGTGGACCTCAGTTCCCTCATCGCCTTCATTATTAGAATTGATGGACGTCTAAGGGAACGCAGGAGTGAGAGGCGGTCTGGCCTAGGTCACACTCGTTCAACCGCAGTGGCTCGCTCATCTTCGAAGGAATCCGGAAGTCCCGAAGGCTATTTTTACAAGAGGATCCGAAGCCACCCGAGCTTCCTTGAGAATCATCGATGACGGGTGAGCCTGATACACCAGAACCTATGCACCTGAGAAGGGCTAGGTTATCACCTCGGGAACGTTCCTGCAGACTAAGCTCCAATTGTTGTCTGTAATGTGGAGATGTAGGGCATTACTTAGCCATCTGCCCAGTTAAGAGCCCTGAAGCATTACTAGGTCAAGCACTCTGGTGAGTCTGACTGGGAATCCTCTAAGTCCCATTACCCAAACTCCTTTTTATGTGAGCTTGCTGTGGGGAGACCAGTCTAAGTCTCTCCGGGTGCTTAATGACTCTGGGGCAGATGAGAGTTTCATTGACGCTACCCTGGTATCAGAAATAAGTATCCCTACTCAACTCCTCTCTGTTCTCATGGATGCCAGGGCCCTAGACGGCCGCTCCATTGGTAGAGTCACACACAGCACAGTTCCCATTAATATGCAGGTACCTGGAAACCCCAGTGAGTTAATTCAGCTTCTCCTCATTGAGTCCCCTCACATACCTGAGGATTTGGCGTTTTCTTGGCTCCAAAAACACAACCCAGATATTGACAGGACTACGGGTTCCATTCTGGGTTGGAGCTCATTTTGCCATTCACACTGCCTAAAGGCGGCACAGCCATCTCCGAAACATCTGTCTCCAGGATTAAGTACGGCCTTGGATCTCTCTGCCGTGCCCGCAGATTATCAGGACCTCCTGGAGCATTTCAGCAAGGCTCGTGCTACCTCCCTACCTCCACATTGTCCTTTTGAATGTGCCATTTTCCTCCTCCCGTGCACCACACCGCCTCAAGGCCAGCTATATTCCCTGTCCAGTCCTGAGACCAAGGCCATGGAGGAATACATAGAGGACTCACTGGCTGTTGGGAGCGTTCGTCCCTCTGCCTCTCCTGCCGGCGCAGGATTCTTCTTTGTGGGGAAGAAGGACAAGAACCTGCATCCATGTATTGATTACCGGGGCCTCAATGATATTATGATTAAAAATCGGTACCCTCTACCACTTCCCTCCTCAGCTTTCGAACCTCTCCAGGGGACTACTATCTTTTCTAAACTGGAGCTTCGGAATGCCTACCACCTTATGTAGATACGCGAAGGAGATGAGTGGATGACAGCTTTCAACACTGCCAGTGGACACTATGAGTACCTGGTTATGCCATTTGGACTCGCGCCTGCTGTCGTCCAGGCTCTGGTCAACAATGTGCTCCGGGACATGTTAAATCGTTTTGTTTTTGTCTACCTCGACGACATCCTGGTTTTCTCTCGTTCTGCCCAGTAACACATTCTCCATGTTTGACAGGTCCTTCAGTGCCTCCTGGAGAATCAGTTGTTTGTAAAGGCTGAGAAGTGCGAGTTTCACCGCTCCACTATCTCCTTTCTGGGATACATTATTGCTGAGGGGAATGTACAGATGGATCCGGAGAAGGTGAAAGCGGTGGTAGATTGGCCCCAGCCCACGTCCAGGGTGTAGCTCCAATGGTTTCTGGGTTTTGCACATTTCTACCGCCGTTTCATTCGGGGCTACAGCAACCTGGCGGCTCCCCTCTCTGCACTCACCTCTCCAAAGGTACCGTTCACATGGTCTCCAGCATCGGACAAGGCTTTTGGGGACCTAAAGTAGCGATTTACTACTGCTCCCATCCTCATCCTTCCAGACCCAACTCATCAGTTTGTGGTGGAGGTTGATGCTTCTGATGTGGGAGTAGGGGCCGTTCTTTCCCAGCGATCCATCCAGGACCAAAAGCTTCATCCCTGTGCCTTCATGTCCCATCGTCTCAACTCTGCGGAGAGGAATTATGATGTTGGGAACCGGGAACTCCTAGCAGTTAAGATGGCCCTGGAGGAGTGGAGACATTGGCTGGAAGGGGCAGAACATCCATTTCTGGTATGGACAGATCATAAGAATTTAGAATACCTCCACACTGCCAAGCGCCTCAACCCAAGGCAAGCTCGTTGGGCTCTGTTATTTATTAGGTTCAATTTCACCATCTCCTACCGCCCAGGGTCAACAAATGTGAAGCCGGACGCCCTATCCCGTCTGTACAGTTCCACTGCCACTCCCTCTGAATCTGAGACCATCCTCCCTGCCTCCTGTTATTTGGGGAATTGAGGCTCTGGTCCACAAGGCACAGCATTCCCAGTCGGACCCTGGGGGGGGGGGCGGATAACCGGCTGTTCGTTCCTGATTTGGTCCGGCCTCAGGTCCTGGAATGGGCTCACTCTTCCAGGCTTACCTGTCATCCTGGTATTCGTCGAACTCTGGCTTTCCTTCATCAACGCTTCTGGTGGCCCACCATGGTTGTTGACGTCTCAGCCTTCATCGCTGCATGCATGGTGAGCGCGCAAAGCAAGACTCCGCGGCAAGCTCCGTATGGCCTCCTACAGCCACTCCCTGTCCCTCATCGCCCCTGGTCCCATATTTCCCTGGATTTTGTCACTGGGCTTCCTCCGTCAGATGGCAACACCACCATCCTGACGGTGGTTGATAGATTCTCCAAGGCAGCCCATTTCATCCCTCTTCCGAAGTTACCTTCAGCCAAGGAGACGGCCCAGCTTATGGTGCAGGATGTCTTTCCGAATCCATGGACTCCCAGTTGACATTTTCTCGGACCGGGGTCCTCAGTTCTCGTCCCCATTCTGGAAGGCGTTCTGCCCTCTTATCGGGTTATCTGGGATTCATCCCAGATTCATCCAGTCTAACGGCCAGTTGGAGCGAGCCAATCAAGATATGAAGACGGCACTCCGGTGTCTTGTTGCAAGTAATTCCACCACCTGGAGTCAGCAACTGGTCTGGGTGGAATATGTCAGGAACACTCTCCCCTGCTCAGCTACTGGACTATCCCCCTTCGAATGCTCCATGGGGTATCAGCCCCGTTCTTCCCAGAGCAAGAAGTTGAGGTCAACATACCTTTAGCCCAGATGGTCATCCGCCGCTGTCGGTGTACCTGGAAAAGAGCTCGGGCGGCTCTTCTCAAGACCACCTCCAGGTATCGTTGACAAGCGGACCGCCACCGGACTCTGGCTCCTCGCTATCGGGTCGGGCAGAGGGTATGGTTGTCCACTCGGGACCTACCCCACCGGGTAGAATCCCATAAACTTTCCCCCCATTTCATTGGTCCTTTCCCCATTTCTAGAGTCATTAGTCCCACTGCTGTCCCCCTGCTGTTGCCCCATACCCTCCGTGTTCACCCTACTTTTCATGTGTCCAGGATTAAGCCCTTTGTCTTCTGTTTCTAGGCCCATCCCTCCCCCCGTGTCATTGACGGCCAGCCAGTGTATACGTTGAGCCGCCTCCTGAGGGTTCGACCACAGGGCAGGGGTTTCCCGTACCTGGTTGACTGGGAGGGTTATGGCCCGGAGGAGAGGTGCTGGGTTCCTGCTAAAGACATCCTGGACCTGGCCCTCATCGCCAATTTTTCATCCTGCCGACACCCTGATCAGCCAGGTATGCGCCCCGGTAGGATGCCAGGTGGCGTTCCTGGACTCTAAACTGGTTTTGACCTTTTGCCTGTCCACGACCATTCTCTTGCCTACCCCTTTTGGGATATAATAAATATCAAAGACTCAAACCATCTGCCTCCCATGTCTGCATCTGGGTCTGGCCTCGTGCCCTTATAGTACCTTCTATGTAGCCAGTTCAGATGCGGGAAGGGTTCATCAACACAGCTGATATAACTTAGGGATTTAGGGAGAAGAGGAGAGAGAGATGAAGTGAAGGAGAGAGCCTATTATTGAGAAAATAAGGTAGTTAAAGAGACAGTGTTCAACATGAATCTGTGTGTGTGGCCTCACCTGGTGTCCATTCTAAGTGGCTGCAGAGTACTTTATGCTGAAAAACATGCACAGACACACAAGGGATTACTATGCTCCATGCATGGCCCACCTATTCATTGAAGGTGGAAGGAGCCACAGTTATATACCTGAGCCTGCATACTGTACAACACAATCCATCAATCAGATTGATACATGAGTGTGTAGGTCTGGGTTATAGGGTGTCTAATTGTTCAAAATGTATTCAATATGGGTGACTCCTGGTTTGTTTTTGTACAGACATCACACCCTTATCTAAACAGCACCCTCACCTGAGAAGTAGAAATCAAAGGGAGAGAAACTGGGAATTGAATAACTACAGTTGACAAAGCTAAGTAAATGGAAGAATACTCTTATTGCAATGTGGGTGGCTATCAAAAGAGCCATTGGTTGTGCATAGTGTAGTCTATGGTGTTGCCAGGGAACAGCACCCTCCGAAGAAGTAGGAGGTGAAGATCTCCTGCACACGGATTGCCTCTCTTGCTGCGTTGTTGGACCCCATCCTTGAAACATCCTGCAGAGAAGCATACTTCTCCTCTGGCACACGGCAGCGAGCTGCAGATCTCCTCCTGGTCCTCGTGTCCATCCTCATGAAGTTATGGAGGACACAGGTAGGTGTTCTCAGCGTCAACAAAACTCTATTCTCTATCTTGTTTGGTGTATTCAGGAGTCACTAAATGGCCACACCTGGTCTTCATGAGTGCTTGTTTCCTTTGAAATGGGGTCTGTTTGATTAGACTAAAGTGAATAGCTTTGTATGAGTTAAAAACACATGGCATGCTAGCTCCATCCTGGTGACGCAGTGGACTAATTCCATTGATAGAGAACAGAAGATCATAGTTTTGAATCTCACTGACGCTGTGCCACAAAAAAAATGTGTTTGCATTGTTAATGCCTAAGGAAATGAAATTTCCATGTGTGCTATCTGTTTAAAAAAACATATATATATATATATTTCACCTTTATTTAACCAGGTAGGCCAGTTGAGAACAAGTTCTCATTTACAACTGCGACTTGGCCAAGATAAAGCACAGCAGTGCGACACAAACAACAACACAGAGTTACACATGGAATAAACAAACATACAGTCAATAACACAATAGAGAAAAAAGTCGATATACAGTGTGGGCAAATGAAGTAAGATAAGGGAGGTAAAGGCAATAAATAGGCCATAGTGGCAAAATAATTACAACTGAGCTGTGCTTTGAGTTCAAAACAGTTAACCCAAACTAAGCTAGCAGTGTTATTAAAATGATTCTCAGAAAGTGAATTAAACATCCCAGGAAAACTTTCAATAAACCATAGTAAAAAGTTCTCAGTCCCTGCGACCTAAAAATGTACGTTCCCAGAACAGGTACTTCCACTTCTGTTCTCAGAACATTTTAAAAAACGGTCAGGAAACGTATTGCTTCTTTCCTAGAACCAATGGAAAACCAAAAATGTTCATTCCAACAACTTCCAAGGAACCAAATGTGCTAGCTGGGAATAGACCACCAAGTTTTTGATTTTGCCAATAAGGAACATGAATTCACTGTTGTTGAGTAGCCTCGAAGTGTTTGTGTTTAATGGTCTCTACACATTCAATGATCAGCTTCTTTGGCAGTCGATAGTCCTCCGCTTATTAATGGCCCAGAACTGATTACCAAGGAGAGGAGGAGTGACGTGATTTATTTAAATCCACATAAACGAAGGTGAGCATTTCAATTCTGAGCAAGTTTTCTGTTGATTGCCATCCCCTTAGTTTTTGTAATCAAAAATGGGTATGTGTAACCATGGCTGCCTTCTTGGGACAGGTCTCTGTTGTTAAAGGGATATTTAATTCACTGGGATTACCTGAATTTAATATAATTTAGATAAGAGTACCACTGAATATTTGGTTCGTAGTACAGAAATACTAACCTGCATGCCAGCCTGATTAATTTGCTTAAAACGCTTAGGCTGGTTACAAGGCTAAATTAAAAGAGTACAATCCTCAACTGTTAATTTGCTAATATTCTCCTATAATGTGTAATTGTTCTTTGTTTATGGTATCTAATCTATATATTGTATACTGTATGTAGACTGTGTAAATTCCTGTGTATATATTCTGTCTGTATATTTAATCTATTCCTGGCTGCACCATTTCACCAAGTCGGATTATATGTAAATTGTCACGCTCGCTATCCTCAAACTCCCTGTCATAAAACAACCAAGGCGCAGCGTGCATGTCGTTCCACATCTTTTAATCGGAGAGAAAAACTTAACCAACAAAACAAACAGGTAAACAGGCAGTCATGGCTGGCTGACGGCACTGGCAGGTCATGGCTGGCTGACGGCACTGGCAGGTCATGGCTGGCTGACGGCACTGGCAGGTCATGGCTGGCTTACGGCACTGGCAGGTCATGGCTGGCTGACGGCACTGGCAGGTCATGGCTGGCGGGCGGCTCTGGCTGCTCCCGTCTGGCGGGCGGCTCTGGCTGCTCCTGTCTGGTGGGCGGCTCTAGCTGCTCCTGTCTGGCGGGCGGCTCTGGCTGCTCCTGTCTGGCGGCTCTGGCTGCTCCTGTCTGGCGGGCGGCTCTGGCTGCTCCTGTCTGGCGGGCGGCTCTGGCGGCTCCTGTCTGGCGGACGGCTCTAGCGGCTCCTGTCTGGCGGACGGCTCTAGCGGCTCCTGACTGACGGACGGCTCTGAAGGCTCAGGACAGACGGGCGGCTTTGAAGGCTCAGGACAGACGGGCAGTTCAGACGGCGCTGGGCAGACGGATAGCGCAGACGGCACTGGGCAGACGGGCAGTGCAGGCGGCACTGGGCAGATGGCAGACTCTGGCCGGCTGAGGCGCACAGTAGGCCTGGTGCGTGGTGCCGGAACTGGAGGTACTGGGCTGGAGGAACAGGGCTCTGGAGACGCACAGGAAGCCTGGTGCGTGGTGTTGGCACTGGTGGTACTGGGCTTGGGTGGGGAGGTGGCGCCGGATATTCCGGACCGTGCAGGCGTACTGGCTCCCTTGAGCACCGAGCTTGCCCAACCTTACCTGGTTGAATGCTCCCCGTAGCACTGGGCTGTGTTGGCGAACCGGGGACACCATGCGTAAGGCTGGTGCCATGTATGCCGGCCCGAGGAGACGCACTGGAGACCAGACACGTTGAGCCGGCTTCATGGCACCTGGCTCAATGCTCAATCTAGCCCGGCCAGTGCGGGGAGGTGGAATAACCCGCACCGGGCTAAGCACACGTACAGGAGACACCGTGCTCTTTACCGCATAACACGGTGTCTGCCCGTACTTTCGCTCTCCACGGTAAGCTCGGGGAGTTGGCGCAGGTCTCCTACCTGACTTCGCCACACACCCTTGTAGCCCCCCCCAATAATTTTTTGGTCTGACTCACAGGCTTCCAGCCTCGCTTCCGTGCTGCCTCCTCATACCACCGCCTCTCGGCTTTAGCTGCCTCCAGCTCTTCACGAGGGCGGCGATATTCTCCAGGTTGTGCCCAGGGTCCCTTACCGTCCAGAATTTCCTCCCATGTCCAGAAATCCTGTGTATGTTGCCGCTGCTGTCGCTGCTGCCCGTTACCACGCTGCTTGGTCCTTGGTTGGTGAGTGATTCTGTAACGCTCGTCTTTCTCCTCGTCTGAAGAGGAGCATGGATCGGACCAAAACGCAGCGTGGTTTGAATACATACTTGTTTTATTACAGAAAGCCGAACACGAAAAAACACTTGATAAACTACAAAACAAATAAACGACGTTAACAGACCTGAACTTGTGAACATATAACATGAACGCACGAACAGGAAAGAACACACGAACGAACGAACGAAAACAGTCCCGTGTGGCACAAACACTGACACAGGAACAATCACCCACCAACAAACAGTGAGAACAGCCTACCTTAATATGGTTCTCAATCAGAGGAAACGTAAAACACCTGCCCCTGATTGAGAACCATATCAGGCTAATAACAATGAACCCAACATAGAAACACATAACATAGAATGCCCACAGCTCACGTCCTGACCAACTAAACAAAGACAAAACAAAGGAAATAAGGTCAGGAACGTGACAGTATGTATACATTTATACTGTAATCATTGCATCAACACTGGTGGTCACCTACACTAGAATGTAAAGTCGTGTTTAGCAGAACAACAGCAGAGAGCCAGTGGCAGAATCGCTGCCTCCAGGGGCGTTTGTGACCCGATTCAGGAAACTAGTTGTACGTCGCACGAGAGCCGTTTGAACGTAAAAATGTTTTCATGTTATATAACCAGAGGTAAACAAATCGGCCAGAGCGTCAAGTGTGGGCTCCGAGAGCTAAACGAGATGGGTGGGGCTAAAGCTTAAGAGGGTGTGAATGATGCTGAATGGGTGTAGACAAAGAAGAGCTCTTCACTAGATACCAAAACATTCAAAGTGGATTTTCTCAAAAGTGAGTTTACAAGTTGATCAACTTTCAAAGCAGATTTACTTTCCTATTGTTCCTCAAATGCAGTGGATGATATACCATTTTGTAGCTCTGTCTCTCTGCTTTTTCGTAAAAAACACAATTTCAAATGTTGCTACGTAAGACCAAATCAAGGTGGTCGGTCACATTTCTGTATGGACTTAGCTTTATGCACAGGGGCATTGTCATGCTGAAACAGGAAAGGGCCTTGCCCAAACTGTTGGCACAAAGTTGGAAGCACAGAATCCTCTAGAATGTCATTGTATGCTATAGCCTTCAGATTTCCCTTCACTGGAACTAAGGGGCCTAGCCAGAACCATGAAAAACAGCCACAGACCATTATTCCTCCTCCACCAAACGTTACAGTTGGCACTATGCATTGGGGCAGGTAGCGTTCTCCTGGCATCTGCCAAACCCAGATTCGTCTGTCGGACTGCAGATGGTAAAGCATGATTCATCATTCCAGAGAACGTGTTTCCACTGCTCCAGAGTCCAATGGCGGCGAGCTTTACACCACTCCAGCCGAAGCTTGGCATTGTGCATGGTGATCTTAGGTTTGTGTGTGGTCGGCCATGGAAACCCATTTCTTGAAGCTCCCGACGAACAGTTCTTGTGCTGATGTTGCTTCCAGAGGCAGTTTGGAACTCGGTAGTGAGTGTTGCAAACAAGGACAGACAATTTTTACTCGCTACGCGCTTCAGCACTCGGAGGTCCCGTTCTGTGAGCTTGTGTGGCCTACCACGTTGCGGCTGAGCCGATGTTGCTCCTGAATGTTTCCACTTCACAATAATGGCACTTACAGTTGACCGGGACATCTCTAGCAGGGCAGACATTTGACAAACTGATTTGTTGGAAAGGTGGCATCCTATGACAGTGCCACGTTGAAAGTGACTGAGCTCTTCAGTAAGGCCATTCTACTGCCAGTGTTTGTCTATGGAGATTGCATGGCTGTGTGCTCAATTTTATACACCTGTCAGCAACAGGTGTGGCTGAAATAGCCGAATCCACTCATTTGAAGGGTTGTCCACATACTTTTGTATATTTAGTTTATCTACATCAACTGACTTTGAGGCCAAACACATCTCTGCATGTACTGTATCTATAGTATCAAATCACACTGAATTGCTAGATTGTAGGTTTCCATCCGTACACTCTCACATATGGTATACTCAATGGTATAAAAAGTTATGAGTTGATAGATTGAAACTGCTGACAGATTTTACACACACACAGGTGCTCACACACATGCACACACACACACACACACACACACACACCACGGACACACACACACAAACACTTGCGCACGCACACACATACGCACGCACGCACACACACACAGATAAAAAAGGAGCAAACCGCAGAGAGGCTAAGGTCCTTGAGAAAATGATTCTCATTTTCCAAGGACTACATTGGAGTGCAGGCTGAGCTCCTTTTGAAAGAACTAAGGAGTCTCTCAATGCTATTAGCCCTGTCTAAGACTCCATGACAAAGTGGTGCCATGCAATCCAATTAATCTTGCAGCTCTGGCCAGGGACCTCTGACACTACCCTACAGACAGAGGTTGTGACCCAAATGGTACCCCAATGGGCCTTGGTCAAAAGTAGTGCACTGTGTAGGGAATAGTGTCACATTTAGGACACAACCAGAGGGAAATGATAATAAGGCAGCTAAAGTACTGTATCAGTGGAGGGATGGAACTTATCCTTGGGGCGTTTGGTCACCCTTGTCAACGCCAAAGTGTAATGTTACTGTGAACATTTTGTAAGCATATTGTGGCTCAAACACAATGCTCTGAGTTGAGTGTTCAGTCAAAGGGAGATGTACATACTCTGCTGTTTCCTTCCTTGTGTGAACGGTGCCAATCTGCTGCCATCTCGTTTCAGAGAAGGGAACCAAAGTACTATTTGTCAAAGCTACAGGAAGAAGTTGGTGCTCAGTTGTCAAACTATCAGCATGCAAAGTGACTGTGAAGCCTGGTAGCAGCTTGCTTGTCTCTGCAACTTCAACCACTGCTGCCTCCCTGTCAGATACCAACTCATCCGTGTCCTCCCCAAACCACAGGTAGCAAACAACACAACATGAACATTTCATGGGGAGATATTTAGAGACCCTATTTTCCATGTCTCTCCAAAAAACGTCTTTGATATCGCCTGTTGATATAAAACTATAACTTCTCTTTAGGCTATGAGTGTAGGTAGATGGATAGTGATGTTTTTTATTATCTCAAAACAGAACATTTTCAGGAAATTGAAAACATGCCATGTTTTACCATTACACAAACACACAGTTTATAAACTTTAAAAGCTATTTAGAATACAATTTATTGGTTATAGAGCGTAGAGGGTGAAACAATCACGTTTATGGATTTTGTCTGGATTCAAGACTAACAAAGCACACCTGTTACCCAAAAAGCAAGTGGATAGCGGTTGTACATCAGTATTATAGCACAAATGAAACTTTAAAACCTAGAGGATAGGTTCTCATAACAATGGAGTGAATGAAAAAAGATTGATATAAGTTCATAGTTTATATGAAAACACCCACAATGCTATACTACATGCTATTATGTATTTGCAATACAACATATGAATATACAGTATACAGTTAGTATCATTCATTTCAATGCAAGTCTGTACAATTTCACCTTGAATATGACCAAAATCGTTGCCCCATTTACACTAATTGCTGACTCCTTAGGTTATAGTTTCTATCATCTGTGAACTAGTGGCACACCTCTTATACTTCACACACATCAAAGATGGTGGATGACCTGGCCTCCACAATCACCCGACCTCAACTGTTTTTGAGATGGTTTGGGATGAGTTGGACGACAAAGTTAAGGAAAAGCAGCTAACAAGAGCTCAGCATATGTGGGAACTCCTTCAAGATTGTTGGAAAATCATTCCAGGTGAAGCTTTTTGAGGGAATGCCAAGAGTGTGCAACGCTGTCATCAAGGCAAAGGGTGGCTACTTTGAAGGATCTTTGTTTAACACTTTTTTGGTTTCTACATGATTCCATAGTATGTGTTATTTCATAGTTTTCACTACGTCTTTACTATTATTCTACAATGTAAAAAGAGGTAAAAATTAAGAAAAACTTTTAATGCGTAGGTGTGTCCAAACTTTTGACTGGTATTGTATGTGTATGTTTAGTTTTGTAGAAAATGTGCATATTTTCTCGAGGTCTCTCTTGATCTGCCCCCATTGCTGTGAACACCTCACAGAGCTCTATTTTGGCTTCCTGAACTTGTTAGGAACTCGGCTTTCTTGTTTGTCCAAGACAAACAAAATGTTTTTTTTCCTTTAAAATCTATGAATTATTTCAGATGAATGGCTATAAATTATGGAGGACCAAAGCTGATGTAATTAGAATTTAATGAATAAATACATAAATGCACACATACAGCTGAAGTCGGAATTTTACATACACCTTAGCCAAATACATTTAAACTCAGTTTTTCACAATTCCTGACATTTAATCCAAGTAAAAATGTCGAGTTTTACGTCAGTTAGGATCACCACTTTCATTTAAGAATGTGAAATGTCAGAATAAGAGTAAGGAGAAGGATTTCTTTCAGCTTTTATTTCCTTCATCACATTCCCAGTGGGTCAGAAGTTTACATTCACTCAATTAGTATTTGGTAGCATTGTCTATAAATTGTTTAACTTGGGTCAAACGTTTCGAGTAGCCTTCCTCAAGCTTCCCACAATAATTCGGGTGAATTTTGGCCCATTCCTCCTGACAGAGCTGGTGTAACTGAGTCAGGTTCGTAGACCTCCTTGCTTGCACACGCTTTTTCAGTTCTGACCAAAAATGTTCTATAAGATTGAGGTCTGGGCTTTATGATGGTCACTCCAATACCTTGACTTTGTTGTCCTGAAGCCATTTTGCAACAACTTTGGAAGTATGCTTGGAGTCATTGTCCATTTGGAAGACCCATTTGCGACTAAGCTTTAACTTCCTGCCTGATGTCTTGAGATGTTGCTTCAATATATCCACATCATTTTCCTTTCCTCATGAAGCCATCTATTTTGTGAAGTGCACCAGTCCCTCCTGCAGCAAAGCACCCCCACAACATGATACTGCCACTCCCGTGCTTCACTGTTGGGATGGTGTTCTTCGGCTTGCAAGCGTCCCCCTTTTTCCTCCAAACATAACCTGTTATGGCTGCAGCCCGACGTCATCCCGACGCCGGTACACCTATGACAACATCCAGCTCAAGTGCACGGCGCGAAATTCAAAATCTATTTTTTTTAAATATTTAACTTTCACACATTAACAAGTCCAATACAGCATTTGAAAGATAAACATCTTGTCAATCCAGCCAACATGTCCGATTTTTTAAATGTTTTACAGAGAAAACACCACATATATTTATGTTAGCTCACCACCAAATAAAAAAGGAGGACAGACATTTTTCACAGCACAAGTAGGATGCAAGTAGCATGCACAAGCCAACCTAACTAACCTAGAACCAACCTAAATAACCTAGAAAAAACTACCTCAGATGACAGTCCTATAACATGTTACACAATAAATCTATGTTTTGTTCCAAAAATTTGCATATTTTAGCTATAAATCAGTTTTACATTACTGCTACCATCATAGCTACAGTCAGAAATCGCACGGGAGTAGCCAGAGAAAATACAGACACCAACGTCAACTACTAATTACACATCATAAAACATTTCAGAACAATATATGGTGGATAGCTAATGAAAGAGAAAGATCTTGTGAAGAGAGCCAATATTTCCGATTTTTGAAGTGTTTTACAGCGAAAACACCACATATATTTATGTTAGTTCACCACCAAATACAAAAGACAGACAGACATTTTTCACAGCAACGGTAGCATGCAAGTAGCATGCACAAAGCTAACCTAACTAACCTAGAACCAACCTAAATAACCTAGAAAAAACTCCCTCAGATGACAGTCCTATAACATGTTACACAATAAATCTATGTTTTGTTCGAAAAATGTGCATATTTTAGCTATAAATCAGTTTTACATTACTGCTACCATCATAGCCACCATCACAGCTACAGTCAGAAATCGCACGGGAGTAGCCAGAGAAAATACAGACACCAACGTCAACTACTAATTACACATCATAAAACATTTCAGAACAATATATGGTGGATAGCTAATGAAAGAATAAGATCTTCTGAATAGAGCCAATATTTCCGATTTTTCAAGTGTTTTACAGCGAAAACACAATATATCGTTATATTAGCTTACTACAATAGCTAGCACACAGCAGCATTGATTCTAGTCAAACGGTAGCATAGCACAGTTCGACAGATATATGAAAAAGCATCCCAAATTGGGTCCTTATCTTTGTTGATCTTCCATCAGAATGTTCTCCAAGGGGTCCTTTGTTCAGAAATGTCTTTATTTCGATCCAGAACGAACAATTTCCCTCTTGAATTAGCAAGCACACTGGCAGTGCGACGCTAACCTCTCCATCTTGAAAAAATTCTTGCGTCGCATCACGTCTAAAGTCCAGAATACATTTCAATAATATAATTAAAGTATATTGAAAAAACATACTTTAGGATGATATTGTGACATGTATCAAATAAAATCGAAGCCAGAGATCATATTCACCTATAACGACGGTTTTCCAGGAGGCTACTCCAGATCCAACTTCGCGCCTTCCAAAAAAAATTAAGTGCGCACTTCTCACTCCAAGATGTTGTATACAATCCCTGACCGAGATAATCAAGTGATTTCTTCTCTCACTTCCGCATGACACCCAGAGGAAGGCGTATGACGTGTTTCTACAGTCCTAAGTGACATGCCCTTTTATAGACAAGGGCTTGAAAAGCGACATCGATTTTGGAAATCTCACTTCCGGATAGGAAATGGGCTGTAAAAATAGTTCTGTTCCACTTAGAGAAATAATTAAAACGGTTTTAGAAACTAGAGACTGTTTTCTATCCAATAGTAATAATAATATGCATATTGTAAGAGCAAAAATTGATTAAGAGGCCGTTTGAAAATTTGCACATATTTTCCAGTTTTTCAATACGCCCCCTGCAGCCATAACAGGATAACGATGGTCATAATGGCCAAACAGTTCTATTTTTCTTTCGTCAGACCAGAGGACATTTCTCCAAAAAGTATGATCTTTGTCCCCATGTGCAGTTGCAAACCGTAGTCTGGCTTTTTTTATGGTGGTTTTGGAGCAGTGGCTTCTTCCTTGCTGAGCGGCCTTTCAGGTTACGTTGATATAGGACTCGTTTTACTGTGGATATAGATACTTTTGTACCTGTCTCCTCCAGCATCTTCACAAGGTCCTTTGCTGTTGTTCTGGGATTGATTTTCACTTTTCGCACCAAAGTATGTTCATCTCTAGGAGACAGAACACGTCTCCTTCCTGAGCAGTATGACGGCTGCGTGGTCCCATGGTGTTTATACTTGCCTACTATTGTTTGTACAGATGAACATGGTACCTTCAGGCGTTTGGAAATTTCTCCCAAGGATGAACCAGACTTGTGGAGGTCTACAATTCTATTTCTGAGGTCTTGGCTGATTTATTTTGGTTTTCCCATGATGTCAAGCAAAGAGGTACTGAGTTTGAAGAGTTCTTGAAATACATCCACAGGTACACCTCCAATTCACTCAGATGATGTCAATTAGCCTATCAGAAGCTTCTAACGCCATGACATCATTTCTGGGAATTTTCCAAGCTGTTTAAAGGCACAGTCAACTTAGTGTATGTAACTTCTGACCCACTGGAATTGTGATACAGTGGATTATAAGTGAAATAATCTGTCTGTAAACAATTGTTGGAAAAATTACTTTAAAGTAGATGTCTAAACCGACTTGACAAAACTATAATTTGTTAACAAGAAATTTGTGGAGTGGTTGAAAAACTAGTTTTAATGACTCCAACCTAGAGCAGTTTGCGTTCATTCAAACAGCACTTTCCTGCGTTTGCCAGCAGCTCTTCACAATGCTTGAAGCACAGCGCTGTTTTTGACTTCAAGCCTATCAACTCCCGAGATTAGGCTGGCAATACTATGGTGCCTATAAGAACATCCAATAGTCAAAGGTATATGAAATGCAAATGGTATAGAGAGAAATGGTCCTATAATAACTACAACCTAAAACTTCTTAAGTTGGGAATATTGAAGACTCATGTTAAAAAGAACCACCAGCTTTCATATGTTCTCATGTTCTGAGCAAGGAACTTAAACGTGCCAAGCTTTTTTACATGGCACATATTGCACTTTTACTTTTTTCTCCAACACTGTGTTTTTGCATTATTTAAACCAAATTGAACATGTTTCATTATTTATTTGAGACTAAATTGATTTTATTGATGTATTATATTAAGTTAAAACAAAAGTGTTAATTTAGTATTGTTGTCATTATGACAAATTAATATATAAAATTAGCCGATTAATCGTTATAGGCTTTTTTTGGTCCTCCAATAATTGGTATCGGCGTTGAAAAATCATAATCGGTCGACCTCTACTTATACCTGAACCTCCATCAGAAGCTAGCCAGCTAATTAGCTACTAGCTATTTAGTCATTGTTAGCCACTGCTAGCGGTCTTTACCTTTAGCTCAGACACCAGCCGCTTTAGCCCGGATAGCCTGGATAATACCTGCCAGTCTGCACAGCGCGATATCAGCCCTGAGCATTTCGGACTGCTTTTTTTCCCACTATATCACCAGATTCCTGCCACAAGCCCTGGACCATTACACCGGATCATTGCAGCTAGCTAGCTGTTACCGAGTGTCTATTGTGGCTAACACCCTTGTCCAGAAGCAAGCACCAGTTAGCCTCGAGCTAGGCCCATCTCCCGGCTAGCAAACGAAGTACACCAACTACAATACCTCTCTTTCCAATTGGCCTGGACCCTTTGTCGACACGGAATCCCACCGAACCACTGGTCCGATGTGCTCTCAACCGGCCTCTGCATCGTGGATGTTGGTGAAGACCCTTCTGCTAGCCCCAGCCCGCTAGCTTCCCGAACGCCATGTATCCCGCTCGCCTAGCGTAGTAACGACTACCAAACTGCTCCCTGTCTCATCTATTGCTTCTCATTGGACCCTATGATCACTCGGCTACACAGCTGATGCCTGCTGGACTGTTCATTAACACGGTACTTCATTTTGTTTATCTGTCGGCCCCAGCCTCGAACTCAGGCCCTGTGTGTAGCTAACTGACCCGCTCTGGCCATTCATCGACATTTACCCATTGTTGTTGTCTTAGCTGTTTACCCGTTGTTGTCTTAGCTCTCCCAATCAACACCTGTGATTTCTTTATGCCTTGTATACTGTTGTTTAGGGTAGCTCTCATTATTTTATTTTACTGCGGAGCCCCTAGTCCTGCTCAACATGCCTTAGATAGCTCCTTTGCCCCACCCCCCACACATGCAGAGACCACATCTAGCTTAACTGACGCCTCCAGAGATGCAACCTCTCTCATCGTCACTCAATGCCTAGGTTTACCGCCACTGTACTCGCACCCTACCATACATTATGCCCTGAATCTATCCTTCCGCTCCCAGAAATCTGCTCCTTTTTATTCTCTGTTCCCAACGCACTAGTCGACCAGTTCTTATAGCCTTTAGCCGTACCCTCATCCTACTCCTCCTCTGTTCCTCTGGTGATGTAGAGGTTAACCCAGGCCCTGTGTGTCCCCAGGCGCTCTCAGTTGTTGACTTCTGTAACGGTAAAAGCCTTGGGTTCATGCATGTTAACATCAGAAGCCTCCTCCCTAAGTTTGCTTCATTCACTGCTGTAGCACACTCCACCAACCCTGATATCCTAGCCCTGTCTGAATCCTGGCTTAGGAAGGCCACCAAAAATTCTGAAACTTTCATCCCCAATTACAACATTTTCCGTCAAGATAGAACTGCTAAAGGGGGCGGAGTTGCAATCTACTGTAGAGATGGTCTGCAGAGTTCTGTCATGCTACCTATCTGTGCCCAAACAGTTTGACCTTCTACTTTAATTCTTGCAACTATAGGGGGTGCTGTTCCGCATTAGCATTTTTTGGTCTCCAAATTAAACTGCCTCGTGCTCAATTCTTGATCGTACAATATGCATATTATTGTTATTATTGGATAGAAAACACTTTCTAGTTTCTATAGCCGTTGGAATTTTGTCTCTGAGTGGTACAGAACTACTTCTACAGCACTTTTCCTGACAGGGAGTCAGATTTCAGAAATTTTTACCCCTGATCTGGGATCGGTTTTAAGGTGCCAGTAGATGCTATGGAGAAACCGACACTGCCTACGTCTTCCTCTGGGTGTCAGTACGTCATCACGCTTTGAATGGATTCGATTGCGCAATCAGAGCCACTATAAAACACGAAAACGTGGAAGTACCGCTCTCTTCCTGCATGCGTCTTGCGCAAAATGGACATCAGACCTGCCTCCTTCCAAATGGTTGTTTAGACAGTGATATTTATCCGGTCATGTTTTTAGTCGTTATAGTTGTTAAAAACATCATAATGTAGTTAATTTGAACCGTTTTATAGCAATTTATATCCGTTTAGTGCGATTTTGAGGAATTTCTTTGTCGTGCACTCTGAAACTTTGGGCACGTTTCGGGGTCCCGTTCGATCGTTAGTGGATATTTCGAAGGACAGAGGACATCTATCGACCAAAAGAAGATTAGACCCAAGAAAGGATACATTGCCCAAGAATCTGATGGAAAATCACCTCATAGTAAGGAATATTTAATATGATAAATCGTTGTTCTGTCGAAATATTTTAAACGCATATTACGCCATTTTGTTTGTTATAGCTTCTCTTGGCGAACGCTGTATAAGAAAGTAAGGATAATTTTAGAAATGTAAATCAGCGATTGCATTAAGAACTAATTTGTCTTTCGATTCCTGTCAACCCTGTATTTTTTTGTCAAGTATATGATTAGCTTTCAATTAAACTAGATCACTCTGAAAGATGACGTCCGACATTTTGAGGCTTGATTTCCTAGTATTTTCATTGTGTAACCACGGTTTTGTATGGCTAAATATGCACATTTTCGAACAAACTGTATATGTATGTTGTAAAATGATGTTACAGGAGTGTCATCGGAAGAATTCTGAGAAGGTTAGTGAAAAAATTAATATATTTTGGCGATGATTACGTTATAGCTCTCTTTGGCTTGAATCGATGCTCTGGTAACGTTTTCACATGTGGTATGCTAACTTATCGATTTATTGTGTTTTCGCTGTAAAACGCTTAGAAAATCTGAAATATTGTCTGGAATCACAAGATCTGGGTCTTTCCATTGCTATGCTTTGTCTATTCTTATGAAATGTTTTATTAAGAGTAAATTGGTCATACACGTTGCTCTCTATAGTAATTCTAGTCGTCTTGTGATGGTCGGTGCAATTGTAAACTGTGATTTCTACCTGAAATATGCACTTTTTTCTAACAAAACCTATCCTATACCATAAATATGTTATCAGACTGTCATCTGATGAGGTTTTTTATAGGTTATTGGCTATCAATATCTTAGTTTAGCCGAATTGGTGATAGCTACTGGTGGAGAGAAAAAATGGTGGACAAAGAAATTGTGTATTTTGCTAACGTGTTTAGCTAATAGATTTACATATTTTGTCTTCCCTGTAAAACATTTTAAAAATCTGAAATGGTGGCTTTATTCACAAGATCTGTATCTTTCATCTGGTGTCTTGGACTTGTGATTTAATGATATTTAGATGCTACTATCTACTTGTGAAGCTATGCTAGCTATGCTAATCAGTGTGTGGGGGGGTGGGGGGTGATCCCGGACCCGGGGTAGAGGCTCGTTAGAGGTTAAAAAATCCATCTCTCCAGAAATAAGTCCCTCACTGTTGCCGCTTGTTATAGACCCCCTCAGCCCCCAGCTGTGCCCTGGACACCATATGTGAATTGATTGCCCCCATCTATCGTCAGAGTTCGTACTGTTAGGTGACCTAAACTGGGATATGCTTAAGACCCCGGCTGTCCTACAGTTGTGGCCAAAAGTTAACACAGGTTTGAGTGTTGACGAGGACAAGGCTGGAGATCACTCTGTCATACTGATTGAGTTCGAATAACAGACTGGAAGCTTCAAAACGAGGGTGGTGCTTGGAATCATTGTTCTTCCTCTGTCAAACATGGTTACCTGCAAGCAAACACGTCATTGCTTTGCACAAAAAGGGCTTCACAGGCAAGGATATTGCTGCCAGTAAGATTGCACCTAAATCAACCATTTATCGGCTCATCTATAACTTCAAGGAGAACGGTTCAATTGTTGTGAAGAAGGCTTCAGGGCACCCAAGAAAGTCCAGCAAGCGGGATCGGGGCACCACCAGTACAGAGCTTGCTCAGGAATGGCAGCAGGCAGGTGTGAGCGCATCTGCACGCACAGTGAGGCGACAACTTTTGGAGGATGGCCTGGTGTGTCACGTTCTGACCTTAGTTCCTTGTGCATGTGTCAGCATGTGGTCTCACAAGGGTTCGGGGCACCTCTGGCGAGCACATGGAGGGCTGTGCGGCCCCACAAAGAAATGCCACCCCACACCATGACTGACCCACCCAACGTTCTCCACGGCGTCTCAAGACTCTGTCACGTCTGTCACATGTGCTCATGTGCTCAGTGTGAACCTGCTTTCTTCTGTGAAGAGCACAGGGCGCCAGTGGCGAATTTGCCAATCTTGGTGTTCTCTGGCAAATGCCAAACGTCCTGCACGGTGTTGGGCTGTAAGCACAACCCCCACCTGTGGACGTCGGGCCCTCATACCACCCTCATGGAGTCTGTTTCTGACCGTTTGAGCAGACACATGCACATTTGTGGCCTGCTGGAGGTAATTTTGCAGGGCTCTGGCAGTGCTCCTCCTTGCACATTAGGCGGAGGTAGCGGTCCTGCTGCTGGGTTGTTGCCCTCCTACGGCCTCCTCCACGTCTGCTGATGTACTGGCCTGTCTCCTGGTAGCGCCTCCATGCTCTGGACACTACGCTGACAGACACAGCAAACCTTCTTGCTACAGCTCGCATTGATGTGCCATCCTGGATGAGCTGCACTACCTGAGTCACTTGTGTGGGTTGTAGACTCCGTCTCATGCTACCACTAGAGTGAAAGCACCGCCAGCATTCAAAAGTGACCAAAACATCAGCCAGGAAGCATAGGAACTGAGAAGTGGTCTGTGGTCATCACCTGCAGAACCACTCCTTTATTGGGGGTGTCTTGCTAATTGCCTATAATTTCCACCTTTTGTCTATTCCATTTGCACAACAGCATGTGAACTTTATTGTCAATCAGTGTTGCTTCCTAAGTGGACAGTTTGATTTCACAGAAGTGTGATTGACTTGGAGTTACATTGTGTTGTTTAAGTGTTCCCTTTATTTTTTTGAGCAGTGTATATCATCCTGACCAACTTGCTCTCTAAATACACCCCTGCTGTTTTCAACCAGGAACTCAGCGATCACTGCCTCATTGCCTGCGTCCTTTATGGGTCCGCGGTCAAACGACCACCCCGCATCACTGTCAAACGCTCCTTAAAACACCTCTGCAAGCAGGCCTTTCTAATCGACCTGGCCCTGGTATCCTGGAAGGACATTGACCTCATCCCGTCAGTAGAGGATGCCTGGTTGTTCTTTAAAAGTGCTTTCCTCACCATCTTAAATAAGCATGCCCCTTTAAAAAAATGTAGAACTAAGAACAACTTTTCAGACAAGTCAGGAACCAATATACACAGTCAGTTAGGAAAGCAAAGGCTAGCTTTTTCAAACAGAAATTTGCATCCTGCAGCACTAATTCCAAAAAGTTTTGGAACACTGTAAAGTCCATGGAGAATAAGAGCATCTCCTCCCAGCTGCCCACTGCACTGAGGCTAGGAAACACTTTCACCACCGATAAATCCACGATAATCGAGAATTTCAATAAGCATTTCTCTACGGCTGGCCATGCTTTCCACCTGGCTACCCCAGCCCCGACCAACAGCCAAGACTCAACAGCCTTGGTTTCTCTAATGACTGCCTCGCCTGGTTCACTAACTACTTCTCAGATAGAGTTCAGTGTCAAATCGGAGGGCCTGTTGTCCGGACCTCTGGCAGTCTTTATGGGGGTGCCACCGGGTTCAATTCTTGGGCTCTTTTCTCTGTGTATATATCAATGATGTCGCTCTTGCTGCGGGTGATTCTTTGATCCACCTCTACGTAGACAACACCATTCTGTATACATCTGGCTCTTCTTTGGACACTGTGATAACAAATCTCCAAACGAGCTTCAATGCCATACAACACTCCTTCTGTGGCCTCCAACTGCTCTTAAATGCTATTAAATCGAAATGCATGCTCTTCAACCGATCGCTGCCTGCACCCGCCCGCCCGACTAGCATCACTGCTCTGGACAATTCTGACTTAGAATATGTGGACAACGATAAATACCTAGGTGTCTGGCTAGACTGTAAACTCTCCTTCCAGACTCACATTAGGCATCTCCAATCCTAAATTAAATCTAGAATTGGCTTCCTATTTCGCAAACAAAGCCTCTTTCACTAATGCTGCCAAACATACCCTCGTAAAACTGACTATCCTACCTATCCTTGACTTCGGCGATGTCATTTACAAAATAGCCTCCAACACTCTACTCAGCAAATTGGATGTAGTCTATCACAGTGCCATCCATTTTGTCACCGAAGCCCCATATACTACCCACCTCTGCGACCTGTATGCCCTTGTTGGCTGGTCCTCGCTACATATTCATCGCCAAACCCACTGGCTCCAGGTAATCTATAAGTCTTTGCTAGGTAAAGCTCCGCCTTATCTCAGCTCACTGGTTACCTAAGCAACACCCACCCGTAGCATGCGCTCCAGCAGGTATATTTCACTGGTCATCCCCAAAGCCAACACCTCATTTGGCCGCCTTTCCTTCCAGTTCTCTGCTGCCAATGACTGGAATGAACTGCACTAATCACTGAAGTTGGAGACTTATGTCTCCCTCACTAACTTTAAGCATCAGCTGTCAGAGCAGCCTACCGATCACTGCAGCTCTACAAAGCCCATCTGTCACGGGTTTCTTACAATTCACTGGGTCTTTTCTCTTACAATATTTGTTGTGAATTAACAGCCTTGCTATTTTCAATGTTCCTGATAGGTCGATATTTCAGTGGGGCCGGGAGTAGAGAACCTAGACACAGTTGTCTGGTATCTAAATCGTTTGACACAGTAACAATGGGAGGTCAACTGATCTGCTGGTTCATCCTTGTGGGTATTTGGTTGCCACCAAGTTTACAATTGACACAAAGCGTCTCAGAGTAAATGTGCTGAATTAGGACCAGGTGCCCCCCTGTCCATTCATGATAATCTAAAGCATAACTGATACTAGATCAGCAGTCCTAATCTGAGACACTTTATTAATACTGGCCCTGACTAGTTTGAGAGCTCACCACCTACTTGCAGAGTGAGGTTTTGTGTGTTACAGGGTATGAACAAGACACAAATATCTGTGCTGGTCAAAGCATTTAAACACACAAAAAAATTCACTGTAAATAGTCTGATTAGAAAACTTCTGGCTCTATTGTGGGGAGGGTGGTGCTGAGGGGAATTCTGGGTGATTGAGCACTCAGTCTTTACCAGACAACAATCTAACATGGCTCCATGATGCTCTCTGACAGAGACTGACTGCCATTCGCTTTGAAATCTACAGAAATAAGTCATACGACAGGTTAATGTGTGTTCGGTTTGGACTGAGATAGAATGGAATCAGCATGTTATACTTGTATGTATGTATATGTGTTTGTATCTTAAAGGCGTAATATCTATTAATGTGAAAGATTGGAATGAGCTACTATTAATCATTTATTACATTTTTGTGTATTGGTGTGTCTATGTGTGTATCTTACAGCCAGAATATCGTTGAGGAGGCTCACCGATCGGTGTTTCCTCTGTAGCTGTAAATAGCTGTGCAGGGGTGTGCTGTTTTGCTGTGCAGTGATCACCGGGGCAAGCAGGTTGTTGTGGGGCCAGCAGCAACAGCATTATTGAGTAATTCTCGTCATGCTCCCATGAAGTCTTCCAATAGAGGGGTGTCACTGCTGGGTGCTTGTGGCTGTGTAGTGAAATATGTTGCCTGTGATGTATGGCTGTGAGAGAAGCCCAATTTGAAAATTGTATCACACTAACTTAATTTCTGGTCAGGGAAATCAAATCACTTGTTTTGGCTGCAGTGCTGACAATGAATTCATCAACCAAGCTGACTTTGGTTGTCAGTTTAGGTGTTTCCTCTGACACATTGGTGCGGCTGCCTTCCGGGTGACTCGACCTTCGCCTCTCCCGAATCCGTTGGGGAGTTGCAGCGATGAGACAAGATCATAACTACCAATCGGATATCATGAAAAGAGGGTAAAATTACAAAAAATTAAATAGAAAAGACGCACAAAGCTGCTTTGTGGCCTGATTGTGTTCAGATCTGGCTGACCAATTCAGGAGGTGGTCAGCGATGCATTGTGTGTGGATTTCCCCTCAGTTTGGACGAAAATCTGGCTCCCAAAAGCGCATACAGTGGGCGACGTCATCAGCACTCCTTCCACAAGCCTCCAGAAAACTTGTGTTTTGGGCCCGAGAGGCACCTTTTATTATAACGTTGGAGGAAATATGTTCCTAGTGTGTGACGAATGTGTTTTCTGGACTCATAAATGCTAGCCAGCTAGATAATATTTAGAAAAACTATTTTTAGTTTGGCTAGAGTTATGCTAACCCATTTGCAATCCCTTTAGCATTGCTTGCTAACTTGCTGGTGAGCTACAGAGGTTAGCTGGCTAGTTAGCTACAGGAGTTAGCTACTGCCATCAGATGTTATCATATTTAGCCTATTCCACTGTTTGTAGAATGCATACTGGCATTTGAATATAGCGTGGAAAAGGGAATCCGGACACACTGTGGACATTTAAATGTAGGTGTAGACGCATGACTCGTTCGCAATTCCATGATCAGAGCTCTATGATGAGAATACTAAAGCTGAATGAACTGTGAAGTCTACTGTATACACTACCATTGTGTAATGCCTTTCACAGAAAGCACTTAATACATTATGTTTTGGAACAGGGTGATTTGAAAGATACTGTATTTCTTGGGGTGGTGAGTACAAAATGGTTGAGACAATTGTTCAGTTAAAACGTGGCTTTAGAGCTTCTGTGACAATGATATCTAAAGGGTACGCTATCGGAAAGATACAGAATTCTCATGTTTAATCACGGAGTTGTACAGAATCAATGAATTGTGAAATCTGGTCACTGTTCAACCAATTATTTCAATTGTGAAAGTGTCTGACAGGCCATTCAAATGATAGCCATGCAAACACACACATCACACTCTCAAACACACATAGACACACACACTTCACACGTTTCACACACACGCGGACACGCACCACATACACACATATGTAGTCTACACACAGACACATACACTTGCATATACACAGCTTTGAAAAGCAGTACCTAAATGGAAAGATAATCTCTTTGCTTTGGGGCAAGTGCAGTGCAGTGCAGCCAAGCACAAAATGTAGATAGGAGCTGAGATACGCGATAATGGATAGGTAATGGAGAAACAAACACATTAACACCCATAACCACATTTCTTTGAACAGAAGAAAATGAATCGCGATCATCATTACTGATCACCATTACTGAAGGACTGATGCAGATCACACAGCTCCAGTATGTACGTGTAGTGGAGGTGATTTGGAATCATGCTGTTCTGATGAGGTAACCCTCCATGAAGCCCTCGGGCGAAGAGGAAATTTGGTGTAACGGTTAAGACATTCGATTTCCAAGAGGGAGACCAGAGTTCACATCCCGCCAGAAACACAGACACAATGTGACAGCATTCTGCTACTTCATCCTGTATTAACAAACAAGTAAGAGTCTTTGGTGTCACACTGTGAAAGCCACCTTACCAGACACACCTCTCTGTCTCTCACTACTTGTACCACAACAGACAACTACCATCATCCCACTTTTTTTGCTGTCTCTTTCCCCCTCTATGCAGTTTCAGATCCTTAAGGGAACACAAGCCTCTATAAATAACCTTGTTTACCCCTCTGTGCTGTTTTGTGTCTGTCTGTGTCCTGCTGTGACTTACTGTGCCAACCCTCTGTTTTGCTTTGGTGGAGTGTCACACTCTAGAAGAGCACGCCAAGAAACGAAGGAAAGCAAGTTGAGAAAGAGAGACTACAGAAGACGAGGAGGAGAGGAATGGCAAAAAGATGGAGAGGGTAGGAGAATGGAGGTGAGGTGAATCGAGGGGACTGCTGCTCGTGTGAGAGTGGCTGACCTGCATGGTAATGTCATCCCACTCAGTGGCCTGTTAATGACACAGAAGTAGGATGTAGTCACTTTATTACCATGGACTAATATGGCCTCCGCCTTTGTCTGTCCTGCTCCTTCTCTCATCTCTCTACGGTTCGTAACTCACTGACTAATTGATCCTTGAGACAGGCTTTTGTGTCCCTGGCTGGATAGATGAACAACGAGACAAACGAACAGATAGAAACGACTAGAAATTAGAATGTCTGTGAGCCTGGATAATGTGATAACTGTATGGCAGCAGGGCTATAATGGTTTCACAACCCTATTGTCCTGGACAAAAGTCAACTACTTCTCGCTCATGAATTAATTTGTGTGAAAATATAGAATTTAGTTTTGCTTGCGTGCCTGGTGTTATATCAAGGCCTTGACATACTTTTGTCCATATCCACTCGTACTAAACTGAGGGCGTACAGCTGAGGTAGTAACCCATCAATGAAGCTCAAACATCACAGATAACATCTATACTCTAGTGACTGGCGTCCTTCACATTACATCTCCTCTACAACAACATGAATTCATCTGGCTGCCTTTTTCCTGACCACATTCACAATTGACTGAGGACAAAAAGCGAGGAGAACGACAAGAGAAAAAAGAGTTCCGTACACATCTGATACAATGGAGAGAAGCTTTGAATAAGAGAGAAGGATGAGAGCCTACATATATACAGTTAATATACAGTACCAGTCAAAAGTTTGGACACACCTACTCATTCATTAATTTTACTGTTTTATACATTGTAGAATAATAGTGAAGACATAAAACAATGAACTAACACACATAGAACAATGTAGTAACCAAAAAAGTGTTAAACAAATTAAAATATATTTTATATTTGAGATTCTTCAAAGTAGCCACCCTTTGCCTTGATGACAGCTTTGCACACTTGGCATTATCTTAACCAGCTTCACCTGGAATGCTTTTCCAACAGTCTATGATTTCATGTGTTATTTCTTAGTTTTGATGTCTTTATTATTCTACAATGTAGAAAATAGTAAAAAATATATAAAAACCGTTGAATGAGTAGGTGTGTCCAAACTTTTGACCGGTACTGTATATGGTGTAACCATGTAACACAAACAATGATAGCAGAGGATTGAACGAGTGTCTTGTCTCCCAACACCTCCGTCACCGCAGAACACGGTTATGCTATGAGACGCAGGCAGGGGTCAGCGCACCAGTGTGGGTATTCGAATATACCACTACACCAGGGCTATAATAAGAATAGAGCTCTGACTCAGATCTGACTGTACTGTACTGACCTCTTCAACCACAGTCCCGAGGGGCCGAAACACTTCAGCCCTTTCATTCTACCTGCTAGGTAACTGCACTCACCTGGTGTCCCAGGTCTGAATCGGTCTCTAATTAGAAGAAGATTATTAAAAAACGAAAATGTTCTAGTTGAAGAGCTCTGCTTGTTGTTTGAATGGATAGGGCATTTCATAGATGAGTAGCTAGAGCAACAGAAAACCATCAAAGCAGGATTCAGACTCTTCACAGTTGAATTATTGAGTCACTGCCATTGGAGGAGTCACACTAATTCAACATTGGCTTCCTTCCTTGTCTCCTTGCCTCCTGTCCTTAGTGGCCATGGCGCTATAGTAGCTAGGTGTTGCAGTCAGTTGGCAAACGGGAGTTAAAATGACTAAAACAAGTAGTCTTGTAGCTAACATAGTTGTATCAAGCACTGTAAAGGCCATCCAATCATTTGATCGCAGAGTGTTGCATTGCATGGCAATACCTATTGTGTAATACTGTAGTAACCACTTATTGTCAAACCAAGACTTTTGAGGAATACAAAGCCACAAAATCACTATTGTAGCTGTAGTGCCACTCTCGAAAACATTAAGGCTGAATTATTTCAACATCATTCTCTCACAATCTTTTTTCCCACCATTCTCTCACAGCATCCACCATCAGACCACTCTCCTTCGCCCAATTCCCCCACTCCTTCCATCCTCTGTCTCACACAACCACATTTTTGACATTTTAGAAAAATATCTTTCCACTCCCTGTGGAGAAGCTGCTGTTTTCACCACTGTATCTGATTGATGACAGGCAGACACCATCTCACACCCCGATGTCTTTTATAGGCCCCACTGTTAATCGCCGTTCAGCTGCTTCTTATGGCAAATAACAACAGGAGATGTAATGGCTGGCCCCTGTGTTAAGAGCTCAGAGGCAGTGGTGGTCTGGTCAATGGAGACAAATTGAGGACGGCTGAGAGTCAATGGGTTATGTCCACCTAAGGTTCACAGCCATTTACTGGATGTAGAAAGAAAACAAAACTGAAATCTCCCCTCATCTCACTCCAGATCACTTAGTACCAACTTATAACATACCAAAATATTCAAAGACCAAGGTAATGGGCAGAAATAGATAAGTAGCTAGGACAAAGGAAATGAGGACTCCGCTCACGTCTAACTTCCCTCCAACTCCCATTAGCAACCAGGGTAAAGGGAGCAAGACCAGACTAACCTCCTTAGGGAGCAGCTCTCCACATGGCTAAACTGCTGTCAAGTTAATCGATATAGGCTTCTACACCAGTGCACGATGACAGGCTGCTACTGCCTGCTGGCACTGCTTTAAACACTCCATTCCATGGCCAGACACTGAACTCTCCAATGCGCCAATACGAACCCTCTGTCTTCACAGTTAACCACTTGAAAGAGGCAAGTAGAGGGGATAGGAGCCCTAAAGGCAGCAACTGTGAAGTGAAAGTTGTTACGAGAACAGCAAGGAGGAGATCATTGGACAATGACCATATTAGCCAGCCCACTTTTTGATTTAACCAGCATACAAGTGCAGGGATGAATCAACATTTAATTTCCTTGATTACGCATGTCCTCTGGCCTCCATGGTCAGGCACTTCACCTTCCATCATTTAGGAGGCATTGTCTCCCGATGACTATCATTCGTCATCATTGACTGACTAGATGCTTGGCCATCTCCACACACAGTAAACAGCCAAATCCCCCCCGATTGATGGAGCCCATTTAATTTCAGCTATTGACTCACGGCCCCTCAACAGACAGAGACGCTGAAAAAATACAAAACACTTAAATGGAGAGGCGGCATGAAAACTCTGCTTCTCACTAATGATCTTTGCAGAGAGAAAACCCACTGGGCACAAACTGGTTGAATCAACATTGTTTCAACGTAATTTGTCAACAACATATTGTGGCATGGAATCAAAGTGGAAAACACGTTGGATTTGAAAAAAAGTCATTTACTGTTGTTTTGAGGGTGGAATTTCAATAACATGTTATCTGTTGCAACTTAGTGCTGAAGGTAGTTAAGAGTCAAGCGCAGGAGAGCAGAGATGTCAAATAGCGTCTTTAATAGGCAAGTCCACAATGGGTCAGGGACAATACCAATAAACGCCCAAGACATAGGAACACACAGTCACTCCCGGAAGGAGAAAAACAACGCTCCTTACGTATCCTATAACACGGCACACACGTGAATAAACTGAGGACAACCTCAACGAGCAACATGAAAATAATCCCGTACAAACCTAAGCGGGAAACAGGGGTGAGTATACACACAGAAATAAAGCAAATGAAAACCAGGTGTGAATGAACCAAAGACAAAACATCCTACTCGAGAGATGCTCTTTCTACAGCTGTTTCTATGGTCTCAACTTCCAGGGTTTTAAACATGCCCTGCTCAGCTTTGGTGTTCGTCACTGACTACTACCAATGTGTTATCGGGATAATGATTATTGAGAGATCTCTGAATTAAATAAATATTCCATAGAATTAGGAATTAGAATACTAGAATGGACATGAACCTGTTATGATGGGATTAAGGTCAGCCATTTTGGTCAGGGAGTTGGTCAACCATTATTGCCAGTGCTGTAATAAGATATTGTGTCAAATAATGAATTTAAATTAAATGATCTGCACTGTGGGTTTGTTAGCTAGCTAGCCAGACAGTTTTAGATGAATGATTCCATAAATTATTCCAATTATCTGTCAATATGCCAACATTCCATTCAAACAATGCAGTCAATCCACAGCCAGACACTGTATGAAATCAGTTGATGATAGGACTTAGACAAGTTGCAAATGCAACAAGTACTGATGTTGTATCTTATAATAGCACTCACAGTTTTACAAGAAAACTAAAATTGAGACATGATTTGGTCTGTTTCCAGGCTATTATTACAGAAAATTGGTATACAACCCATATAAACTATATTTATAATTATATAATATTTTAAGATGACAATATTAACATTTCGGATATATCACATGCCTTAGTTTTCTTTTCATAAGTAAGTAGAATGAGGAGTATGACTCTACTGCAATTAATTCCAATTAGACTGGTTTCGATTGGCTGCCATTTTCACCCCATTTCGGAACTTTTAGGGTTTATGACATATCCCCTCTAAGTGAATTTAATGTTTGATTTGATCTGAGTCCCATTCTATTTTAGTCCTATTCTTTAACCTTGATTTCTGTTTGCAATGGAGACGTGACTCCAACATATCAATTATTATTTTGTAGACAAACTGGATATTGAATTGTGTTTGGTTGTCGATGCAACCAAATATCACCATTTGAAGGAGATGTATCTTCTGTTTGGAAAGTTCCATCTGTGCCACGGACTTAGTCTGCCTTTAATTCCACTTCGTCTACAAATTAATAAATGATTGATGGATTCACATCTCCTTCTCAACCAAAAAGAAAAGTTAAAGAATAGGATCAAATCAAACTAGGGTTTATGACATAGCCCCGCTAAGTGAATTTAAAGTTAGATTTAGTCCTATTCTTTAACTTTGATTATTGGTTGAGATGAAGACGTGAATCCAACATATCAATTATTAATTTGTAGTCAAACTGGAATTACCGCCAGACTAAGTCAGGAGCACAAAAGTTGCGTTGACAACCAAATACAATTCAATATCACTTTTCCAATACAGTAAACAGCTTACAAACTTGTCAACCAGTTAACACATTATATGTTGAATTCACGTCTCCAACTAAACCAAAAATAAAACTTACATAATAAGATTAAGCCAGTGGCTCAGAAGAAAATATCCAAGCGTGAGATATACTTTAAATGTTGATATTTGGTTGCATTGTCAAGATCTTCACAATTTCTATAATAATCTGTTCAGAATATTGAACAGCATTGATTACTTGCACTAGGTACTTTTAATGTAATCTCAACTACAATCCAGGTCATTTGGTTGTGCTATTAGATGAAACACATTAAGTTGTTGTATAAATACAAAATACCTGACATTGTACTCCCATTTGAACTTTGTTGTGCTTTTAGATGGTTGAAAGTGCAGTGAAAACACATTTAGATGACAAGTAAAGGAAACATCTGACATTGATTTTCCATTGGAATTTGGTTGTGCTTTTAGATGGTTGAAAGCAGTGATAACACATTGGGAATTCAACAAACTTTTGGCTGTTTTTTTGGAGTCGGTGAATAAGGGTTGAAATCTCATATTTAACTAGGCAACCTCTCAAACAAATGTTACCCACATTTCCACGTTGAAATGACGTGGTGTGCCCAATGAGAAGGAGAGAGAGAACACAGAAGAGGAATCGAACACCGATAATCTAGGGCTCTGCCCCAATGTGTAAATGGGTGACATTGCAAGGGTGGGTACACCAGGGAAGAGATCAATCGGCTGCCTTTTGTTGTTCTGTAATGCATAACTATCTATAAGTAATCAACCTTCAGAGTAGAACCAGGGAATGAATGAATAAAAAAGATAGAAAGAGAGAAACGCCACACCTGATATTCATGAGTGCTTGTTTCCTTTGAAATGTGGTCTGTTTGACTAGACTAAAATGAACAGTTTTGTATGAGTTAAAAACACATGGCATGCTAGCTCCATCCTGGTGGCGCAGCGGACTAATTCTATGGATAGAGAACAGAAGATCATAGTTTTGAATCTCACTGACACTGTGCTAAAATAAAAAAAAATGTGTTTGCATGGTTAATGCCTAAGCAAATGAATTTCCATGTGTCCTCTCTGTGCTTTGAGTTCAAAACAGTTAACCCAAACTAAGCTAGCAGTGTTATTAAAATGATTCTCAGAAAGTTAATTAAACCTCCCAGGAAAACTTTCAGGAAACCATAGTAAAAAAGTTCTCAATCCCTGCAACCTAAAAATGAACGTTCCCAGAACAGGCAGAATTTTCACTTCCGTTCTCAGAACGGTAAAATGTAACTTTTTTTAAACGGTCAGGAAACGTATGACTTCGTTCCCAGATCCAATGGGAAACCAAAAACGTACATTACCACAATTTCTAAGGAACCAAATTATATACAGTATACAGTATTATACGGTATTACAGTATACAGTATTATATTACATTTACATTACATTTAAGTCATTTAGCAGACGCTCTTATCCAGAGCGACTTACAAATTGGTGCATTCACCTTATGATATCCAGTGGAACAACCACTTTACAATAGTGCATCTAACTGGGGGAGGGGGGGGGGGTTAGAAGGATTACTTTATCCTATCCTAGGTATTCCTTAACTTCTTGCAACTATAGGGGGTGCTGTTCCGCATTAGCATATTTGGGTCTCCAAATTAAACTGCCTCGTGCTAAATTCTTGATCGTACAATATGCATATTATTGTTATTATTGGATAGAAAACACCTTCTAGTTTCTATAGAAGTTGGAATTTTGTCTCTGAGTGGTACAGAACAATATCTACAGCACTTTTCATGACAGGGGTCAGATTTCAGAAATTTTTACCCCTGATCTGGAGTCTGTTTTTAAGGCGACAGTGAATGCTATGAAGAAACCGACACTGCCTACGTCTTCCTCTGGGTGTCTGTACGTCATCACGTTTTGAATGGAATCGATTGCACAATCACAGCCATTATAAAACCACAAAATGTATAGGGACCTCCCTTTCTCGTCGCGCGCCTGAAGCGTGAAGGACATCGGACTTGCCTCATTCCAAATCGTTGTCTAACCAGCAATATTTCTCCGGTCATGTTTTCAGTCGTTATAGTTGTTAAAAACATCATAATGTAGTTAATTTGAACCGTTTTATAGCAATTTATATCCGTTTAGTGCGATTTTGAGGAATTTCTTTGTTGTGCACTCTGAAACTTTGGACACGTTTTGTGGTCCCGTTCGATCGTTAGTGGATATTTCCAAGGACAGAGGACATCTATCGACCAAAAGAAGATTACAACATAGAAAGGATACATTGCCCAAGAATCTGATGGAAGAACAGCTCAAAGTAACCAATATTTAATATGATAAATCGTTGTTCTGTCGAAATATTTTAAACGCATATTTCGCCATTTTGTTTGTTATCGCGTCACTTGGCGAACCCTGTATTGAAAAGTAAGGATAATTTTAAAAATGTAAGTCAGCGGTTGCATTAAGAACTAATTTGTCTTTCGATTCCTGTCAACCCTGTATTTTTTAGTCAAGTATATGATTAGCTTTCAATTAAACTAGATCACTCTGATAGATGACGTCAGACATATTGAGGCTTGATTTCCTAGTATTTTTATTGTGTAACCACGGTTTTGTATGGCTAAATATGCACCTTTTCGAACAAACTGTATATGTATGTTGTAAAATGATGTTACAGGAGTGTCATCGGAAGAATTCTGAGAAGGTTAGTGAAAAAATTAATATATTTTGGCGGTGATTACGTTATAGCGCTCTTTGGCTGGAATCGATGCTCTGGTAACGTTTGCACATGTGGTATGCTAACTTATCGATTTATTGTGTTTTCGCTGAAAAACGCTTAGAAAATCTGAAATATGGTCTGAAATCACAAGAACTGGGTCTTTCCATTGCTATGCTTTGTCTATTTTTATGAAATGTTTTATGATGAGTAAATTGGTCATACACGTTGCTCTATCTAGTAATTCTAGTCGATTTGTGATGGTCGGTGCAATTGTAAACTGTGATTTCTACCTGAAATATGCACTTTTTTCTAACAACACCTATCCTATACCATAAATATGTTATCAGACTGTCATCTGAAGAGGTTTTTTATAGGTTATTGGCTATCAATATCTTAGTTTAGCCGAATTGGTGATAGCACCTGAAGGAGTAAGAAACTGATGGAGTTAGAAAAGTGGTGTATTTTGCTAACGTGTTTAGCTAATAGATTTACATATTGTGTCTTCCCTGTAAAACATTTTAAAAATCTGAAATGGTGGCTTTATTCACAAGATCTGTATCTTTCATCTGGTGTCTTGGACTTGTGATTTAATGATATTTAGATGCTACTATCTACTTGTGAAGCTATGCTAGCTATGCTAATCAGTGTGTGGGGGGGGTGGGGGGTGATCCCGGACCCGGGGTAGAGGCTCGTGAAAGGTTAAAGAGGTGGGGTTTCAGGTGTCTCCGGAAGATGGTGATTGACTCCGCTGACCTGGCGTCGTGAGGGAGTTTGTTCCACCATTGGGGTGCCAGAGCAGCGAACAGTTTTGACTGGGCTGAGCGGGAACTGTACTTCCTCAGAGGTAGGGAGGCGAGCAGGCCAGAGGTGGATGAACGCAGTGCCCTTGTTTGGGTGTAGGGCCTGATCAGAGCCTGAAGGTACGGAGGTGCCGTTCCCCTCACAGCTCCGTAGGCAAGCACCATGGTCTTGTAGCGGATGCGAGCTTCAACTGGAAGCCAGTGGAGAGAGCGGAGGAGCGGGGTGACATGAGAGAACTTGGGAAGGTTGAACACCAGACGGGCTGCGGCGTTCTGGATGAGTTGTAGGGGTTTAATAGCACAGGCAGGGAGCCCAGCCAACAGCGAGTTGCAGTAATCCAGACGGGAGATGACAAGTGCCTGGATTAGGACCTGCGCCACTTCCTGTGTGAGGCAGGGTCGTACTCGGCGAATGTTGTAGAGCATGAACCTACAGGAACGGGTCACCGCCTTGATGTGAGTTGAGAACGACAGGGTGTTGTCCAGGATCACGCCAAGGTTCTTAGCACTCTGGGAGGAGGACACAATGGAGTTGTCAACCGTGATGGCGAGATCATGGAACGGGCAGTCCTTCCCCGGGAGGAAGAGCAGCTCCGTCTTGCCGAGGTTCAGCTTGAGGTGGTGATCCGTCATCCACACTGATATGTCTGCCAGACATGCAGAGATGCGATTCGCCACCTGGTTATCAGAGGGGGGAAAGGAGAAGATTAATTGTGTGTCGTCTGCATAGCAATGATAGGAGAGACCATGTGAGGATATGACAGAGCCAAGTGACTTGGTGTATAGCGAGAATAGGAGAGGGCCTAGAACAGAGCCCTGGGGGACACCAGTGGTGAGAGCACGTGGTGCGGAGACAGATTCTCGCCACGCCACCTGGTAGGAGCGACCTGTCAGGTAGGACGCAATCCAAGCGTGGGCCGCGCCGGAGATGCCCAGCTCGGAGAGGGTGGAGAGGAGGATCTGATGGTTCACAGTATCAAAGGCAGCCGATAGGTCTAGAAGGATGAGAGCAGAGGAGAGAGAGTTAGCTTTAGCAGTGCGGAGCGCCTCCGTGACACAGAGAAGAGCAGTCTCAGTTGAATGACTAGTCTTGAAACCTGACTGATTTGGATCAAGAAGGTCATTCTGAGAGAGATAGCAGGAGAGCTGGCCAAGGACGGCACGTTCAAGAGTTTTGGAGAGAAAAGAAAGAAGGGATACTGGTCTGTAGTTGTTGACATCGGAGGGATCGAGTGTAGGTTTTTTCAGAAGGGGTGCAACTCTCGCTCTCTTGAAGACGGAAGGGACGTAGCCAGCGGTCAAGGATGAGTTGATGAGCGAGGTGAGGTAAGGGAGAAGGTCTCCGGAAATGGTCTGGAGAAGAGAGGAGGGGATAGGGTCAAGCGGGCAGGTTGTTGGGCGGCCGGCCGTCACAAGACGTGAGATTTCATCTGGAGAGAGAGGGGAGAAAGAGGTCAAAGCACAGGGTAGAGCAGTGTGAGCAGAACCAGCGGTGTCGTTTGACTTAGCAAACGAGGATCGGATGTCGTCGACCTTCTTTTCAAAATGGTTGACGAAGTCATCCGCAGAGAGGGAGGAGGGCGGAGGAGGGGGAGGAGGATTCAGGAGGGAGGAGAAGGTGGCAAAGAGCTTCCTAGGGTTAGAGGCAGATGCTTGGAATTTAGAGTGGTAGAAAGTGGCTTTAGCAGCAGAGACAGAAGAGGAGAATGTAGAGAGGAGGGAGTGAAAGGATGCCAGGTCCGCAGGGAGGCGAGTTTTCCTCCATTTCCGCTCGGCTGCCCGGAGCCCTGTTCTGTGAGCTCGCAGTGAGTCGTCGAGCCACGGAGCAGGAGGGGAGGACCGAGCCGGCCTGGAGGATAGGGGACATAGAGAGTCAAAGGATGCAGAAAGGGAGGAGAGGAGGGTTGAGGAGGCAGAATCAGGAGATAGGTTGGAGAAGGTTTGAGCAGAGGGAAGAGATGATAGGATGGAAGAGGAGAGAGTAGCGGGGGAGAGAGAGCGAAGGTTGGGACAGCGCGATACCATCCGAGTAGGGGCAGTGTGGGAAGTGTTGGATGAGAGCGAGAGGGAAAAGGATACAAGGTAGTGGTCGGAGACTTGGAGGGGAGTTGCAATGAGATTAGTGGAAGAACAGCATCTAGTAAAGATGAGTTCAAGCGTATTGCCTGCCTTGTGAGTAGGGGGGGAAGGTGAGAGGGTGAGGTCAAAAGAGGAGAGGAGTGGAAAGAAGGAGGCAGAGAGGAATGAGTCAAAGGTAGACGTGGGGAGGTTAAAGTCACCCAGAACTGTGAGAGCTGAGCCATCCTCAGGAAAGGAACTTATCAGGGCGTCAAGCTCATTGATGAACTCTCCAAGGGAACCTGGAGGGCGATAAATGATAAGGATGTTAAGCTTGAAAGGGCTGGTAACTGTGACAGCATGGAATTCAAAGGAGGCGATAGACAGATGGGTCAGGGGAGAAAGAGAGAATGTCCACTTGGGAGAGATGAGGATCCCAGTGCCACCACCCCGCTGACCAGAAGCTCTCGGGGTGTGCGAGAACACGTGGGCAGACGAGGAGAGAGCAGTAGGAGTAGCAGTGTTATCAGTGGTAATCCATGTTTCCGTCAGTGCCAAGAAGTCGAGGGACTGGAGGGACGCATAGGCTGAGATGAACTCTGCCTTGTTGGCCGCAGATCGGCAGTTCCAGAGGCTGCCGGAGACCTGGAACTCTACGTGGGTCGTGCGCTCTGGAACCACCAGGTTAGGGTAGCGGCGGCCACGCGGTGTGAAGCGTTTGTATGGTCTGTGCAGAGAGGAGAGAAGAGGGATAGACAGACACATAGTTGACAGGCTACAGAAGAGGCTACGCTAATGCAAAGGAGATTATAATGACAAGTGGACTACACGTCTCGAATGTTCAGAAAGTTAAGCTTACGTTGCAAAAATAAATAAAATCTTATTGACTAAAATGATATAGTACTGCTGGCGGTGAAGTAGGCTGGCTAGCAGTGGCTGCGTTGTTGACTTTGTTTGAAAGTGTAGCTGGCTAGGTAACCTCTAACTGGCTAGGTAACCTCGACAATTTCTCAAAAACTACACAATTATCTTGGATACAAGGACAGCAAAGACAACTATGTAGCTAGCTAACACTACGCTAATCAAGTCGTTCCGTTGTAATGTAAGTTGTAATGTGAGTTTCTACAGTGCTGCTATTCGGTAGAAGTTGGCTAGCTAGCAGTGTTAGCTAGCAGTGTTGACTAGGTAGGAGAACGGCACGGCGGACGAAAATAGCTGGCTAGCTAACCGAATAATTACTCTAAACTACTCTAAGCTACACAATTATCTTAGATGCAAAGATAGCAAAGACAACTATGTAGCTAGCTAACACTACACTAATCAAGTCGTTCCGTTGTAATGTAATCGTTTCTGCAGTGCTGCTATTCGGTGGCTAGCTGGCTAGCTAGCAGTGTTGACTACTTTACGTTAGGACGAAAATAGCTGGCTAGCGAACCTCAAACCTCAATAACTACACAATTATCTTTGATACAAAGACGGCTATGTAGCTAGCTAAGATCAAACAAATCAAACCGTTGTACTGTAATGAAAACGAAAATGAAATGGTAATGGTAATACTACCTGTGGAGCAAAGCGTGTGGAGCAAAGCGGAATGCGACTACTCGCTCCAAACCGGAACCGGAACATCACCGGAACACCATCCACAACATTATATACAGTATTACAGTATTATATACAGTATTACAGTATACAGTATTATATACGGTGTTACATATACAGTATTATATACAGTATTACAGCATACAGTATTATATACGGTATTACAGTATACAGTATTATATATGGTATTACAGCATACAGTATTATATACAGTATTACTTGTATTACAGTATACAGTATTATATACAGTATTACTTGTATTACATTATACAGTATTATATACAGTATTGCGGTGTACGGTATTATATACAGTATTACATCATACAGTATTATATACAGTATTACAGTATACCGTATTATATATAGTATTACAGTATACAGTATTATATACCGTATTACTTGTATTACAGTATACAGTATTATATACAGTATTACAGCATACAGTATTGTATACGGTATTACAGTATACATTATTATATATTATTATATATGGTATCACAGTATTATATACGGTATTACAGTGTACAGTATTATATACAGTATTACATCATACAGTATTATATACAGTATTACTTGCATTACAGTATACAGTATTATTTACAATATTACAGTATACAGTATTATTTACATTATTACAGTATACACTATTATATACAGTATTACAGTATACCGTATTATATACAGTAGTACTTGTATTACAGTATACAGTATTACAGCATACAGTATTATATACGGTATTACAGTATACCGCAATATATACAGTATTACAGTATTATATACAGTATTACAGTATACAGTATACAGTATTATATACAGTATAACAGTATACAGTATTATATACGGTATTACAGTATACAGTATTATATGCAGTATTACAGTATACAGTACTATATACAGTAGTACTTGTATTACAGTAAACAGTATTATATACAGTATTACAGCATATAGTATTATATACGGTATTACAGTATACCGCATTATATACAGTATTAAAGTATACAGTATTATATACAGTATTACTTGTATTACAGTATACAGTATTATATACAGTATTACATCATACAGTATTATATACGGTATTACAGTATACAGTATTATATATGGTATTACAGCATACAGTATTATATACAGTATTACTTGTATTACATTATACAGTATTATATATGGTATTACAGTTTACAGTATTATATACGGTATTACAGTATACAGTATTATATACAGTATACAGTATTATATACAGTATTACCATATACAGTATTATATACAGTATTACAGTATACAGTATTACTTGTATTACAGTATACATTATTATATACAGTATTATATACAGTTACAGTATACAGTATTATATACAGTAGTACTTGTATTACACTATACAGTATTATATACGGTATTACAGTATACAATATTATATACGGTATTGCAGTATACAATATTATATACGGTATTACAGTATACAGTATTATATACAGTATTACAGCATACAGTATTACTTGCATTACAGTATACAGTATTATATACAGTATTACAGTATACAGTATTATATACAGTATTACTTGTATTACAGTATACAGTATTATATACAGTATTACTTGTATTACAGTATACAGTATTATATACAGTATTACACTATACCATATTCTATACAGTATTACAGTATGCAGTATTATATAGAGTATTACTTGCATACCTTTTCATTTTAGAATCCCTCCTCACGTCAGCTCTAAAAATGTTTTACTGTTAGAACAGTTTCTGCAGAGGTGCTCCTCATATGGACAGAGCTGGAGTGCCCTCTGTAGGTGGGATTGCTTCACTGTTCTCCTGAAGATTCTGCACATGCATAGTAGAACATAATTCAAAGGCAATGACCGTCTAAGTCCACAAACATGAATAGCAATATATATTCAGACAATGTTACAGAGCACAAGACACTTACCAATAGATCTTTACACAATATATTGGCATAGAAAAATGCTTACATTATCATCGCGATCTTAAATCAAATACCCCCATTCAATAATGTTTAAGTCAGTAAAAGGCATGGAGTATGTTATTCATATAATATTCATACAGTCACATTAACACACAATAATACAATGGACTAGTGAGCTCTATGTAGCACATTCTCCAGTTTTAACTTAGAATGCATTAGCATTATGGCAATGACAACAAAATACTGGGCAGCACTTCCTCTTTACAGCCAGTGTCTTGAGCAATAAGCACCAGCAAATAACCAGGCTGTTACCTTAGCTGTTAACTTTACATGGTAATACATTCTGGGATTTAATGCTTAATGAGTCATTACTGAGAACTAAAGATTTGGCGCTAATTTCATTATCGGATGATTCTTCTTTACTTCTTTTGTTTTAAATCAACGCTTCTGAGTTCAGTTGCTCAATCTTTGAACATACCCATATCAGTGAACCAAATTAGAAGCACTTAGCTACGTCAATGTAAAATCCTTGACACGAATGTCAGCATGGCATCATTTGATAAAGCGCTTTGGACATTAAACTCCTCCGCCACTTATCAGTCGTGGACCATCTCTCATGACTTCACCATTTAAATACATGCAGGAGTTACTTAGTAAGTTCATGGTTACTCGATAAAAACGGGCTGTGTAAAAGGAAGTGTGGCCACAAGTTGGATCGACAATTGGATCGCCATTGTAGCTCCTCCACCAAAATGCACACCAGGGGATAGAAAAACAGTACAAGCTCAGTGGCCATTGTTTACAACTTTCCCAACATAGCCCACCTAAAGTTTTCCCAACTAAAAGAAGGTTTGTAGCCTGGGTGCCCGTCTGATCCTGCTTTAGGCAACTTGTAGTTGTCTTGCCAAACAGCAAGGCAGTGTCAAAGCATTGTTGAATGCAGAATTAGTCGGGCACCCAGGCTAAGCTAATTGATGCTAACGGTAAATTATCATAATATAGGCTAGTGGCAAGGCCCCCAAAGTGTTGAGATACCCCTACCCGAGGAATAACAGGGGGTGTGTAAAAATATATTACTGAAAAAGTGGTTAAATGTATAGATATTGTGACACACCCCCTTAACTCAAACAGTGCAGAAGAATGCCTGGCTCGAAGGGGGGTGGGCAACATACGCTTGTGTAACCCAATAATGCAAGCTCTGATATTGCAAAAATGTGAAATACAAGTAGTCAATTGTCTGCCCTACATACAGAAACAAGCAACATTCGGATATCTTAAGCATTTTGGAAGTATAGACCTGTAAATAAACCGATACAATAGGCCGAAATGCAGCACTGCTCTCATGCAGTGGTGTATGATCCTGCCTGACAAAAATGCATGCATTTTTTTTGATTTTGTGGCTATTGTAATCGTTTCTAAGGAAAACAAGTGGACTCAGACATCGAAATTAAAACTGTTGGGGGTCCATCGTTCCCTAAAGGATTTTGTATCTTTAGCCCCTAGTCTTGCAATAAAGTAAGGGGGCCTCCAATATGGCTGCCATTACAACATTCGATGTTATGAATGAAACACAACCAAACAATTAAGAGCACTGATGGTATAGGTGACCTGAAGAAGTGCTATTCTAACATCAGGTTTGCTATTTATTTATTTATGTACTACTGTAGGTTCACCAGCTGACATCTATCAAGACACCCATATCAACTGGATTCCCACAGTGAAGGTGAGCAATGCTTTAGCAGCATCAGTTTCTACTTCTACTACTTTGCCCTTTTCCACGAAAGGAGACCTCCCTCAATTACTGTGGTGATATTAGCATATAAATTTTGGTGGTGCATACTCACCCAATCTTTCTTTTGTTTCATGCCAGCAAACCCACTACACAACACTAAACAATACATTACTTTCACTATAACGGTGACAAACGGTGCCCACAAACTGTTAGAGCCTACATAAAACTGTCCCAACAGAAGTCTCAACACCTAACCACTGCTACAGCTGGCTATCAGCGGAGTCTTGTCTGGCAGCGAAACAGTTCATTCAGGCTCATTTACTGAAAAAAACATAGCTGATATGGCTGACTTGCTTAAACAAATGTGGTTTCTACTGACAATTGAGATGTACAAACTATGGCATAAGGGGACAATGAACGAATAAAAGGCAATCCATAATTTCGATAAAGACATTAATGAGTGAGCTAGGACGGACGTAGTCAATATAACTATTTGTTCAGCTCTTTTCAAATGTACAGCGACATAAAGGGGGCATACTGTGCATTCCGAAAGTATTCAGACCCCTTGACTTCAAATTTCTTTTACATTACAGCCTTATTCTAAAATTGATTAAATAGCTTTTTTCCCTCATCAATCTACACACAATACCCCATAAGGAACAAGCAAAAACACATGTTTTTAGACATTTTTGCACATTTATTGAAAATATAAAACTGAAATATAAATACATAAGTATTCAGTACTTTGTTGAAGCACCTTCTGCAGCGATTACAGCCTTGAGTTTTCTTGGGTATGACGCGACAAGCTTGGGACACCTATGTTTGGGGAGTTTCTCCCATTCTTCTCTGCATTCTTCTCTGTTAGGTTGGATGCCCAGCTATTTTCAGGTATCTCCAGTGATGTTCGATCGGGTTCAAATCCGGGCTCTGGCTGGGCAACTCAAGGACATTTAGAGACGTGTCCCGAAGCCACTCCTGCGTTGTCTTGGCTGTGTGCTTAGGGTCGTTGTCCCAGTCCCTGCCGCTGAAATAAATTGCCACAGCATGATGCTGCCATGCTTCAGCATAGGGATGGTGCCAGGTTTCCTCCATTCGTGACGCTTGGCTTTCAGGCCAAAGAGTTCAATCTTGGTTTCATCACACCAGAGAATCTTGTTTCTCATGGTCTGAGAGTCCTTTAGTTGCCTTTCGGCAAACTCCAAGCGGGCTGTCATGTGCCTATTACAGGCTTCAGTCTGGCCACTAAGTCCTGATTGGTGGAGTGCTGCAGAGATGGTTGTCCTTCTGGAAGGTTCTCCCATCTCCACAGAGGAACAGACCATTGGGTTCCTGGTCACCTCCCTGACCAAGGCCCATACACTACCCACCACTGCAACCTGTAAGCTCTCGTTGGTTGGCCCTCGCTTCATACTTGTCGCCAAACCCACTGGCTACAGGTCATCTACAAGACCCTGCTAGGTAAAGCCCTGCCTTATCTCAGCTCACTGGTCACCATAGCAGCACCCACTCGTAGCACGCGCTCCAGCAGGTATATCTCACTGGTCACCCCCAAAGCCAATTCCTCCTTTGGTCGCCTTTCCTTCCAGTTCTCTGCTGCCAATGACTGGAACAAACTTCAAAAATCACTGAAGCTGGAGACTCATATCTCCCTCACTAGCTTTAAGCACCAGCTGTCAGAGCAGCTCACAGATCACTGCACCTGTACATAGCCCATCTGTAAACAGCCCATCTATCTACCTCATCCCCTTACTGTATTTATTTTATTTATCTTGTTCCTTTGCACCCCAGTATCTCTACTTGCACATTCATCTTCTGCACATCTACCATTCCAGTGTTTAATTGCTATATTGTAATTACTTCGCCACCATGGCCTATTTATTGCCTTGTCTCCCTTATCTTACCTCATTTGCACTCACTGTATATAGACATTTTCTTTTTTTCTACTGTATTATTGACTGTATGTTTAGTTTATAGTTTGAACCATTTAACATGCAACGGGTGAGAAACAGGTACAGGGAGTGAACCATTTAACATGCAATGGGTGAGAAACAGCGTCTGGACATAAACATGACAAACAATGCTACTACAGGGAACAACACAGAGGAGGAGACATGCAGTTGAAGTCGGAAGTTTACATACACCTTAGCCAAATACATTTAAACCCAGTTTTTCACAATTCCTGACATTTAATCATAGTAGAAATTCCCTGTCTTACGTCAGTTAGGATCGCCACTTTATTTTAAGAATGTGAAATGTCAGAATAAAATAGTAGAGAGAATGATTACTTTCAGCTTTTGTTTCCTTCATCACATTCCCAGTGGGTCAGAAGTTTACATACACTCAATTAGTATTTGGTAGCATTGTCTTTAAATTGTTGGGTCAAACGTTTCGGGTAGCCTTCCACAAGCATCCCACAATAAGTTGGGGGATTTTTGGCCCATTCCTCCTGACAAAGCTGGTGTAACTGAGTCAGGTTTGTAGGCCTCCTTGCTCGCACACTCTTTTTCAGTTCTGTCCACAAATGTTCTATAGGATTCAGGTCAGGGCTTTGTGATGGTCACTCCAATACCTTGACTTTGTTGTTCTTAAGCCATTTTGCCACAACTTTGGAAGTATGCTTGGGGTCATTGTCCATTTGAAAGACCCATTTGCGACCAAGCATTAACTTCCTGACTGATGTCTTGAGATGTTGCTTCAATATATCCACATAATATTATTTCCTTACGATGCCATCTATTTTGTGAAGTGCACCAGTCCCTCCTCCAGCCAAGCACCCCACAACATGATGCTGCCAACCCCGTCCTTCGCTGTTGGGATGGTGTTCTTCGACTTGCAAACCTCCCCCTTTTCCTCCAAACATAACAATGGTCATTATGGCCAAACAGTTCTATTTTTGTTTCATCAGACCAGAGGACATTTCTCCAAAAAGTATGAGCTTTGTCCCCATGTGCAGTTGCAAACCGTAGTTTCTTTTGATTTTCCCATGATGTGCAAAAAAAAAAGAAGGCACTTCCCACTTTTCCCATTTAGAGCTGGGACACCAAGTGTATGCAATTAATGACCAGGTAGAACAGAAAACCAGCAGGCTCCGAACCTCGTAGGGTAAGAGTTGAATACCCCTGTACTAGCGTATCCTAGCATATGATAGCATATGATAGCATTTATAATTACATGTGTAGTGAAAGACTTACCCCTCAGTTTGTCTTGTACTCTGTTGATAATCCGGATAGCCTTTTTGTTCAGGGCCTCACGCTACACAGTGCCATCTCCAACTAATGGGAAAGGAACACAGAGTGATGACTTAGTGCCAACATTGAGGCAATATTTGGGCCAACAACAAGGAAAGGTAGTACTTCCACATACTGATATCCTCCACAACCCTTGGTTGAGGAAAGAGAAAAGCTATACAGTAGAAGCTCCAACTAACAATAGCATGCCACTTAGCTTGTTAACTTGTTTTAACAAACAAAAGTACCATAGAAACTACTAAGAATGTTAGCCTTAACTAATGTATTTTTACAGTTTTGGCTTGAGCCAAAGACTCATGGATTCAGGCATGTGGTTCCTGGTTTCTATTGTGTGGTCTATCCCCTCCAGTGCTTTTGCAGTGGACAACAAATGCAGTACAGAAAGATACATTTAGTCGGACACACTCAAAATGTTGTTAGTTGCACAAAACGACCATCTTGTTTCACACTCACCGACTGATTCTCCAGCAGAGTCCGTTCTGGTCCTGGATCGTTTGTTTCAGTTAGTGTTAGCCGTGGATCACAAAAGAGAGTGGGTTCAATCTGTAGCTGGGTCATTGTTCACTTTTTTTTAAAATGTTTTTTGGCTGAAATGTAGATGTATGGGAGTGTCATGACTACACTTGAGAATCCAGCGGCTCAGATCAGCTTGGCACTGGTTGACAAATTACCAGGCCCTCTCTCACCCACTGAAGAGGGGAGGCTCTTTGACTCCTCCACACACTGGTGGTATATTTTATGCAGCAGAGGACTCTCTGGCTCTCTAGTATTTAAATCGGAATGGCTTTATCCCGAGAAGACCAGCCCACAACTCTAACGTCCAAAAAGCGAACTTTGTAACAATATTTCTAACATCCGAATGTGGGAAATGCTCAAGGAGGAGAGGTATAAAACTAATGTCTTATTGCTTTTCATTTTGTGATGTTATTAAAAACTGTATGAATCAAATACTGTAACTTAGGAATGTTCCTCCTGTTACCTGTCAAGTTCCCATCCAATATGTTGTCTATGTGATATGAAATTGGATGAAACTATTTTTGTTAAGGTAGGAATGTCATTTTAGTTTTCTAACGAGATCATCGTTTTTGATGATGCTTTGCACCAGTAGGTAGCCATGCCTGAGGGAGCTCAGAGAGCGTATCAGCATGATGGAAACACCCCCTTTTTACCAGAGAGTATAAGGGATGAGTTGAGAATGAACATACCAGACCAGAAAAGTGTGGAGCGTTAGCTACATGTGGGTTTGCGCTTAGTGGGACTATCATTTGTTTTTTAACAGGACAATGACCCAACACACACCTCCAGGCTGTGTTAGGGATATTTGACCAAGAAGGAGAGTGATGGAGTGCTGCATCAGATGACCTGGCCTCCACAATCACCCGACCTCAACCCAATTGAGATGGTTTGGGATGAGTTGGACCGCAGAGTGAAGTAAAAACATCCAACAAGTGCTCAGCATATGTGGGACTGTTGGAAAAGCATTCCTCATGAAGCTGGTTGAGAGAATGCCAAGAGTGTGCAAAGCTGTCATCAAAGCAAAGGGTGGCTACTTTGAAGAATCTAAAATCTAAAATATATTTTCATTTGTTTAACACTTCTTTGGTTACTACATGATTCCATATGTGTTATTTAATTAATAGTTTTGATGTCTTCAGTATTATTTTACAATGTAGAAAATAGTAAAAACAATTATGAAAAACCCTGGAATGAGTAGCTGTGTCCAAACTTTTGACTGGTACTGTATATAGCTGTACTGTGAGGTGGAGTATTGTGCACAGACGAGCATCACATACCATGATGGGTGGCTGGACTGGGGTATTGCAGTTCTCACACATTTTCTCGAGGATCCTGTTAGCAGCGTTGTGGCGGGCAGTGGTGGTAGACTTGGAGGCCACGGTCAACGGATAGCTCAAAGACTAGAAGAAAAGAGGGAGAGATAGAACATGGCACGATCATTTAATGAAGTTGGAAAGAGAGCAGAAATAGGCTTTCCATCAAGGCTAGCTAGCTCCAGCAGCAGTATGTCAATCGTTACCTGGGGGTGTTACCGTATAATGTCAGTGTGCAGCTGGTGGATGAGGCGGCCCACAAGAGCGCGGGGAGTGTCAATGTGGGCAATCCCCTACGGGCGAGGGGGCAAGAGGGAGACATAACATAGTTCTCCCCCCTTGGAAATGCAATGTGGCTTTCCTATTCTGTTACTGTCCTATGAGACTTTGTTGAATGACTGTTATGGGTGATTCATGGCCCAAAACCAACCTTGCCCATGGGAATAATTCAGTTTCTACTACTTTTATCACAATGGACATACCGATAAAATAACATTGAAAATGAGCATGTGAGATCCAGGTGTCCATCTGAATGGTTTTGATGCCCTCCACCAGGGCCTCGTTGACTTCAGGCCAGTGCCCATAGTCAAACCAGAGGGTCATCACCCTGGAGAAATTAAACAGGAGCATCAAGTCTTGTGTCCATTGCATATTTATTGACAGGTTCACACACAACAACAACAAAAAGTTTCCCTGAAAAGTTGAATTTCAACACACATTCAAACCAAAGCAAATCGACACCAAGGCATCAAGTCCATGAAGCAGCACAAATGATTATCTCTCCCACCAGAGGGCTCCCTCTCAACATATTTCAATCCGGGGTCTATCAATGTTGTTCGTTTGGGCTTTCAGAGTTCTGGGCATCTCAGAGTAGGAGTGCTGATCTAGGTTCAGGTCTCCCCCATCATTATAATCTTATTAATTTTGATCTAAAATAAAATAATTATCCTAGATCAGCACTCCTACTCGAATACTTTTTGTGACTACTGGCCCCGTGTGGAGACTCACCTGAGTGTGTCCTGGAAGGTGTTCCCCCTGGAGAGGGAGATGGAGTGGAAGAAACCCGGGACAGCAGGAACCACATAGAGAAGTAACGTCGAGGAGAGGTCCTGTGCTTGCCAAACAACAGGGAGAATGAAGGAGAGAAAGAATTGTGATTGATTGTACTTTGAATTCAGTGAGGCATTCATTCATAGACAGAAGACCTAAATTGCTCCCTTTGAAATGAATGGATTTGTCTGAATTATCTTACCACAAACAAACAAACCATTTGTTGTCAACAGAGCGTAGGGAAAGCTTCATCTACTGCTTGCACAATAGGTTTGTTCTGTCACTCTTTTGTCACCTCTTTTTTGGTGTTATATCAAGTTGTCACACCAGCCTCACTTGTCCTTCAACTCAAATTCTCTCCTTGTCTCTCATTGACATCGACATGTGATTTAGGCAACGTTTCGAGTTACACACAGGTCTGTCGAATTAGTTTGGATTTGTCCAATAGTGAAGATTGAAAGGGCAGGTCAGCGTTTGTGGATGGAGGAGGAAGAAGGGTTCAAGATGGCTGCCGCCCTTGCCTTGTTGGCCTTCTTCTGGCCCGGGCAAGGGCACTGGGCTGTGCTCTGTGCTGTCCAGCTCGCTGTTGCTGGCCTCACTGTTGGCGCTGGCGCCACAGGCGTGGTCCTTCTTTTCTTCTTGTCCCGTCCCTGGTTCTGGTTCTTGCAGTGCAGCACCGCCTCAAAGTTCATCACTGCCCATGCGTGCCAGGCCTGCAAAAAAAGAAATACACCAGGTGAGCAATGTTTTAATTTTATTAGGGGTTATAGAATGACAGGTGTACACGTTTAAACATACGTTTGAACTCATGTTATCACATCAACTTCTAGTGTGTTAGCCAATATGAAAGATATGTGAGATGTCCCAGAGGAGTAGGGCCTCTGGGAAATGTTTTGGGTCTAAACAGATCATGTTCTTGATTTGTTATGTTGTTATGTAATGGAGCTAATTGAGAAATAGAGGATGGCACTCAAGAAAATAAAAAAGTGGCATTTCTTGTCTGCAGTGTGAGCATGGGCATATAAAACTCCAAGGGTGTCCTTGGTTCCTTTCAAATCAACTCATAACAACATACAAACCCTTATGTTAAGTACAGTGGTTCCTCCTTTAAAAGTTGCGAGCTTACACCGCGGGACTTAGAGGTACCCAGCGTCACGCCTTCATTGCTCCAGACCACCACAAGGGGGAGTTAGAGCTCTCATTATGCATTTGGGTCCCAAGGTTTTTATATGACCAATCATATCGAGCGGTTCCAATGATGAATTCGACGTAAGCCACCCGTCCATGGTGACTTTCTTCAGCAAAGATGGCTGACAAAACATTACAGTGGAAGCAAATGTAAGTAGTTATAACATCATAACGAGTCAAGCAAGAAATGTACAATTGAGAGGAATATGTTAGTTCATGTAGAGACAAACGTTTGTGCATATTGTTTTGTCATAAAGTTAATTTACAAAAATCGCTATTTAGCAAGTTAGCTGACTAGCTAACATTCACCAGCTAGCTAGCTAGTGTTATGACATGAGAATTCATTTGTAATTCGTGTTGTTAATGTTTTATGGACTCCTGAGAAAACCAGAAAACCAGGCTGTCGTCTTGTGAAAGAGTGGATGTAAAGAATCTAGCTAGCTAAAGCATTTACTGCGAATTGAATGTACAATTGTGTTAGCTTGAATTGCTTATATTTGCCATGCAATACAGTTGAAGTAACATAGCTAGCTAACTATTTATTTGCTTATTGTGTAGTGGAGGACAAAAATAACTGTATGCCTATGGATGTGTAGCTAGCTACAGTATGTAGCCGATCTGTGTATGGACCCTAAAACGTTAGGTTCTGAACTAATATTCATACCAATCTATGAACCTCAGCTATCATAGTTGTTGTATCGACTTCAAGTCTGAATGGCATTAGTGAAGCCTATGGATTGAGTAGAATATAATAAATACATTGTGCCAGGGATGCAAGTCCTATATACATGTACTGTAGTTATTACCACGCATGAGTTCCCCCACATTGTAGCCTGTACATTGAATATATTCACTGATCATGTACTCTTCCTTGGCAAATAAAGGTGCAGTTCAGGTATGAATCTCTGTGAGATATTCTTTTTCAATCATATCCAATACCAGATGTATCAAACTCCATTAATTGAATGATGCTGTGTCTGCATGTGTGTATTACAATTATACACTTCAACAGTTACCACTCCTGCTCCTGGGACATCAATGGTTACCCATTGTAACTATACAATAGACTAGAAACATGATTTAGTAAAGGCTGATTTGTAATTCATATATACAGAAATACCCCTATGCATATTTAACTCCTTCATCTGCATTAATCTGAGGACACAGGATAGGTGTAGTACTCCAATGAGATACTTAATTTCAACCAGTGGAGAATGTGAAACGCTTTATTGAAAGTTCATTATCCAGGTGTTATAAATACATAATACATGCATTAAAAATATTATATTTGTGATAATATTATAAATACAAGTTCTATCTGTACTTCAATGCACATATGGTGTGTATTATAAAAAAAGAGGAAGAAAGAGGAGGGGAGAGAGAGGTGTAGAAGACAGAAAAGGAAAGAGGTAAGAACAGAGGAGCAGGGAAGACAGCATATGATTAATGAATTCCAATGCTACCCTAGTATTTTCTCAGTACATCACAATTACAGTGTCTCTTGTGGTGTCTCCTAACCAGGCTCCTTGTTGGCCCGAAGGTTATCTTAAGAGCGGGTGAGGTGGCGTTGACGGGACTGGCACCCTCTCTCACATCAAAACATACCTGCAGACGAATGACAGATGGATAGAGATATAATAAAAAAACTAAGCTTAATCATGCTAACATGTCAGTCATCATAATCATCAGGAGGTGAAATGCAAAACTGACCTTGGATCATTAACTCTGGGACTACTACATCTCTATCTGTATTTCAAGGTAAAGCATCTCTTTAATAATATTTCCTGTATAATATAAGTATAATATCCCTTATAACAAATCATGATAACATTGGATAGATAGATACATGTGCATGTGTAGCATGTGACAAAAGCAGGATCATATCAAGGATAGAGTCACAAATGAATACATAAATACCACTTGAAGCTTGATGATGAGTTGATCATTTGAATCAGCTGTGCAGTGCTAAGGCAAAAACAGAAATGTGCACCCCTTTGAGTCCCCAGGACCAGGACTGAGAACCACTGCTCTTCATTGGGACCTCTTCATATGTAGACAGGCTTTCACAGCTCTCTGTATCTGAGGCCAGAAAACCTCACAATAAATATACTTCATTATAGTCATATTACAGAGTCAAATTGCACCTAAAAAGGCTGGAGACTCATAACTAATCGAATATATATGTCCTGACTAAAAGATGAGGAGTCAGTGGTAGGGTTCTCTGTTACACTGTCATGAAATATGATTATATATCGACTATGAAACAAATAGGACATGGCCTGCTTATGAGTTGCCGTGAAAGAAAGTTAGATTAATTAAACTGAAAATGGCGAGAACAGGCGTTCGTAGCTAAATGCTTTTGGTTAGATTGAGAATAATAATTGCATGATTTATCCTTCTACGGTATGTATGTATCTATGTAATATAGTAGAATGTTACGAACCGACACTGAATCGTAGGAGCTAACTACTAGCTATGTAGAAGTTGGACGGAAGAACGCCCAGTGCTGCTTACCTGAGATGCCATCATCAGACAGTCCTTCTTCGTAGGTGTCCGCTATGACTTCCTTTGTGTCAGAAAGAAAGGCTGAGCAGTATTGGTTGTAGCCAATCTGACACTCAAAAAATGGCCAAAATAGAGGGTGGTTCATAGCAAAATTTGTTTTGTTTTCAAATGCATTTTTTGTTCTCTAAATCTTTTTGGGGAATAAAATGCATAACATTTTGCGCTGTATTACCAAATATTTGATTGCGATTTTTTTTTTTTTACTTCCTCGTTTTTGCTTTCAGAACAATTATTTTGGATTGAAAATTAAAAAAAGGTTTTGCTCTCGACAAAAAGACATCAATTTGTTGCAAGTTGGGGAGGAGGGCTAATAGTTGAACAATAGAATTTTACTAAAGAATAGTCTAATAGCCGAGCTAGGTGTGAAAATCCCCCGTCCTATCACAGACCAGATTTGCCCTAACGACCAAGGGGGAGTTAGAGCACTGATTATGCTTTTGTGTCCCAATGCACTACTGTGTCTCTAACTGACAATGAATAGGCAATGTAAACCAAAGAATCAACTGATAATTGTGCATGACTTCAAATGAAACAAGCAGGAAGCAGGTTTCGAACCCTCAACCTTCTTGCCCGAAGTCCAGCGCGCTATCGACTGTGCACCAAAAGCATGCTCAAGCCACAGAGTTGATAGAGCGCATCCTCGCTGTAGCTTGCTACTCAATGTAATAAAGTAATGACTTTTCAAATAAGTTACCTTACACGTTATGTTGGCTGACAATTTGCTAGCTACGCTGTCCTTAAGAACCATATAGCATATCATTACAGCAGTATGTACCGGTATGTTAGCTAGCTACCTAACGTTAGTAGTTATACATCAAACTTGCCAGTATATTAACTATAGGCTAACTAATTACCCAACGTTTATTGACTTGATTATTCCCGTCATTCTTAGCTTAGCTAAATGCTATAGTCGTGTGCGTTCTCAATGAACATTCGGGTGCTTTCATAAATTCGCGCTGGCTATCTACTCCGATTTCAGAGCACTCTTGTCTGAGTGTACCAGAGAGCAGAATAATGAATTTAGGGCGAGTAAAATGGTCAGAGAGGTCCATTTGTGTCTGGAAGTAGCTAGCAAGCTAGCCAACGTTAGCTTGTGTGCTTGACTGCCGTTGTAAGGCCAGAACACTCAAATCAGCCCTATGTCCAGTGTGCGCTCCGAGAGTGAAATGGTTTTTCGTTCCGAGAGTGAAAGGGTTTTTCGTTTTACATGGAATAGAAACACCATAATATTAATCAAATTAATTAAGCACGTACCAGTCAAAAGTTTGGACACACCTACTCATTCCAGGGTTTGTCTTTATTTTTACTATTTTCTACATTGCAGAATAATAGTAAAGACATCACAACTATGAAATAACACATATGGAATCAGTTAAGAACTAATTCTTATTTTCAAGGACAGCCTACTCCTCCCTCCCGGTCGGGGAATTGAACCCCGGTCTCCCGCTTGCCTGCAATATGGAAGACTATCGAATGCTTCTCAAAGATGCCCTCTCGTGGTCAAACTAGCACTTGCATTAACAGAAAAAATATCTCACAATTAAATGACGTGCCACAGAATGCAGCCCGCAAGGTGTGCCACAACTGTTTAAGGAGGAACCACTGTACATGGAGGACTCAACATGAGGTGCTCAACATGAATGACTGATGGGAGTGACAGGGGTTAGAGGTGAAAGGTGAGGGAGGTGACAGACCTTGTATAAGTTGCAGCTTCGTGGAGTGGCTGTAGTACTGCAGCTCTTTGGGGATGGTGCTATCGTTGATGCCCTGCAGACTGAGCTGCCACTCACCTAGCCCCAGCAAGCACCTAGAGAGGGATGGAGGGAGAGAGAGAGAGACAGTCTTGGTCACAAGATGGATCATCAGCAGAATATGGCCTACGCTTCAGGGCTTGTTTTCACAAAGTCTCTCAGAGTAGGAGTGCTGATCTAGGATCAAGTCCCCATCTTATTCATAATTATTTAGAAGCCAAATAATTCTAGATCAACACTCATACTGTGATACATTTCATGAATACGGGCCAAGGGTTACATCGAGGTCCGATTAATCTGAAGAGCCTTGGCAAGCTTGTGTCAACAGCTAAGGGCTGGTATGTGATATGAAGCTCTTACAGTAAGTCAGGCTCTTTCATTTAAACCTGCTTGTTAGTATGATGAATGCTTTCCACGTGGTATTTCCTGGCAGTCAATCTACCCTCTCTACAGAGAAGATGCCACAGAGGAGGCGCGTCCACACACTCCTCTCTACCCCTTATTGCTTTGTTTGGCCACTGACATGGCCTTAGGCCCAGATCTGTGGTAAACTCGGGAGTAAAATTGAATTCACTGAATCCACTATTTACTTGACTATGAGAAAAGTCTGTTCGGTTGTTACAATTTCTTAAATATGTTGGTAAAGTTATAATTTATACACTGTGCTCACTGTCACCACAAGTTGTCTGGGGGAGTTGGCAATGATGTCCAACACAGTACAAGTGCAGTCCATGAATTAAAATGAGGGAGAATGATGGGAAGAGTTGTAATTACAAATCACAAGTGATTCTAAGACCTTTCAGTAGCTAAAGTAATGCGCCGCTGCTTTTGGTAACGATGCCTGAGTTTGATAAACGTCTTTTCGCAACATCAATCTTCTTTCTCTTTTTAATATTGCCCACCGTGTGATTGGTTTATAACACGTCTCACCAGGAACTGGCGAGTGCTGCACAGCGATCCACCCCTCAGCTCCTAACTGTGTGGAGCACTATTTCCAGAGAGAACTTCTAATAAATTATCCATCAGCATTACCTAATCCTGCTGAGTGCTTTTCCATGTGAAAATACACTACCGGTTCAGTCTCTGACAAACCGCTTCTCCTTAAGAAAAAGACAGAAAAGCGGTCTGCATCGGAGAAAAACAAGTGCCTGTAGTGCTTCTGTGTTACCACGAGAACTCAGACAGAAGATTCCAAGGCTGCAGGTCTTATCATGGTAATTGCCTTGTAAAGTGTCCCGTTTTCAAATAAATAGCTCTAAAATTACAATGAATTATTTTGGGGAGATGGAGTGTGTGTGGTTTGCACGGACCAGGTGTGCACCATTTCACAGTGCCGACCTGTTTTCGGGAAAGTGTGTCAGCACGTCTGGAAGAAAATGGTGCTAACCAAGTTACACAGGTGTTTTCCCGAAACAACATTCCACAGACAATGAGAATCCCTGTCAGGAAGTGCAATGGCAGGTATGAAACATTCCTTTCCTGGTGTCATGTTCGCTTGTTGCCTCAATAGAATCACAGGGTGTGTTTGTAGAGTGGCTAGTGAAAGTCTGCATGCCCCTTGAAAGGTGAAGACTGTGCAATGCCTTAAAATGTAATCTTATCCTACATACATTTGAAGTTGGAGGTTTACATACACCTTAGCCAAATACATTTAAACTCGGTTTTTCACAATTCCTGACATTTAATCCTAGTAAAAATTCCCTGTCTTAGGTCAGTTAGGATCACCACTTTATTCTAAGATTGTGAAATGTCCAAATAATAGTAGAGAGAATGATTTATTTCAGGTTTTAATTAGAATATTACTGTCCATCAATGATTCCCGACCAAAATTACTGAGCTTGAGCGATTCTGGCAAAACAATGGGCATATGTTGCCCTAAGAGTTGTACAAAGTTGGCAGAGTATTATTCATAATGATTCGCAGATGTTATGGTTTCCACCAAGAGTTACCTCTGGGGTGTGAAGACATGCAATCAAGACATCTTCATTTTTTATATTTATTTTTTATTTTATTTATTTATTGCACTTTTAATTTTTGGAGTAGGTTGTGTAGATACATAATAATATATAATAATATATATATACACAGTGAAGTCTGAAGTTTACAAACACTTATGTTGGAGTCATAAAACTCGCTTTTCAACCACAAATCTCTTGTTAACAAACTAAAGTTTGGCAAGTCGGTTAGGACATCTACTTTGTGCATGACACAAGTCATTTTTCCAACAATTGTTTACAGACAGATTTCCCTTATAATTCACTGTATCACAATTCCAGTGGGTCAGAAGTTTACATACACTAAGTTGGCTGTGCCTGTAAACAGCTTGGAAAATTCCAGAAAATGATGTCATGGCTTTAGAAGCTGAGAGGCTAATTGACATCATTTGAGTCAATTGGAGGTGTACCTGTGGATGTATTTTAAGGCCTACCTTCAAACTCAGTGCCTCTTTGCTTGACATCATGGGAAAATCAAAAGAAATCAGCCAAGACCTCAGAAAAAAAATTGTAGACCTCCACAAGTCTGGTTCATCCTTGGGAACAATTTCCAAACGCCTGAAGGTACCACGTTCATCTGTACAAACAATAGTACGCAAGTATAAACACCATGGGACCACACAGCCGTCATACTGCTCAGGAAGGAAATGCGTTCTGTCTCCTAGAGATAAACATACTTTGGTGTGAAAAGTGCAAATCAATCTCAGAACAACAGCAAAGGGTCTTGTGAAGATGCTGGAGGAAACAGGTAAAAAAAGGTCTATATCCACAGTAAAACGAGTCCTATATCGAAAGGCCACTCAGCAAGGAAGAAGCCACTGCTCCAAAACCGCCATACAAAAACCAGACTACGGTTTGCAACTGCACATGGGGACAAAGATCGTACTTTTTGGAGAAATGTCCTCTGGTCTGATGAAACAAAAATAGAACTGGTTGGCCATAAAGACCATTGTTATGTTTGGAAGAAAAAGGGGGAGGCTTGCAAGCTGAAGAACACCATCCCAACCGTGAAGCACGGGGGTGGCAGCATCATGTTGTGGGGGTGCTTTGCTGCAGGAGGGACTGGTGCACTTCACAAAATAGATGGCATCGTAAGGAAAGACTATTATGTGGATATATTGAAGCAACATCTCAAGACATCAGTCAGGAAGTTAAAGCTCGGTCGCAAATGGGTCTTCCAAATGGACAATGACCCCAAGCATACTTCCAAAGTTGTGGCAAAATGGCTTAAGGACAACAAAGTCGAGGTATTTGAGTGGCCATCACAAAGCCCTGACCTGAATCCTATAGAACATTTGTTGGCAGAACTGAAAAAGTTTGTGCGAGCAAGGAGGCCTACAAACCTGGCTCAGTTACACCAGCTTTGTCAGGAGGAGTGGGCCAACATTCACATACATTACTGTGGGAAGCTTGTGGAAGGCTACCCAAAACGTTTGACCCAAGTTAAACAATTTAAAGGCAATGCTACCAAATACTAATTGAGTGTATGTAAACTTCTGACTCACTGGGAATGTGATGAAAGAAATATAAGCTGAAATAAGTAATTCTCTCTACTATTATTCTGACATTTCACATTCTTAAAATAAAGCGGTGATTCTAACTGACCTAACACAGGGAATTTCTACTATGATTAAATGTCAGGAATTTAAAAAAAAACGAGTATGAATGTATTTGGCTAAGGTGTATGTAAACTTCCGACTTCAACTGTATCTCCCTGGCATATTACATCATTTATGCAGCAGCATACAAGACATTTTTGGACTCACCTTGTTGTGCTGTTTTCACAACAGGAAGTTGGCGCAGCTATCCTTTTTGTGGGAAAATGTTGTCATCAAATTCCGCCATTCTCTGGATTTATGGTGCATTCAGGACAACTGGGAACTCGAAAAAAACAAATTCGAATCACGATATCAGTGATCTTCAGGCCAGAGCTCTAGAAAGAAGCCAGAGTTCCCGACTTGGAATTCTGTTGGATGACCGTTCAAAACGTATTTTCCCCAGTCAGAGCTTTTTTCATTCCAGAGTTCCCAGTCGTCTTGAACTTACCAAAGTCTGAAATGTCCCAGTTCCGAGTTTCCAGTTGTTGTGAACGCGGCAGAAGTAATGCTGGATTGATAGCATGGCCAATGTATTCAACCTTTTCTGGCCCATGGCATGTGAATGTTTATCCTTTTAAGCTTGGAAAAGAGATCCTTAAACCCAGACTTGCACCACACACCCACTCCACTGAATAGCAGGGTAGTGAATGCTTTGCAATGCCTGCATTTAGCCACTGATTCCTTCCAAACCACTCATTGTTGAATTTGAAATTTCCAGCTTGTTGTGCAATATTTATGTCCAATGGCCAATGAGCACCGATACGTTTTATCTATAATTTCTCTTCATATGACAAGAATATGGAATGATTTTCTAGTAGATTGGTTCCCAAACTTTTTATATTCCCATACCTCTTCAAACATTCAACCTCCAGCTGCATACCACCTCTAGCACCATGGTCATTGCACTCTCAAATGTTGTTTTTTGCCATCATTGTAAGCCACACACACACTATACAATAATTTATTAAACGTAAGAACGAGTGTAAGTTTTTGTCACAATCCGGCTCGTGGGAAGTGACAGAGCTCTAATAGGACCATGGCACAAATAATAATATAATAATCAATAATTTTGCTCTTTAATTTAGCCATCTTACACAATTGCGAATAACTCACCACAGGTTAAAAGGGTTTGGCTACCTGTATTTAACAATGTGTTGTTATTTCGCTGAATACTAGATGGTTTCATTGTATTTTTGGCAGTGAAACCTCAGTTTGGGAATACCTGTTCTAGTGGATTGTCGACATGATTCATGATGATGACTGCTTGTCTAGTTTGCTAGCTAACATTTTGTAAGTATAATGTTGACATGATCAGTCCAATCAAGATATACGGTAGATATAACGTGATTTGACATTTTATCTGTGACCAAGGTCCTTGAGCCTTCTTGGATGGGCACTTCTAATGTAAATCTATGGCAACACCCAAGGGGCTTGAATTTTCGATCTCTCCCGTAGATTTTGCGGTGACGAAGTGTTCACCTGAGTGACAGAACACTGAGCCAATCACGGCGCAACTAGAGAACATTACCAACCCATACGCTCCATATTTTCCGCTGGCTGCCCCACCACCACAGAAAGCATTGAGCTAGGCTGAACACCTACATTTTGGAGCGGCCTTACTCAAGAAAGCAAAAAAGAGACGATGTTTGTATGCGGCTTTATTAACTTAATGATTTTTTTCTTTTTTTACATTGTCTGCAAACTGATATGTGACACGTATTAATGCCAAAATAACATAACATGCAAAACAGGCAACAAAATGGTTTTAAATACAGTACCAGTCAAAAGTTTGGACACACCTACTAATTCAAGGGTTTTTCTTTATTTTTACTATTTTCTACATTGTAGAATAGTAGTGAAGACATCAAAACTATGAAATAACACATATGGAATCATGTAGTAAGCAAAAAAAGTGTTAAACAAATCAAAATATATTTTAGATTTCAGATTCTTCAAAGTAGGCACCCTTTGCATTGATAACAGCTTTGCACACTCTTATATACAGTGCAGACATTGTTAATGTTGTAAATGACTATTGTAGTGGGAAACGGCTGATTTTTAAAATGGAATTTCTACATAGGCGTACAGAGGCCCATTATCAGCAACCATCACTCCTGTGTTCCAATGGCACTTTGTGTTAGCTAATCCAAGTTTATAATTTTAAAATGCTAATTTATTATTAGAGAACCCTTTTGCAATTATGTTAGCACAGCTGAAAACCATTGTCCTGATTAAAGAAGCAATAAAACGCATTATGGAACGAACGTTTGTTCGTATTCTAGCCTACTGCCATGTGCGCATTGCTGAGCTTACATAACTGGATCCAGCCTAGGCCTACTGGTTGTATGAATTTGGGATCTATCATCCTACAACTGTCCCAGAGCCTTTTTACACAGAATGAAACGAGAGAGAAATTGGCGGGGGTTGCAAGGGCAAATGCCAGTAGCAAGTAGTGAGGGAGGGAGACGTAGAGGAGTAACAGCCCCGGGGTCACGGTCCTGGAGAAAGAGCAGAACACTCTGTACGTGACCCTCTAGATGAGGGCTGAGAAAACGTTTGTGTGTTGATTTTTTAAAAGCTCACACTGCAATAGCAACTGATTCGTTTTTTTCCTAAAGTAGTTGTGGTAGGAGTCCTGGCCTGAGCTTGTGGAGCTCCTGCTGGTGTTGCTTGTCTTCAGCGGCAATGGCATGCTGGGACTGCTGCTGCATCCCCTGGACAAAGTGTTGCGTGTGCCGGAACGCTTCAATCTGACGGGGGACAGAAGAACAACAGACACACACGGGGGTCAAATAAGAATTCTCATTCAAAACAGGGAGTCAACTCAACTCTCCTGACATAGTCAAAATACAACTGGCTCCAGGCTCTCTACGCTATTCCCCCACACACATCCATCTGATAAGACTGATATTCAACAGTATTTTTCTTTATATTTAAATTCGTTTCCCCCTTCAGAGTGGGGATGGATGGCTCCTCTCTGGCAGGGACCGGGGTGCATGTGTCATTAAGATTCCTGCCTTGTGAGCTGTGAGTGGCCCCCGCAGCTGGCCCTACTATAGCTCTGTCTTGGGCAGCAGGCTGGTGGGCGCAACAGCGCCTCTTCAACCTCAGGAGACTGAAGAATTTTGGCTTGTCACCAAAAACACTCACACACTTCTACAGATGCACAATCGAGAGAATCCTGTCGGGCTGTATCTTCGCCTGGTACTCCAACTGCACCGCCCGCAATCGCAGGGCTCTCCAGAGGGTGGCGCGGTCTGCACAATGCATCACTGGGGGCAAACTACGCTCCAGGACACCTACAACACCCGATGTCACAGGAAGGCCAAAAAATATCATCAAGGACAATAACCATCCGAGCCACTGCCTGTTCACCCCGCTTCCATCCAGAAGGCGAGGTCAGTACAGGTGCATCAAAGCTGGGACAGAGAGATTGAAAAACAGCTTCATTCTCAAGGCCATCAGAGTGTTAAACAGCCATCACTAGCACACAGAGGTGGCTGCCTTCCTACAGACTTGATATCATTGTCCACTTTAATAAATGGAACACTAGTCACTTTAATAATGCCACTATAAGAATGTTTACATATCTTGCATTACTTATCTCACATGTATATACTGTCTACTACACTATCTATTCTATATCATCTATTGCATCTTAGCCGCTCTGGCACTGCTCATCCATATAAAAGAAAACATCCCTTTTTCAGGACCCTGTCTTTCAAAGATCATTCGTAAAAAAAAAAAAAACTTCACAGATATTCATTGTAAAGGGTTTAAACACTGTTTCCCATGCTTGTCCAATGAACCGTAAACAATTAATGAACATGCACCTGTGGAACGGTCGTTAAGACACTAACAGCTTACAGACGGTAGGCAATTAAGGTCACAGTTATGAAAACTGAGGACACTAAAGAGACCTTTCTACTGACTCTGAAAAACACCAATAGAAAGATGCCCAGGGCCCCTGCTCATTTGCATGAACGAGCCTTAGGCATGCTGCAAGGAGGCATGAGGACTGCAGATGTGACCAGGGCAATAAATTGCAATGTCCGTACTGTGAGACGCCTAAGACAACGCTACAGGGAGACAGGACGGACAGCTGATTGTCTTCGCAGTGCCAGACCACGTGTAACAACACCTGCAGAGGATCGGTACATCCGAACATCACACCTGCGGGACAGGTACAGGATGGCAACAACAACTGCCCGAGTTACACCAGGAACGCACAATCCCTCCATCAGTGCTCAGACTGTCCGCAATAGGCTGAGAGAGGCTGGACTGAGGGCTTGTAGGCATGTTGTAAGGCAGGTCCTCACCAGACATCACCGGCAACAACGTCGCCTATGGGCACAAACCCACCGTCGCTGGACCAGACAGGACTGGCAAAAAGTGCTCTTCACTGGCCAGTCGCAGTTTCGTCTCACCAGGGTAATGGTCTGATTCGCGTTAATCGTCGAAGGAATGAGCGTTACACCAAGGCCTGTACTCTGGAGGGGATCGATTTGGAGGTGGAGGGTCCGTCATGGTCTGGGGCGGTGTGTCACAGCATCATCGGACTGAGCTTGTTGTCATTGCAGGCAATTTCAACGCTGTGCGTTACAGGGAAGACATCCTCCTCCCTCATGTGGTACCCTTTCTGCAGGCTCATCCTGACATCACCCTCCAGCATGACATTGCCACCAGCCATGCTGCTCGTTCTGTGTGTGATTTCCTGCAAGACAAGAATGTCAGTGTTCTGCCATGGCCAGCGAAGAGCACAGATCTCAATCCCATTGAGCACGTCTGTGACCTGTGGGATCGGAGGGTGAGGGTTAGGGCCATTCCCCCCAGAAATGTCCGGAAACTTGCAGGTGCCTTGGTGGAAGAGTGGGTTAACATTTCACAGCCATAACTTGTAAATCTGGTGCAGTCCATGAGGAGGAGATGCACTGCAGTACTTAATGCAGCTGGTGGACACACCAGATACTGACTGTTACTTTTGATTTTGACCCCCCCTTTTGTTCAGGGACACATTATTACATTTCCGTTAGTCACATGTCTGTGGAACTTGTTCAGTTTATGTCTCAGTTGTTGAATCATGTTATGTTCATACAAATATTTATACATGTTAAGTTTGCTGAAATTAACGCAGTTGACAGTGAGAGGATGTTTCTTTTTTGCTGAGTTTATTTTATATTTATATATTCTTATCCCATTCCTTTACTAGATTGTGTGTACACAGGTTTTGTTGTGGAATTTGTTAGATATTAAGTTTTGTTGTGGATATTACCTGTTAGATACTGCTGCACTGTCGGATCTAGAAGCATAAGCATTTCCTCTACACTCGCAATAACATCTGCTAATGACCTGTATGTGACCAACACAATTTGATTTAAGTTCTACCACCATTTCTCAGATAATACATTTTAAAGACACAAAGAGATCCCAGATCCCACCTTGTCTAGCATATTTTGTTTTGTCGATATTTGGAAAGTTTACAGACAAATGTTCTGTTACCATCAGGCCTGTCGTGACATTTTCTATCCAACATGTACTTTTACTCACATAAAAAGGTGGAATGGAAACCTGATTACTGCTGCACTTTTTTCCTGTAATGTTGATGCTTTTTATGTTGGTTGATTCCCTACGCACAATAGTCAAAAATATTTCATTAGCCCCTCCAAGATTTCAATTTTTTTGTCCCCTGCATTTCCTTACATTAGAACACATTGATAGAACAACTACATTTAACTCTAGTTCTGCTCCTCTTTACAGAGAAAACCTTTTCAACAATGGCATTGCTACTATACCTTGGGTTGGCGCTTCCACATGTACTTCATGTAGGCGTAAGTGACGTGGGGGTGGTCCAGTTGTTTGGAGGGGTCCAGCCCCAGGAGAAGGACCAGCCCCAGGAGAAGGACCAGGGTCTTATGTGTCAAGGACTGGGAAAGAAGAGAGAATAATTTCTTTACGGACAATGACATTGATAATCTTGCTAAATAAACAACTCAAGTATACCACACAACTGTGGAGGGCGTAAAGCTAAACATGGTCCCTCGCAGAGGGGCCCGCCTTTTAGAACAGGGCCTTCTTTCAGACATGTGCTCCTCGTTTGCCCATAATCACATTATTCTCTCGATGTTCGCTCGACTGAATGTGCAAACCATTTAACCGCATTTATCCGCATTTAACCATGGCAAGGTGACTGGGAACATGGACGTGTACAAACAGACCAGCTATGACCTCTGTAAGGCAATCAAAGTGCCAAAACGTCAGAATAGAGTGGAGTTGTAATTCAACATCTCAGACATGAGACAATTTGCATACACAGACGATGCAATCACCATTGCACTGCACACTGCCCTATCCCATCTGGACAAGATGAATACCTATGTAAGAATGCAGTCCATTGACTACAGCTCAGCCTTCAACACCATAGTGCCCTCCAAGCTCATCCCCAAGCTCGGGGCCTGGGTCTGAACCCCTCCCTGTGCAACTGGGTCCTAGCCACTAAATAGCACTGGAATAGCACACACGTAGGTACGCACCCCAGGGGGTTGGTGGCACCTTAATTGTGGAGGACGGGCTCGTGGTAATGACTGGAGTGGAATCAGTGGAATGGTATCAAATACATCAGACACATTGGTTTCAAGGTGTTTGATGCCATCTCATTTGCTCTGTCCCGGACATCATTTTGAGCCGTTCTCCCCTCAGCAGCTTCCACTGGAACACACACACACACACACACACACACACACACACACACACACACATCAACTGTTGGCATCAACTGGGCAATGGAGAGTGTAGAGCTTTATATATTGGCATTGTAAATTATCGTTCTAAGGGAAAGCAACACTGTTGTGTCTACGAAAACCATGTAGTAACAGACCAATCACTTCAGCTGATTTACAAGATAGACATATGACTTCTCAGGCAGATGCACGCTCTCAACCTCCCAGTACACGCCTCTCCTACCCCAAAGAAAGCCGCAGAGTACAACTGTCCGGAATCAAACGATTACCAAGCATATCCAGAAGACACAACGGAGTTCATGTTGACATTTGGGCTTTTACCCTTTCCCCCATCATTCAGCCTCATTCAATGAGAATAGGCTCGTCTTTTATTAGTCACCTTTCTCCCTTTCAGCGGAGGGAAACCTATAGGCCACACATGGAGTTAATCTAAGAATTAGAGAAGGGACGCAGGGTGCATGTCTCTGGGGGTTAGGGTTAGAGAGTGATGGGCGGGATGGGTTGACAGGGCCCAGAGGAACAGGTTGGTGTCAGTGGTCGATCCAGACCATGTCAGACACCTCCCTGGCATTTGGCCTGGACGGCTCCATATCGAGAGACCATCAGCTCATCTCGGACTCCATCGCTCATCCCAGAATGAAACACAGCTTATGGGACAGACCTTGTTGATACCTCACTCAGTTTGCTCCGGGGTGAAAGTTACATTTATGAGTGGGAGTTACATAATGTTTCCACACCAAGGAAGTGCCACATTGTAAAATACAAAGCTGTTGGATGTTTTATCCCTTTTATGAAAGGAAGAATTGAACAAATGGGATTCTTGTTTGATCACTTGTAAGGTCATCGATACAGTATTTAACATTAATGGAAAAGACTGTAAAATGATTAGCAATGTTAAAGTTCTAAAAGGATAAACAAATCATTCTTTTCACACCTCGCTATGAAATCTTCAAAAGTGTCAGGACAGTATCATTTAAGACAATGTAAAACCTACAGAAAAACGGCTACTCTTGGGTTAGCATATGTCAAGCATGTTTCCCTTACCGTAACCTTTGTTACCCACACCCAAACAATCGTGCCCCTATTGATTTCAATTGAATATATTGGTGTTTGAATCACTTTCGTGTTACTTCGGGGGGCCTTTGCACCTTGCCAAGGAAAATAATTTAGGGAAAACAATGGATGCTGATGTCTCTCACCTGCTGAGCCAATGAGGTCCTGATGCAGAGCAAGCATGACCCTGTAGAAGGCTCCATCGTGTGTGACCCTGGGAATCATGCACGTATACTCCTCCATGCTGTCCCAGTGGCCTGCACACACACACACACACACACACACACACACACACACACACACACACACACACACACACACACACACACACACACACACACACACACACACACACACACACACACACACACACACAAAATCCTTTCTATGCTTAATGTATGATTTTAGCTGTGTGCTTTGTACCACCTCACCATGAAATTAAAGCTGAATGTAATATACATTTTTATTTTACATATTTATAAATCCTAATATCGCCCAGATATGGAATGAATCAAATAAATCCAATAAGCAGACTTATTATTATTTAATGTGTATGTTTTCTCAATGTACAAACTAAAAGACTGCAGTCAGTGTCTGGGCGTGAATGGGGTATATGGAGATCAGTGGCTACACACTGTGCTGGGGTTACGGATCAGGTTCTAAGGTAATGAAGCCATAGACCACCTGGAATTGATAAGCAATAGTGTGGTCTTGCACATTATGATCTCTGTGGCCGACGTCAGTAAGAAATTTAAGCCTATTAACCCTTGCAAGGCTGCCGGCTCAGATGGCATCCCAAGCCGCTTCCTCAGAGCATGTTCAGACCAGCTGGCTGGAGTGTTAAAGGACATATTCAACCCTTCCCTATCCCAGTCTGTTGTTCCCACTTGCTTCAAGATGTCCACCATTGTTCCTGTACCCAAGAAAGCGAAGGTAATTGAACTAAATGACTATCGCCCAGTAGCATTACCTTCTGTCATCATAAAGCGCTTTGAAAGGCTAGTTAAGGATCATATCACCTCCACCTTACCCGACATCATAGACCCACCACAATTTATATACCGCACCAACAGATCCACAGACGATGAACTGCACACTGTCCTATCCCACCTGGACAAGATGAATACCTACGTAAGAATGCAATCCATTGACTACAGCTCAGCCTTCAACACCATAGTACCCTCCAAGCTCATCCCCAAGCTCAGGGACCTGGGTCTGAACTCCTCACTGTGCAACTGGATTCTAGACTTCCTGACGAGCCAACCCCAGGTAGTGAAGGTAGGTAACAACACATCAGCCACGCTGATCCTCAACACGGGGCCCCACAGGGGTGCGTGCTCAGCCCCCTGCTGTACTTGCTGTTCACCCATGACAGCGTGGCCACACAAGTCTCCAACTCAATCATCAAGTTTGCTGACGACACAACAGTGGTAGGCCTGATTTACCAACAACGATGAGACAGCCTACAGGGAAGAAGTGAGAGCCCTGGCGGAGTAGTGCCAGGAAAAAAAATTCTCCCACAACGTCAACAAAACAAAGGAGCTGATCGTGGACTACAGGAGACAGCAGAGAGGGGCACGCCCACATCCAGATCTACAGGGCCGCAGTGGAAAGGTGTCGTGGTAATTTCCTGTATTACTAAATGAGGAGAGTTTACAAACCACACACCAGTCAGAGTTATACTTAAACTTCATCTTTAATTATATGAGCTTCACCATAGCCCTTTGACTCTCAGATCAATTCAGTGTCTATAAATGAATTCTGAGAGTGCCTATAAGAAAATACCAAGATCTTTTATAGCCAAGATACACCCCTCTCAACTTACATGAAGAACCACAGATCTTAGGAACAGTTCACAAAGAAATACTTTTACTTGAGAGAGGAGTATCCCATAGCCAGGTAGCATTAGCTATAAATTATCGTTCAGTTTGGTCTCTAAGACGAGGTTCTAATCTCGTTCTTGGTACTTCATAGTACCAAAACATTACCTCATCCAATGGCATATATCAATTGTCAACTCTAGACACTCCCATCTCTACACCCCCTCTTCTCCCCACTCCTGGACAAGCTCACTGAGGGGAGTGACTTGTGCACAGACATTGTGGAGCCAAGAGATAATTGGTTCCCCCTTAATCATCCCTTCACATGGTTTAACAGATACATTCACATATGAAGACAATGTTCCATTCTGTCCTCCTCCCCTTCTGATATTCTGCATAGCACCAGACATGTAAAAGACAAGCCTGACCTCTCCCCTCTCTGGGCCCCAAGTGACTTTTTCCTAGCAGAGAAGGGAAAAGTGCAACTGCCAACAGTATAGTCCAAAAGGAGACATTCTAATGACAAGTATCTCACATAAGCATATTATGAAGATAAATAAAACATCTTATTTATCTATGTTACCCAACTAATTTCTGTTTCATCCCCAACAAAGGGTCAAAAGATTAAAGTTCCTCGGCGTGCAAATCCCTTAAGACCTTAAATACGTGATGACAAAGGCGCAATAGCGCCTCTTCAACCACATGAGGCTGCAGAAATTTGGCTACCACGGTAGTTATTTTATGGCTGGTTATGACACCTACATAAAAGTAAAACACACAAAACCTAACACGGTAGTTATTTATGGCTGGTTATGACACCTACATAAAAGTAAAACACACAAAACCTAACACGGTAGTTATTTATGGCTGGTTATGACACCTACATAAAAGTAAAAACACACAAAACCTACCACGGTGGTTATTTATGGCTGGTTATGACACCTACATAAAAGTAAAAACACACAAAACCTACCACGGTGGTTATTTATGGCTGGTTATGACACATACATAAGAGTGTCAAAACCTACCACGGTAGTTATTTTATGGCTGGTTATGACACCTACATAAAAGTAAAACACACAAAACCTAACACGGTAGTTATTTATGGCTGGTTATGACACCTACATAAAAGTAAAAACACACAAAACCTACCACGGTGGTTATTTATGGCTGGTTATGACACCTACATAAAAGTAAAAACACACAAAACCTACCACGGTGGTAATTTATGGCTGGTTATGACACCTACATAAGAGTGTCAAAACCTACCACGGTAGTTATTTTATGGCTGGTTATGACACCTACATAAGAGTAAAAACCCACAAAACCTACCACGGTAGTTATTTATGGCTGGTTATGACACCTACATAAGAGTGTCAAAACCCACTAAACTTACCACACAAGGCAAAACATTCCATTACACCATAAACATACATACACGTATGCCATGTTTTTTATTGACCATAAATTAAAACTGTAATTGCACACTCACTGATACACTCACCTGCCCCAATGCTTGGTTGCTGATGACTGGGATGAATGCAGGAGCAGATTTCAGGAGCAGGACAAGACACCCTCTATTTGACTGATGTCTGATATTAGGGCAAGTACGTGATAGGCCTATCTGGTTTATATGATTATGATGGTCTAATGCTTCTTGACAGTGTCATAAAGTGTAGGTAATACAGATGATTTAATATGATGAAAAAAACATGACTAAAGAATTCATTAAAATAACAACAAACAATTTAAGAAACAGGAAACTAAAGGAAACTTCCCAGCAAGGAAAAAAATAATTTGAATAAATGTGGGTATTGACACTCTTATGTAGGTGTCATAACCAGCCATAAAACACCACAATATGCAGTACCAGTCAAAAGTTTGGACACACCTACTCATTCAAGGGTTTTTCTTTTCTTTTTAAAATATTTTTGTCACGTGTGCTCCCTCTCCGGCCTCTAGGTCACCGGGCTGCTCGTTATGGCGCACACCTGTCACCATCGTTGTCATCAGACTCACCTGGACTCCATCACTTCCCTGATTACCTTCCCTATATATGTCACTCCCTTTGGTTCCTTCCCTAGGCGTCATTGTTTCTGTTTCAGTTTCCTGTCTGTGTGTTGTTTGTGTTTCTTGTTTTGTATTATGTTTCATTTATTAAATGATTCACTCGATGAACTTTTTTCCTGACTCCCAGCGCACACGTTACAGATGGCGTATTGCTGCAGAATGACAATGTCACCAGCACAGCACCCCTACACCATCACACCTCCTCCTCCATGCTTCACGGTGGGAACCACACATGCAGAGATCATCTGTTCACCCACTCTGAGTCTCACAAAGACACGGAGGATGAAAGCAAAAATCTCAAATTTGGGCTCATCAGACCAAAGGACAGATTTCCACAGGTCTAATGTCGATTATTCATGGTTTTGGCCCAAGCAAGTGTTTTCTTCTTATTGGTGTCATTTAGTAGTGGTTTCTTTGCAGCAATTTGACCATGAAGGCCTGATTCATGCAGGCTCCTTTGAACAGTTGATGTCCATACCCCATACACGCCCAGACACTGACTGCAGTCTTTTAGTTTGTACATTGAGAAAACATACACATTAAATAATAATAAGTCTGCTTATTGGATTTATTTGATTCATTCCATATCTGGACAATATTAGGATTTATAAATATGTAACTTTATTTGGGCTGCAATTTCTGAGGCTGGTAACTCTAATGAGCTTATCCTCTGCAGCAAAGGTAACTCTGGGTCTTAATTTCCTGTGGCGGTCCTCATGAGAGCCAGTTTCATCATAACGCTTGATGGTTTTTGCGACTGCACTTGAAGAAACTTTCAAAGTTCTTGACATTTTCCCGGATTGACTGACCTTCAAGTCTTAAAGCAATGATGGATCTCTTTGCTTATTTGAGCTGTTCTTGCCATAATATGGACTTGGTATTTCACCAAAATAGGGCTATCTTCTGTATACCACCCCTACCTTGTCACAACACAACTGACATTGACACATTCAATACCACCTTGCACAATCTTGCCTGCATCTAGCTAATCTAGGGTGTAATCATTAGTCCAACAGTTGCAAATGAGAGTTTTATATTGGACAAATTCAGGTATGTTTATCCCCATTTCGTTCCGTTTGCTTTCATTTAACAAACGTTCTCCAACAGAATTGGCGGAACGAATACGCCCCTGATCACACACAAACACAGTTCACTTTCATAGCAGCAGTGCTTAATTTGAGCCCAATCATCACCTCTCCATTTTGGACTGTTTTGTTCCGGGACATGTTTGGCCGGATCTGGTACCTTTTCATGGCATGAAAAATAATAATCACTTTTGGCAATTTAAAAATTTGAATAAACGCAATCAAAGTCCATTCGAGTTGCCCCTTCCTTAATTCTCCTGCCCCCCCCCCCCCCCCCCCTGTATCTGTCACAGAACTAGAATGAGATTCACTTTCTGTGATCCCTCTCCCTCTGCTCTGATAGACATGAGCCTGCAACTCTCATGGCACTTCATCATTTATTTCCTTATACAACCATAGCCACGTGAAGTGTTCTGCAGCACACATGAGAAATTGAAATACATTTGCCAATCTGCTGTCTGTTCAAAAATAAATTAAATAATTCAGAATAGCCAACTACACCATTAGAAAGCCTAAACTTTTGACACAGAGGATAAATGGCTTATTTTAATAGCCTAGCTGTGGAGTGTAGCCCAATACAAGGCATAGCCTACAGTCTGGAATCCACAGCAAATATGTCAGTGAACAAACAGCAGGCAGACAAAACTGGCCTTTTGCAATATTCCAAATAGCCTACAATCGTAGGAAAACACAGGTCGGAAAGCAAATGGCTCCTGCTGAAAAGAGAATACTCTAATATGTCAGCTGTTGGCTACCAAAATATTTGATCAACTTCCAAATATTGTTTGTTTTACAAAGTAAAACAAGAGAGGCTTTTGGCACAAGCGCATAGGCCAAAGAGCTGCACAGCTTTGGGTGAGTAAGTGAAACTGGAAAGCATTTTTAGGACTATAATTTCCTCCTCATATTGTAGCCTACAAAATGTGTCTCCACACAACTAGACCTAGGCTATAGATGGATTCAAGACACGGTCGTTTTCATTGATCTCAGATTCTCCGTTTGTCAGTGTCAAAGTAGTCTGTCATTTGATGATTCGTGCGTTCAAGATGACTGGAAACACTGAAAAAAACGATCTTCAGGTCAGAAAGATGGAGCTCTAGAAAGTGGCCAGAGTTCCCCACTTGGAATTCCTCGTAGGATGACCGTTCAAATTAATTCTCCAAGTCGGAGCTCGTTTTTTCCCCCGATTCCCCAGTTGTCTTGAACGCACTGAAGTCGGAAGTCGGAGATCTCCCAACTCCAAGTTCCCAGTTGTCTTGAACGCGGCATTAAAAAAGATTATGCCAAAGTCTCCAGTCATGTAAAATGACGTAGAATTGCATGAAATTCTACGTAAAAAGGCCAAACATTTCCTGGACCACAAAAAGCCCCAAAAAAAGGTTTCCCATGTGTGCAACTTCTGTAAGCGCCTATACTCTACTGCTCTATTCCACTACGCAAATGTGATGCTATGCATGGAATGCTTTATTATAAAGAGGAGATTTTTTTCTCATGCGTTCCGGTTCCTCAGAGCTCCTCAGGTTCGACCCCTTCTCGATTTGACTTCTTGTTCCTGCTCCTCCCGATTTACAAATGAAGCACTGCATAGCAGCCACAAACCAACAGCATGATCCTTTTGATTGTTGTATAATTCCTTATCACATTTATGTGCTCTCCTCCTCTCACATTTTCCCTTTGCTTATGGACTTCAGGTCAAAGCACATCAGCTGTCTGTGGCCAGGCGAAAGAAACTCTTCCACGCCAAATGTTCAAATCATAATCGCCAACCGCTACACACAGCCTACATCACTGTCACCATATTAGCTAATGTCCTAATCAGCATAGCTGCTAGAACTAACGTGTTAGTAAACCCGCTACAATTACACAGGCCGAGGTGGCAATACATTTATAAAACCAAAAGCCTACCTTTCCTTGGAAGAGTTCCAGTGTTGGATAGCAATAGCCAGCTAGCTAACATAGCATCCCTCTCTTTTTGAGACAGGTGTTTGAGTAGGCTAAACTAGCTAGCTGAATTAGCTTGCTAAGAAAGGAATTTGTTCAAAACTGTTTAACTATTGTCTTTTCTCTCTCTTTGAGTCAACTACTCACCACATTTTATGCACTGCAGTGCTAGCTAACTGTAGCTTATGCTTTCAGTACTAGATTCATTCTCTGATCCCTTGATTGGGTGGACAAAATGTCAGTTCATGCTGCAAGAGCTCTGATAGGTTGGAGGACGTTCTCCGGAAGTTGTCATAATTACTGTGTAAATCCATGGAAGGGGGTAAAATCCACACGCCTCCTAGGTTTTGTATTGGAGTTAATGTACCGAGGGGGACGGAAACTAGCTGTCCACCGGCGACACCATGGTGATACCCTACAGAGTGCTGTTGAGGCTACTGTAGATCTTCAATGCAAAAAAGTGTGTTTAATATATGTAGTATAGTTTTATCTAAAAAGGATATATTTAATATTTCACTATTTATATTTTTCTGATATTCACTGAGGATGATGGTCCTCCCCTTCCTCCTCTGAGGAGCCTCCACTGACACGTGTAGATTGCATCTTGATTACTGTTACACTGGTATTTCAGTTGTTAATTGACACGTGTAGATTGCATCTTGATTACTGTAACACTGGTATTTCAGTTGTTAATTGGATTAGTTGCGACATTTGTTGATCTCATGTTGTTTTCTTTTTAAAATTATTATTTTTGTACTCATTTGACACTATACTGCATTGTTAGGAGCTATTAACATAGCCACCCACTATAACATCTGCTAAACTGTGTACGCGATCAATAAAAGTTTATTTGATTTTGATTTGCTATGGATACATACGGGTGGATGCCAACTCCCATCTAGACGGTCGAGCTGTGGCTGTTATCATCACTGTTTGGCTTCAGTTCCAGCCAGTCTGTCACGGCCGATGCTGGAAGTGGACCAAAGCGCAGCGTGGTGAGCATACATATTCCTTTATTTTAGAAATGACGCCGACAAAAACAATAAACAATACAAAACAACCGTGAAGCTTAAGGGCTATGTGCCACAAACAAAGACTTCTCACGAGTCACCAACCCTGATCCGGTAGCACCCCCCACCCCCCATACCACTGAGTAGCATAGCTAGCATAGCGTCACAAGTAACTTGTAGCATCTAAATATCATTAAATCACAAGTCTAAGACACCAGATGAAAGATACAGGTCTTGTGAATAAAGCCACCATTTCAGATTTTTAAAATGTTTTACAGGGAAGACACAATATGTAAATCTATTAGCTAACCACGTTAGCAAAGGACACGATATTTTTACTCCCAACAACCTTTTCCTGTGTCAGTAGCTATCACTAATTCGACGAAATAAAAAAATATATAGCCACTAACCAAGAAACAACTTCGTAAGATGACAGTCTGATAACATATTTATGGAATTGCATATTTTTTTTTTTTTAAATGTGCATTTTTCAGGTATAAATCACAGTTCTACATTGCAGCTGCAATCTGAAAAGGTGCCGACCAAGCCAGAACAATTACAGAGACCAACGTCATATAACTAATTACTCATTTTAAAACATTTCAGAAAAATACACAGCGTACAGATATTGAAAGCCCAACATCTGGTGAATCCAAACAATATTTCAGATTTATGAAATGTTTTATAACGAAAACAAAATGTAGCGCTAAATTAGCATAGCTATACCAGGCAGATTCGGCTAGGCGGCCACGGCCAGTTCACATGCACAACAGATATGATATAACATCGTAAATTGGGTCTTACTATGGCTGATCTTTCATCAGAATGTTGATCAAAGTGTCCTTTGTCAAGATGAGTCGTTGGTTCTGTTCAGAATTGTTCCTTGCCCACTCCATTTAGCACAGGTACCGGTCGAGTGGCACGGATTTCTCAAACGTAAATACAATCCGACAACGGAACACCGCAAAACTCCCGGAAAAATTCAAATAATCTGATTAAACTATATTGAAAAAACATACATTACGATGATATGGTCACATGTATCAAACAAAATTCGACACGGAGATAGTTTTCATACATAACGCCAGCAAAACAGTACACAATCGCAGCTCAAATTCGAGCGATTCAGTAAACCGGAAGTTGTCGGTCACGCCAAAGAAATGGGTCCTATTTCACGTCAGTCCCAGATAAACAAAGAATTTCTCCTCTGACGTCCTCTTGACAACCAGAGGAAGGCGAATGAAGTGTGTTTCTGGTCATAGGGGGCACGACCATATATAGGCAGAGCTTTGAAGCCAGCATAACACATCTTGATTTTATGTTCTTGGTCATGGAAAGTGCTGTGGAATGACTTCTGTATCACTCAGAGACAAAATTGAAACGGTTTTAGAAACTAGGGATTGTTTTCTTTCCAATGGTATTATTTATATGCATATAGTAAGAGCAATAATTGAATAAGAGGCAGTTTAATCTGTAGAGCAAATTATGCTAATGCAAAAATAGCACCCCCTGTATTCTCAAGAGGTTATTAACTTCCCACACTGAAAGGAGGGAAAAGGGCTACCTAAGTATGGTTCCCAATCAGAGACAACGATACACAGCTGGCCGTGATTGAGAACCACACCCTGACCAAACCAAATAGAGACAAAAAAAGGCTCTCTAAGGTCAGGGTGTGACAGTACCCCCCCCCCCCCTCCCAAAGGTGCGGACACCGGCCGCAAAACCTGAACCTATAGGCGAGGGTCTGGGTGGAAATTTAACCGCGGTGGCGGCTCAGGTGCGGGACGCAGACCCCGCTCCACCACTGGCTCACCCAACTTTGGTGGCATCTCTGGTGCGGGGACCCTCGGGCCCCGGACTGGGCACTCTCGCTGCGGGCCCAGGACAGAGCACCCTCGCTGCGGGCCCCGGAATGGGCACCCTCGTTGCGGGCCCCGGACTTGGCACCCTCGTTGCGGGCCCCGGACCGGAGCCCGTCGCTGGAGGCTCCGGACCGGAAACCGTCGCTGGAGGCTCCGGACCGGAGAACGTCGCTGGAGGCTCCGGACCGGAGAACGTCGCTGGAGGCTCCGGACCGGAGAACGTCGCTGGAGGCTCCGGACCGGAGATCGTCGCTGGAGGCTCCGGACCGGAGAACGTCGCTGGAGGCTTCGTGCTGGAGGCCGTCGTTGGAGCCATGTCTCACCCCTGGAGGCTTCTTACCATGGATCATCACTGGAGGCTTCGTGCCATGGATCATCACTGGAGGCTTCGTAACATGGATCACCACTGGAGGCTTCCTGCCATGGATCATCACTGGAGGCTTCGTGCCATGGATCATCACTGGTGGCTTCGTGCCATGGATCACCACTGGAGGCTTCGTGCCATGGATCATCACTGGAGGCTTCGTAACATGGATCACCACTGGAGGCTTCCTGCCATGGATCATCACTGGAAGCTTCGTGCCATGGATCATCACTGGCGGCTTCGTGCCATGGATCATCACTGGAGGCTTCGTGCCATGGATCATTACTGGAGGCTTCGTGCCATGGATCACCACTGGAGGCTTCTTGCCATGGATCACCACTGGAGGCTTCTTGCCATGGATCAACACTGGAGGCTTCGTGCCATGGATCACCACTGGAGGCTTCTTGCCATGGATCATCACTGGAGTGGAGAGACACACAGGAGGCCTGGCTCTGGGAGCAGGCACAGGACTCACCAGGCTGGGGAGACATGCAGGAGGGTTAGTTCTTAGCACAGGCACAGGACTCACCAGGCTGGGGAGACATGCAGGAGGCCTTGTCCTTGGCCGAGGCACCGGATACACTGGGCCATGGAGGCGCACTGGAGGTCTCGAGCTAAGAGCCTGCACAACCCGTCCTGGTTGAAAGTTGACTTTGGCCCTGCACGTGCGGGGCGCAGGCACAGGACGCACTGGGCTGTGCAGACGCACTGGAGACATAGTGCACAGAGCCGGCGCAGGATATCCTGGGCCGTAGAGACGTACTGGAGGTCTGGAGAGCAGGGCTGGCACAATCCTTCCTGGCTGGATGCTCACCCTAGCCCGGCAGATGCGGGGAGCTGGGATGTAGCGCACCGGGCTAAGAACGCATACTGGAGACACCGTACGCTCCACCGCATAACACGGTGCCTGACCAGTACGACGCCCGCGACGGTAAGCACGGGGAGTTGGCTCAGGTCTCCAACCTGACTCAGCCACACTCCCCGTGTGCCCCCCTCCCAAAATAAAATTTGGGGCTGCCTCTCGGGCTTCCTTGCCAGCCGTGTTCCCTCATAACGCCGGTTCCCTTTTCCTGCTGCCTCCGCTCTCCTGGCTGCCTCCACCTGTTAACCATGGGAGGCGATCCCTTCCAGCCAGGATCTCCTCCCATGTGTAGGATCCCTTGCCGTCCAATATGTCCTCCCATGTCCAGTCCTCTCTTCCTCGCTGCTTGGTCCTTTGGTGGTGGGTAGTTCTGTCACGTTCGTCGTATTGAGGAGACCAAGGCGCAGCGTGATATGAATACCTTCTACTTTTAATAACGGAAGAACACTGAACAAACTAACAAAGTAACAAAAACGAACGTGAAGCTAAATAGAACGAGTGCTGACATGCAACTCCACATAGACAACTACCCACCCTCGTCACACCCTGACCTGACCAAAATAATACAGAAAATATAGAAAACTAAGGTCAGGGCGTGACAGGAGGGTTACGTAATGTGTGTGTGTGTGTGTGTGTGTGTGGACAGAGCAGGGTGAGGGCTTCCAATGCATGTCCTTTGTTTCGAAAATGTTATTTCATATCTGGAGCTGATCCCTCTGGAGAATATCAAACACTTTGAGGAATAACAGAAGGGGTAATACATAATGCAGTTAAAATAAGAGAGGAGCTTCTGAAAATCGGTAACGAAGAGAAATAGACCTTGGCCAAGAATCTTACAAAACATAACAAAATAGTTCATATTGATATGATATACCTACGCCCCAAATGTGAAAAAGTGCCAATTAGCAGGCTTTCCACTTGGCATGTGAAGCAATCCCACATGGACATGAGAAAATAGTGTGTATATTACGCCTACGGTAAGGGATTTTAGTATGGTTTTTGGTATGAATTTTATAATTTCGAGAAAGGAGAAATTGTAGAAATAATAGTATCAGGTATGTGACTTTGACAAATTTAAGTCTTCCCATAAACTATAGGAGAAAAATACCAATATATCTACCCATGCGTACAGTGCTATTGACAATGGAAGTAGACATCCTCTCGCCCCGAGTTGGAGAGTGATCACAGGAAATTCCCGTGGACCATATTTCAAATGGTGCTCATCCTGTTGTTAAGGGATGAGTTTCGAGGTAGGAGATAAGGAGACACTTTCTAGGGACAATTTAAAGTGTATGTACAATAGAGATGGATGGAGAACAGTGAAGTCGGTGAAGTCACTTACCAGTTCACCAAAGTGCTTCATGGCATACTCCAGGACCCCAGATGCTGTCTCTGGCTGCTGCAGTTTGTTATTGATGCTGGAACGAGACGGACAGAAGCAAAGAGACAGCTTTTAGGCAATTTCCATACCCAATCTGGCAACCGACTCTCAGGAGCTCTCCTGAGTCGAATTAAGCATTCTCTGGGTGATGGATAGCGCCTGAGGTCCCACACACATAAATATATACAACAATCAGAAGTTATGAAATGGAAGGAATGGGAGCCAGGCAATGCTGTCACTGTATGCCTGATTGCACTGAACAACCCTGGTTGAGAGCCATGTCTGCTGAGAGAAAGCATGTTTGGAGAGTGGGTCTAATTTATGAATCATCAGTAGAGTACATCCAATTTGTTTTCTGAAAAGTAGTCCACCTGGTCCCGTGTGGCTCAGTTGGTAGAGCATGGCGCTTGCAACGCCAAGGTTGTGGGTTCATTCCCCACGGGGGGACCAGGATGAATATGTATGAACTTTCCAATTTGTAAGTCGCTCTGGATAAGAGCGTCTGCTAAATGACTTAAATGTAAATGTAAATGTATGTGTGCTTATGTTTGATCAAATGGGTGCAATCCATTCGTAAGTCATCACACACGGTTTCTAACCTACAGCACATCCTGAAAGGGCAAACGTGATGAATCCAAAAGTGCAGCTGAATTTACTGTGACTTTAAACATGCATTTGCATTAAATTTGATTTGTGAAGTTAGGGCCAATGACCTTGCCTGGCTACACAAACTCCTTGCTCCTGCCAAACGCTATGCCACGTCCACGGACGTTAGGTCTTCTCCGCAATGAGTCTGGATTTGAGTACCTCCCAGACGATTTTCAGAATGGAAATGTATTCTAGGCCATATGATTGGTCCGAGAAACCGATGGGTGGGCCAGAGCCAGAACATATGTGGGTATAGCGGCTTTCTAGACATTCTGTCTTTGATACTCTGATTAGTTAGCGATGATACTATCGCTGATGACTTCGTTATGTACAACACCCTTCATGTTGACGTCACCAGAAACAACTTCAATAAATGGCAGCCTCGGACTGAAGTCTGTAGCGAACAATACAGCAGCTGAAGAATTCAGTCTGAGTCGGCAGGCAACCAATGACCTCCTACGAACACGAAAGGCTGGGAAAAAACAAACCAATAACAACGCCACCGGTGAGTGACAAAGCAGGGGTCCTGTTGACACATAGGGGATACTGTTGTCATAAAGTCGCCCTTAAATCTGAGAGTAGCCCCCTGGACTCCTTTTATGGTCATTGCTAATTTGCTATCATGAACAAGCCAATTGCCGACTGGAGTGTTCACTCACTGGCTTTTGTGTGTTAAACATGTTTTTTTTTTCACCCAAAAAAGGTGTATATTGTGAAAGGTAAATGTGCTGGCCCAGCCCATCGGCATGTGTCACATTTAGGAGATAAATTACGTGTCATCCGCTTTTCGGTCTTGACAATGATCCCCCAGCTGTCTAATGTGTGTTTAAGAACCCCGTACATCTGGAAGAACTAATCTGAAACACAATTCTGTAGTATTTCCTCAACTATGGAAAGCCACGCTTGCAGTGCCAATACATCTGTTAAAATGTAGCATTTGAAGGAAGGGGGGTCCTGAGGACAGCAGGCGAGAGAATTGAAAGACATTGGAGCCTATATGTCAGGAATCCCAGAGTGCCCTGGGGTCAGGGCCAGACTATTGAGTTGGCTGGACCCAGGGAGTGGTCATCTGCACACAAACACTGCTGTTGCTAACCATATGTATTTTTCTAATACAAAATTGGGCATATCAAACATTAAATATGCGGTAGGTAATAAGTAAAACAGAGTCCACATTTTCTAGAACCAAGACAACTGGGAATTCAGAAACAAAACAAGCTCAGACTGGGAAAAATCGTGACGTCGGTGATGTTAAGGTCGGAGAAGTCAGAGCTCTAGGATGATGACGAGTTTCTGACTTGTAATACCGAGTTGGATGACCGGAAAGAAAATATTTTCCCAGTCAGAGGCCCACAAAAAATCTGAGTTCCCGGTTGTCTTGCTGCACCCAGTTACAGCTTCATATGAACTGTAAAATAACCTTTGTAGCCCCACCCAGTGACCTTTTGAGTTGTTTTGGGCCAACGACATACACTACATTACCAAAAGTATGTGGACACCTGCTCGTCGAACATCTCATTCCAAAATCATGGGCATTAATATGGAGTTGATCCCCCTTTGATGCTATAACAGCCTCCACTCTTCTGGGAAGGCTTTCCACAAGATGTTGGAACATTGCTGCAGGGACTTGCTTCCATTCATCCACAAGAGTATTAGTAAGGTCGGGCACAGATGTTGGGCGATTAGGCCTGGCTCACACTCGGCGTTCCAATTCATCCCAAAGGTGCTCGTTGGGGTTGAGGTCAGGGCTCTGTGCAGGCCAGTCAAGTTTGACCACACCGATCTCGTCAAACCATTTCTGTATGGACCTCACCTTGTGCATAGGAGCATTGTCATGCTGAAACAAGAATGGACCTTCCCCAAACTGTTGCCACAAAGTTGGAAGCACAGAATTGTCTAGATTGTCATTGTATGCTGTAGCGTTAAGATTTCCCTCTACTGGAACTAAGGGACCTAGACCAAACCATGAAAAACAGCCCAGACCATTATTCCTCCTCCACCAAACTTTACAGTTGGCACTATGCATTGGGGCAGGCAGCGTTCACCTGGCATCCACCAAACCCAGATTCGTCCATCGGATTGCCAGATGGTGAAGTGTGATTCATCCCTCCAGATAACGAGTATCCACTGCTCCAGTGGCTTTGGGACTCCCAATCACGGCCGGTTGTGATTGTAAATTGTAAATGTTTTCTCCAAGAAACAATGACTAGCCAAAAGGCTATTTACAGGATATGCGCTTTCTTGTTTAAGATTGATGCTCCCACACAGGCACTCATTTCCTGTAGTCATTTTTATTCATCCCCTAATTACAACCTCTAGGGGTTAGGGTTAATCAGCAAATACCTCGAAGGACAAATCAAAAACAAAGAAAAACTAAATCACACACACACACACACACACACACACACACACACACACACACACACACACACACACACACACACACACACACACACACACACACACACACACACACACACACACACACACACACACACACACACACACACACACACACACACACACACACACACACACACAGGCGCGCACACAGCGCTAAAGCTCCCCAGATGAGGTCTACTGACGAATTGGAATAAGTAACAGTGTCCCTCAGTCATAGCCATAGCCGCAGCTTTAAACACAAACTCTAAACACAACCAGATGACAGGGCTCGCATAATATGCTCCATGGTGAGGCCTCCGACAACACAGCCAGCAGCCACCTTACAAGACAACCATCCAGCCAAGCCACTTCTTTGCTGGAAATATGGCCCAGAGTCATTAACAGGCTGAAGTTCCCCTCTGTTTTACCCCTGTGAGGCATTACCCCAGCCACCAAAAAGTTACTGGAAAAAGCTGTAACTGTACTGAGTGGCTGTAGCTAGCTACCCCTGTTGTGACTGACTGCCCCTTGAAGTCAGAAGAACTGTGAGCTCCTTCCGTACTGGCTATAGATTGGGCTCAAGCATCTTTTTCTGATTCCCCTGGACATTTCCCCGCCCAGACCCAGAATTTGAGGTTGTTTCCTGGCCGCCACTGTTACCATAGCTTTGGTTTATAAGAGACCAGGGGCTTTAGCCTTTTGTTAAGTGCTTTGAGACACAGGGCTTAGTAGAAAGCACAATGAAAATCAAATGTAATCGTACTGCAGAGACCAAATCCTTTTTTTTTCACTAAACCTGCAGAGCCCATCTAATTTGACCACACATTTCCAGATAGTCCCAAAAGACAGAGCTCAGCCCTTTGTTATTGTAATATTTGTGTTGTGGAGAAATGACCAGGCAGGAGACGGGAGTACAGTTAGTTTTCCTTTAGTCAGAACCTCTCGTGCTCTACAGCCCCCGGCACAATAGTGCGCATGTGCATTTCCTATTAGGTGTAGTAACGTAACACTGTCGTAAAACATCACCGCTTAGTAACAGCATAGTAACTAATATAAAACAGATGTAGATCACCCATACTACATATTACAAAAAATAGAGTCTTTGGTCCTATTGTCGTTTATCATGTCAGAAAAGAACAAATAATACCGTTAAATTAAACCGTCGGCGGGCAACCATTCAATATTTCTAGTCATGGTGAAAGTATTCAGTTACCTGGGCTAATCAGAAACATTGACTAAGTGTTGCCTCTTGGCTCTCATGATTAATATAACTAAGGTAGAACCCCTGTAATTGAACACTGGGGGGAAATCACTCTACACTCAAGGAGGTTTTAAAGAGTGACATAAATCACGGTCGAAAATATAGGTGAATCATCTTGAGGGTCAGTCTATATTGTGTGATAAAAAATTATGTATAAATTACAGTTGCTTTGATTTGATACATTTGCTTTACCAATTTAAAAGTATTGTATTATACATTCAAGTATTGAGAGACTTAACCTTTACGAAAGCAGACATGCTGAACTCTCTGGTCGATTAAAGCATCCACATAGAGGAACAAAAACACTCTATTCTCACGCAATCGTCCTGTTTTTTCAATACCATTGAGTAGATTGGCTTTTGGTTTTAACGAGACAGAATATAATCCTCAAGAAAAATGTTGCCAATTCTGCCCCAGACCATAAAGTATGTGTGAAGGAGAGAGAGACAGAATTACTGAACCTGATCTGCAGTAATCAGGAAAGTATCCTCTTAGGACTAATAGTGGCAAACGTTTGACAGAAAAACCTGTAAAAAAATTACACAACATTGCGCTTTTGTTAGAGTTATATTAAAAATCAGTTTTGGGAAATTAGGGATCAGGTTCCATTGAATTGAGGTGCAGTATTTCAGATTGAGTATTGCGCACATATTTTTCAGATTGAGTATTTCTTCAATGTGTTTTACATAATCATGGTGGAAACTGTACACACACGCAGTGGATGCTTTTCAGTTCAACACTCAAAATAGGTTTATTGACAAAGAAGTGCCCTGGAGCTCTTTCAGCTTGAGAAATCACTGGAACTTCCCACCCTGATGATACGACCACTTCGCCCCATTATAATTGATCATGCTGTTTTGTTCATCTGCAGCTTGGCTTGGTTTTCCGGCAGTATCGGCTTCACCTTGTCTGTAACGTATCGGCTTCACCTTCGATAATGACCCCTTACAAAAAAACTGGAACGTAACAGTGCATTCTACGCTAGTGGGCGATTTTGTCTAGACTTTTCACCAAGGTTCAGGGCGAGAGCCAAGAAATGCACGTGTAAGCCACGCCTGAATCAGGAGGAGCAGCATGTGAGGAGAGGAAAAGTTATTTGAAGAGGTCTTTAAAGAGACTTCAAGCAATGGGGAGTGTCGGCTTCCCTGATGGGGGAGGAATGGGGGGGGCGACCTGATCCATCTGGCAGAAAGAGAAAACAAAGCCCCCACAATGCACTCCTCCAAAATATGCTGAAGAAATTATACGGTGACAGAGATATGTTCTGTCGAAGAAAGTTGTTTGAGTCCGACGACACTGTGCCCTTTCGCCCCTCTGAAATTGCAGTGTTATTGGGGGAAGCTATGGCAAGCACTGGTTGATGGCTATATGGCAGGGCTGGAGTCAGAGAAGGCAATCCCTCTAGTGAGGCTAGAAGAATACAGACTGAATCCCTAGATCGTGAGTCCACAAACTAACATTGGGTTTCTTAATATAATGGTTGCCTTTTGGTGTTAGACTCCTTGACTCTGTTAACCCTATCAGTTCCAGGACTCCACCAAAAATCGGAATTTCATTTATCTTATTTCGATCTGCATGTCCAGCATTTATATTTAGCCTCACAATTAAGTGTTTTACCGTTTTATTTTCAGGACAACCCGGGTTACAAGTAGAACACGAAACAATGTGATATAAACAGTTGCATTCATGAGATTTATTGATAAATGTCAATGAAAAAAAGATCCGCCAAAGCATAAACCTGATAAAAATGTATTTATATGAGTGCTGTAAGTACAGAAATGACTTGTTCAGTGGGAAATGAATATCCAAATAGTCAGTGACAACTGTGTGGAGTTTGTGACAGTAACCATGTGAGCTTATTACAGTATTATAGATACTGTCCTTGGATTTCCTATTGTCCTCTATGTAGAAGAGCCCCTTGCTTTCTAACGACTCTTGTATAGCTTGTCAGCGTCATAGAGCAAAACATGTTACATGTGTGTTTGTGTGAGTCGCAGCTTTTCATAGATAGTAATTTAATAAGCCATTCAGACTCTACAGATATTCTTGCAAAAAGACCTGGCCTCGGGCCCTTTCGGGATCCGCCTTTGGCTCACAAACACCACTCTACTCTGCCCCCACTAATCGCAGAAGAAACAGACAAATCCAATGGTACAACACAGAATTCTGTAGCTCAAACACACGTTTAAACGAGGTTAGAAGTGCAAATCGGTGGGACTCATTGGGTTAAGGCTTTCAAAATGTTCCAAGAGTATGGAAAGTGGAAAAGTGACAGCTGTTTGACATGTCTCTGGCCGTGGTGCATATTCATATTCATTTATGGTTAGATCAGAATTTCCATCATAATCATTGGCCTCTTCAGAGAATTAAGTCAAAACCACAAGTCCAAATCCCATCTCCATCGATGGCTTAGAAAAGGGCAGATTTAGCAAGCTAGCTACTGTAGGACATCACCACAAGCAGACAACCTGACAAATGACGTTTTGCAAAGGAAGTGATTTGAACGGTCTGAAGCCAAATCTAAACTGGCCTCTCCTGGGGAGCGTTTTCCTGCACTGACCTACTTGGTGACCTACTTGGTGTGTGAACTGCTGACTGCTCATAACTTACAGATAGTTGTTGACACATCAACCAGGATCAAGATGCAGGGACATTTGTGACATGCTTGGTAATCAGTGACTGTATTGGAGGGGGAGTGGTTTCATCTCTTTTCTGAATGTTTACAGTATGTTTATGATCTGTGTATTAATATTATTCGTATCAGAAATCCATTCGCATTGCTAGTTATAGCCTACTGTTAGCTAGCTAGCTAGTATATTGGCCAAGGACTAGATAAACTGCATTTTTAAGTGAAGTTTTTTCCTCATTGTAGGCTACTACTTTAAACGACTTTTAGTCTTGAAATCTTTGTTTTTTTACTATACCACCTTACTCACTCTGTTTAGCACATGGCCTCACATGTGAATCCTTAAAGAGATGGGTGGGGCTAAGACCTAAGAGGGTGTGAACGATGCTGAATAGGTGTAGACAAGAAGAGCTCTCCAGTAGGTGTACCAAAACATTTTCTCAAACCTTTATCAACTTTCATAGCAGAATTACTTCCCCACTGTTTCTCAACTGCAATGTATGATATACCATTTTGTAGCGCTGAGTCTCTACCTATATCCAATGTAAAAAACACAACAACATTTTGTGTTTACATGAGATCGAATGGAGCCGGTCGGTCACACGTGTGTTGTTGACTGTGATAAAGGCACGGGATCATAGGCAGCGAGTGAGTTTCAAGTTAGTGGAAAATAATTTGCTGTATAAAAATGCACCTTTTATAATAAAGCTTTCCATGCATCATCGCATTTGCATACTTACGTAAGAGCTGTTCCTTGCGTGGCTGAGTGCATATAGCATAGAGTAGGCCTAGGCTAAACTAAACGTTTTTCCTTTCTTTGCATGGGAAAAAAATGTGTCTTTCTATTAACACGTTTCATGTATATTTATATGACTGGAGGCATAAGCAGAATATTTGTTTTATATATTTTTTTAAATGTAACCTTTATTTATCTAGGAAAGTCAGATAAGAACAAATTCGTGTTTACAATGACGGCCAACCCCAGCCAGACCCGAACGACGCTGGGCCAATTGTGCGCCACCCAATGGGACTCCCAATCACGGCCGGTTGTGATAGACTGGAATCGAACCAGGGTCTGTAATGATGCCTCTTGCAATGTCAGAGCGGCATAGACTAAGATACAGTAGAATGGTAGAATAGAATACCGGTCAAAAGTTTTAGAACACCTACTCATTCAAGGGTTTTGCTTTATTTTTACTATTTTCTACATTGTAAAATAATAGTGAAGACATCAAACTATGAAATAACCCATATGGAATCATATAGTAACCAAAAAAGTGTTAAACAAATCAAAATATGTTTTATATTAGAGATTCTTCAAATAGCCACCATTTGCCTTTATGACAGCTTTGCACACTCTTGGCATTCTCTCAACCAGCTTCATGAGGAAGTCACCTAGAATGCATTTCAATTACAGGTGTGCCTTGTTAAAAGTTAATTTGTGTATCACCACCTGGTACAGCAACTGCACCGCCCACAACTGCAAAGCTCTTCAGAGGGTGGTGCGGTCTGCCAAACGCATTACCGGGGGAAAACTTCCCGCCCTCCTGAACACCTACAGCACCCGAAGCCATAGGAAGGCCAAAAAGATCATCAAATACATCCACAGGTACACCTCCAATTGACTCAAATTATGTCAATTAGCCTAACAGAAGCTTCTAAAGCCATGACATCATTTTCTGGAATTTTCCAAGCTGTTTAAATGCACAGTCAACTTAGTGTATGTAAACTCCTGACCCACTGGAATTGTGATACAGTGAATTATAAGTGAAATAATCTGCCTGTATACAATTGTTGGAAAAATGACTTGTGTCATGCACAAAGTAGATGTCCTTACCGACTTCCAAAACTATAGTTTGTTTTAACAAGAAATTTGTGGAGTGGTTGAAAAACGAGTTTTAATGACTCCAACCTAAGTGTATGTAATCTTCCGACTTCAACAGTATTTATTTATTTTCTTCTTGGGGGGGAATGTGGGAGGGGTCTTGGATGTTTGGGGGACAGCTATTGGGGACTGTGGGGGGATCTTGGAGGGTTCTGGTTCACTTTTATTGGCCTGGTGGGAGATCTTTCAATGTGCCCTTGAGCAGGGCATTGACCCTGGATGCTTCTGTGTGTCACTCTGAATGGGAGTCTGTTGGATGACTGGTGTGGTGTAGTTGTTGAGTGGCTTCACTGCAAGTATATTATACGTTTCGGATATTCAATAAAAAAATATACATTTTATACAACTCACCTTGTGTTCCTTATTCCTGTAAAGAAGAAGATTTGTCTTATCCTTGTGAGATCATCCTTGATTTTGTGGGAGTGTTGGAGAAGAGAAAATACCTCAATAGAGAACTTTGTTCAATGTCACAAAACCTGCTCCCGACTCGTTTATTCCACCTTTCCTTCCCAACCATTGCTGGCAGCAGTGCAGCTGCATTGTGAATTCACGTGGAATTTCATGAAAATTTCATATTGTTTATTTTTTGACTTTTTCCCCCTCCTTTTTCTCCCCAATTTCGAGATATCCAATTACGATCTTGTCTCATCGCTGCATCTCCCCAACAGGCTCAGGTGAGGCGAAGGTTGAGTCATGTGTCCTCCGAAACATGACCTGCCAAACTGCGCTCTTTAACACCCACCCGCTTAACCCAGATGCCAACTGCACCAATGTGTCGGAGGAAACACCGTTCAACTGATGATCGAAGTCAGCCTGCAGGCGCCCAGCCCACCACAAGGACTCGCTAGAGCACGATGAGTCAAGTAAAGCCATACCCGGCCAAACCCTCCCCTGATCCGGACGATGGTGGGCCAATACTGCGCCGCCCTTTGGGACTCCCGGTCACGGCCGGTTGTGACACAGCCTGGGAACCCGGGTCTGTAGTGACGCCTCAAGCACTGCGATGCAGTGCCTTAGACCACTGCGCCACTCGGGAGGCCTGTATCGTTTTAACGGAAAACCGATAGGAAAAAATGACAGTTTAAACGTTCCATTTGTCATATCCCTAGTACTACCAAAGCACAAAAGCAATGTTTGTTTGGCTCATTCGGTAGGTCTCTTCATGTAGGCTACAAATTAACACAAAACAGCTACACAGTTAGAAAACTAGTACCACATTGAAGGCCAGTAACATTCTCCTGCATGTTATTGCGAGCGTTAATTTGGCGTGTTAAGATGTCAGCCGGAGAAGCTATTCCATCTCTGTTTACGTTTTGTTGTTAACACATTTGGACACCCCCACAGAATTTCTCTCCTGGGACCCCCCCCCCCATCAGGGTCAGGAGCCCAGGTGAAGAAAGCCATTGGAGTCAGACGTCGCCACTTGGACGCAGACAAAGGAACCATGGACAATGTTGTGGGAGAAATTGACTTGGTATCCATACATATTGATGGCATTTACAGTCACACATACCCACTGGACATCTGTTTCTGTTAAAATGATTCCACTTCTAATGATATTTTGCCTTTGTTCTCGTTTTCCAACTTATGTTATAAAAAAAAAATCCTCTTAAACAATGGAACATAATTTGTGTACGGATTCCTTGTTTCCTAAACAATTGAATTACATTGGATTAGATTCATAGAACGGCAAAACTGGCAATTGGTCAAAGGTATAAGTGTATTTTTGCCTTTCTGTATGTTAACCAGTTGGTCACACTTTTTCACTTTGATTTTGAGCAAGGTAAACAAAAAGTGTACTCAGAAATTCTATACGTTGGTCAACCAAATTACAAATGGGATTGGAGAAAAGAGTATGATTTAAGAATAAATTTAACCAGGGCCTTTTTGCACATCGACTACAATTTAGCTCAGAGAGATCAGGGAGAACCCACAACTATGGAACCAGATTTAATTGTAATTTACCAGAAGTCACAAAAGTCGGGATGACTTCTCTTTCCCCGGCACATTTTCACGCACCATGTCTTTGAAGAAAAGCGGTAGACCGCCGTTCGTTGAGATAAGAAAACAGGGGGCTCAGACGAGGATAGAGAATAATGTCTTTTTTTCTTCTCCCTGTACCCTCTGTTCTGTTGCGTCTACCGTTTTAAAACTGGGTGGTGACTTGGCGGTAAGTACCTGGCTCCAGTCCACCATGCTCTAATCCACACCACCTGGAAGCCATGGCAGTGTGAGCCACCAGACCCGCCAGTGGCATGCAAGGCCTTGAGCTCTTCCGCTCAGACACTTGGTGGATGCCCAGGCGCATAGAGGCACTCATTGTAGTGGAATATGGAACCATTTATTGCACTGCAAGGCAATTCTGGCTATCTAGATTTTAGTGGGTCAGGCCACGTTATTCACATTTAACAAAAAAAATGTGCAGACTATTGAACAGCATCCTCACATCGGGCATTCTGTACATCCTGTTCCTTCTGCTTCATTTTAATAAATGATAAAACCGTAAGCACCAATAAAGAATGCAAATAGCCCTCGGAGATAAAAAAAATAGATCTCAGTGTATTTGAAAAGCACAAGTATAGTATATTAAACACTATATTAATACATTTATAAAGTATATACCTACACTTTCAGCTTATCAATACACTGTCGATAGATTTCTACACTGCCTCCACTACCACCTGGCAGTTAGGTTGATATTGATCTGGAGGAGAGAATAAACAGTAACGACACACTCCCTGTTTGAAATTCAAATAAATAGCTACCCCTATTTATTTTAGCTAACGGTGTTATCCAAGTTTCTAGAAATCTTTCATCCATATAGCTACAGTATGTGTCACGATCGTCGTAAGAAGCGGACCAAAGCGCAGCGTGGTTTGAATACATTCTTCTAAGTTTAATGAAGAACACTTAAACAAAAACAACAAAACGAATAAGACGACCGTGACCGCTATATAAATACTGTGCAAACATGCAACATAACATAGACAATCACCCACAACCCACATTGACAACAGGCTACCTAAATATGGTTCCCAATCAGAGACAACGACTAACACCTGCCTCTGATTGAGAACCATATCAGGCCAAACACAGAAACAGACAAACTAGACATACAACATAGAATGCCCACTCAGATCACACCCTGACCAAACAAAACATATAAACATACAAAGCAAACTATGGTCAGGGCGTGACAGTATGGACCACATATCTGCTTGGCATTGGCTCAGTACAAACCAAAAGAGAATTAGAGAAACATTCACATCACCACCAAATTGATGGAAATCATAGCAAAGGCAGAAGGTAAGGGACAGGTAATTTAGTATTTATTTTATACCGAATAAAAACATAAATGCAACAATTTCTTTGATTCTACTGAGTTACAGTTCATATGAAGGAAATCAGTCGATTTAAATAAATAAATTAGGTCCTAATCTAAGGATTTCACGACAGGAATACAGATATACATCTACTGGTCACAGATACATTACAAAATGGACCTCACAATGGGCCCCAGGATCTCGTCACGGTATGTTTGTGCATTCAAATTGCCATTTATAAAATGCAATTGTGTTTGTTGTCAGTTCAGGAGTAAAAATGTGCTTCATATTATTCACATAATAAGTGAAGAAGCCGGATGTGGAGGTCCTGGGCTGGCGTGGTTACACGTGGTCTGCGGTTGTGAGGCCAGTTGGACATACTGCCAAATTCTCTAAAATTATGTTGGAGGCGGCTTATGGTAGATATTGTATTATGGTGCATATTGTACTGGTAGAAAAAGCAAAAACAAATGTTTTCATTTGTACATCTGATTCCAGCAACTTAAGCAATGTTCTATGATTTAAAAAAGATGGTAATCTGTGCCAAGGTACTTGACTTAACAAAATCTGTGCCAAGGTACTTGACATAACAAAATGTGGGAAAAGTCAAGGGGTCTGAATGCTTTCCGAAGGCACCGTACATATATTAGGTCTAGCCTGTAGAAAGCTGATGGGATCCTCCTATTTTAGTAGAGGCCATCACTCTGTTTTCTCCCGCAATTGCATAGCCTACAGAAATGTTGCGCAACATGATCTCATGGGCTCTCATGAAGTGTTTGATTTAGATTTTTTAATACATTTGCATTGATGTCAGACTGATTAGAGGGACAATAGAGTGCTGAGTACCAGGCTGGTAGCAAGTTTGGTAGGCTACTAATGACCATCAGCATCAGAGCTTGGAGAAGCCTAATTATCATGACTAAATGGTCACGTGGAATTTGACTGCCGTCATGACTCGTGACCGTCGGTGTGACGGTAATATGGTCACCGTAACAGCCATAGGTATAGATACCGAGGAAGGGTGCAGGCTGACTACATGCTGACTGCAGGAATGTCCAACAGAGCTGTTGCCAGATAATTTAATTTCTCTACCAATGTCATTTTAGAGAATTAGTCAGTATGACCAACTGGCTTCAAACGTAGACCACGTGTAACCACGCCAGCCCAGGACCTCCACATCCGGCTTCTTCACTTATTATGTGACTTATTAAGCACATTTCTACTCCTGAACTGATTTAGGCTAGCCATAACAACAGGGTTGAATACTTATTGAGGAGACATTTAAGCTTTTGATGTTGTATTCATTTGTAAAAATGTCAAAAAACATCATTCCACTTTGACGTTATGGGGTATTGTGTGTAGGTCTCAATTGAGATGTTGCGTCACTGATTTAGGCTGTAACAACAACATGTGACAAATCAAGGGTTGTGAATACTTTCTGAAGGCACTGTATTTTCATGAAATAAACACAGTGATTTAGACATACACTCACCACCCAGCTTATTAGGTACACCAACCCGTTCACAAAAAAATGGATCGCTCCTACAGACGGTGAGTCACGCCAGATCCAGTATCTCAAAAACGGCTGCTCTCCTAGGCTTTCCAGAGAATAGTGCGACAAACAAAATAACACCCAGCCAGCGACAGTCCTGTAGGAGAAAACAGCTCGTTGCTGTGAGAGGTCGAAGGAGAATGGCAAGAATCGTGCAAGCTAACAGGCAAGCTAACTGGCGGCAATGGGGGGTCCGACCCGGTAATAGATGGGTGTACCTAATAAACTGACCAGTGAGTGATGATTTAAAAATGTAAAAGTCTGGATGGGGGCTTTAACCAATCCCTTTGGCATGTAAAGAGGCTGCTGTTATGGATGAAACTTTCCCCCGAAGGAGCTACACAGCTATCATTAACAAGGACAAGTACCATCATGTGTGAAGGCGAAACCCGAAGATAAATTGTACACATACTCCTACTTTAAGCAGTTAAATCTAAGCTTGACGCAAGTATCAAAATTCATTAGCAAGGTGTGCCTCTGTATAAAGCTGAGTCATTGGGAATGAGAGGCTGTTGAATACAAAGCCAGGGAAGGTGATATTCCACTGGATATTACCACATGTGAAGTGTGAGCTCTTTCAGACAGGAGCCTTTGTCCTTCGCTCTTCCAGACTGGGCGAAAAAACTGTGTCCCTCTGAAACGGTCAACACATGACAAAGAAACAAGGCACAGGGCAGAACCAACAAGAGTGAGCGAAAGTGTGTGTGTGAGAGTGAGGTGAGTGAGTGAGGTGTGTGTGTGTGGGGGGGGGAGGGGGGCAGTGGTGGGAAAGGCTCCTCCACCCAGAGCGTTGGAGGTTGAAGGCGGGTCAGTAACTGTGAGCACAACCAAAAAAGGGAAGGGCACACATGTATAGATATTTAAGATCCCCAGCCACAGCTTTACTGAGGAGCAAAGAGCCCGAGAAAGCAGTTGGCTAAAGGAAGCTTCACTTCAACCAGTCAGATTCCTCACTCAACTTATCCAATCCTGTTCTCTCAGTTTCTTCAAGACCTCTGGCACCGCTAAAGAATCAGCCTTGACCAGGACAGCTTGCATTCAACCCGAGCAAGACAAGAAAACTCATTTTAATATAGACAATTGTAAAGATGTCTTTGCTGACAGTGGCTCTGAGTTTTACCTTCCTCCTGCTGGTGCTGACAGAAGCGCGGGCGCAGAACCCAAGGAAGAGGCTGGCGCCACCCAAGCCTCCAAAGGCGCAGTGCTGCGATGACGTGCGCTCCCTGAAGGTGCAGGTGGCCAACCTGACCAGCCTACTGGAGGAGCTGGGCCGCAAGCAGGAGACAGACTTGATGAACGTAGTAAGGCAGATGATCGAGCTGGACAAGCAGAATCGACAGCAGGAGTCCCGCGTCACTGAGGCCGAGAGCAAGTACTCTGAGATCAATAACCGGGTGGAAATCATGCAGCTGCAAGCCGCCCAGTCCGTCACTCAGACCACATCAGGTAAGAACCTAAGTTGTGGATATTTTAACATTTCTACAAACTTCAAAGTGTTTTCTTTCCAATGGTACCAACTCTATGCATATCCTGGCTTCAGGGCCTGAGCTACAGGCAGTTTACTTTGGGCACGTCATTCAAGCGGAAATGGTGGAAAAAAGGGGCCTATCCCTAAGAAGTTTAAACCCCTTTGATTTGTTCATTGCTCCTCAGAAAGAAAATAACACAGGAACAAAACACTACTTTACTGTGTATAAAACATTTAGTGTTGTTTTCCTTCATTTCATTTTCATTTATTTGCATTGTGAAAGTTTCAACTTCAGTGAATGTGATTCTCTAACCTTTTTTTCAATTGACTAATGAGGCTAGTAGGGGTAAAACACATGTTTTTTTGTGTGCAAATAACAGCCTATGAGTAGTAGAATGCAGTAGTACAGTACAGTAGTGACTGTGACAAATGGCCAGAGTGGAAATCTGGCCAGCTCCACATGACAAACCCAGTTCAGTTTAGACCGAGACGATACTCCCTTTCTGTAGATTGTTCAGCATCTGCTTCCAGACACTCTCCACAGGTGTAAGAAATCATATCACTAGCTGCCATACATAAAATACTTCCATAAATACTCATAGCACACACCTGCCACTTTATATAATGTTTACATACCCTACATTACTCATCTCATATGTATATACTGTACTCTATACCATCTACTGCATCTTGCCTGTGCCGTTCGGCCATCGCTCATTCATATATTTTTATGTACATATTCTTATTCATTCCTTTACACTTGTGTGTATAAGGTAGTTGTTGTGAAATTGTTAGGTTAGATTACTTGTTAGATATTACTGCATGGTCGGAACTAGAAGCACAAGCATTTCGCTACACTCGCATTAACATCTGCTAACCATGTGTATGTGACAAATACAATTTGATTTGATTTAATGTCAGACACACAGGAAATGTGGTTGGTAACAAAAATGATCCTCTTTATGATCACATCAGTCAGTCTGCAGTCAGAAAACAGAAAATCTACTTTAAAAAGCCCCTCACAGAAATATTAGCCTACAGTTTCAGACAACTATTATTGAACAAACAACCAAAAAGGTTCAATTCTATTTGTTTGTAGGCCATTATTCTTTGTTAAAAAAAATTACTATAATTATCAGTGGGCGTTCTGAATCTTCGGCACTAGACAGCTGCCATCATTTGGTGAAAATGGAGACTATAGTGTGCAAACTTGTCTGGGTGTCTCGTGAAAAGCCAAAAGCCATCGTTTGAACTCTAAGTGTCCCTTCTGCACGAAGTCTGCCAATAAAGACCACCTCTATCAAAGCCAATTGTTTCCATCCGTCATCTGAACTTAACCAAACTATTAATCACAGTGGGGAGATTTAACCAGGCAGTGGGGAGATTTAACCAGGCAGTGGGGAGATTTAACCAGGCAGTGGGGAGATTTAACCAGGCAGTGGGAGATTTAAACAGGCAGTGGGGAGGTTTAACCAGGCATGTCACAGTGTATATTTTAATACCCTATTAGCAGTAGTACATTTATGATGCTGCCACAGTGAACAGAGAAGCGCTTTATAATGACTCTGCAAATTATACAGGCACTGTGCAGACAGGTAAGCAGAGCAGGAAGAAAAGCAAAGATTACAGTGGCGTTTCCACTCCAGCCTCTAGCCATGAAAACACTTGATCCCTTTTTGATGCATTGGATCCATTACTCCCCAGTGATCTCAAAGCACCACAAATGGCATCACCATACCATCACAGAAACAATAGAGAGAACTATGCAAAGAAATGTAACCATGCTGTGTATAATATCCTTCTATCCAAAATTCTTTGACTTCTCTGGCAGACATCTATTCCCATGATACCGTTTGTCAATTTGCATTTTTAAAACCCGCCATGAAACAGCATCTGGTTTGGCCATCTCTAATGACAAAGCCTTTTCTTTTCTAGATGCCATCTACGACTGTGCATCCCTGTACACCAAGAACTACAAGATCTCTGGGGAGTACAAACTGCCTGCAGATGACTTCCTGGGGACCCCTGAGATCAACGTAAGTGATAACCCTGGAACTACAAAAAAAGTTTTACATTCACAGATCCCTGCTACATTGTAGTCTCTGTATAATGGCAGGTCTTCTGTGACATGGAGAGCAATGGTGGTGGCTGGACGCTCATCCAGAGACGCAAGGTGGGCCTGACCTCCTTCAACCGCGACTGGAAGCAGTACAAAAATGGCTTTGGCACCATCCGCGGAGACTTCTGGCTGGGCAATGAAAACATCTTCCGTCTGACAAGGCAGCCAAGCATACTAAGGATAGAGATGGAGGTACAAAGGGTGGGGGTGGGAAACACAAAACAGGCTAGCTGCCCGAGAGCAGTAAATAGATAACAGCATGACTCTGACACACCCCACTCCTGAGGTAACTGATGATAGTGGCGGGAGGTTTTATCCAGAGCCAGGAGACTAAAGATACAAACACAGTAAAAAGAAAACTCATGGTCAAGTGGTAAACCTCTTGCTCCAACAAAAGTTATAACATTAGTTCAATATTCTCAGTTTCATAGTTTTACCACAAGATGTGCAGCAAACATCTAAATCGTGTACTGTTTCTGTTTTTCTGTTCTCCAGGACTGGGAAGGCCAGACCCGCTATGCAGAGTACAGTTACTTCACTGTGAACAACGAGTTGAACAGCTACAAACTCTTCATCGCCAACTACAGTGGAAATGCCGGGGACTCTCTGCGCTACCACAACAACACCAACTTCAGCACCAAGGGCAAGGACAACGACAAATGTGTGGACGACTGCGCTTCACTACGCAAAGGTACAAGAGGGACAACATACTTAACTCTGGTTTAACTCACTGAATTAACACCTTCAAATTTCTTTCCAGTGACTGCATTTTCACCTTTTTTTCCCTACAGGTGGTTACTGGTACAACTGTTGCACTGACTCCAACCTGAACGGCGTGTTCTATCGTTATGGCGACCACAGCAAGAGCACAGATGGAATTAATTGGTACGGCTGGCACGGGCCCAACTACTCCCTGAAGAGAGTGGAGATGAAGATCCGGCCACAGAATTTTCAACCATAAACTCTTCTAACTTCAAACTCTGGATGAAGCACATGCTTCAGATTTAACCAAACCTGAGCAACCAAATTGTCTTTCCCCTTTGTTATTGTCTGGAATATTTCTGTGGGTTGAATGTGTTATGTGTTTAAACATGTTTGATTGTAAATTGTAGTTCATTTTGTATTTATCATTTATATATTTTATTTTCTTAAAAGCCTGAGCGAAGCCTCTCTACCACCGCTCCGTTAGGGTAAGTGAATGTTGCTTCCCGCCATCTTGTCTCATAGCAATAGGGTTTATTTATCAGTCATAACTCAAGCTGTAGTTAGGTTGATTACACGTATCGGGCAGGTATGACAATGGGAAGAAAAAAAAATATATATACAGAGATCCATTAAGTGTGTTGCAATGTACCTTTGTGAGCTACTGGAATGCGAACAACCACCCAAAGTACTTCCATCAGAAGTACCTGACAGATTTTATTGTAAGAAAACAAACACATATTTTGGAAATGTGTCCTTTGTAAAATGTGTACAGCTCTATAGTATGTTGTTTTGTGGGATAGGAAATAAACATGTATTTTTAAGAAAAGGCGTGTTGCTGATGGTAGTCAACGTGGTTTATTTGTCTAGCTGTCTGTCTTAGTTCAATATCATCAAATGATCCATGTAGTCATCACAAGACATCAATGGTTAGTAGGTTTGAGAAGCTGCCAGTTGATCGCCCTCGTGTCTCTGATCAACCAACAACCATGCCTTTGCCTTCAGCCACCACTGAGCTCTGACTCACAGGTCACACTGACATTCATGCCACTGGGCAAAGGTCACATAGCCAAACTCCAGGGAACAAGACCACACACACACACACACACGTTTCCCACGATTGCCCAGCATCATGTCAATGGCTTCTACAGCCACTCTGACAGGTCTTTACCACATTCAAAAACAATGACTTTGCAACTACCACTGAAATGGCACGTTGATGTAAGAGGTGAAGCAGTGTGCCCATGGCATACCTTAAGCTGGGTACACTGTCTGTGTATGTCCTTTTAAACAGGTGCCACGGGCAGGATATTGGAGATTCCAGATAAATAGTGGGTGCTTCCATTTGTGGCAGATGAGCGACATTCTAAAAAGTAAGTCCGTGGGAGCTTCGGGACGGTGATCAATGCTGAGAATAATTTAGGATAGAGGACAAATTACAGAGCCATTCTATTGTATCTTGTTGTGGAGTGGAGCTTGTTCGCTCCACCAGTCCAAAAAGGTTTCCACCGGAAGCTTGCAGAGTGAAGCTTGGGGTCCCACGGAGAATGTGAGGTCCCAGTCGGAGTCCTCATTAGTCTAGGAACCCTGTGCCCTGGTGTAACCTCTCGGGTGTGTATTTGGAATGCTCCTCTGCTAATGGCCGACACGCTTCATTTCTTCCAGCCATTCACTGCGAGGTCTGCCGGGGACATTTTAGAGTTTATTTACAGGGTAGCCTAACTTTCTCAAAGTGTTCTGCCCGAAGCCTCAGCTATTTACAGTATATCAAGATATCGTGAAGTACTGAAGGAGAATGTGTTTTAGTGCCTCTTTTTCAGCGCCAGCAAAGGGACCAATCTCTAGGTCCCGTGTAGCTCAGTTGGTAGAGCATGGTGCTTATAACGCCAGGGTTGTGGGTTTGATTACCACGGGGGACCAGTATGTAAATGTATGCAATCACTACTACAAGTCTGTTTAAGAGTGTCTGCTAAATGACAGAAATGTCAAAGTATCTTAAAAGTCAAATGAAGGAAATTACTAAATCAATATGCAGTCAAATAAAAATTTTTTGACTCCTTCAGATGCAGCTTAGCAGAAACTAGGCCTATGTATTCAGAAAGTGTAAAAAAGAAAAGAATATACAGTATAAGGCCGGAAAGCATAAATGATAGTAAGTGCTTTTACTGTCAACACAACATTTCAGAGTGTAGGCATATTGCATATGGATGACGTCAAGCATTGCATTCCGCTAGCATTTACTGGCAATAAGTAATGCATAGGGCAGCAAGAGCTTATTTACATGGCAAATCAACAAAAGACTTCACAGAATAGCATGTGTTTCATCAAGTGCTAAAGGATAGATACATCAAACCTGCATCAGTATCGGTTGTAAAGCATTTAGTGTTGAACCAACATACCAGTATCTCCACCATTGGTTCTATGTTGATATGCTTCATTCAGAGATAAAACAGTGTTGGTGGGTAATAATATAACTTGTTTCAGTACCAAGAAAACCTTTAGGTTCAACAAGTAAATGTTCTAAAATCATCTGGAATGTGAGAAACCAATAACCTCAACTGACTTCCATCAAATTAAAATTGCTTTAATTAATTTATTGAGCGGAGTGATCAGCTACCAGACAGCAAAGGCGACAAGGAAAAAGACGTAGGCTCTTTTGAAAAGGGTAAGAAGGAAGGAAGGAAGGACTCATTTTTAAGTATTTGAGCAGGGCCTTTGGCTTACCTAATGGTAAGTAATGGTCTAGACTAGTGGATTAACCCCAGATTGAGGCGCCTAAATAATTTTTGCAGACTCAAAATCCCTCATGCCTTAAGCCCCCCACATAACGTACGATTTTAGCAGTTTTATGCCACAATTTTGCCATCCCAGACAAACGTTTGCAGAATGTGACAGAACTGCAGCAAATTGTACAATCTGGCCAGGTTGATATCAAGATTTTAATTGGGTAACATCGCACAGTGTGATGTAATAATCGTAAAAGACTGAATCCGACGTACAGTCTGCAAAATACTTAATAGTGTAAAGCCCCCGCATCTGGGCGGCTGTGGAGCATCAAAGTCGCCTTTAATTCCTAGGACAACGTGGATAATCGTTTTCGTGTCGGTAAATACCTTCCACATATCCGCAATGCCTTAATGCTAAATAAATGAAGACCCAACTTTTTGAGATTACTTTTTGGCTTACAAATGCCACAATCAAGGTTTCATTGCTAGGCCCACCAGCAACTGAGTTACTGAATTTAATATATTTTTTGGTGTGAATAGGGAAGGTGACAAGAAATGGGAAAATATCTTCAAAATTTCCTGACTTAAGTGTATAATGCAATGGCCCCAGAAATCTACTACTTCTACACCAAAGTGTTGGAATAGAACAGGCTACGTGGTGCACAGGAGTCATTTTATGGGAAATCTTGGAGAGGTGAGAACCAGATGGAGAGATTGAAAACACTGAGCTGCTGGCTCCCGTCATTCATCATCATCAAGGCGGGGAGAAATTGAAAACAGGCCACTGAGAGAACGCTATTCCAGACCCCTCGGTGCACGAAAGTGGGCAAACGCACAATTGAATGGCTGGAAAACAATGGCTGGAAATACAACACTAGCGTAAAAGACAAGGGCGAGAGGAGGGATGGAAAAGATGACAGGAGATATGAAAGTGCTATGGGATGAGTGATGTGTCAACCATTATTTGATTGGTGTAATGACTCTCATAAAGGGGTCGTTAATCATCCTAGAGTCGTCAGTGGTCAGCCGTGTCTTTAGTGAGGCTTTTAGGTTCACAAATACACCAAATGAAAAACTAAATAATAGGTAATGGAAGAACTAAAACCGAAGTGTACGCTATGAATTTGCATTGAGGTGGACACCTGTTCTGTGTTCTAACTCAAAACAGACTCCAAATTGGGAAAGGTGAAGTCTGCCAATGCTACAGTGACTAGGGCTAAGCAAGAAGCAAAAAACGCCTTCACTACGGCCGGTTGTTCCATTCATTGTGTATGCGGTACCAGACAGACATTTGTTACCCTTTTCAGGAAACGAGGTGCATGTCGCAAGTCACAACTTCACAGAGGAGCCATTCGTGTTTTTTGCCAGAAATCCCTTCTGGAACATGTGAACTTTTATGTGCCTTAATAACAAACTTGTATGCCATCTGTAAATACGAATAAAATAGTTATATTACAAGCCTTGTTGGTTAAGCCACATAAAGACAGCAACCTTCCCACTAGCCATGATAGGCTGAGATAATGAGTGGGCTCGACATGCCGAGAGAGGGGTTCGGATAGGTCTGCCATATTGAAGGCTTCTGTCTATTTGAGCTTGTCAGTCTATGTTGGTAATCCTTTTAAACGTGGCTTTAAAAATATATGTATTGTGTAGTGGAGCTGCATAAGTGTTGCTCTCCACTTTCTGGAGGATCGAGTTTTGAAATCAGTGGAATTAGAGTATGATAGTTAAATTGATGGAGAAAACACCTGTCTCCGGATTACATCTTCAAACTAAGGGCAACTGTGGAATGGGATTCCTGACAGGGAGATGCGTTCATAGTGCATGATGATGTATACAGGTAAGATAGTCTAGCGTTAGCTAGCTACATTTTCAGATATTACACATTTCTAATTTTGACAGAAAATGGTTTCATTTCAAGCTAAAGGGTACTGTTAGCTAGCTAGCTAACGTTAGCTGGCTGGCTCCCTAGCTGATGTTATTATTCGTTTCCCAGGGTCATTTGCTTTTCTAGTTAGAGCCTAATGTTAGCTAGCTAACATTGAACCTGGTTGGTTAGCTCCCAGCAGATTCATGTAGGGTAGTAACGACATGATTTGGCACCATGTTCATTGTTGTTTAACTAGCTAATGTTACCTGGGCGGCTCGTTAGCTAACGTTAAATTATATATGTGATCTTACACATTGTTTACCTAGCTAGGTTCATTGTTACCTAACCAGCTAGCTACATGTCTTAAGCTAAAGTGTACAACACCCGTTGAATATGGCTGGTGTCAGTGAACATTGGCAAAAAAAGTGTAATGAAATTGTTGCCAGCAGTGCTGGTTAGGCTGTTTTTATGTTATCCAGAGGTAAACAAATCATCGGCCAGTGTCAAGTGTGCGCTCTGAACGCTCTGAGAGCGAAACGGAATGGGTGAGGCTAAAGCTTAAGAGGATGTGAACGATGTTGAATGGGTGTAGACAAAGATTAGCTCTTCACTACATACCAAAACAATTCTCAAAAGTGAGTTTACAAGTTGATCAACTTTCAAAGCAGAATTACTTTCCCATTGTTCCTCAACAATGCAGTGTATGATATACCATTTTGTAGCTCTGAGTCTCTACTTTCAGGTGGTGAGTCACATTTAATATCAAAAGGAGGTATTCTTATTTCAGGGGAATGTACTTACTGTACATAACCTGCGGTTTCTCTCTCTCTGTTTACACTTTGTCACCAAGGCAATTGACAGATACTTTGAACTACTGGACATCTGACATCTCTTTTCCCCAACCATGTGCCACCACACGCATTCCACCAATACTGACACGGGGGAGCCAAAGAAAATAAGTACTGGACATTAAAAGCATTCTAGCAATTTTGTGGTTAGGCTTCACAAAGTAAAAGTGCAGTAAAACCTGTGTGAACCAACAAAAGCAAGATTTCTATAATCCAAGGGGAATTTGAAACATTCCAGCCATACAGTAGCCACACTGCCTCAGTAGCTACCCGTAGAATGTCTCAACAATTGATGTTGGCCATAGCCAAGTCTGGGAAGCACAGGAAATATACAGCATGCACCCGCCAAACACTCCCCTATTCACTCAAAATGGGTTCTGCTGATCATTGTGTTCTCTTATTGAGGTTCCTACCTGATGAGGGACTCTAGAATGAGATGAGAGGCACCCTTCTGGAAAACCAGCTCTTTTCAGTGGAGGGCCTTGGCATATGCACGGCATTTGGCAGCCCTTTCGCCAAGCAGAACAATGTCATTGTCTCTCAGAGGAAGAGGAACCTGAAAAAACACAGAACATTCCTTAGATGGGTGGATTGATGATGTGGCATTGCTCTAAATTAGGGATCTCCAACTATGGGGCGAGCTACGGGGTGTACAGGCCTATATTCCAGCTTATCACCACACCTGATTCAGCTACTAAGGGCCCAGATTGAGGATATTGATGAGTTTATTATTTTAATTAGGTGTGTTACTGCAGGGCTAGAACGAAAGCCTGCACACAAAGTAGCTCAATCCAGGACTGGACCTTAAGACCCATTCTATAGGGCCCTGCTCATGATTGTGAACCCACCTTATCGCTGTGCTCCATGAACATGGTCAGATTGAGCAGGGTCTGGGTGAACTCGACGATGTGCTGGGAGGTGAGGGCCAGCTCGATGCTGCGGATCAACTCATCCTGCTGGTCCTCACTCAGCTCCAACCAGCACGACAGGGAGGCTGTAATGAACAGATCACTAACGACGGATGGGAGAATAAACATCCATTAGATCAGATCACAATCAGTATGATGGATTCTGGGGGTGAATGTTTCATCGTAATAGTGATACGTTTCATTCATTAAGCATTTTTTGGGCTCAAATCACTGTTACAGTAATTGGATGCTTTGTGTATTTCGGTTAGATAGTTATGAATTTTTAAAAGAAAAGTCAAGCAATGCTGTTGTTTATGCACCTTTAGTCAATTGTAAGTCACAGTGAATTGCAAGTCTCTTTGAATTGTAAATCTGCTGCATGGCCACATCATATTGGCTAGGCTTCAGAAACTAAAAACAGCCTGTGGATGCAACACCAGTCAAGATATGTCAGCAAAACAAAATATTATTGGGTTTAAGAGTGGAAATGAGGACCTCTGTTGAAAAATGCCTGGTGCTCTGAAGTGTGGTGGAGGGAGGGAGGGAGGGAAAGAGAATAGCTATACCTGGCCAGGGGAATGTAGGTTTGGGCCAGCGACCAGCACGAGCGCAGGGTCGTTAAGCAGGACCACGCTCAGGCGCCTCAGCCACAGAAATCACATTAATGCGCTTCATATGGAGTCAGTTGGGTGAGGGAAGATGGAAGAAATCAGCACATCTGACAGGTCAGTGTCTCGCACCGTTTTGAAATGATTAGACGTGCTGAAACAAAGGCGCTTCATAATCATTGTGCACTGGTGTCTTATTGGGAGGGGAATTTGGATGAAAACTGAGCAGACTGTCAAATATGTGTTTTATATATCCACCACAAACCGACTACTTGAAAAAGTACTTATCAACTCTGATCATGAAGTGATTTGATCATCTAAAACCAAAAGCACTACCTGTTTGAGGACAAAAAAAAACTATTCGTTGAAATGGAAGCATAATACAAGACACAGTCCAGGAATGGAAATGACATGTTTTTTCTCCTGACCTTCTGCAGGGCCGCGGTGCTGACGTGGCGCTTCTTCATTGGCCCCGCCTCTGCTGTGTCGCTCAGGTTACTGCGCAGCTGGAAGATCAGAGGGTCCTCTTCCTGCTCTGCCAAAGTGTACCCCTGAGATAAACACGGTTACCATGAGGATGCACACACACACACACTCAGTGAGCCCAGGGCTTCTAAACATCTGTTCTGCCCACAACTTCATCTGAAGTAAAAAAAACACACTGTAAGCAACGCGCCTCGATTAATCCTGCTCTATTACACTGTCTGCTTGGAATTATAATTGTTCAAACTTGCCTCGTGCGTTTCGCACAGATTGCCTCCTCGCTATTCTCGAACACATTTCACAACACGTGCTGTCCAAAAACGTGAGACCAGAAACTGACCTTGACGATCCGACAGACGAGCACATCACAGCGCTGGTGTTTGATCCTGTGCTTCAACATCACTTTGTTCACCATGGGGATGAAGATCTGGTACTAAAGCAGAGAAGTAGAGGAATAGAGGAGAGATAAGAGACACCCATGACAGACTGGCGATGCTTTTGATGGTTTGATCAAAAGCTGCTGCGGGGCCAGACTTCCCTGCATGTGGTGGGGTTGGATTTCTAAGGGAGGGGTGACATCATCGACTCTTAAAGAGTAACACTCCCTACTGCCGCTGTGGCACCTTGAGATGGCACAGGAGTCGATTGAAGGGGTGTGCGCGCACTATGGGTGAATGATGTGCAAGCCGAGGATTCCAGTGACTCTGAAACATGGATAAACAACACCCCAACACACAGCTCAGCTACCAAAGTGCACTGGGAGAGAGAGTGTGGATAAGCTGAGAGGAACATCGAAATGGGAGCACTTCTGCCCTAAGCCCACCCATCAAGAGGTTCCTGTGCTTGGCCCTCCTATGTTGAACATAATAAACGGCTCCCTATCCACCGATGTGTACCAAACTCACTAAAAGTGGCAGCAATAAAGCCTCTCTTGAAAAAGCCAAACCTTGACCCAGAAAATATTAAAAACTATTGGCCTATATCGAATCTCCCATTCCTCACAACATTTTTAGAAACAGCTGTTGCGCAGCATCTCACTGCCTTCCTGAAGACAAACAATGTACACGAAATGCTTCAGTCTGGTTTTAGACCCCATCATAGCACTGAGACTGCACTCGTGAAGGTGGTAAATGACCTTTTAATGGCGTCAGACCAAGGCTCTGCATCTGTTCTCTTGCTCCTACACCTTAGTGCTGCTTTTGACACCATCAATCATGACATTCTTTTGGAGAGATTGGAAACGCTAATTGGTCTACATGGACAAGTTTTGGCCTGGTTTAGATCGTATCTGTCGGAAAGATATCATTTTGTCTATGTGGATGATTACAAATCAACTGAAAATGTCGGTGTTCCTCAAGGTTCCATTTTAGGACCACTATTGTTTTCACTATATATTTTACCTCTTGGTGATGTCTTTCTGGAACATAATGTTAACTTTCACTGCTATGCGGACGATACAAAGCTGTACATTTCGATGAAACATGGTGAAGCCCCAAAATTGCCCTCCCTGGAAGCATGTGTTTCAGACATAAGGAAGTGGATGGAGGCAAATGTTTTACTTTTAAACTCGGACAAAACAGAGATGCTAGTTCTAGGTCCCAAGAAACAAAGAGATCTTCTGTTGGATCTGACAATTAATCTTGATGGTTGTACAGTCGTCTCAAATAAAACTGTGAAGGACCTCGGCGTTACTCTGGACCCTGATCTCTCTTTTGACGTAACATTGCAAAATTCAGAAGCTTTCTGTCCAAAAATGCAGAAAAGTTCATCCATACTTTTGTCACTCCTAGATTAGACTACTACAATGCTCTACTTTCCGGCAACCATGATAAAGCCCTAAATAAACTTCAGTGAGTGCTAAACACGGCTGCTAGAATCTTGACTAGAACCAAAAATGTTTCTCATATTACTCTGGCTTCCTGTTAAGGCTAGGGCTGATTTCAAGGTTTTACTGCTAACCTACAAAGCATTACATGTGCTTGCTCCTACCTATCTCTCCGATTTGGTCCTGCCGTACATACCTACACGTACGCTACGGTCACAAGATGCAGGCCTCCTTCTTGTCCCTAGAATTTCTAAGCAAATATCTGAAGGCAGGGCTTTCTCCTATAGAGCTCCATTTTTATGGAATGGTCTGCCTATCCATGTGAGAGACGCAGACTCTGTCTCACCCTTTAAGTCTTTACTGAAGACTCATCTCTTCAGTAGGTCCTATGATTGAGTGTAGTCTGGCCCAGGGGTGTGAAGGTGAATGGAAAGGCACTGGAGCAACGAACCGCCCTTGTTGTCCCTGCCTGGCCAGTGCCCCTCTCTCCCCCGGGATTCTCTGCCTCTAACCCTATTACGGGGGCTGAGTCACTGGCTTATTGGTGCTCTTCCATGCTGACCCTAGGAGGGGTGCCTCATTTGAGTGGGTTGAGTCACTGACGGGATCTTCCTGTCCGGGTTTGGCGCCCCCCTAGGGTTCATGTCGTGGGGGGTGATCATTGTGGGCTATACTCAGCCTTGTCTCAGGGTAGGAGGTTGGTGGTTGAAGATATCCCTCTAGTGGTGTGGGGGCTGTGCTTTGGCAAAGTGGTTGGGGTTATATCCTGCCTGGTTGGCCCTTTCCGTGAGTATCGTTGGACAGGGCCACAGTGTCTCCCAACCCCTCCTGTCTCAGCCTCCAGTATTTATGCTGCAATAGTTAATGTGTCGGGGGCTAGGGTCAGTCTTATGTCTGGAGTATTTCTCCTGTCTTATCCGGTGTCCTGTGTGAATTTAAGTATGCTCCCTCTAATTCTCTCCCTCTCCTCCCGGAGGACCTGAGCCCTGGGATCATGCCTCAGGACTACCTGGCCTGATGACTCCTTGCTGTCCCCAGTCCATTTGGTTGTGCTGCTGCTCCAGTTTCAACTGTTCTGCCTGCGACTATGGAACCCTGACCTGTTCACCGGACGTGCTACCTGTCCCGGACCTGCTGTTTTCGACTCTTTCTAGCGCACCTGCTGTCTCTAACACTGAATGCTCGGCTATGAAAAGCCAACTGACATTTACTCCTGAGGTGCTGACCTGTTACACCCTCTACAACCACTATGATTGTTATTTGACCCTCCTGGTCATCTATGAACGTTTGAACATTTTGGCCATATACTGTTATAATCTCAACCCGGTACAGCCAGAAGAGGACTGGCAACCCCTCAGAGCCTGGTTCCTCTCTAGGTTTCTTCCTAGGTTCCTGCCTTTCTAGGGAGTTTTTAGTAGCCACCATGCTTCTACATCTGTATTGCTTGCTGTTTGGGGTTTTAGGCTGGGTTTCTGTATTGCACTTTGACATCGGCTGATGTAAAAAGGGCTTTATAAATACATTTGATTGATTGATTTTTATGAACACATTTCCTCCATCCTGCCCAGATTGGTAATGAACAGAGTGTGACAAAAAAAAACGTAAGACCCTGGCACTTTGCATCTCAGAAAGTGGGCCCCATTTCTTTGGTACAGTAAATTATATAGTACAAATTGGTAAGAGGTGGGAAAGAAAATTGAACGTGGGAGTGAAAATACTAATGTGAATAAGAGCTGTGTGCCAATTTATTTTAAAAAACTAAAAAAATGGACTTTACAGTACATGTCCCCTACTACCAATTGTATGGGAGATTGGTGGTATACTGACTTGCGGGCCTGTAGGGGTACGTCCGGTGCATCAAACAGCTTGACGATGGGAGGCAGCAACAGATGGAGCTAGTCGTCCAGGTCGGCACCTAACAGTTGAATTGCACTGAGGAGCTGAAGACACTATAGAGCCAATAGAGTTACAACGGGCAATCTAAGGACCAGATAGTCCTTATGGTACACCTAGTGGGAGCGACTGGTATAGGTAGCACACTATGCATCCTTACACTGGTATGATGGTCAAGAAATATAACAGGACATGAGGTACGAAACAACTTGTTTTGCATCAGCAATGTCAGTCGGACGTTTGTATTTATAAAGGCGTACAGATGCAACCTGTACAGTATTGTTTGTGAGAAATGATTTCCTATGCCAACATTCTCATCTACCAAAAGGGGTTCTTGTTCATTGCGAGCTAAGTTTACAGGACAGGGGTCTTTTCGATATTGCTAACCCTCCTGCTTCCTTCATAACAGTACAATGGTTCCAACTCCACCATCTAGCCACGGATTTTAGTACATTTGGTCAAGTGGGTAGATCATTTCTGTGGAACTAACTGATGTTCCTGTACACGATTTCTCAATGGCATGGGGCGGACAGCTCCCGCAAATGATGGAGTTCCGTTTCCTTTTCTCTACTTGGACTAGGAAGGTAACCTGATTCTTCCTGGCTCTGCCATGACCCTCTGGTGATACGTAAAATGTCATTTCAACCAGTTCTGCCCGCTGACAACTTCTTGGAAAAGGTCCAACTCTACCCGAAAGGTGGGCAAGCAAACCCCCAGAAGTAAATCTGTGTGGAGGTAAGTCCTGAGAAAAGATGATGTTATCCTCATGACCTTACCTTGATGATCACACGGCGGCCCGTGCTCATGTGGTGCATGAAGACGTACAGCAGTGAGGAAGGAGCTACAGCAGGCAGAGTTTGAACTCGTCCCCTAGGGCCACCACAATTTGCTCAATCAGACATACATTGCATTCGGAAAGTATTCAGACCCCTTGACTTTTTCTACGTTTTGTTACATTATAGCCTTATTTTACAATTGATTAAATAGTTGTTTTCCCTCAATCTACACACAATACCCCATAATGACCAAGCATTATGGGGTATTGTTTTTTAGAAATATTAGCAATTGTATTCAAAATAAAAACTGAAATCACATTTACATAAGTATTCAGACCCTTCACTCAGCACTTTGTTGAAGCACCTTTGGCAGCAATTACAGCCTAGAGTCTTCTTGTGATGATGTCTCCCCCTAGGTTTTCCTCTAGGGTTTTGCTTGTGCTTAGCTCCAATCCGTAAATTTTTTATCCTGAAAAACTTCCCAGTCCTTAAAATTTACAAGCATACTCATAACATGATACAGCCACCACTATGCTTTGACAATAAGGAGAGTGGTACTCAGTAAGGTGTTGTATTGGATTTGCCCCAAACATAGTGGTTGTTCCTTTAAAAGTTTGGAGCTTTGCCGCAACTGTTTGTGGTAGATGGTGGCAGATTTTGGTGAATTGCATCATTCTGGCAAAAATGGCTGACACGTTGCCATAAAATTCTGCGGCACCCCGCAAGCTGTGCTGCAGTGCACAGCAACCTTTAAAGGAAGAACCACTGTGAAATAACATTTTATACATTTTTTATTCAGGCTGTAGCAATAAAATATAGAAAAAGTCAAGTGGTGTGAATACTTTCTGAAGGCACTGTATGTGAAAGTACAGCACCTGTATTTGTTTGTACCAAGTTAAATAAACATGTAATTTATTGCAATATTGAAGTTACACAGGGAACGGACATATTGGGATTTGACAGCGAACAGTAAAGTTAACCGAACTATAAACTTTGGCATGTCTTTCATGCCAACAAGACAAAGCATATTGAAACCACAACTGTTATTAATTTCTCCTTTAGAGTAGTCTTTATTTCAGCCATTCATATTCACAAAATTGTAATAGTCTCTTTCAATTTTAAAAACAGGGAAATACGATACTTACGTATTCGGAACTTATAGATTAAACAAATGCAAATTATAGTGCTGTGATGTTGATTACAGTATAAGCATCAGTATGAACAAAATGTATCTTTACATCTTGCCATCTGATGGCATTGATAATCAACAGGATGGATTTTAACGGTAGAAGAGTAACACAGCTGCTTCAGTAATCTCCTTTGATGAACTCCATTCTGTGTTGGTACCATAGCCATTCCAGTCAAAGGCTGGGAAGTCACCACACTGACGAGGGGCCTGCTCAGGGAAGTGTCCACCACCACCAATACAGTAATGTTCAGTGTTGCAGCGAGTGTTCGGTGTTGGTTTGACCCCAGAGCAGATAGCCATGGCTGCACGTTCATTATTTATTGGTCTGAAAGTAATGAAGCCAGGCTCAAACTGGTTTCTTAAATTGGGCCCGTAAAAATTTCTGGTGGTCTCTATGTTCCCAAAGTCATACATGATTGGAATGGTAGGTCCTGTGTTGCCACATGCCCCAGCATTATATCTCACTGGGTAGAGCTTAAAGAGTTGGTGCAGGTTTCCCCCATAAATGGTGAGAAAGCGTCTCTCTGTGTGGTAGCGGAGGATGGCGGCTACGTTCCAGTGTTCCATAGGGGAGTTGTTGGGAACGTGCCACACCGACATGTCTTCTGCCACAATGTCATAATACCCAGGATTCTTGAAGTCATCTGAGCTGGCACCATCTGTGGTTCCAAAAGTAACCATGTTGGCCCAGTTCCCATCTCCGTCTGGCTGGTTAGGGTTGCTGCCTTGCTGGCTGGACCAACGGTCGCCCACTGTGCACTTCCCATACATGTTGTTCTCGTGCACACTCGCCACAAGTGTCCAGCCACCTCCAGCAGTAGTCATGTCGCAGAAGGTCTGCTAGACTACCCCGTTGGCTGTGGTGAGGTAGTACAGCCCATCTTCTTTTTGGTCATATCTGTCTCTTATTTCCTTACAGCTTTTGGCAATGAAACTGGCCCTGTTTCTCAGCCTCTCCAAACGGTTCAAGACTGTTGTGGCTACTGGAGCCTCTGCATGCCCATTTTCTTGTAATGCTTTTACAAATTGAGGCAGTTGCACCATCAGTAGATGGATCATCATCAGGAGAAAACAATGCTTCATTTATTCTATGGTGAGTTCTCAGTAAAGTATCTGTTCAGTATCGTGCTCTAGTCTCTTTGACAGACTGGGCAAAGACCAGTTCAACATCCAAATGGAGTTAATATTTGATTTAGTTGTCAATAGGGTTGCTAAATTCCGGTATCTTTCTCAAGATCTGCAAGTTTTCCAAAAACCCTGGTTGGAAGATTCATAGAAATCAGGAGGGAATAAGCAGGAAATCCAGAATCCTCCAACAAAGGATTTCTGGAATTTTAACCCTTTACACTATAAAGGCCTATATGGATAGGGCTAAATTTAAATGTTTCTTAGAGAAGAAATGTGGAAAGCATATGAATAACCATGGTAGAAAATAAAAGGGAACAGTTGAGATTATTAGACTAAAGGTGTGTAGGACACAACAGTTCACCTGAGAAGACAATCATTTTTTCATTTTTGTAATTTAGCAGACAGTTATCGTACTGGTCCCCCGTGGGAATCAAACCCACAACTCTAGAGTTGCAAGTGCAATACTCTACCAACGGAGCCACACAGAACCAAACATTGAATCCAAACACTTCTGTTGATTTTACATGTACTGTACTTTCTGCCGCATTTGTTGACAACGAAATCTGAAAACACTTTGGATATATTCAGTAACATGATTTTTTATTCATTATTTTCTTGCAAAATTTGGAGTAGGTGCAACATAAGACCAAAAACTGACAAGGGTTTCAGTGAGAGGTCTGCTGGTGTCTCCAAGTGGCCACATACACACCCCTCTCCAAGTATGCACAGTTCTTAAGTAATTTCAATGCACTTTGACTCAAAGAGTCCTCAAATATAAGGTGCTCTTTTGAGATCTCCTAGCTGTGCTTTTGAGGAACTAGAGTTAGCACACTTGTAGTCGTTTTGTTTGGAACACAGCCCGGCATCCCCGTCACACAATTACTGTTGTTTACGCAATCCAAAAACTGTCCATTTATAAATCGCAATGTGTTCCAGGTGGCATCATTTGAAAGCTTGTTCTATTGCCAACATGACTAGCTAAATTATAAAATAGATCTTACAGTGTTAGACTTTCACAAGGCAATTCAGAGAAGCATATCGTAATTTTGGTGCGCATAGAATGGAGTCATGAGCAGGGCTGTTGCGGAGACCGTATTACCGCCACATGGCAGTGACAAGTCAGGAAAGCATTCAAATCCCACATGACCATTTAGTCACAGTATTTAGGCTTCTCCAAGTTCTGATGCTGCTGCTGGTCATGAGTAGCCTACCAAACTTGCTAACTGCCTGATACTCAGCACTCTATTGTCCCTCTAATCACTCTGACATCAATGCAAATGTTTTAGAAAATCTAAATCAAACACTTCATAAGAGCCCATGAGCTCATGTTGCGCAACATTTCTATAGGCTATGCAATAATAAATAAAAAGATGATCCTATCATCTAATAAGAAGAGGATCCTATCATCTTTCTATAGGCTAGGCCTACTATACTTATTTCTCAACTTTCCTAATATTAAGTACATTGCTTATATTTACAACATGAGTATAGCCTACCTGGCTGGCATGAAAATAAACCATGTAGAATGGCGTGCATAGATGACATGTATTTTTTCCCGCTGCCCCTGTTGATACAGGTGCATGATAATGGTCCATTCTAAATCAAAACAAATGTCACATACTGTACATTATTTTGTAAATGTAAAGACCAGATTAAATCAAGAATAGTCTGATGGGTGACAATATTAGCCTATGTGAATTATATACACTGCTCAAAAAAATAAAGGGAACACTTAAACAACACAATGTAACTCCAAGTCAATCACACTTCTGTGAAATCAAACTGTCCACTTAGGAAGCAACACTGATTGACAATAAATGTCACATGCTGTTGTGCAAATGGAATAGACAAAAGGTGGAAATTATAGGCAATTAGCAAGACACCCCCAAAAAAGGAGTGATTCTGCAGGTGGTGACCACAGACCACTTCTCAGTTCCTATGCTTCCTGCCTGATGTTTTGGTCACTTTTGAATGCTGGCGGTGCTCTCACTCTAGTGGTAGCATGAGACGGAGTCTACAACCCACACAAGTGGCTCAGGTAGTGCAGTTCATCCAGGATGGCACATCAATGCGAGCTGTGGCAAAAAGGTTTGCTGTGTCTGTCAGCGTAGTGTCCAGAGCATGGAGGCGCTACCAGGAGACAGGCCAGTACATCAGGAGACGTGGAGGAGGCCGTAGGAGGGCAACAACCCAGCAGCAGGACCGCTACCTCCGCCTTTGTGCAAGGAGGTGCACTGCCAGCGCCCTGCAAAATGACCTCCAGCAGGCCACAAATGTGCATTTGTCAGCATATGGTCTCACAAGGGGTCTGAGGATCTCATCTCGGTACCTAATGGCAGTCAGGCTACCTCTGGCGAGCACATGGAGGGCTGTGCGGCCCCACAAAGAAATGCCACCCCACACCATGACTGACCCATCGCCAAAACGGTCATGCTGGAGGATGTTGCAGGCAGCAGAACGTTCTCCACGGCATCTCCAGACTCTGTCACGTCTGTCACATGTGCTCATGTGCTCAGTGTGAACCTGCTTTCATCTGTGAAGAGCACAGGGCGCCAGTGGCGAATTTGCCAATCTTGGTGTTCTCTGGCAAATGCCAAACGTCCTGCACGGTGTTGGGCTGTAAGCACAACCTCCACCTGTGGACGTCGGGCCCTCATACCACCCTCATGGAGTCTGTTTCTGACCGTTTGAGCAGACACATGCACATTTGTGGCCTGCTGGAGGTCATTTTGCAGGGCGCTATCAATTACGCTATCAATTAGCCTATCAGAAGCTTCTAAAGCCATGACATCATTTTCTGGAATTTTCCAAGCTGTTTAATGAATTACAGTGCTACCCTAATTATCTCTCAGTTCATCACAAATGCGGCGTCTCCTAACCAGACGAGAGACAGATGGATAGAGAGCATGATTAAGCCTTGTTTTTTTTATTCTAACACAGTCAGTCATCATAATCATCAGGAGGTGAAATGCAAAACCTATCTATCTCTATTTCAATGTAAATCATCTCTTTAATAATACTTCCTGTTGACCCGACCAAGTGACCTCTCACTTACGATCATGCTGTGCCCTCTGTCAGCCAGTTCAGATGAGGGAGGGGTTCACCAAAACAGCTGATATAACCTAGAGGATTTCGGGAGAAAGGGGAGAGAGATGAAGTGAAGAAGAGATTGTGTGTGTGTGTGTGTTCTCACCTGGTGTCCACACTAAGTGGCTACAGAGTACTTTATGCTTGAAAAACAGACACAAGGACAAACAATAGAAGATGTCAATAGAAGATGCTGTATGTGACGCAGAAACCTATCGGAGTGTACCTGAAACATTTAAATAGAGGGCAATGAGTCTCACCACTTGGTTATTGCAAGGCTAACCCCCAGGGAAATCATGACTTGGCAGCAACAGATGAACACAGCTATTTTCACTGGACTATGTGGTGTAAATCTGAAAATTGGCAGCTGACATCTTAAGTTTTTTAAATTTAATGCACGTGAGACAGGTTCCATGTACAACAAGACCGGCAGAGATGGAGAGAAAAAGAACATAGAACAGTTTAATTACCTCTGGATATGGACACTTGCCAGGAATAAAGCTTCCACGGCCTGTTCCTCGGACAGTGAACATCCGGCAATATCTACATTCTCGACCCCTTGATCAGCTCGCTCTCTGAAAGTAAAGAAAACAGCTTATTTTTTGTAGATATGAAAACAATAACTGCGATATGACCGTTCAATCTAAAGCAGCAGATGTCATTTTCAGGATACGTCAATACAGCACAGAAAGCTTAACACCAGACTGGTATTGTGGGTGTTCATTATGTGATGGGAAATATGCAATGATACCGGCCCCATTTACACGCTGCAAAGACTACCTAACTCTTCGTGACAGACATTGTGTTCTTTCATCCTTCTGTAAACAAAGCTAACCGTTACACTGTCATGAAATATGATTATATATCGACTATGAAACAAATAGGACATGGCCTGCTTATGAGTTGCCATGAAAGGAAGTTAAATGAATTGAACTGAAAATGGCGAGAACAGGCGTTTGCAGCTAAATGCTTTTGGTTATCTTGAGAATAATAATTGCATGATTTATCATTCTGTGGTGTGTGTGTATGTATGTATGTATGTATGTATCTATGTAATATAGTAGAATGTTATGAACCGACACTGAATCGTAGGAGCTAACCACTAGCTATGTAACGTTAGAAGTTGGACAGAAGAACGCCCAGTGCTGCTTACCTGAGATGCCATCATCAGACAGTCCTTCTTTGTAGGTGTCCGCTATGACTTCCTTTGTGTCGGATAAAAGTTGCTTTCAGAACAATTCTTTTTGATTGAAAATAAATAAAGGTTTTGCTCTCAACAAAAACACACAAATGTACCTCCATAGCATGTAACATTTTGCCTGTGAATAACCACACCTTCATACAAATGTGCTACTGTATGCAGAATTATTGATGCACAACCGAAGATGCTGCCATATCCTGCCAGCACGCCCACAAGCGAGCCGCAGAATGATGACGTGGAAGAGGGAAAGGAACAAAAACAGTTTGTTGCAAGTTGGGGAGGAGGGCTAATAACTGAACAATAGACTATTCAACCTTTACTTAAAGAATAGTCTAATAACCGAGCTAGGTGTGAAAACCCCCCCTCCTATCACAGACCAGATTTGCCCTAATGACCAAGGGGTAGCTTGTTACTAAATGTAATAAAGTAATGACTTTTCAAATAAGTTACCTTACACGTTATGTTGGCTGACAATTTGTTAGCTACGCTGTCCTTACGAACCACTAAGCATATCATTACAGCAGTATGTACCTGTATACCTAATGTTAGTAGTTATACATCAAACTTGACAGTATATTAACTATTGGCTATCTAACTACCCAACGTTTATTGACTTGATAATTCCTGTCATTCTTAGCTTAGCTAAATGGTATAGTCGTTGTGCGTTCTCAATGGACATTCGGGTGCTTTCGTAAATTCACTCTGGCTATCTACACCGATTTCAGAGCACTCTCGTCTGAGTGTACCAGAGTGCAGAATAAAGAATTTACGAGCGTTCAACACCCGTTGAATATGGCCAGTGTCAGTAAAAAACAAAACATAATTAAATTGACACAAACTGCCTATCCAGCTCTGCTAGGGCAAGTAAAATGGTCAGAGTGGTTTCATTTGTGTCTGGAAGTATCTAGCAAGCTAGCCAACGTTAGCTTGGGTGCTTGACTGCCGCTGTAAGACCAGAACACTCAAATCAACCCTACTCCTCAGCCCGAACATCCAGTGTGCGCTCCAAGCACGAAACGGTCTGAATTTACAAACTGACAATCTGACAACGCTCTGAATTTATGAGCGTCACGTTGTACAGCGCCATATTTTCTGTTCCATTCTAACGGAAACCCAGAGGGTTTTTCAATTATCATGGAATTGAAACACCATAATATTAATCAAAGTAATTAAGCAAGTACCAGTCAAAAGTTAACACACCTACTCATTTCAGGATTTTTCTTTATTTTGGCTATTTTCTACATTGTAGAATAGTGAAGACATCACAACTATGAAATAACACATTTTTCCCACAGTAGAACATGAAGGAGGTGGTGTTACTGTGACACTGTCTGATTTATTTAGAATTTAAAAAGGCACACTTAACCAGCATGGCTACCACAGCATTCTGCAGCGATACGCCATCCCATCTGGTTTGGGCTTAGTGGGTGTAACGGCAGTCTAGCTCTTCCTCCTCCTCGGACGAGGAGAGGCGAGAAGGATCGGAGGACCAATGTGCAGCGTGGTAAGTTTCCATGATTTAATATGCACGAAAACAATACAAAATAACAAAAGAACTAACCGTAACAGTCCCGTGTGGCACAAACACTGACACAGAAAACAACCACCCACAAAATCCCAACACAAAACAAGCCACCTATATATGATTCTCAATCAGGGACAACGATTGACAGCTGCCTCTGATTGAGAACCATATTAGGCTGAACACAGAAACAGACAAACTAGACACACAACATAGAATGCCCACCCAGCTCACGTCCTGACCAACACTAAAACAAGCAAAACACATAAGCACTATGGTCAGGACGTGACAGTGGGACTATCATTTGTTTTTCAAGAAGGCATTTACCCAAGACACACCTCCAGTCTGTGTAAGGGCTATTTTACCAAGAATGAGAGTGATGGAATGCTGCATCAGATGACCTGGTTGCCACAATCCCGACCTCAACCAAATTGAGATTGTTTGGATGAGTCGGACCGAAGAGTGAAGGAAACGCAGCCAACAAGTGTTCAGCATGTGTGTGAACTCCTTCAAGACCGTTGGAAAAGCATTCCAGGTGAAGTTGGTTGAGAGAATGCCAAGAGTGTGCAAAGCTGTGATCAAGGTGTGGTGTGTCACCCCCACACCATAACACCTCCATGCTTTACAAATGCAGAGATCATTCATTCACTCACACCGCTTCTCACAAAGACACGGCAGTTGGAACCAAAAATCTCCAATTTGGACGTTTAGGTCTCAAAGTAAAGTAATGATGGACAAGTGCTCAGCATATGTGGGAACTCCTTCAAGACGCTGGTTGAGAGAATGCCAAGAGTGTGCAAAGCTGGCCTCCCGAGTGGAGCAGCGGTCTAAGGCACTGCGTCGCAGTGGTTAAGGCGTCACTACAGACCTGTCGTTCAAACCCAGGCTGCGTTACAGCCGGCCCGAGAGACCCATGAGGCAGCGCACAATTGGCCCAGCGTCGTTCGGGTTAGGGGAGGGTTTGGCCGGCCGGGATTTCCTTGTCCCATCAGGCTCTAGCGACTCCTTGTGGCGGGCTGGGCGCCTGCAAGCTGATTCCGGTCGCCAGCTAGTCAGTGTTTCCTCCGACACATTGGTGTGGTGGGCTTCTGCGTTAAGCGAGCAGTGTGTCAAGAAGCAGTGCGGTTTGGGAGGGTCGTGTTTCGGTGACGCACGGCTCTCGACCGTCGCCTCTCCCGAGTCCGTAGGTGAGTTGCAGTGAGGGGACAAGACTATCCACCAATTGGGGAGAAAAAGCGGTAAAAAGTACCAAAAAAAGGTCATAACATTTTTTAAGAAGTGTCAAAGCTGTCAAGGCAAAGGGTGGCTACTTTGAAGAATCTAAAATATATTTTGATTTGTTTAACACATTTGTGGTCACTACATGATTCCATATGTGTTTCATAGTTGATGTCTTTACTATTATTCTACAATGTAGAAAAAAGTAAAAATAAAGAAACCCTGAAAATGAGTAGGTGTTCTAAAACCTTTGACTGGTAGTGTAGGTTTGGAAAGGGATCTGCGCTTGTTTTATTTGGAGCTTTCCCTCGGCAGTCTGAGACAAAACAAAGATATTTGATTCTGTTCTCTTACAGTTTGGATCACGGACATCTCTCCGACTGTCCCTTTGTTTTCAATGCTGCGACATCCTTCTGTAAGTCTTAGTGGGTGGATATGGGGCTTACACATCCTTAAACACACATTCACATGCACACACACACAAAAGGTATATGGTAAACACACCAAATCATAGCCACACACTTTCATAAAACCAACACACACACTGACACATACAGTATCTATTCATGCAACACCGCACACACACCCTTAGGAAAAAATAGACACCTCCTTTTGTCCTCTCTCCCAGTGCCCTCCACCTTCCTCTCTCTCTCAGAGGGAGTGTAAGCTGACAGTGTGCTACTGTGTGCTGGGGGGTGAAGAACAGGAGAGAGGAGCAGCAGTGTGAACATCCACTGTACGCCCACCTGTTCCTGTCAATACCTGATCCATGGCCAATCACTGCACTCACAGTAAACCATTTCCCTCTGTAGGATCCTTCCCCAGTCAATAGGGTGCTCACCCCCTCACCCCCCCCCCCCCCCCTCTTTCTCTCCTGTCCCCTAGCAGAGAGGGCTTCCAGGCAGGGGCCTGCGCGTGTGGCTTGATTGAAACCGGCCCTTGTGCGGAGACAGGGAGTTATATAATGTTGTGATGAAGAAGAGCATAACAGCTTTTAAATGGATGACTGCGGGTGGCTCTGCTGTTCCAGTGGGGGGAGCAGAGAGACAGGCTGAATGGACGTTGCCCCAAGCTAAGCATCTCCTAGATTGAGCTGTCTGTCTCGGGGAAATGCGTCTGAGTTAACACCTCGCCATCGCCCAACGCTCTGGGACAGACAAGACTGGACTTCCTTCTCTTCTCTCTTCTGGATCATTCTAATTATCCAGGAAAGGATGGTGGCGTTGGACTGATCACACACAGACTTCAAGAGACATACACACACTGAGACACACATACGCACACAATTTCTATCACGCACACATAAACTCATACACACACAATCATTTTATTATATTTTGCCTAATCATACAGGTATCTTACTGCCTGCCCTGAGCGACTAAAGTGAAATCATTTTATAATACCGTTGGATAGCCTATTTCGTTCAGCATTGAAAATAAGAACAGTCTTATTTTTAGCTTCTCATTCATATAGGGCCTATCTGTTGGGCTACTTAGATACCTTTTCAAATTCTACAAATTAGACTAATTGCTCGTGTAGAACCAACATTTGATACTTCTTGATTTGATAAGCTAATATTTTATATAAGGGGCATGATAGAATGCATTCTGAAAATATTCCGAACCCTTGACTTTTTCCACATTGTTACGATACATCTTTATTCTAATATTGCTTAAATAAAAACAAATTCTCAAAAGCGAAAACCGGTTTAGAAATGTTTATGTAAGAATTCAGACCGTTTGCTATGAGACTCAAATAGAGCTCAGGTGCATCCTGATTCCATTGATCATCCTTGAGATGTTTCTTCAAGTTGGAGTCCACCTGTGGTAAATTCAATTGATTGGACATGATTTGGAAAGGCAGACACCTGTCTATATAAGGTCCCACACTTGACAGTGCATGTCAGAGCAAAAACCCAGACTTGAGGTCGAAGGAGTTGTCTGCAAAGCTCCGAGACAGGCTTGTGTCGAGGCACATATCTGGAGAAGGGTACCAAAACATTTCTGCAGCATTGAAGGTTCCCAACACAGTGACCTCCATTGTTAAATGGAATAAGTTTGGAACCACCAAGCCTCTTCCTAGAGCTGGCTGCCCAGCCAAACTGAGCAATCGGGGAGAAAGGCCTTGGTCTGGGAGGTGACCAAGACCTCTATGGCACTCTGATGGAGCTCCAGAGTTGCGGAGATGGGAGAACCTTCCAGAAGGACAACCATCTCTGCAGTACTCCACCGATCACGCCTTTATGCTAGACTGGCCAGACGGAAGCCACTCCTCAGTAAAAGGCACATGACAGCCCGCTTGGATTTTGCCAAAAGTCACCAAAAGACTCAGACCATGAGAAACAAGATTCTCTGGTCTGATGAAACCAATATTGAACTCTTTGGCCTGAATGCCAAGTGTCACATCTGGAGGAAACCTGGCACGGTGAAGCATGGTGGTGGCAGCATCATGCTGTGCCGATGTTTTTCAGTGGCAGGGACTGGGAGACTAGTCAGGAGGGAAAGCTGAACAGAGCAAAGTACAGAAACATCCTTGATGAAGACCTGCTCCAGAGCACTCAGGACCTCAGACTGGGGCGCAGGTTCACCTTCCAACAGGACAACAACCCTAAGCACACAGCCAAGACAACACAGGAGTGGCTTCGGGCAAATCTCTGAATGTCCTCGAGTGGCCCAGCCAGAGCCCGGACTTGAACATCTCTGGCGAGACCTGAAAATAGCATTGCTCCCCATACAACCTGACAGAGCTTGAGGATTTGCAGTGAATAATGGAAGAAACTCCCCAAATACAGGTGTGCCAAGCTTGTAGCATCACACCCAAGAATACCAGAGGCTGTAGTCACTGCCAAAGGCGCTACAACAAAGTACTGAGTAAAGGGTCTGAATACTTATGTAAATTCTGTTTTTATACATTTGCAAAGAGTTCTAATCCGGCTTTTGCTTTGTCATTATGGGGTATTGTTTGTCGATTGAGGCAAAATAAAAACATTTAATACGTTTTAGTGCTAGTGCAGTGCTAGAGGCCTCACTACAGATCCAGGTTTGATCCCGGGCTGTGTTGCAGCCAGCCACAACCGGGTGACCCATGAGGCGGCGCACAATTGGCCCAGCGTCATCCGGTTTAGGGGAGGGTTTGGCCGGCTGGGATGTCCTTGTCCCATCAGGCTCTAGCGACTCCTTGTGACGGTCCAGGCGCATGAACACCGACTTTGGTCGCCAGGTGCACAGTGTTTCCTCTGAAAAATTGGTGTGGCTGGCTTCCGGGTTAAGCGAGCAGTGTGTCAAGAAGCAGTGCGGCTTGGCAGGGTCATGTGTCGGTGACGCTTGGCTCACAACGGTCACCTCTCCCGAGTCCGTACAGGAGTTGCAGCGATGGGACAAGACTAATTACCAATCGGATATCATGAAAATTGGGGAGGGAAAAAAAGGCTAAAAAGTACCGAAAAAAATAAAGCAATAAGGCTGTTATGTAACCAAATGCGGAAAAAGTCAAGGGGTCTGAATACTTTCCGAAAGCACTGCATCTCTTTAATTTGACTAATAAGTACACAAAAAGTTGGAAATATGTTTGATAAAAAAAAAAAATAAGCATTTCCCAAGCCAAAACTCTTTGCATCAGCCACAAGAACAGCCCTGTCTGCTGCAGTGAGCAGGGTTTGGTTTTACAGGCGAGTCGAGGAAACAGATGTCTGATATTCAACGATTAATTGCCCAGTGAAGGAGTTGAGTTTCAACCCCTAACGCAAGTCCCAGTCTTTATAAATTGCCCCTCCCTTTACGCTCTAGTTTAGAAGCCAAACGCAATAGAAGGGCACCTGGGCAGAGCGCCCGTGTTCCTTTGGACAGGCAAGTATTTCTACCGCCTTGTTTTATTTTAACTAGGCAAATCAGTTAAGAACAAATTCTTATTTTACAATGACAACCTTCCCTGGCCTAACCCAGACAATGGGCCAATTGTGCGCCGCCCTATTGGACTCCCGATCACGGCCGGTTGTGATACAGCCCGGGATCGAACCAGGGTCTGTAGTGTACACCTCTAGCACCGAGATGCAGTGCTTTAGACCGCTGCACCACTCGGGAGCAGTATATGGGGCCTTTACTAGGCCCTACACAACATGGAGATTAATGGAGACGCCAACAACATCAGGATCTGGGCCAAGGTGGAGAAGATGGCCAAAGACCACTTTTGCTGCTGCCCTATGTGCCAGCCAGAGCAATGGGGATGAGTGAGTGTTACTCACCTAGTCTAGACTGACAGTCTTTAGGTGACACAATTGCATAATGGTGTCATATCTGTAAGTTCTCAGATTACCGCTGCACTGTACACTGTGGATAGCAGCTGGTCAAAGTTATGATGTCTCCTTCATGCAGTGGTGTAAAGTACTTATAGTATTTTTACTTAAAGTACTACTTTTTTTGGGGGGGGTATCTGTACTTTATTTTTGACAACATTTACTTCACTACATTTGTAGAGAAAATAATGTACTTAACTCCATACATGGCACCCAAAAGCAGGACAGGAAAATGTCAAATTCACACTAAAAGAGAACATCCCTGGTCATCCCTATTGCCTTTGATCTGGCAGACTCACAAAAAAATGCTGTGGTTGTAAATTTTGTCTGAGTGTTGAGTGTTCACCTAGCTATAAGTACATTTTAAAAAAGAAATTAAAATGGTGCCGTCTGGGTCGCTCAATGCAACGAATTTGAAATCATTTATACTTTTAGTTTTGAAACTTAAGTATATTTTCCGCAACTACATTTACTTTTGATATTTAAAACCAAACACTTTTACTCAAGTAGTATTTTACAGAGTGACATAATTTTACTTGAGTCATTTCCTATTAAGGTATCTTTACTTTGAAAATTAGGTATGACCATTTTTCACCAATGCCTTCATGGGACATTAAGTGTTGTCACCCCCCCGAACACATATCTAGGTTAGTGTGAGTTACATGGCGTCAGAACATGCAGAGTTGTTGGAACTGGAACATTTTATCAGATCTCTGAGCAAGCTGTAACATTATACCATTATCATTCTTGAGGCCTTGGTGTCTAACTCTTGGTTATTGTATTCACTGGGGTGGTGGTTGAGGTTAAGTGCTGCACCTAGCCAAGGACTTCCTACCACAAAGGGGCAGCTATGGGGCCACATGCAGATCTGCAGCCACAAGTTGACATAGCCAATTGATTTCCAGCACTGAAGCGGGACGTGCAGGATCCCCAGTGCACAGCAGCAGCCAGCTGCCATAGACTATAGCTGCTCCAGACACTGACCTTGATGTAACCATATCCTCCATTGGAGAGCCTCAATTCCAAACTGAGCCCTTTTAGCAGGCCTGCTAAAACTATTACTGTCCACAGAGCCCAAAGTCACAGCGCATCTGTGTGTTAGTGACGCATACACTAGATCAAAATTTTGGGGTCCCTTAAAATGTGCTTTCCTTTCAAAATCAAGGACATGTTTGTCCATTAAAATAACATAAAATTGATTAGAAATACAGTGCAGACATTGTTAAATGTTGTAAATGACTATTGTAGCTAGAAACAGCAGATTTTTTTAGGGAATATCTACATAGGCGTACAGAGGCCCATTATCAGCAACCATCACTCCTGTGTTCCAATGGCACGTTGAGTTAGCTAATCCAAGTTTATCATTTTAAAAGGCTAATTGATCATTAGAAAACCCTTTTGCAATTATGTTAGCACAGCTGAAAACTGTTGTCCTGATTGAAGAAGCAATAAAACTGGCCTTCTTTAGACTAGTTGAGTATCAGGAGCGTCAGCATTTGTGGATTCGATTACAGGCTCAAAATGGCCAAGAAACAAAGAACTTTCTTCTGAAACTCATCAGTCTATTCTTGTTCTGAGAAATGAAGGCTATTCCATACGAGACATTGCCAAGAAACTGAAGATCTCATACAACGCTGTGTACTACTCACAGCACAGCGCAAACTGGCTCTAACCAGAATAGAGAGAGTGGGAGGCCCTGGTGCAAAACTGAGCAAGAGGACAAGTACATTTGAGTGTCTAGTTTGAGAAACAGACCTCACAAGTCCTCAACTGGCAGCTTCATTAAATAGTACCGGCAAAATACCAGTCTCAACGTCAACAGTGAAGGGGAGACTCTGGGATGCTGGCCTTCTAGGCAGAGTTGCAAAGAAAAAGCCATATCTCAGACTGGCCAATAAAAAGTAAAGATTAAGATGGGCAAGAACACAGACATTGGAACTCTGCCTAGAAGGCCAGCATCCCGGAGTCACCTCTTCACTGTTGACGTTGAGACTGATGTTTTGCAGGTACCATTTAATGAAGCTACCAGTTGAGGACTTGTGAGGGATCCGTTTCTCAAACTAGACACTCAAATGTACTTGTCCTCTTGCTCAGTTGTGCACCGGGGCCTCCCACTCCTATTTCTATTCTGGTTAAAGCCAGTTTGCGCTGTTCTGTGAAGGGAGTACACAGCATTGTACGAGATTCAGTTTCTCACATGGAATAGCCTTCATTTCTCAGAACAAGAATAGACTGACAAGTTTCAGAAGAAAGGTCTTTTTTTCTGGCCATTTTGAGCCTGTAATCAAACCAACAAATGTTGATGCTCCAGATACTCAACTAGTCTAAAAGCCAGTTTTATTGCTTCTTTAATCAGCACAACAGTTTTCAGCTGTGCTAACGTAATTGCAAAAGGGTTGTCTAATAATCAGCTAAATTTTTAAAATGAAACTTGAATGAGCTAACAAAGTGCCATTGGAACACAGGAGTGATGGTTGCTGATAATGGGCCTCTGTATGCCTGTGTAGATATTCCATAAAAAATCAGCCATTTCCAGCTACAAAAGTAATTTATAACAATGTCTACTCTGGATTTCTGATCAATTTGATGTTATTTTAAATGGACAAAAAAGTGTAAAAAAACAAGGACATTTCTAAGTGAGCACAAACGTTTGAACGGTAGTGTAGGTCCCGATTGACATTTTCCATGCACTTTCCTTGCAATGTTCCCGGCAAATTGATTCACATATGACAAATTTTTTTTTTTTAAGTTGCAGATAATTACTTTTTTTTACAAATTGTCATTTTTGCAAGCCGTTTCATCTCTGGACTGAGTAAAAAGATGGCGCCACAGGAGGCTGCATATGTTATTATCTTCGAGGACTGAATACACCTCAGTGGCTCAGTCTAAAACACAGAATCGAGTCACTACCTCCATGAGAAAGATGAGTGATTTACGGTGTGGGTATAATGCATAAATGTAATATATACATGAATATGAGTAAAACATTCACTCTCAATCTACAATGGACAGTGTAGCCTAATCCTGTGACCCAAATGACGTCAAGGCGTTGGTCTCACCAGTGCATGGGCCATTAGGAATTTTATATGACCTATAAAATCATTACAAAGCCGTATACATCAGGATTTATGGTAAAAACTCCGAGCCTTGGGGCCAAATATGCGGGTCATTGTTGATCAGATATCCCTCTAACAGCTTCTAAAGAACTTAGCGCGATCACTTTGTCTGAACTGAGGTCAGCCTCCCTGTGTTGGATGTTTTGGTTCGCAATCAGACAAAGTGTGCAGACGTTCAAAGACACTTGGACTCCGACAGGTTGTAAAGCCAAACCATAAATTCTGTTGACATTGCTAGGCCTCAGCGGTGCCCTGTATGCAGCAGATTCCAGTGATAATAAAGTCAATCAGTGGATATGGCCATTTGTTAGCCCAGCTCATAGCTGCAATTGGGTACTCGTGGCAGCTAGACCCGGGACATTCGGTAATTGAAAACGCAAATAGCTTTTCTCTAGTGTAAAGTTAACACCACAGGGGGAAAAAAAGAAAAGAAAAAGAAAAAAAAGAGGTGAACTCTACCTACCAACAAAGCTAATGTGCGTATATGTGTATGTGTGTGTGTGAGAGAGAGAAGAAAGAAGTGTTAAAGACAGCGGCCGGAGCTCACCGGTGTCCTGGCTGGACTTGGAATCCGAGAGGCTGACGGCCGAGGCGTCTCGTGACTGGTCGATGTTCACCTTATGCTTGTAGTGGTCCAGGGCTCCAGCAAGCCCAGCAGACGAATAGCCTGATGGACAGAGCCACAACATCAGAACATATGATAAACATCTCTATAGACAGAACATTAGACAGATCCGTGGACAAAGCCGGTGTAGTAAAATGTGATACGGTGAAACAAAGAGCATTTTCCACCTCATTCTTAACTAGGAGTGTAATTCTAAGGTGGGATTCAAGGAGTTACCACACCTAGGGTAATGTTAGTGTTGTGAATCTTGACAGCTGCATCTGGCGTCATACGAGACACTTTGTGCTGTCGCTTTGAGTTTAACCATTGCTTCTATGAAACTGTTGGGTGAAACCCAAATGGAGCCACGACGGAGAATGAAGAGTACCCCCTCCTTTTGCTCCATCTTGAGGAAGTTGAGCAGCACCTCCAGAAGAGAGGGGTATTTGTTTCAGGACTCCACCACGTATCCCGTGCTGGCAACCTGTTCGCCTGAAGTCCACAGTGCCACCTGGTGGAAAGGAAAAAGTGTTACCACACCGACAATGTCATCAAATACACTGCTCAAAAAAATAAAGGGAACACTTAAACAACACAATGTAACTCCAAGTCAATCACACTTCTGTGAAATCAAACTGTCCACTTAGGAAGCAACACTGATTGACAATAAATTTCACATGCTGTTGTGCAAATGGAATAGACAAAAGGTGGAAATTATAGGCAATTAGCAAGACACCCCCAAAAAAGGAGTGATTCTGCAGGTGGTGACCACAGACCACTTCTCAGTTCCTATGCTTCCTGCCTGATGTTTTGGTCACTTTTGAATGCTGGCGGTGCTCTCACTCTAGTGGTAGCATGAGACGGAGTCTACAACCCACACAAGTGGCTCAGGTAGTGCAGTTCATCCAGGATGGCACATCAATGCGAGCTGTGGCAAAAAGGTTTGCTGTGTCTGTCAGCGTAGTGTCCAGAGCATGGAGGCGCTACCAGGAGACAGGCCAGTACATCAGGAGACGTGGAGGAGGCCGTAGGAGGGCAACAACCCAGCAGCAGGACCGCTACCTCCGCCTTTGTGCAAAGAGGTGCACTGCCAGAGCCCTGCAAAATGACCATTCTGATGAACGCTTATATTTTTTAATTTAGCTAATAAAACATGATTTTAATTGTGAGCGAGAGTCACTCCTATTCCCATCAAAACATAGAATCCCAAAGCATAGTTTAGAATAGTTCAACAGTCTGACATTTGTAATTCAAGCCACATTGTGAAAAATTAACTTGGCTACCATCTGCTGGTGTGTTATTGAAATGGCTGGTCCACCACTGACACTCAGGAAGCAATAGCATCTTGGGTACTACACACAGAACTACACCTAAAACAGATCAAAACCTGTTGGTTTCTTCTGAAGCATCTTTTGTCTCTTTGATACATCTTGTGCAGAAATACACAAAACACCTGCAGATAAAAGTTGTTTCTGTAAATTAAAATGTGTTCTCAGTCAACTAACCTGGTGAATGGGTTCCATTACTCAAATAAAACAAGGCACGGTTGCATTAACTGGATGAGCATCAACGGTGGCGTCCGATGGTGCAGATGGCCAGCTCAAGGATCTCAAGAGACCTCACCATTCAGCATCAGCACCTGCAGGTTCTCCACCTGTGCCAGGTGGACATCGAAGTGCTCGTCCAGAGACAGTAGTGGATGTCTGGGTCTGAGACAGAAAGAGAGTCAGAAAAGGTTGACATTGTCTACACGGTGGGTGATATCATCGGTAATCGCTAGTGTGATTCTGTCTGCCGTACAATAAAATGTCATAATGTTCGGTTTTGTGACAAACAAAGACACTTTCAAAACAGAAGCTAACCCAGGAGTGCCTAGTCATTTTGGAAATTTGACCCTAACATGATCATCATCATTCTCATAATTAACACAGCCTCCCTTACTTCCTGAGTTGGTTTGACTGGACAATTAAGTTTTGTTGTACTGTAGGCATTGCACCGTTATTTGAATATTAGAATAGCCAACGTTAATATTTTAATACATGTGTGAGTATTCATTATACAGTAGGCCTATTTGAATACTGCATTTTTTTTTTCTTAATTAAAATTGTGGTATCGTTACATACAATGACATTTCAAATGATTAATTTAATAAAACCTACTTCTGAAGTACACCCCATAAAAAAACTGGCAGACTGTAGCCTTCATGTGTGTTGCTTGTTGTTTATGTAGGCCAATCAAAGCAACAAATAGGCTCAATGTGTAGCAAGTGCAGTGACAGTTTACTAATGCAATGCAAGATGGAATAAAATGACAGAATTTACTTTTTTAACAAAATGAGAAGGAGTAGGCTAAAACAGACAACTAACAGATAGGCTGTTTTATCTGGGGTTGGGGAGAAAGTGCAGCATGTAGTCTCAATGACCCTAGCTAGCTATAACTGGCTAGCTTATCTAGCTAGCTTCTCTATGTTACTCCAGTCAAGACAGGCAGTCATATGGGATGACAAATAACATTGTGACTGCTATGTCATGACGTTGGCCTGGGGGTAGGTTTATGACAGTCATAAATACCTCTCCACCCCTACTGATGTGACATTTGAAAGTCCCTTGGTTAACATAGAGATTCTGGGAACATCAGAAGTTGGGGGGAAATTAACAATATTTTGGTAATCTGACCAGTTGAACATATGGGTTGGTACTTAATGAATATGATGTCAGTTCGGTTGTCATCTGAGACATTCTCATCAATGATAGGATGACCTAAACTCTACAGTGGAAAGTCTACACATTAGAGTTATCAGATTCACATGGAATTGTTGGGCAATTTAAATGTTTGAATATAAAATTATTGGTGAAAAGATTAAATGTAATTTTAGCTTCCAAATGAGAGATTTGGGTTTTCATAAGGTTAGGGCTCTGCTCAATCAGTGGCCCGCCCCTGTGAAGAGACATGGGTTATAAAACTATGAAGACACACCCTTCTCCCTCCACTATATAAAGCCTTGACGAAAATGTAACCTCCTGTACCGAGGATGTGAGGACGACGGTCCATACGTTAAAAGGACTAACATGTCAACTGTTCCGGGTACATTAGGATGACGAACCGATGTCAGAATGGTTCAGATGTCAACTACAGAACTAAGACAACCTCAGCGTGAGCTTTGGTTATGAATGGTATGAACTTTACATTCTTATTCACTACAGAAGTGATACCTCCTAGTCGTTGAGTTAGCAACAGCAGCTGCAAACGTGGGCTAGGAAAGAACAGACAGAGTATCCCGTCTACCACACAACGACGTTACTACAACGTATCCAATTACCAGCAGATATTCTTCAAAGCAACACGGCCTTCCATCTACCACCAACCTACCGAAGCGCAGCTCAGAGTAAATATTTATTGCATTTTACTTTTCCAAATAGGTGGTAATTTAGAATGCATAAGATACTGTATTTACGATAGCATGGCTTCTCCCTTTGTTCCTCAAGTCTTCCCGCTCTTCACTCAAACCCAGCCCCCTTTTCTTTTGTGTAACCAGCTGTCATATCAGTTCCATCCGCTAGGGACGTTTTCCTTTATGACGTAATTTGTAATCAAGGTATGATTCATTCTGTGTATATGTAATTCTGTGTGATTAGTTAGGTATTTAGTAAATAAATAATTAAACCCAATTTTGTATTGCTGATTCAACTTGTTAGCCAGGGTTCGTGAAGATAACCAAGAATTTACAACTTTCAGATGAGACTGAAATAAGGTGACGATTAATATTGACTGCTATTGATATAAATTATTACTAGGTCTTTAAGAGTTTATTTGGAAGATAACAGCTCTATAAATATTCGTTCGTGGTGCCCCGACTTTCTAGTTATGTACATTTACATGATTAGCTCAATCAGGTAATATTAATTACGGAGAAAGGATTTAATAGAATAGCATGTAATATCACTTAATCCGGCATAGCCAAAGACACGACAGCTACAAGGAAGATAGGTACTCCAGAAGTTTAGTTCACCTCCATTTTCGCTCAGCTGCCCGCAGCCCTGTTCTGTAAGCTCGAAATGAGTCACTCAGCCACGGAGCAGAACAGGAGGGCCAAACGGGCCGGGAGGAAAGGGGACAGTGCTAGTCATAGGATGCGGAAAGGGAGGAGAGTAGGGTCAAAAAGGCAGAATCAGGAGACAGGAGGGAATAGGATTTAGCAGAAGGGAAATATGATAAAATAAAAGAGGAGTAGTGGGAGAGAGGGAGCAAAGATTGTGACAGTGCATTACCATCTGGGTAGGTGCTGAGTGGTTAGGGTTGGAGGAAAGGAAGACAGAAAAGGTAGTAGTGATCAGAGACCTGGAGGGGGGGGGGGGGGGGGTTGTGCAGTGAGATTAGTATGTGAGCAGCCTCTAGTAAAGATTAGGTCAAGTGTATTGCCTGCCTTGTGAGTTGGAGAGGATTGGGAAAGTGTGAGGTCAAAAGAGGCAAGAGAGGAAAGAGAGAGTTGGGAAGGCAGACGTCGGGAAGTTAAGTCACGAAGTACAAAGAGCGGTGTGCCATCATCAGGAAATAAGGTTATCAAGGTGTCAAGCTCATTGAGGAACACTCCAAGGGCACCTGGTGGGCAATAGATGATAATGTTAAGCTTGAGTGGACAAGTGACCGTATGGAATTCAAATGAGGAGATGGACAGTGTCACCACCGCGACGACCAGATGCTCTCAGACTATGAGAGAAAACAGTCGGATGAAAGAGCAGCTGGACTAGCAGTGTTCCCTGGGGTGATCCATCTCCACCAGGGCAAAAAGTCAAGGGACTGAAGGGCAGCATAGGCTGAGATGAACTCAGTGTTCCCTGGGGTGATCCATGTCTCCATCAGGGCAAAAAAAGGACTGAAGGCTGAGATGAACTCTGCGTTCTTGACCTCAGATCGGCAGTTCCAAACGCTGCCAGAGACACGGAATTGGGCACGCAGGCTACACTAAATTAGAAGGTTTGCAGCCAAGGGGTGGGGAGCGTCTGTAAAACCTACAGGGAGAGGAGCGAACTGGGATAGAAAACACACACACACACAGTTGACAAGAGAGCAAAATGAGATAGATCTAAAATTAATTATGTGTGTAGTTTTAGTCAGAGTTAGGGTAAAACATTATATCTGTACAATATATCTTTATAGTATCTTAAACACAGACTGTCTGAGCAAAGTTCGGTGCCGACCTTGGCTAGGGGCCACTGAGAGATTTGGGAGAGGGCAGGGAGTACTTCTCACGGCCCCCCTAATCTTGGGGGAGGACAGGGAGTGCTTCACACTGGGTAGTGATACAGTATGTGCGCAGGATACCTACTGTTCGTGTGAATGTATGTGCGTATGATATCTACTGTTTGTGTGGAAGTATGTCGGCCGCTATAAAATGGATGTCTTTGTATTGTGGACTTCAGAACGTTCTCGTGAATAAACTGTACTAACCTTTTGCATAAGTTGAGTCTTTGACTAATTATTATTAAACCCATGGTCTTACAAACCTTGGGGATTGGTTCAAAGCTATTGATTGATTGTTATTATCATTGGGATTGAAAATTCTCGTGACACTAACACCAATTGATAATTGCAGAGCAGGAAAGCACAAGTCCCTGTACTAATAGCTGATTGCCTAATAGAGGAGAAACCACTCCCCTTCCAATACAACCACTGATTACCAAAACAAGTCACAAATGTCCCTGCATCTTGATCCTGGTTGATGTGTCAACAACAATCTGTAAGTTATGAGCAGTCAGCAGTTCACACACCAAGTAGACCGCAAGCATTTGGCCTCCCTTGATAAAACAATTATAAAATAATTAGCCAATCAGCGTTGAGCTGAGCTCAACTGTGGGTTGTCCTGGTGCAGCAAAACGCCCCCCAAGAGAGGCCAGTTTGGTCCGAAGCCAAATCCAATCAATCACTTCCTTTGCATAACTTCATTTTCAGAAAAACGTGTCTGTTTCTGGTCTGATTGTGTTGATGTCCTGCAGTAGCTAGTTTGCTAAATTGACCCTTTCCTAAGCCATGGATGGAGATGGGGATTTAGACTTGTGGTTTTGACCTAATTCGCTGTACAGGCCAATGATTATTACGCCGATTCTGATCTAACCATAAACGAATATGTCGTACCACTTGCCAGAGACGATTGAAGTTCAATATGTAGCCTAGTAGACTCACATTAACTAGCTAGCTGGCTAACTTAGCTGGTTCATTGTTGCCTATAAATGGAAGTCCGGCTAGCGAGCTTTTAGCTAGGTAGCCTATGACAACAAAAACTTAAAGTGTACTGTATAAAAGAGCCATATACCGTTTTGCTAACATGAAAGAGAGGTGGTTGGCATTGGCGTTCAACTAGTCTACAAGCAGGGTGAGTCAACATTTCTTATTTTACTTATTTAACGGATGTGAAATGGCTAGCTAGTTAGCGGGTACGCGCTAATAGCGTTTCAATCAGTTACGTCACTTGCTCTGAAACCTAGAAGTAGTGGTTCCCCTTGCTCTGCAAGGGCCGCGGCTTTTGTGGAGCGATGGGTAACGATGCTTCGTGGGTGACTGTTGTTGATGTGTGCAGAGGGTCCCTGGTTCGCGCCCGAGGTCGGGGCGAGGGGACGTACTAAAGTTATACTGTTACATTGATGCTGTTGACCCGGATCACTGGTTGCTGCGGAAAAGGAGGAGGTTGAAAGGGGGGTGAGTGTAATGGATGTGAAATGGCTAGCTAGTTAGCGGGTACGCGCTAATAGCGTTTCAATCAGTTACGTCACTTGCTCTGAAACCTAGAAGTAGTGGTTCCCCTTGCTCTGCAAGGGCCGCGGCTTTTGTGGAGCGATGGGTAACGACGCTTCGTTGGCGACCGTTGTTGATGTGTGCAGAGGGTCCCTGGTTCGCGTCGGGGTGAGGGGACGTACTAAAGTTATACTGTTACACTTACTTATATTCTTATGCCTGCACGCACACAAACACACACACACACAGAAATCAGTACCATGGACAGCCACATGATATTTGATTGGACCAAATCGTTTTTGGGATCTTTAAGATCATTTTCAGTGTATTAAACTAAGCATACAGTACATAGCCTTGTTGATTTGATGTTGAACTGTTTAAGTTGAAATGGTGCTGGAACAGCAGAGGCAGGGCTCCTGTCGTCTTTGTGCTGACTTGCGGTAACTCCATGGTTCTAGATCAGTAGTTGTTTAGTAAACTGTCAAAAACATGAACTTCCTTGACCATGCTGCAGGTAAAATACAGTAGCTGTTCCTATGCAATATTTGCTTTGTGGATTTCACCAGACAGATGTTGCTCTCTGGTTTTGTGATGAAGCAAACATATATGTAGTTGAATTTATTCCGCCACTGGGTGACTGTTCGCCTTTTGTTGTCACGAGCTTATTGTATATGGCGTATGAACGAATGAGTTATAGAGCGAACAATGCAATAATCACAACATAGGTTCTCATATGGCTTTTTTGCTGGCATTTCTTCCTCAGTGATTTTACCCACGCACCGCTACTCCCGTCTCTCTCCCCGCTACTCCCATCTCTCTCCCTGTCTGCTTGCTCCCATTTCACACACATCGGCCCCTCCACAACTGCAGCATCAGAGCGCCAGCCGCTCTCCCTCGCACAGCAGTGCTCAAGTAAAAAACATGCGTTTAAAAAAACCACATGTATTTCGAATATCCGGATATCAAACAAAAATTCAGAATACTATAGTAAAATTATTTAAAACCGCCATCCCTACTGTACTGTACTGTACTGCAATGTAATGTATTCCTACAGTGAGGGGGAAAAGTATTTGATCCCCTGCTGATTTTGTATGTTCGCCCACTGACAAAGAAATTATCAGTCTATAATTTTAATGGTAGGTTTATTTGAACAGTGAGAGACAGAATAACAACAAAAAAATCCAGAAAAACACATGTCAAAAATGTTATAAATGTATTTGCATTTTAATGAGGGAAATAAGTATAAAATAAAATCGGTATTTCCCCCCATGTGCAGTTGCAAACCGTAGTCTGGCTTTTTTATGGCGGTTTTAGAGCAGTGGCTTCTTCCTTGCTGAGCGGCCTTTCAGGTTATGTCGATATATGACTCGTTTTACTGTGGATATAGATACCTTTGTACCTGTACCAGCATCTTCACAAGGTCCTTTGCTGTTGTTCTGGGATTGATTTGCACTTTCGCACCAAAGTACTTTCATCTCTAGGAGACAGAACGCCTCTTCTTCCTGAGCGGTATGACGGCTGCGTGGTCCCATGGTGTTTATACTTGCGTACTATTGTTTGTACAGATAAACTTGGTACCTTCAGGAGTTTGGAAATTGCTCCCAAGGATGAACCAGACTTTTTTCTGAAGTCTTGGCTGATTTCTTTTGATTTTCCCATGATGTCAAGGAAAGAGGAACTGAGTTTGAAGGTAGGCCTTGAAATACATCCACAGGTACACCTCCAATTGACTCAAATTATGTCAATTAGTCTATCAGAAGCTTGTAAAGCCATGATGACATTTTCTGGAATATTCCAAGCTGTTTAAAGGCACAGTGTCACGCCCTGACTTTAGTTCCTTTTTTATGTCTCTATTTTGGTTTGGTCAGGGTGTGAGTTGGGGTGGGCATTCTTTGTTTTGTTCTATGTTTTGTATTTCTAGGTGTTTGGCCTGGTGTGGTTCTCAATCAGAGGCAGCTGTCTATCGTTGTGTCTGATTGAGAACCTAGGTAGCCTCATTCCCACCTGTGCTTGGTGGGTAGTTGTTTCCTGTTGTGTGTCTGCACCAGCCAGAACTGTTTCGGTCGTTATTCTTTGTTATTTTTATTATTTCAGTGTTCATTTAATAAATATGGACACGTACCACGCTGCACCTCGGTCCTCTCCTTCCAACAGCCGTTACACTAAGTTGACTGTGTGTATGTAAACTTCTGACCCACTGGAATTGTGATGCAGTGAAATAATCTGTCTGTAAACAATTGATGGAAAAATTACTTGTGTCATGCACAAAGTAGATGTCCTAACCGACTTGCCAAAACTATAGTTTGTAAACAAGAAATGTATGGAGTAGTTGAAAAACAAGTCTTAATGACTCCAACCTAAGTGTATGTAAACTTCCGACTTCAACTGTACATGTACAAAATACCTCAACTAACCCGTACCCCCACACACTGACTTTGTACCGGTGCCCCCTGTATATTGTTATTCCTCATTATCGTTATTCTTATTCTGTTACTTGTTATTATTACTTTTTATTTTAGAGAGGAATGGGAGATTCGATATAGGCCGATAGTTTTTTACATTTTCTGGTTCAAGGTTGGGCTTTTTCAGAGAGGCTTTATTACTGCCACTTTTAGTGAGTTTGGTACACGTCCGGTGGATAGAAAGCCGTTTATTATGTTCAACATAGGAGGGCCAAGCACAGGAAGCAGCTCTTTCAGTAGTTTAGTTGGAATAGGGTCCAGTATGCAGCTTGAAGGTTTAGAGGCCATGAGTATTTTCATCATTGTGTGAAGAGATATAGTACTAAAACACTTGAGTGTCTCCCTTGATCCTAGGTCCTGGCAGAGTTGTGCAGACTCAGGACAACTGAGCTTTGGAGGAATACGCACATTTAAAGAGGAGTCCGTAATTTGCTTTCTAATGATCATGATCATTTCCTCAAAGAAGTTCATGAATTTATTACTGCTTGTCACGCCCTGACCATAGAGAGCTTTTTATTCTCTATGTTGGTTAGGTCGGGGTGTGACTAGGGTGGGTTATCTAGGTGATTTATATATCTATGTTGGCCTGGTATGGTTCCCAATCAGAGGCAGCTGTTTATCGTTGTCTCTGATTGGGGATCATATTTAGGCAGCCATTTCCCCATTGTGCTTTGTGGGATCTTGACTATGTATAGTTGCCTGTGAGCACTATTGTAGCGTCACGTTTCTTTCTCCACTCCTTATAACGATCGTGACACTGCTGAAGTGAAAGCCATCCTCTCTTGGGGAATGCTGCTTTTTAGTTAGCTTTGCGACAGTATCAAAAATACTTTTTGGATTGTTCTTATTTTCCTCAATTAAATTGGAACAATAGGATGATCGAGGAGCAGTGAGGGCTCTTCGATACTGCACGGTACTGTCTTTCTAAGCTAGTCGGAAGACTTCCAGTTTGGCGTGGCGCCATTTCCGTTCCAATTTTCTGGAAGCTTGCTTCAGAGCTCGGGTATTTTGTGTATACCAGGGAGCTAGTTTTTTATGACAATTCTTTTTCGTTTTTAGGGGTGCGACTGCATCTAGGGTATTGCGCAAGGTTAAATTGAGTTTGACAGTTAGGTGGTTAACTGATTTTTGTCCTCTGACGTCCTTGGGTAGGCAGAGGGAGTCTGGAAGGGCATCAAGGAATCTTTGGGTTGTCTGAGAATTTATAGCATGACTTTTGATGATCCTTGGTTGAGGTCATGCCGTGTTGCTGGACCAAACTCGTTATGGCACCTTGATGGAAACCACAAACTGATAAGGTAGATGTATCTTTGTGATAGACACAATTATCTACATCACTGGTGAGCAGTTGTACATTGTAACATCTCAGATTGTTCATCAACAACTTGTTCATCAACAACTAACAGTTCAGTAAGCAATGGCCCTTGATACCATATGTCACTCATGTGGATAATAATTGGTTTATTCTGTTTCTGCTACTTCTGTGATTGATAGAATATGTGCTTCGTGAAATTAACAAACATGCTTATATTGAGGACACACGGTGGCAAAAACAGTTGGAGCGAAGTATTTGTGCCTAAGTAAGAACAACAGGAGAGTCTGTCCCCTTGACTCATCAAGATAAACGTGGTTATTTTTCCAATTGAAGCAGATATTGTAATCACACATCTTCCGCTGCAGGAAACAGTCTAGAACAAGCCCTTGTTGTAGCCTTTAGAGGTCTAACGGAAGTACTTATAGTTGGGATCCGCGGTAGACTGTTCATTAACATTGTTCCACATTTAGGATGTTAATTTAATCTTTGGTCTGCTGCTTTGTTAAATACTGCAGGAACCTGATGCAGCGTTTAAGTGGTAAAGGAGGATGGTGATGTTTGTATATTTAATGTGTCTTCAGCTTTTGTATCAACCAGTGCTGTATTTTCTGATTGAAGTGGAGGACAGTCATACATGGTGGCATTGATGGGTACAGCCGTCTCGTTGTTTCTCCGTGCTTCCAGCAACAATCGCAGCAGTACCGTAATGGATTGCTTCGTGAATGCTGTCTCCAGATATGGCGTTCCCTCCAGTTAGGACGGACCACGTAGGAGAAAACAGCACTGTCTGCTTGTTGGATGTAATACATATTGAAAATATGATAAAAAAAATAGAGCTACATGCATCCTTAAAATGTCTTCTTGACCCACACATTGATTACATTCTATAGTGAGTGATGCATGAGGCTACATTTGTTTTCTGTAAATGATTTCCAGAACGCAATCACATTGTTTGACAGCTTTATTGGTTTCTCCAGGTTTTTGAAATGTATAAGCCTTTAAATGACCTTTTACAGACTACTTCTGTAAACGAGGCTACACTTGTGGCAGCACCTATTCCTGTGGCACCCCATCTTCTGCACCACTTCTTGTGGTCCCCCTCCACCTATACCACTTCCCGTGGCCTCCCCTCCACCATTTCGAGGCTTATCGTCCACCTTCACCACACTCTTCTGTTGATGTTGGTGATGACAATGAGTAAGTCATCCCTGTAAATAATTGTGTTGTTTTTACAGATGAATTGTGGGAAGTATCTGATCTTTGTTATTCTGAATGTCTCTTTTAGTGTTGACCTCCAAACACTGCTGAAGTTAATGAGATGCCAACCAAATTAATGTGATGAGGGACAACGTTTATGATTGTGCAATGAGAGGCTTTAAGAGAGCCCGCTTTAATCCAGAGGCAAAAATAGACATGGTTTTTAGGGATGCTGACGGAAAAGGGGCAGCTGGTGAGGGTGGTCCCTCAAGAGAATTTCTCCGGCTGCTAATGAGGGCCATCCATTCCTCTGCAATATTTGAGAGACCTGATTGGCAAAAATGCCTTTCTTGCAGCTCTCAAGGTGAGTTACACTTTTACACCAACAAAGACACGTTTGTTTATGGCAATATACATGCCTATATAAGACAATTGATTTTTGTATGTAATGTGTCCTTTTTTTACTGTTTGTCTTCTGTGTGACAGCACTCTATGATGGTGTATACAAGCAGGTGGGCCACATGATTGCTGTCTGTCTGGTACATGGGGGTGTAGAGACACATTTTTTCAGAGAGGCTATACAGGCAAGTGTGTGGCCTACAGCCTCCTGTGCCAGAACTGAAATAAATTGCGGAATATGACTTCAGAGAGAATTTGGAGAAGCTATCTAACTTTATACTGTGATGGATGTTATGTTACTGTTAGTTTGCACTAAGTTTGCAAAAAAATTGGGTTGTAGTTCATGAGAACTTTTCCACATGGATTTGGTTTATTTTTGTTGGCAGTCAATCTTTAAGGGTAGTGATAATCAGTTTATTGTTTTGCTAATTTGTCCCAAAACATATTTCAATAAACAATCTAAGATCCAGTTAGCACAAACTGTTGACGAGGCACAGGAAGTGGTCATGTTGGGTCCAGTGCGATACATTCGCACATGGAGAGGGATGCCCTGGTGGAGTCAGCCACAAAGTTCTACTTAGAAAGCAGGATACGGGATGCTCTTGAGTAGTGAGTTTCCATATATCTAAGGAATCAAGTTTAGTTAAATTCTTCAGGGCAAATTCATAGACTTTTTTTGACTTTATAGATTCAAAGAGGTCTCCTGCCTTACATGAATAGACACTCAAGCCTCTTCAGAGAGGTTTTCATCTACGCTGAGAAACCTCTTTTGGCCAAAGACATAGCTTCTCTCCTCAAAGCAGAGCGTTCCCCACCTGGTACCAATCAAAGAGCAATAGAGAGTAGAGAAATATGTTTCTGGAGGGACTGACTTCTGGAGGTGGAAGGTTAGATGCAAAACCATGATCATTGAAATAACACAGCCCACGTCAGTAAAACCTCACTTAATCACTCTCACAACTGTGGGACAGCATTTTATAGCCTTATTCTTCCATGGGCCCCCTAAGAATGTAATATATAAATTAAATCCCAAACTACTTTCACTTAGAGTATTGTGTTCTCCAACAAGTGTTATTTAGGGACTTTAATGTCCCCCCTTTCCTTTTTTCAGGGGGGAACACATACCCTTTAACCATGGAGAAGGTTTCATTTTCACTTCGAGGGGGCTTCAGCATTCCTAGGCTGGGATTGCCAGCGGAGCCACAGCTACAGTTCTCTCTGCTACCGCACGGCAAGCGGTACCGGAGCACCAAGTCTAGGTCCAAGAGGCTTCTAAACAGATTCCACCCCCAAGCCATAAGACTACTGAACATCTAATCAAATGGCTACCCAGACTATTTGCTGCTACTCTATCTATGCATAGTCACTTTAATATCTCTACCTACGTGTATATATTACTGACTGCACTCAGCATTGGCGGAATACAAAGTGAAAAAGTAGTGAATTGGCACATTGCAATGCGGTGGTGTGATATGAATGATGTGTTGTTCGAATTACGTCCTGTGCCTCCTCCCCGCACTCGCCCTGAGGTACTTGTCATCAGCCCGGTGCCACCTGTACTGGCCCCACGCATTCGGCCTCCAGTGCGCCTCCCCAGTCCAGAGCTTCCGGCGACAGTATCATACTTAGGCAGGCTGTTTTCCACCTTAGTTTTTGGGATCTTGATTTTCTTAGTTGCTGTATAGCCTGCAGAACTTTATGTTCGTCTTGTATTTTGTTGGGTTTTGGTGTTCATTTTATATAAAAGTAAGATGTTCGGCTATCACGCTGCACCTTGGTCTCATTCCAACAACGGACGTAACACATAGATTGTTTGTAGTTCATAACATTGACACAACTGACAGGTGTTGCTTGACTGTAAATTGGGATACATGTTTTAATAACATTGGATATTTGAGGACATGTTGCATACCTTGTCGTGTTGTGAATGCATGCCAACCAGGTGAGAATCACCTTAATGAATTGATACTTGATGTATCAGGTCTTCTCTGCTGCTTTATCAGCCTCCCCCTTGCTCACTCCAAGCTCCTCTTCATGGTTCCCTTCTGCAAGACACAATTGTGTGAAAATAAAGTGGAACGAATGGGAACCCTATTCATTTGAAGCAGTTCTGGGTATATGCCTGAAGGTATTTTAACATAAGCTTCGATGGAATATATTCAAAAAGTGAACGTGCACATTAAAGTCTACTCTGTTCGAAAGCTGACATGTAACGTTAGATGTTAGCAAAGGTTTTACAAGGTTGTCACTTGCTTTGTGGGCTTTTCTGTCTTCATGCCAATCGCGAGCTAGCGTGGCTAACGCTATCATTTAAATGAAAGCCAGTCAGGCTGAAGAAGTTGCCTACCTTAAGTTGTTTTGCATAAATACAAGGCTTTGGGCTAAAAACGTAACTCAAAAACATGTCCTGCTTCAGTACTATCCGATAAGTCACATTTAGGTAGCTTGTCTTCCTTAAGTCAATGATAACGCAAAATAAAGACAATAGTCCAAAAATCAAGAACTACCAGGGTTTTGAGCATCTCCTTTGTCTAGTCTATGTATGCCTGGCCCTGCATGCAAGCAACAATCTTGCTAGTATGTAAGTTAATTTACCTTGATAGTATTAACACAGTCCAATGTGTTTCCGTGGCTGTTATAGTTTACATGTTTTTCAGCAGGGCTTTTAGTAAAACAGAAGACGGTGCCATTCACTGCATCTAGCAGTATGACCGGGCAAAGTTTGAGGCTAACTATATGATATAATATGGCCGGGGTTCGAGGCTACCGACGTTAGCTAAATTAGCTAGCAAAATATCTGACTTAGCTTATGCTAAGCACTGCTGATCCTGGTGCTAGATTAATGTTAGCTGAATTTTATAGCCAGTGACTGAGTAAATGGTCTGAATACTTATGTACATATTTCAGTTGTTTATTTTGGTATTGTGTGTATAAAAAATACAATTTATTCCATTTTAGGCTGTAATGTAACGATGTGGAAAAAGTCAAGGGGTCTGAATACTTTCCAAATATACCATATAACCACGGTGGCATTGTGCATTATTTATTGTGAGCTGCACAGTGAGGATATCACTTAAATGTTGCGGTATGTAGAGCACCAAGCAAATGGACTTTTCACAACTCATATACCGTCAAAATTTCTGTCACGTATACTCCCTCTCCGGCCTCTAGGTCATCAGGCTGCTGATTATCCCACACACCTGGCACCATCGTCAAGCGCACCAGCGCCTCATGACACTCACCTGGACTCCATCACCTCCTTGATTATCTTCCCTATATCTGTCACTCCCCTTGGTTCTTTCCTCAGGTGTTATTGACTCTGTTTCCTGTCGGTGCGTTGTTTGTGTTTCGTGTTCATTGTTTTGTTGATTTAAACACTCACTCCCTGTACTTGACTCTCAGCGCACTCGTTAGCATTTCACTGAATGACAATATGGTGATGACATATAGGAATAAACCAAAATCACTCCTGTTAAATAAATAACCTGCTTTTATATAGACCTTTGCATACCTTTCGTCAGTTAATATCACAACTCAAGTCTTTGTTTCCAAAGGACCCATAGTTGAATCGGTTCAAACTTCTCCAGCTGCACAAACCTTCCTCGTGTGTAAAGTCATCACTCACAAGATGTTTCAAAGGGAGAAATAATAATACATACACATACATACTGTCAGGTATGTTTTACTCCAGAGGTATTGCTAAAGAGCAATTCGAACAACACATCATTCATATCACACCACCGCATTGCAATGTGCCAGTTCACTACTTTTTCACTTTGTATTCCGCCAATGCTGAGTGCAGTCAGTCTACAAAGAAACACACTCATAAAAAACTGACATTGGAGCAAAGAGAGACCAGCTACAAAAGGGGCTATGAAAATGTATTCCCTGAGTTGACTGCTTGTTAATGCCTATGTACTTTCTGGGGTGTTTGTGTTGAAATATTTGTGGGACAAGGAGTGCTGTCAAAAGACAACTGGTGGTGGAGAGAACATGATTCTTCATGTGATTTGGAAAAAGTTCTCAGCCTAAATAGATGTTCCTCGTTTGGCTACAGACATTCCTGCTGACAGTGTAGGTCACTGTAGTATCTTTTTTATGGTGGGCTGTAGTTTTCCCTTTTTTTAAACATATAAAACATACATATACAGATGCACACAAACATCCACAACATCACTGCTGCCTAGACCCACCTGCTCACATCTCCAGGGCCCGCATCTCTCTACGCCACATAGCCTCAAACTGCACCATCTTGTTTCTCTCTTTCAACATTTAGATAATAAAGCATTTGACCTTTCCATTGTGTTAACAATGGTTGATTTTCAGCTTAAGTAGACGTTTTTTCAAGATGATTGACGAAAAAAGTATTGTCCAACCCATCGGGTATCTCACCTCATATGCCATATCTTGAAATATACAGACAGATGGATTAAAAGTACATTTACATTGTAATACTTCTGACAGCCAAGTTTCTAACTCTGGCCATAACATTTGGACATTAGTTTCCCCATTGTGCTGTAAGTGTTAGAAAACGTATAAGGGCAAAAGGTTTTCCTAACCATGTGACCTGACCAGGAAAAACCCTGGCTGTAGCTATAACTATCAGACTTTTTCCAGAGGTTATTCAGGAACATTGTCCTCTGCTGTCTACCTTCTATTTTGCAGATGTGAAAATAAAAAAAGCACTATAAAGATGACAACATTAATTGAATTCCATATTACATTTTAGTTATCTTTTCATCAATCTATGTGCAGGCTGCCCCGTGTTGGCATACAGTTGTACTTTTTGATCTTAGGTGTGCAATTCAGGTCACACGCATGGCTGCAGCTGGTGATAATTACCTGTGCTCAGTTCTTCATCTATCAGATACGATCAGTGTTGCCAACTTAGTGACTTTGTCGCTATATTTAGCGAGTATTCAGACCCCTCTAGCGACACATTTAAAAAAAAAAATGCGACAAATCTAGCGACTTTTTCTGGTGTTAATGGAGACTGACGTTAAAGCACGTATCGTTCAATTGAAAAGTAGCCTTATCTATCTGCAAAAGGAGTCACTTTACCAACATGAGAACGAACTAAAAGGGAGTTCTTGGTTTTATCCATTGAGTTACAGCAAAGTAAATTGTGTGCAGAATTGGGATGTGGCCATTGGCATAGATATTTAATTAAATAAAACAGCAAACACTGCTTGCACTCCCTTTTCAGAATGCGTCCTTGGATTGGGATGGATAATAGGCATTCAGAAAAAGGGTAGGCCCAAGGGTTTATTAAGGTGCTAAATTAGTAGTCCTAGTGCAAAATTGTGTTTTGTTATGGCAAAGAAGGGTACAATCAAACTATAGGCCTATCATGCTGCGTTCTGTTCGTTCCTGATGTTGACATTTTAATTGTGAATAGGCTTACTTTCAAGATTTACACAAAACGGGGAAGGGCAGCAGAAATACGAGGTAAACCATGAACAAATCTCTACCAATATCCTATTTTCGAGAGCGCATCGTAAACCTGACATTTTCCTCGTATAGATTGACGGGTAGGCTATTTAAAATGACAATTTGTGAAGCGTGGAAATGTACGCAGTGACCCATTCCTAACAAAAGGGACATAATGGTAGCATTTACAGTTGTTGATCATGGGAAATCTTTAAAAAGATCCATAATATGATTGCTTAGGAAAGGTCTACTTTATTGCCAGTTCTGGACTGTTTCTAAATGTTTATTTTACTATTTGTTTAGATTAGGCTATGGCTATAACTAAACAATTTAGGCATAGACTACTTCATTGTCACAGTGCAATTCCTTTTTGGTGCTACACTTGTTCTATTGGACGCGTCATTTCTCCGAAGGGTGGCGTTTTACACCACTTTTGGCAGCTTTCCTGAAAACGAAGGTCCCCTTCACCAGTCGTATCAGCAATTCAGACTGCATGCAAATCAGAAGGGTGATTGTGAAAGAATCGAGAGAGAACCCTTTTCTCTCCCAGCCGGCAGCTTGGCTCGCACACGCAGTAGATGCATGAGTTCTGGCTGAAATTGGGCGCTTCGTGGTCAATAGGGAAATTAGAAGCATTATTGTAACCGAAATAGCGAGTAGGCTATTGTTGCAACATCAATTTGTAGGCTACTTTGCGTCGCAGAGATTTAATTTCGTCCGCAACTTTTTGTTATCCGTTTTCGTGACCATGGGTTCACAACAAACTCACTTGTACGGGTGGGCATTGATGATAGTCGCGGTTTTCTGTCAACGGGGTCATGAAAGTTGCCCGGAGAACGATTTGGAGAAAAGGGAAGAGGAGGCCAACGTGGTTTTGACTGGCACCGTTGAAGAAATCATGAACATGGACCCAGTGCACAATACATACTCTTGCAAGGTAAGTCTGACTGTACTGGCGTGAGTTGATAGATTTCTGTTGAATGAGGTTGCTGCTGTAACCGTTGGTTACAAAGTAACATAGTCGTGTTGAAAACGTTACAACGTATCACATGTTTGTTTAAGTAGGGTAGGCTTACATGTAACTCCAAAGGGCACCTGTCAAATCAGAGCCAATACCAGCCCACTTTTCTTCCAATGTCATTTTGAATATTTTGTTCATTTGTGGTCATTCGAATCAGTGCATCGGTTTTAGTAGGCCTACTCGTACATTCGCAAAGCTTAAAATAAAGGCAATAGTTGAACAAATAAGTAACAAAATCGCCCCTTTTAATTAACGAGTTTTTTTTACGTATTTTAGGATAATAAACCCTTTTATACATACATAGGGAACACAAAGATTTGTATTCAAAGGGAAGGTCAATTGAGCTCTAATGATTGAAATACTTGAATTAGCTATACGGCGTTACATTTGCGGTTCTTCAGAAGACTTTCTTTATTTATAGGCATGAGGTAGTATTTGACAATTACCTTGTCACAGAGCACAACACTAAAGAACCATATCTTACGTGTTCCTTAAAGTTTTTACGATCTAACCATCAATTATACCGCTACTGGACGTACTGCCACCTAATCATCTCAAACATGCTGTGAACCACCTGCCAGTGCCCTTGACCGACCTCCTGCAAACTGCACCCATTTGTATAGTCAGTGGTTCGTTTTGTTGTATGTTGAAAACGGTATGCATCTCTCTGGAAGCAATAAACAACCTTTTTTTTGCAAACGTAAAGATAAAAATACACAATGAATATTTTGCGATCTTGTGTTATCCCTAACTCCGCAGACACCACAGACGAGAGGCTGGAAGCAGCATGGGGTCAGCCACAAAGATATGCCCCAGCAGCAGGTTATGGGTTAAAGGGCTTTGCTCTAGGGCACAATGGCAGTAGGTTGCACCTGAGATTCTGATGCCTTGGTTGCAAAATCATGTAGTAATGTGTACTGTTAACTGATAGATAAATACATATTCAAATGGGTGCGGGAAAAGCGTGATGTGCTGCATTAAGATTAAAAGGGCTGCAAACAAGGTATTCCAATGTAGCCTAATTTTGAGCGATATACAGTAGCATATTCACACACCTGTGAAATCCATGACCGTAGCGCTCACAGAAGCCAATCCTGCTATTAAAACTCCGCCACAAACCCCTCCGCATTGTCTATCGTTGAGAAATTCCTTTGGTCATTCATTGTAAAAAAAAAAAAAAAAAATGTTTTAAAGCAGTGGCAGTCGGCGCTCTGCAACCTGCTGTTTGGTCTATGGTTCCTTGGCTCATGATTTGGGATCTGGACCACCAAATGAGAGAAGCCCATAAAGTGAAATGAGAACCTACCAATGCATATGCAAAATCTTCTGTTGCAAATAAGGTTATGGTTTAGGAGATGTAGTCCAGGAAAGTAAGTCATTATTCAACCCTGTTACTCTCTGATGTATACAATTTGGCCCTTTTTGAATTTGTATTACAGGAAGTGCTTTGGAGAATAAGTCCCTGCAATAACTTAGATTAGTCCTGGAGTCCAGGCTGAAATCTATTTGTTTGACTAAAATGATTGCAAAATACTTTTGCTATTAAATGTTTGCTTAAAGTTAGACTGCAAAATGACATCACAAACCATATGACAACGTTCCACTTGCAGACATCATATCCTGTTTATGATGCCATCTTGTTCAGTCTACCGTTAAAGTTACAGCCTCAATGAAGAGCTAAACCCCCACTGTCTTTCTCCATGGCCTTGGTAAAGGTGAGGGTATGGCGGTACCTGAAAGGAAAGACCATGGTCAATGGCGAGGTTCTTTTGGACGGTGGCAACAAGGTGATGATTGGTGGCTTTGGGGACCCTGAGGTCTGCGACAACCAGGTTGCCACTGGCGACACGCGCATTTTCTTTGTCAACCTGGCTCCGGAGTTCATGTGGCCAACGCACAAGAATGAGCTAATGCTCAACTCCAGCCTGATGAGGATTACCCTTCGTAACCTGGAGGAGGTGGAGCACTGTGTGGACGGTAAGCCGCCATTTTGTTGTCTCCTCTCTGTCTCAACAGGACTGTATGGAATAGACACCCCATCTCTAAGTGTCCCATCTAATATGGCTGCAAGTGCCAGCCAGGTGAACTGAATGTGTTGTTGCTAAACCTCCACACATTAGCCCGAGAAGAGTCAATTTCCTGGAAATTGAAATACAGGTGTTTCTGGAGTGATTATTTTAAGGTTATTCTGACAGTTGTATTGGGCAGTCACATTGTAAAGCCAGGGATCACAATCCCTGCTCTCATGCATCACAAGTAGGTGGTGTCTGAAATGTCATAGCTGTAGGGTTACACCCATAACTCTGTTTCCCAGTACTCAGACAAATTGGGACACCTGAGTCATCTGAGCATGTTGGTTGTCATGGTGAATGTGGTGCGGCCTTTCACTGGTCTGTTAGCCCTCAAGGAGGTAGACAGTGTCCCCTTTGATGAACACCTTCAGAGACAGTAAATGACCTCCCTGAGGCTTGACCCCTGACCTTTGACCCTTGTCAGTGGGATGTTTTATGTAGTCAGGGGAGCTCCATAAGTCTTTTTACATAAAACCCGACGCTTTGAGTTATTTACTGGGGATGACATTTCTCACACTCTTTTAGCAGTTGACCGTTATGTTCACACCACTGTCAGTGGAAAAGCCTTGGTGCCATAAAGAGACAGCCTTTCTCATTTTATCTAAGCAGAGGCAGAGTCGGGAGCAGGTGGAAACTGAAGTGGAGAACGAATGAATAGATCAGATTGTCTGCACTAGAGAACATAGTTTGAGGAGCTTCCTGAGTTTGGGAGAAAAAAAGGACACAAATAATCAATTTTAGCAAGCCGCAGCTGTAGATACTGGAAACGGCCCCACTGCAATAAGAGTTAATTGAAAAGGTTTGCCTCTTCTTGGTATTTTTTGTAGAGAACCCATTTGTCAGCCACTGTAAGAAGACCCATACCTGTGACTAATGAGTCCGTGACTATGCCCCTCTCTGACCTCTGTGCCGTCAAGCCTGGCTTGTTGCTGTTCAGCTGGTGCTTGACAATGCTGGTCAAAGTAAGACTCCACGGCCTTCATAAGAAGGCCTCAAATACCAGGGAAAACAGTCGGTGCATGACTCATTCGTGGTAGCAGGTGATTCCTATGGTCACAGCTTGCTTATAGTGTTTGGTTGAGTTTGGCACACACAAATTAATTTGCTTTGTATGTCTAAGCAAGAAACACTGTACTGTTAACCTTTTATTTTTGTTGTACCTTTTTTACGTTTCATTTGATATTTTACCTTGTTGCGAAGAGGGGAGTTTCTTCGCTCTAGCAACTACTATATAGATCTAGAATGTGTCCTTTTTTGTTGTCGGTGCCTTGTGTTTGAAGAGGTTCTTAGCATGGCCAGAGGAGCCCAATATTTCACATAACCGGCTAGAGGGCCTAGTGTTAGGTATGCTACTGCAAAAAAAAATAAAAAAAATGTGTGGACTAGTGAAGAGAGAACATATGCTTTCGTGTCCTGTTTCAATGAAACCGTACGAAACTTTTCAAGCGTTATTCAAGTTAACTTGCAATTTATTTGAAATTGTAATATATTGCATTGCTGTACACTTATTGCAGTGCACTGACTTGCTTGTGGGGCATAGTACTTAACCGGGCCTCTCGTGGTTAGATACAAATCCAGATGAGTTTTTTTTCGGGACCCATTTCAGCCAGGTGATTGGTTGGCATTCCTCTGAAGAATGAGCTCTGAGGCTTCAACGTTTTTAATTAAGATAGTCAATTTGGATCCCATCCTCTGTGAGCAGCCGACCACCCATCGAGAAGACTGGGGGCGTTAGTACAGTCGGACAAGGCTCTACCTGCCGCTGCACTCAGTGTATCCTCTTTCTTCCCATTCTTGACATTTCCACAGCTAGGAGAGACCCAGGAATGCCTGGCGGAGCTAGGTGGGGAGGAAAGAGTCTTTGTGTAAGGGGAGAGAGGATGAGTGGAAAGAGCGAGGAAGAGACGGTGAGGAAGTTCTTTGTTCTCGTGTTGACTTGGAATGCTGAGGATGTATGTTTTGCTTGGCATCTCATGGTCGGGAAGTGCTACTAAAGCTCCATGGTGTAGCTAGATGCCTGGAGGCATCATGTTTCGCACTCGCTCCGCAGCGCTTTAGTGCCGCAGCACGGGCCACTCCAAAACCTTGCACAGGCTCATTCAAGAAATGCTTTTATCTCGCTAACAGCAGCCCCGCCCCCCCAAAGGAGTGTTTACAAGACCTCTGTAAACACCCGGCGCTATTACAAACACAGCTCCATATTTGACCCGCTCCCAACGTGTTATCTCTGTTTACTGGGCCCTCAAAGGCAATTTAGAGACTGAATTAAGAAAAAAGGGCAGAATGTACGCTACCGTTCAAAAGTTTGGGGTCACTTAGAAATGTCCTTGATTTTGAAAGAAAAGCACTTTTTTTTACCATTACAATAACAGCAAAATGATCAGAAATACAGTGTAGACATTGTTAATGTTGTAAATGACTATTGTAGCTTGAAACGGCAGAATTTGAATGGAATATCTACATAGGCGTACAGAGGCCCATTATCAGCAACCATCACTCCTGTGTTCCAATGGCATGTTGTGTTAGCCTTTAAAAATGATAAACTTGGATTAGCTAACTGATTATTAGAAAACCCTTTTTCAATTATGTTAGCACAGCTGAAAACTGTTGTGCTGGTTAAAGAAGCAATACAACTGGTCTTCTTTAGACTAGTTGAGTATCTGGAGCATCAGCATTTGTGGGTTAGATTACAGAATCAAAATGGCCAGAAACAAAGAACTTTCTTCTGAAACTCATCAGTCTATTCTTGTTCTGAGAAATGAAGGCTATTCCATGGGAGAAATTGCCAAGAAACTGAAGATCTCATACAGGCTGTGTACTACTCCCTTCACAGAACAGAGCAAACTGGCTCTAGCCAGAATAGAAAGAGGAGTGGGAGGCCCCGGTGCACAACTGAGCAAGAGGACAAGTACATTAGTGTGTCTAGTTTGAGAAACAGACGCCTCACAAGTCCTCAACTGGCCGCTTCATTAAATAGTACCGGTAAAACACCAGTCTCAACATCAACAGTGAAGAGGAGACTCCGGGATGCTGGCCTTCTAGGCAGAGTTGCAAAGAAAAAGCCATATCTCAGACTGGCCAATAAAAAGAAAAGATGAAGATGGGCAAAAGAAGACAGACACTGGACAGAGGAAGATTAGAAAAAGGTGTTATCGATAGACAAATCTAAGTTTTGAGGTGGTCGGATCACAAAAAAGAATGTGAGACGCAGAAAAAATGTGAAGATGCTGGAGGAGTGCTTGATGCCATCTGTCAAGCATGGTGGAGGCAATGTGATGGTCTGGGGGTGTGTTGGTGGTGGTAAAGTGAGAGATTTGTACAGGGTAAAAGGGATCTTGAAGAAGGACGGCTATCACTCCATTTTGCAACGCCATGCCATACCCTGTGGACGGCGCTTAATTGGAGCCAATTTTCTTCCTATAACAGGACAGTGACCCAAAGCACAGCTCCAAACTATGAAATAACTATTTAGGGAAGAAGCAGTCAGCTGGTATTCTGTCTGTGCTGGCCACTCCATTATAGTCACCGGATCTCAACCCAATTGAGCTGTTGTGGGAGCAGCTTGACCGTGTGGTAAGTAAGAAGTGCCCATCAAGCCAATCCAACTTGTGGGAGTTACTTCAGGAAGCATGGGGTGAAATCTCTTCAGATTACCTCAACAAATTGACAACTAGAATGCCAAAGGTCTGCAAGGTTGTAATTGCTGCAAATTGAGGATTCTTTGACGAAAGCAAAGTTTGAAGGACACAATTATTATTTCAATTAAAAATCATTTTAACCATGTCAACATCTTGACTATATTTCCTATTCATTTTTCAACTAATTTCATGTACGTTTTCATGGAAAACAAGAATTTCTCAGTGACCTCAAACTGTTGAACAGTCGTGTATGTATGTACAGTTGAAGTCGGATGTTTACATGCACCTTAGCCAAATACATTTAAACTCAGTTTTTCACAATTCCTGACATTTAATCCTTGTAAAAAATCCCTGTCTTAGGTCAGTTAGGATCACCACTTTATTTTAAGAATGTGAAATGACAGAATAATAGTAGAGTGATTTATTTCAGCTTTTATTTCTTTCATCACATTCCCAGTGGGTCAGAAGTTTACATACACTCAATTAGTATTTGGTAGCATTGCCTTTAAATTGTTTGTTTAACTTGGGTCAAATGTTTCAGGTAGCCTTCCACAAGCTTCCCACAATACTTTGGGAGAATTTTGGCCCATTTTTCCTGACAGCTGGTGTAACTGAGTCAGGTTTGTAGGCCTCCTTGCTCACACACGCTTTTTCAGTTCTGCCCACAAATGTTCTATAGGATTGAGGTCAGGGCTTTGTGATGGCCACTCCAATACCTTGACTTTGTTGTCCTTAAGCCATTTTGCCACAACTTTGGAAGTATGCTTGGGGTCATTGTCCATTTGGAAGACCCATTTGCGACCAAGCTTTAACTTCCTGACTGATGTCTTGAGATGTTGCTTCAATGTATCCACATAATTGTCCTTCCTCATGATGCCATCTATTTTGTGAAGTGCACCAGTCCCTCCTGCAGCAAAGCATCCCCACAACATGATGCTGCCACCCCCGTTCTTCCCCCTTTATCCTCCAAACATAACAATGGTCATTATGGCCAAACAGTTCTACTAATGTTTCATCAGATCAGAGGACATTTCTCCAAAAAGTATAATCTTTGTCCCCATGTGTAGTTGCAAACCGTAGTTTGGCTTTTTTATGGCGGTTTTGGAGCAGTGGCTTCTTCCTTGCTGAGCGGCCTTTCAGGTTATGTCAATATAGGACTCGTTTTACTGTGGATAAAGATAGTTTTGCACCTGTTTCCTCCAGCATCTTCACAAGGTCCTTTGCTATTGTTCTGGGATTGATTTGCACATTTCGCACCAAAGTACGTTCATCTCTAGGAGACAGAACGTGTCTCCTTCCTGAGCGGTATGACGGCTGCGTGGTCCCATGGAGTTTATACTTGCGTACTATTGTTTGTACAGATGAACGTGGTACCTTCAGGCGTTTGGAAATTGCTCCCAAGGATGAACCAAACTTGTGGAGGTATACAATTCTTTTCTGAGGTCTTGGCTGATTTCTTTAGATTTGCCCATGATGTCAAGCAAAGAGGCACTGAGTTTGAAGGTAGGCCTTGAAATACATCCACAGCGACACCTCCAATAGGCTAATTGACATCATTTGAGTCAATCCGAAGCTTCTAAAGCCATGACATAATTTTTCTGGAATTTACCAAGCTGTTTATTAAATGCACAGTCAACTTAGTGTATGTAAACTTCTGACCCACTGGAATTGTGATACAGTGGAATATTCTGTCTGTAAACAATTGTTGGAAAAATTCCTTGTGTCATGCACAAAGTAGATGTCCTAACCGACTTGCCAAAACTATAGTTTGTAAAACAAGAATTTTGTGGACTCGTTGAAAAATGAGTTTTCATGACTCCAACATAAGTTTATGTACACTTCCGACTTCAACTGTATGTATGTATGCGCACCCATCTCATAATCCATTGCGGTGGCCAAGCATAAATATGCATTTAGTCTAGATCTGAAAATGTGGTCGGAGGGTGTGACACAATTTGCGGAGCCTCCAGAGGCATGAAGAGGCCAATAAAAGCTCCATTCTGCATCCCAAATTTTTTGCAACATTGAAGGTCCCCAATAACACAGTGGCCTTCATTTTTAAATGGAATAAGTTTGGAACCATCAAGACTCTTCCGCTTCCAGCCAAACTGAGCATTCGGTGAAGGGCCTTGGTCAGGGAGGTGACCAAGAACCCGATGGTCACTCTGACAGAGCTCCAGAGTTCCTCTGTGGAGATGGGAGAATTTTCCAGAAGGACAACCATCTTTGCCGCACTCCACCAATCAGGCCATTACAAAAGCACATGACAGCCTGCTTGGAGTTTGCCAAAAGGCACCTAAAGACTCAAGTCATGAGAAACAAGATTTTCTGGTCTATTGAAACCAAGATTGAACTCTTTGGCCTGAGTGCCAAGCGTCACGTCTTGAGGAAACATGGCACCATCCCTATGGTGACGCTTGTTGGTGGTAGCAAAGTACAGAGACATCCTTGATGAAAACCTGCTCCAGAGCATCCGTACCCAGCCAAGACAACGCAGGAGTGGCTTCGGGACAAGTCTCTGAATGTCCTTAAGTGGCCCAGCCAATGCCCGGACTTGAACATCCCTAGGGAAACCTGAAAATAGCTGTGCAGCGACGCTCCCCATGCAACCTGACAGCGTTTGAGAAGATCTGCAGAGAAGGATGAGAGAAACTCCCCAAATACAGGTGTGCCAAGCTTGTAGCATAATTTGTTTTCGCTTTGTCTTTATGGGGTTTTGTGTGTAGATTGTTGAGGGGATTTTTAAAAAACAGATTTTAGAATAAGGCTGTTACGTAACAAAATGTGTTAAAGTTAAGGGGTCTGAATACTTTCTGAAGGCTGTGTATGTGTGTGCACACTGGACAAAAATATAAACGCAACATGGAAAAAGATGCAAGCAACATCGGCGAGTCTGGGCACTGATGGGTGAATTTATTTTGCAATGCACTAGGCAACGACATGCAGAGTTGATCCAATCCTCATCAGTTTGGGCAAGTCCAAGGGTCTGAAAGTGTAAACCCCACCCACCGGGTGCAAATTAGTTATCCTCTCTTTTCCCAAGCGTGTCCGAAATTGCACAATCCTGTCCGACATCGCTCTACCACCTCCACCTCCTGATGAGGACGTAACACCTTTTGGCTGTATATAAAATAAGTGCTTTTTTCTTTTCTCAGAATTGAAGGCTCCATCATACCGGATTAAATGTCTGTTATGTTTACCAAAAGTTCAGGAAACACTAGCGTTCAAGAACTCATGGTCGACACGAAAAAAACACCATTGAGGTAAGCTTACTGTTAGAGTAAAATTAACTAACCTAGCTAGCCCACATTTGCTAACGTAACAAGCGGTGTTAGTTGATGCTAGCTAATCCTATACCTTGTGTTAGTTGATAAAGTTGTTCTTACCTAGCTAGCTAGCTTACTGTAGACTTAAGTTATTTATGTAACCTACTAGCTAGATCAATTAACATGGTAGTTTTTTCTCATTGTAATATTAAATGGTGGTCACAAACTCAAGTTGTTTATATCTTTAACATTAGGATCCTATACCTTAAGTATTTGGTGACGGTAGTTATCTAGCTAAGTAACTGTCTTTCTCTTTTCTTATTTCAGAGAAAGCATGTACACCATCTTAAGAAGTATGGAGAACTGACGGCAATCACACTGAAGAGAACATCCCCCAACGACTCCCTCCACCATCAAGCAGAACACATTAGCGAAGACAGTCTCAAAAATGTATCGAAGCGGTGGTGAAGTATGTGGGCTCCAACCATTCGCTGTTGTTGAACAAGAACCGTTAAGAGAGTTTGTCCAGGATCTGCAGCCTAACTCGAAGATCTTCAAGGCCCACACTACGCTCCAGGATTGATGAAGCTACCAAGGAAATGAAGGTGACTGAGGCCATGAGAGGAGTTGACCACATCACCACCAACTGATGGTCTGCAAGAAGACTGAGCTTCATTGGTGTTACAGCCCATTGGATAGACCCTGACAGTCTCAACAGATGCTCAGCAGCCCTGGCCTGTAAAAGATTCAGAGGATCACACACCTTTGATGTGTTGGCAGGCGCCCTAAATCCATTCTGAGTTTGAAATCCGGGTTAAGATTGTGAGAACAGACAATGGCTATAATTCCTTAAACTTTCCGAGTTTTTGTAGAAGATGAAAACAACGAGACAGTAGAAGCAGTGGGTGGTGAAGCAGCAGCTCAGCCAGGACAGGAAGGGGAACAAGAAGAGAGTGAAGAAGTCGAATTTGTTGAGGTGGCAACGATCCTGAATGACGATGGTTTTGAGTACCAGCTGCCGACGCACCAGCGCTGTGCTTGCCACCTGCTCAACTTAGGATCTACAGTCGATGCCCTGAAAGCAACATCTGGTGAGGCTTACAAAAGTGTCCCGTTAAACATTTGGCAAGTGCCAAGCACTTTGGAACATGCGGAAGATCCACGCTTGCAGCCGAAACAGTTGAAGCAACCTCCAAGTGCCATGTTCGAATGCTACAAGGTGGAACTCCTGGTTCATGGCTGTAGAAATACTCCTGAGGATCTTCAAAGACAAAGGATAGGCGGCCGTCAGAGTTCTCTGCACAATGTAAGGAATGATTATGTATTTTGTCATAAGGTCTTGAATATTGTCTAAATCTGTTGCAGTGTTTCCTGACCCTTTGCTTGGGGACTAATAACTGTTTCACATGTTGTATTCATACACGATCATTAATCCATTTAGTCAACTACTCATCCAGCCATTGATTACTGTAGTTAAATCAGGTTAGTGGTCCCATTTTTATAGGGTTAGGAAAGAGTATTTTTTTATCAAAAAAAAAAAAGAAACCCTTTTTCAGGACCCTGTCTTTCAAAGATTATTCTTAAAAATCCAAATAACTTCACAGATCTTCATTGTAAAGAGTTTAAACACTGATTTCCATGCTTGTTCAATGAAGCATGAACAATTAGCTGAACATCCACCTGTGGAACGGTCCTTCAGACACTAACCGCTTACAAACGGTAGGCAATTAAGGTCACATTTATGAAAACTTAGGACACTAAGACAGGGCGGACAGCTGATCGTCCTCGCAGTGGCAGACCATGTGTAACAACACCTGCACAGTATCGGTACATCCGAACATCACACCTGCGGGACAGGTACAGGATGGCAACAACAACTGCCCGAGTTACACCAGGAACGCACAATCCCTCCATCAGTGCTCAGACTGTCCGCAATAGGCTGAGAGAGGCTGGACTGAGGGCTTGTAGGTGAGGACCTGCCTTACAGACATCACCGGCAACAATGTCGCCTATGGGCACAAACCCACCGTCGCTGGACCAGACAGGACTAACAAAAAGTGCTCTTCACTGACGAGTCGCGGTTTTGTCTCACCAGGGTGATGGTCGGATTCGCGTTTATCGTCGAAGGAATGAACATTACACCGAGGCCTGTACTCTAGAGGGGATCGATTTGGAGGTGGAGGGTCCGTCATGGTCTGGGGTGGTGTGTCACAGCATCATCGGACTGAGCTTGTCATTGCAGGCAATCTCAACGCTGTGCGTTACAGGGAAGACATCCTCCTCCCTCATGAGGTACCCTTCCTGCAGGCTCATCCTGACATGACCCTCCAGCATGACAATGCCACCAGCAATGCTACTCGTTTTGTGCGTGATTTCCTGCAAGACAGTAATGTCAGTGTTCTGCCATGGCCAGCGAGAGCCCGGATCTCAATCCCATTGAGCACATCTGGGACCTGTTGGATCGGAGGGTGAGGGCTAGGGCCAATACCCCCAGAAATGTCCGGGAACTTGCAGGTGCCTAGGTGGAAGAGTGGAGTAACATCTCACAGCAAGAACTGGCAAATCTGGTGCAGTCCATGAGGAGGAGATGCACTGCAGTACTTGATGGTGGCCACACCAGATACTGACTGTTACTTTAGATTTTGACCCCCCCCCCCCCCCCCCTTTTGTTCAGGGATACATTTTTCCATTTCTATTTGTCACATGTCTGTGGAACTTGTTCAATTTATGTCTCAATTGTTGAATGTTGTTATGTTCATACAAATATTTACACATGTTAAGTTTGCTGAAAATAAACGCAGTTGACAGTGAGAGGACATTTCTTTTCATGCCGAGTGTGTGTAATATATTTATATATTTTTTCATAGGTTCAAACCAGCTGAACTCGTCTTCCTCACAGAGTTTGCTGCCACCATGAGCCCAGTCGCAAAGGCCATCAACATCCTGCAGGCTGAAACCAATGTCCAGATGGGGTGGCTACTTCCAACTATCCACCAGCTGATCACAAAACTGGACTGAATCAAGTTGTCCCTGAAGTACTGTACGCCTCTGGTGGATGTGCTACAACTGAGACTGAATCAAGTTGTCCCTGAAGTACTGTAAATATCTGGTGGACGCTACAACTGGGACTGAATCAAGTTGTCCCTGAAGTACTGTAAACATCTGGTGGACGCTACAACTGGGACTGAATCAAGTTGTCCCTGAAGTACTGTAAACATCTGGTGGATGTGCTACTACTGGGACTGAAGAAGCACTTCAGCCACATGTTTCATGACCGTGAGCTGATAGCAGCTGCAATCCTTCTCCCCAAATTCAACAACGTGGACAAAGGATGACACCACCATCAGAATGGGTAAGACAACATGTGGTTAATGAACAGTATTTTATTCATGAACTGTATATAGCGTACATTTTGACACCTCATAGATTTGAGAACCACCCATCTAACTGCAATCCTGACTTCGTGGTTCAGTCCAAACCAGTGCTTGATTTATGTAGCTGGGGGATGGATTAATGTAGGCTCATAACTGCATGATTTCTATTGTCATCTTCCTTGTATTTCAGGAATGGACTACATCAAGGACCTGGAAGAACCCTTACTGCAGCTAGGTGATGGTACCAATTCATCAGATGAGGACTTCTTCTCTGCCATGAAGACGTCTCAATCACAAAAAAGCTCCAAACAGCTGGACGGGTACCTGGCCTGTTCAGCTGATCATATGGAGTTGCTCAAGTCCTTCTTGGCAGTCTGTAAGCTGTCTCTGAGGTTAAACACACCCTTAGCTGCATCAGCTGCCTGTGAAAGGCTGTTCAGCATTGCAGGACTGGTTTTCAGCCCCAAGAAAGCAAGGCTGGATTCCAAGAAACTTTGAAAACCAGCTTTTACTTCAAGTAATGACATCTTAACACTAGCACGCCCAAGGACACGGATGCCTTGTTCGTTTTGTTAATTTATGTTTAAAATTCACAAGTTCTAGGTGTCCTTGTTACAAAGGCATGACCTGACACCCTGATTTCTAATACAGTTCCATCAGTGGCGATGTCCTCATATTCCTACAGTGAGACTGTGTTTGGTTCGGGTCTTTGTATGTCTAGGGTTCTATTATAGGATGTCTTTCTAAAGTGACTGTGGTTGTAAGTGCTTAAGTTTACTGGCTATATTACTTCATTATTAAGGCATAATTCCATTTAGTCTGTAAGAGATGTATTTTGAAGTGTTCGAGAATCAACATTCTTAAAAAACAATCTAAACTTCGTGCATCCATTAGAATGTTACATTTTAGAAAAGCGCAAACCAAATAAAAGGGCAGGCTGTTTTTGCTTTTTGGATTTACGGCTCTTACGTTTCATACTTTTACTTTTTGATACTTAAGTACATTTGCCTTGCGGTTATTTAATATCAGGTACTTTAAAACTTTTATTCAAGTATTATTACTTGAGTAATTTTCCAGTAAGATGTCTTTACTTTTACTCAAGTATGACAATTTAGTACTTTTTCCACCACTGCACCGCACCTGACAGGTGTGGCATATGAAGAAGCTGATTAAACAGCATGGTCATTACACAGATGCACCTTGTGCTAGGGACAATAAAAGGCCACTCTAAAATGTGCAGTTTTTTCACAACACAATGCCACAGCTGTCTCAAGTTTTGAGAGAGCGTGCAATTGGCATGCTGAGGAATGTCAACTAGAGCTGTTGCCAGAGAATTTAATGTTAATTTCTCTACCAACATAGTTTTAGAGAATTTGGCAGTACGTTCAACCGGCCTCACAACTGCAGACCATGTGTAACCACGCCAGCCCAGGACCTCCACATCTGTCTTCACTTGCGGGATCGTCTGAGACAGTCACCCTGACAGCTGCCGAAACAGGAGTATATCTGTCTGTAATAAATCCCTTTTGTGGGAAATCCCTTTTTCAATTGACTGATTTCCTTATATGAACTGTAACTCAGTAAAATAGTTGCATTTTGCGTTTTTATATTTTTGTTCAGTGTAAATAGGCCTAACATCATATATGATACTTTGTTAGTCACGGACAATTTTATTTTTATATAAATATGGGCAAAAACAATAGTAGGCTATCATTTTGCAAGCCGTAGTAGGGTATATTTTGCGAACGATATGATGGGCAGGCTGACAAATTAGCCTCTGAGGATGAAAGGATAGCATTCTGTTAAGCTAATAGCCTTTACAACTGACCCTGTGTGCTTCTTATCAACGTTAAACAATAGGCTTTTGGTAAAAGTGGCTCTGGATTTGTAGCCTAAACCTATGCATCGACAATATGACAAGTCAGAACTGACACCTGAAGTATCCTAGGTTATTTGTTTAGGGCAAGAATAGGCATATTCAAAGGATAAGTAAGAATATTGACTTTTTGCATATTGAATAACACTGAATAGAAGCAATTGGTGATTGTGGCCAAATGCGTGACCAGGGTTGCTCCTATGGGAGCAAGTGGAGCACTTCCTAGGCTTACCCGTCATCCAGCTAGGCTTCTTCATTTGTTCACGGAAGTGCATTATATAGGCTGCTAGACAATAATGCTCAAAGAAGCTGTATAGGGACCGTTCGTAATATGCCTATAGATGCTACGGAGGAATTTGGTAGAGACTCATTTCTACTTCAGTCTATTAATGTTATTTTTGCCCCTCAATCATCTCTGATAAACTGCAGCAGAGCCCGATTCTCGCCTGGCCTCTCAAGATCAAGTGCATCTATAATTTGTCTCAATCAAATTATCAGGCCTGGGCTATATGCTAGAAAGTGCAAGCTCGAGAAGCACGGGGCAAAGTAATAATTCCATTATAGGTCTAGTTATGATTCCAATATTTTCCAATTAAGGTATCCTATAGATTGGAGGAGAAATCCTGCCACCAGTGTCCGTTCAGATAGCCTCTGTATCAGGCTTTTGTCCTATTTCTTTTGGGATGAAGCCTCTATATTGTTTTTACTCGTATATTGTGTATGATATTGTGCTTTCACCATTAGATCACCGAGTCCAAGAGACTGTAAAACAGAACACTGCTAATTTCAACACTAAGCACAACCAAATGAATTAGAAATTCTGATATTTGCACAGCTTTTATGGAGGAAATCCCTGACCATATTCACAAAGGTAGCCCACTTGCAGCCCATTAAAACAATGGTAGATGCCCGTTTGCGACCCATGTGTTTATCCATGCATGTGTGACTACAGGTGGTATGCCCAACTGGTTCCCAGAAAGTCCCTGACCAGAGAGCCCACTTACAGCCCATTTAAAAATGATTCAGGGCCCATTTAGGACCTATTTGGTAGCCCACATACCCATGCGTGACTGCAGGTGTGCCCAAATGGGTCCTGGAGATAGTCCATGACCATATTCACAACTGATACCCAATTTAGTTTATTTAAAAAAAAATGGTAAAGGGCCCATTTGGGACCCACATGGGTTTGTCTGTGTGTGATCCAAGTGGTTAACATGGCTGGGTCCCGATCATAATTCCTGAAAGAATAACACCAGATAGCCACTTTTACAGCCTATAAAAAAATTATCCAGGGCCCATGTGGGACCCATGATGTAGCCCAAGTGTGTGTTCCAATGTGTGACCCAGTTGGTATGCCCATATGAAACCAGATGGGGCCCACCTGGACATGTTGGCTGGGAATCTTGCAGAATGTGTAACGGATGTGTGGAGCGATGGGTGACGTTGCTTCGTGGGTGACTGTTGTTGATTTGTGCAGAGGGTCCCTGGTTCGCGCCCGTGTCGGGGCGAGGGGACGGACTAAAGTTAAACTGTTACAAATGCACAGACAGGCACTCGTTATACAGGCACCATGCATGTTTGGTTTGAAAAAGTCACTGCAAAATATCAGAACATTCTGACCACACCTCTCACCTCTAATGTGATCACAGTTATGTAAACTACCTTGGCGAAATTCCAATAGTTGCACATTTTACATTAAATAAAGGGCGTTATTGTCACCTTAAAAGGTGAATGGGTGTTTTCCAGGCAGGTTTTACAATGCTTGTTCACACATGCACAGTTTTATGACAGGTCTGATTTATAAAGGGAAACATGTATATGTGTATTGTGTGTGCCAAGTTTATAAATCTCAATATTTTTGTACATGCGCGGTAGAGGTGTAACGGTTCACCAAAACCACCATTCGGTACGTATTGCAGTTTTGGGGTCACTTTTCGGTACAGCGGGAAAATTAAATCCCATTCACAATGTACAACATTCACAATTTTCCTGGCATTGTCTATTGTGACAGGATTGTTATGTTGGGACTCTCAAGTTGCCACTCTGATGCTGTGTTTTGTAACCATGTGGGAGGTGGGAATTTACCAGTTGTGAAGTTGTAAATACCAGTTTGGCTAATGGCCTATGAGCTGGATCAACCATAAACAAAAAATATAACTATCATGCTTGTAAACATAAACCACATTAAAACATTGCTTTTTATAAATGTTTTATTGCATTTAACTTCTAATGGCTGCGGGGCAGTATTGAGTAGCTTGGATGAAAAGGTGCCCAGAGGTGCCCAGAGTAAACTGCCTGCTCCTCAATCCCAGTTGCTAATATATGCATATTATTTGTATATTTGGATGGAAAACACTCTGAAGTTTCTAAAACTCTTTGAATGATGTCTGTGAATATAACAGAACTCATATGGCAGGCAAAAACCTGAGAAAAAATCCAACCAGGAAGTGGGAAATCTGAGGTTTGTAGTTTTTCAACTCATCGCCTATCGAATACACAGTGGGATATGGGTCATTTTGCACTTCCTAAGTCTTCCACCAGATGTCAACAGTCTTTAGAGCCTTGTCTGATGCTTCTACTGTGAAGTGGGGCCGAATGAGAGGGGATTGAGAAAGGTCTACCATGACCTGACCATGCGCTGACCATGCGCTGCTCTGTTCTATCGCATTTCTGAAGACAAAGGATTTCTCCGGTTGGAACATTATTGAAGATTTATGTTAAAAACATCCTAAAGATTGATTCAATACATTGTTTGACATGTTTCTACGGACTGTAACGGAACTTTTTGACATTTCGTCTGCTTAAAGTGAACGCGCTTCGTGACTTTGGATTTGTTCACCAAACGCGCTAACAAAGTAGCTATTTGGACATAAATGGTGGACATTACCGAACAAATAAAACATTTATTGTCGAACTGGGATTCCTGGGAGTGCATTCTGATGAAGATCATCAAAGGTAAGTGAATATTTATGATGTTATTTCTGACTTCTGTTGACTGCACAATATGGCGGATATATTTTTGTCTTGATTGGGCTCTGAGCGCCGACCTCAGATTATTGCATGGTTTGCTTTTTCCGTAAAGCTTTTTTGAAGTCTGACACAGCGGTTGCATTAAGGAGAAGTGGATCTAAAATTCCATGTATAACACTTGATCTTTGATCAATGTTTATTATGAGTATTTCTTGAAATTGATGTGGCTCTCTGCAAAATCACTGGATGTTTTTGGAACTACTGAACATAACGCGCCAATGTATACTGAGATTTTTTTATATAAATATTAACTTTACCAAACAAAACATACATATATTGTGTAACATGAAGTCCTATGAGTGTCATCTGATGAAGATCATCAAAGGTTAGTGATTCATTTTATCTCTATTTCTGCTTTTTGTGACTCCTGTCTTTGGCTGGAAAAATGGCTGTGTTTATCTGTGATTTGACGGTGACATAACATAATCATTTGTGGTGCTTTCGCTGTAAAGCCTTTTTGAAATCGGACACTGTGGTGGGATTAACAACAAGATTACCTTTGAAATGGTATAAAATACTTGTATGTTTGAGGAATTTTAATTATGAGATTTCTGTTTAAATTTGGCGCCCTGCACTTTCACTGGCTGTTGTCATATCGATCCCGTTATCGGGATTTCAGCCATAAGAAGTTTTAACTGCCGTAAATGCTGTTATAAAGGCCATTTCCTTAGTAGGTGACGTCAGAGGTCACCATGTGGGAGAAGTGAGTGGTGAGGATGATAGAGGAGTTAGTAATTACCAGTTGGCGGGCCGTTCAAGTGGATTTTTCCCAGTCGTACACTGGCTGCGGTTCAAACTCCTAAAAGACACACCCTCGTCCACTTACCCTCGCCTTATGCCCTTGGGAGAATCCTTGTCACCATCTTGGAGGGCGGTCCAAATGATTAGCCAAGCAAGGGAAGTTTGCAACGTAAGCCCCTCAGCCCTCGTTTTTAGTTGAGTTTGCGAATGTACAAATTATGTTCACCCCGGGGCCTGAAACTCCCCATCATTACATTCGCAACGATTTGCTAAGAAAAGTCTGCCAAAACTTAACACCTCAACGTCAGTATATGGAGTCAACATACAAGTGTAAGTAAAAACGAATGTAAATAAGTTGTGCTGCTAATGTTTGGTTAGCTTCTGGAAATTATAGAAATAAAAAATGTTCCTTCAGAAGATCTAGCTAGGCACGGTATTTAGTTAATTCATTTGCTAGCTATCATACAGTAGGCGTATATTAATAATTATATATTTAATGTACACTGCCGTTCCAAAGTTTGGGGTCACTTAGAAATATCCTTGTTTTTGAAAGAAAATGTATATTAAAATAACATCAAATTGATCAGAAATACAGTGTAGACATTGTTAATGTTGTAAATTCCTATTGTAGCTGGAAACAGCTGATTTTTAATGGAATATCTACATAGGCATATAGAGGCCCATTATCAGCAGCCATCACTCCTGTGTTCAAATGGCACGTTGTGTTAGCTAATCCAAGTTTATCATTTTAAAATGCTAATTGATCATTAGAAAAACCCTTTTGCAATTATTTTAGCACAGCTGAAAACTGTTGTTCAGATTAAAGAAGCAATAAAACTGTCCTTCTTTAGACTAGTTGAGTATCTGGAGCATCAGCATTTGTGGGTTCGATTACAGGCTCAAAATGGCCAGAAACAAATAACTTTCTTCTGAAACTCGTCAGTCTATTCTTGTTCTGAGAAATGAAGGCTATTCCATGTGAGGAATTGCCATGAAACTGAAGATCTCGTACAAGGCTGTGTTCTACTCCCTTCACAGAACAGCGTAAACTGGCTCATATCCACAGCTATAAACCAGACTGTAACATAGCCTACCTATCACTCTTTCTTTGACCCGGTGCTTGAATGCAGAGGGGAGACAATGTGATGTTTCTTTGCATTTCCTTCTTGCTACTGGGTTTATGTCGTTGTAAATGTATCAACATATTTGAGGTGTTGACAGCTGCGTAGGCTATTTTCGTCGAGCGACATACTGTTAACGTTTCATCCACAACTCTGTCGATCGCCATTGTAATCTACGTGGAAGCCAAAATGTTCACAAGCTGGATATTTAAACGCTGGAGGATCCTCTAGTTCTAATTCTGGTTTATCATCCCCACCACTCACCATCGTAAGTAACTAGTTCCCAGCTACGTCTCACAAGAGGACCGTTTGAAATGCGGCAATTAAGATATACATTTTTATTACAATGTGTGCATAGGTTCTAGTTGTTTTAATGGAATAGCCTGAAATATTTTTTCAGGTCAGATTTATTCAAGAGGCATGGGCCTACAATGCAGCGTAGGCATAGCCTATAGGTCGAGTGTTTTTATGTTGTGTATATACTGTATATTTGTATTCATTTGGGTGTGCAGACTGAACCGAGGTCCCATTACCGAGCCGGGTACATGTACGTTTACACCCCGAGTTCGCAGACTTTTTTCCAGAAGTTACTCATGCTGAAAATTTGTGTGAAATTTACCCAACGATTATAAATGAGGCCCCAGGACCCGCTGTCTGATATCAGGTCTTTGGGGCTCCTGCTTTGTGGGAAGGCTCTTCCCTAGCTGTCCCCCTGTCATCACCCCTCTTTCTGTCAAACTCATTGCCTGCATGTCTGCCTGTCTGTCACATAATACTGTATTTCTGTGTGTATCTCTTCTTGCCTGTCTCTTCTTGCCTGTCCATGTGTCTATCCACCCATCCGTCTGTCTGTTCTCCAGGCTTTCTTTAGAGCTCTAGCATCTACCCATCTACCCTCATCTCCATCCCATCTGTTCCTGGAGATCTGGGAGTAGAAGGGGACGCTTGCTTTTTCCCACACTCCGACTCCTCTGTATCAGAGCCCATAAAGAGGCCTTGCTTTGTCCACCTGTAATTAGGCTGGAGTCTGGGCCGTAAAGCTACCAGCCTACTAACCAGGTGCAACCTCCAGACCCAAGCCGTGCATGCTCAAAAACAAATGGGTTTGGCCTACTTTTATATCTTTTATATTTTATATTTCTGATGTATCACAAGGAGATGTGTGTGTGACTTTGTTCAACTTTGTAGCTAACAATTGTTAAAAGGTAGGTAGTATAAACTTAACCACTAACATATGGATTTTATTTGGTATACCCATCAGAAGTCCCAATGCAAAGTTGCACCTAACGTTTCTATTTTTCTAGTTATTGCATTAAACCGATCAGAATTCCATGTCGGAAAATATTTTTCCGGGTTGTGCTGTAATATGGAGGACAAGGCTGGCCAGCCTATTGCCTATAATGTAAACTTAAACATTTTGTTATCTTACAAAGTGGGATTAAAATTGATTTAATTGTCTTTTTTGTGTCAAGTTGAATGTCTCCCAGTGTCTGTTGGAAAGCAGACTGAACCAGGTTTTCCTCTAGGATTTTGCCTGTGCTTAGCTCGAAAAAGAAAGAACCTAGTGCTTGCTAATGACAAGCATACCCATAACAGGATGCAGCCACCACCATGCTTGAAAATATGAAGTGGTACTCAGTGATGTGTTGGATTTGCCCCAAACATAACGCTTTGTATTCAGGACATAAAGTACATTTCTATGCCACATTTTTTGCAGTTTTCCTTTCGTTCCTTTATTGCTGTAAGGGAATGCGTAACTGGTGGCAGGGAAGTCCGGCGCAAGAGAGCAAAACTGGGTAATCAACGGAGCAGTTTTATTCATAAAACCACCGGAAACCAGAACAACAAACAAATGGGTACAAAACCCGTCACGCACCTGAGAAAACGTGCACATGCACTTACAATTCCGCACAAAGACATGGGGGGAACAGAGGGTTAAATACACAACATGTAATGAGGGAATTGAGACCAGGTGTGTGCGAAGACAAGACAAAACAAAAGGAAAATTAAAAGTGGATCGATGATGGCTAGAAGACCGGTGACGCCGAGCGCCGCCCCAACAAGGAGAGGAACCGACTTCGGCGGAAGTCGTGACAATTGCAAACCGGATGCATGTTTTGGAATGTTTTATTCTGTACAGGCTTCCTTTTCACCCTGTCATTTAGGTTAGTATCATGGAGTAACTACAATGTTGTTGTTCCCTCCTCAGTTTTGTCCTATCACAGACATTAAACTCTGTAACCGTTTTCCTTCCTCTCCGGCAACTGAGTTAGGAAGGACGCCTGTATCTTTGTTGTAACTGGGTGTATTGAAACACCATCCAAACCATAATTGAAGGAATGCTCAAAGAAATATTTTATAGTATGCTTTTTTCCCCCACCCATCTACCAATAGATGCCCTTCTTTGTGAGGCATTAGAAAACCTCCCTGGTCTTTATGGTTGAATCTGTGTTTAAAATTCACTGAGGAACCTTACAATTATCTGTATGTGTGTGCGGTACATAGATGGTGTAATCATTCAAATATCATGTTAACCACTTTTATTGCACACAGAGTCCATGCAACTTTTTATGTCCGTGCAACTTTTTATGTCCATGCAAGTTATTGTGAAGCAAATACTCCTGTACTTATTTTACTCCTGCACTTATTTAGGCTTGCCATAACAAATGGTTTGAATACTTATTGATTGAAGACATTTCATCTTTTCATTCTTTATTAATTTGTATAAAAAAAAATGAATAACAAAATTCCACTTTGACATTATGGGGTGTTTGTGTGTAGCCAACTAGCTATTAGCCTAGCCAACCACCACGGTTATGGTCTGCAAGCTAGAGCCCAACTAACACAACACAACTTAAACCACAGATCAAAAGCAAAGAGAGAGATGAGACTTAGATTTATGGCTGGGTCCCATCCGATTGTAACTTTTTAAGAGTGCAGGCTGAGTTAGCTACCAAAGCGAGGCAGACGCTTCACCGGGCCGAGGGAGATTCGGGGAAATACAGTAGCTATATAGGGAGAAAAAAATCCAAAATGGATCGATTCCAGATGTCAGTTAACTAGCACACTAGCACTAAGCCAAGGTGGAAAAAGTTGCAAAACTCCCGTAGCCTACTTTGCAGAGAACATGCATAAAAGTTGAGATAACAAAAACTGACGAGGTACTATACAATTGGAGCAAGCAGGTATGATTTTCTCTTTCGTTTTGAGCCCACGGCAAGAAGGCACCAGAGCCTGCCGTGCTAATGAATTATCACGAGATAACAGACACAAGTGCACCGTGGGAAGTTTCTAAGATATCCAGAAATAGATATGTAATAACCCCAAAACATAACTGTTTGTACTTATAGGTAACCAAACCGGGACTACAACAAAGTTACTAAGTGTTTGACCACACTGTGTTAATTGGTGAGTAAAAACTCATGCTTCCTATCCTTTAAAGTCCTCCCGTTGACGAGATGACTCATGACGTGTATAGGTCACACCCCATCGAGCAAGACTTCGATCGTAAATTGCGATGGAGCTGCCCTCGAGAGTGTGTGTTGGCCAAGCACACATGTGCATGTGTGTATGTCTAGCACAGTATGTGCACACTGTGCAGCGATATCATTTCTTAATAGGGGGAGTGTGATGACAAGGCCCTGAGATGGCATCCATCTATGGCGTTACAACAGCTTTCTCTGAGGCCTCATGAATGTTCCTCCCTACATATTTTTCTCTCTCTCGCTTTCTCTCTCCCTCTTTATCCAGTGTGTGTGTGTGCCCACCCACTGGCCCCCCCACTGGCCCCCCTGAGCCAAGAGATTTGGCTTGCTGCAGTAGTTGCCGATCCTGTTGTTTTTAGCCTATAATGGCAAGGAAGTGATGGCTTTCAGAGGAAAACAGAGACATCCGACTTAGGGCGTCTCAGTGACAAACACACACACTGGTTCTCTTTTAACAAATTACATTTTCATCTCTAAAATATGTCATAGCATAGGCTGTAGTTCCTAGGAAGGAAAGCACAGCTCATTGAAGATGAATGAGAACATAGCCACTTGTAGCACACAGTGCATTGATCACTTGAAGATGGAGCAACAGGCTTCTGTTTGCAGTCAACATGGTTCCATCAGTCACACAGACGGTCCACTGATGCACAGCACTTGACAGAGAGAAGAGGGAGTGAGGGTATGTGCGACAGAGGGAGGGAGAGAGTGTGACATAAAAAATGAGAGGGGGAGTAGAAAGTACAGAGGAGTGTGGGGGAAAGAACGAGAAACAGGGTTATATGGAAATAAGAGTGGGGAAAACATGAGGGGGTTAGAAAATTAGAGGGAACAAGAGTGAGCGAGGGGTGCAGCGGGGAGAAATTTGAAAGAAATGGAGAGAAAGAGAGGGGTGCAATTAGAAACGAGAGAGGGAAATGGCAGTGTAAATGCAGGGGGAATTGAGCAAGAGAAAAACAGGTGCAGCAGCGAGAACTGGGAGAGGGAAAGGGAGAGCGAGTGAGAAACTGATGGGTGCAGTAGGGAGAATGAGAGTGAATCGGGCCAGCAGCTCCCCTGCTTCGTGTTGGGCCCTTTATTATCCACGCTGAAATGAAGTCTTTTCAAGACCAGCCAGCAAGACGCTCCACTGCTCCTCCCGGGGTTACTAACTCTCCTCTCGAGTGGCTCTCTCCCAGTGTCCCCCTGTGTAGTGTGTTTCTGTAAAAAAATCGAGTGTTATCTGATCTCTGCTGATGTGTGTGCGTGTATGAGATACCTGCGTGTGCCTGTCTGCTTGTGTGCGTCACGTTTAGTCTCGGTTTCCAAAAAGTGATAAAAAAGCAGACAGAAGACCTCATCTTAATGTGGTGCGTGATCGTGTTGAACTGTAGCCCTTGTTCTCATTTTGTTGCTTTAGTTTCACTCCAGGAGTGTGGGAAGCCCAGCAAAACAACGACTGATTGAGTTCCACACCTGCAACAAGGCTCCTGGCATTTCTGCGGGGAAGTAGAATCTCTGAAAATGTTCACCCGAAGGAAGAACTCATCATAGACTAGCCTACTGCCGGCGGTGTACCCAAACCCACCCTTCATATCGATGCGTTCCTCCTCACTCATCATTCGCTAACTCCAAACCTGTCTCACTCTGGAGAACCTCGCCATAGACATTACTATTTGGCAATGTCAGCCATTTGGGGGTTGACACCAGTTTTACAGTTTCTACGGCACATTGAACTTCTCTACCCGCTTCCTGCATGCTCTGTGAAACTGCATGCTCTTTTTTACCCCTTGGACTAAGTGGATAGAAGCCTATTCTTGGAAAGCACTTGAAATAAGACAGATTGGATCGCTCTACCCCAAAAATACGAAGATCGAGTTTTTGGATGTAGAGGGGGAATTTGGCTCCTCCATCAAATATTTCAACTATGTTTAATTTCAGTATTGAAAAAAATGAAGAACTAGAAGGCCCCGTAGTTGAGTACGTAAAGGTTGGATGCAATGCAGCCTCTCGACAAGGGATACGTCCGAACGTGTGCCGCTCTGATGTCTTTGATTAAGGAAGAAAATGAAAATGTAATTAGTCGTTCATTGGCTGCCTGCAAATATTAGCAATTTGTTTTCCTGTCTGATGAACAAGGCCTGTCAAGCTGCATACCAGAAGGTCAAACAAACTGCACTACAATTCTAAACAACGTGGCCATATGTAAGAACATTACGAACAGTTAAAATATGAACAATTTCCGCCGTCTCAAAATGCACATCAAGCTAATTAAAGTCATCAATTTACTTGCACGTGATATAACGCCAAATTGTAGCTGGTCCCGTTCGATAACCTGGCACATGTTAACCTCATCAGATAAGTGACTGTTTCCCGGAACAAGTTCTGCATCAGCCAATTACAAATGTGAACAAACACTTTTCCATAAGAGCATCCTTAACAAAGTCCAGCACTCGTTATCATCCTACAGATGGCAGTATTGCAGTAATAGTGTCAGTTATTTTAAAGACGTTTATTGTGAGTCCGGACTCAAACCCACGTTGGCGAGCATCCACACTAGAGGAAAGTTTATCGTTTGTCAATCTACAGTACACCTGTCAATCAACTGTTCAATGCATCCTACTGCTGGAAGACTAACACAAGACCATTCAGTGTTTTCAGGGTGTGTTCATTGTCATAGTGACGACTAGTGTTGCACGGTATAAAAACATGAAAAACAATGTGGTTTTCAAATTTTTGTTACTTTCAGTACTTCTGTCAAATGTGTCTCAAGGATCAGCTCTTATCAGTGCAGCCAATGTCCCGCTTGTAGCGCAAAAGCACCATACCTGCTCAACTTAGCCTGCACTGGAAGTCTGGGCAGCATCATGTTAGCTCGCCACTTAGCCTGCACTGGAAGTATGGGCTGCATCATGTTAGCTCTCCACTTAGCCTGCACTGGAAGTCTGGGCAGCATCATGTTAGCTCCCCACTTAGCCTGCACTGGAAGTCTGGGCAGCATCATGTTAGCTCCCCACTCATGCTGCACTGGAAGTCTGGGCTGCATCATGTTAGCTCTCCACTTAGCCTGCACTGGAAGTCTGGGCAGCATCATGTTAGCTCCCCACTCATGCTGCACTGGAAGTCTGGGCAGCATCATGTTAGCTCCCCACTTAGCCTGCACTGGAAGTCTGGGCAGCATCATGTTAGCTCCCCACTCATGCTGCACAGAGGTTAACACACTTGAATAATGCGACACGGAATGTAGAAAGTTTGAAACAGTTAATTACTGTTTGCAAAACAATGTCCATACAGGCTAGAACACAGTATAATGCAAGAAGATACCGATAGTTTCCAGCTTTGTAGGCAAATGTTTCTTGCTAGCTTATAGCAATTCACTACCCTGGTACTTTGTCTGTGATAATATGCAAACCACAAAGCAAAATATGCTGATTTCAAAGCTGATTGCCACCACAACTTTGTTAGCTTAAATCGGTTTCTATCAATTGCCTCAGCAAATTGACTCCGGTACACAGCAGGCGGGATGCAGGGGCGACACCGTGTGCTAACGACATTATGTGCGAACTAGCTTTCTAGTTAGCTAGCAAGCGGTGTCACCCCCGCCTCCCACCTGCTGCTGTGTACCAGAGTCGTCCTTAGGACTAGCTGGCTAAGCTAGCACACAGTATTCTTTTCTCCCACCTGATGAACACCTGTCCTCGCCATCATTAACAGAACTGTGGGAAAATAGTGCCCGACAGGCTGGGGCGAAGAACACTACTGGTGTGTACTAGCTATAGCTAGCTACCGTTGTTCAGTGGGGTTTATCTGCGGGTTGGCATCCAACGTTATGGTGCATTACCGCCATCTACTGTACTGGAGCGCCCCTGCCTCCCACCTATGTACTGGATTTATAGATAACAAATGGACCAATAATATCAATGTAATATGTAAGTGATTGTCCCATGTTTCATGAGCTGGAAAACAAACATCCCAGAAATGTTCCCTATGCATAAAAATGTATTTCTCTCAAATGTTTTGCACAAATGTGTTTACATCCCTGTTAGTGAGCATTTGTTCTTTGGCAAGATAATCCATTCGTCTGCCAGGTGTGGCATATCAAGAAGCGGATTGAACAGCATGCTCATTACACAGGTGCACCTTGTGCTGGGGACAATAAAAGGCCACTCTAAAATGTGTAGTTCTGTCATACAACAAATTGACTGTTCAGTTCTCTACCATAAGCCGCCTCCTTTTTAGAGAATTTGGCAGTATGTCCAATCGGCTTCACAACCACAGACCATGTGTAACCACGCCAGCCCAGGACGACCACATATGGCTTCTTCACTTGCGGGATCGTCTGAGACCAGCCACCCGGACAGCTGATGAAACTGTGGGTTTGCACAACCAAAGAATTTCTGCACAAACTGTCAAACCACCTCGGGGAAGCTCATCTGTTTGCTCGTCGTCCTCACCAGGGTCTTGACCTGACTGCAGTTCAGCGTCGTAACCAACTTCAGTGGGCAAATGCTCACCTTCGATGGCCACTGGCACGCTGGAGAAGTGTCTCTTCACGGATTAACCCAGGCAGATGGCAGTTTGCTGATGTCAACGTTGTGAACAGAGTGTGTTATGGTGGGGGTATACCAGTTCATCCATTGCCTGCATACTCACCAGACATGTCACCCATTGAGCATGTTTGGGATAGTCTGGATCGACTTGTACTTCAGCCTGTTCCAGTTCCCGCCAATATCCAGCAACTTCACACAGCCATTGAAGAGGAGTGGGACAACATTCCACAGGTCACAATCAACAGCCTGATCAACTCGATGTGAAGGAGTTGTCGCGCTGCATGAGGCAAATGGTGGTCACACCAGATACTGACTGGTCTTCTGATCCACGCTCCTACCTTTTTTGAAAGTTATCTGTGACCAACAGATGCATATCTGTATTCCCAGAAATCCATAGATTAGGGCCTAATTAATTAATTTCAATTGACTGATTTCCTTCTATGAACTGTAACTCAGAGATTGTTGCATGTTGCGTTTTATATATTTTGTTCAGTGTATAAAGAGGGGTTCCTGCAGATTCAGGAACGCCCTGAATTCGGGGCTGCAGCTGCACCCTTCTCACTTTTATGCAAGTGTGGTTGATCAGTGTTACGTTACCCAGCAAGAACCGAAAATGGCGCTCAAACAGAAGGGGAAACTAACAGAGTGACTGACACCAACCAAAAGGAAACAGGTGGGGTTTTAGGAGGGGTTCTGAAAGACACTCATGGGGGTGTCCACTGAAAGTTGACTAGCAAAAACTGGGACCTAAGACACCTACAATGAGCCGACACTAAATTTGCCCAAAGAAGAGGCAAATGAATGATAAACCCACACCAAACTTAGACAGGGATCAAACCAAAAAGTTGAGCAAAACGAAAATGGGGAAGATCAGACAAAGGAATGTTCTCTGAAGACAACTGTAGCACTGGGCCTGCCACTCTTAAATATCAACTGTGCCAGCACAGGTGAAAAACCTTCGGACTAACAAGATGGACAAGCCAGCACAGGTGTAACACATACTGAATAATGAGGTGACAACAATTGGTGCGCCCTACGTGCTAACGTGATATACGTGCTAAAAATCCAACTTCAAAACATGAATGGAAAAACCTTAAACATCTTCCTTCTTAAGACAACAAATACACTATATATACAAAAGCATGTAGACAGCCCTTCAAATGAGTGGATTCGGCTATTTCAGCCACACCCGTTGCTGACTGGTGTATAAAATTGAGCACACAGCCATGCAATCTCCATAGACAAACATTGGTAGTAGAATGGCCTGTTGCAAGGCTTATGTGGAGGCAGCAGCTAGCCTCTTTGACCCTCGGTTTGAATGAAACTGAAGGGCCTGTGTGTTGTCATTTGGATGTGTGTGTACTTCTTTAAGACCTCATAGTGTCCATTCCCTACCTCTGTCTTCCCTCTGTCTTCCCTGTGTCCCTCCCTCCCGCCCTCTCTGCATAGCCACGTCTTTTCAGATTGAACTGGCTGCCAGGATGCTCGCGGAATCTTGATCAGGGCAAATTTACATGGAGACAATGGATGAAGTTAAAGTGATTTCTCCTTGCTTTCTCTCCCTCTCCCAAGACTATTTGTCCCCCTCTGCCCCTCTTTCCCTCCCCTCCACCTTAGTCTTTTTGCCAGGATTCTCCCTCTTCTTTGCGCATTGGTGTCTTTCGGAGAGGGAAGATGAAGAATTGGAGGCAGGATGGAGGAGAGCAGCTCCTCTACAGTGGAGTAGACTTCATCAGTACTCAAGAGGACAGGCCCCTTTTCTATACTCTGATATTAATGAACTCAACACACATGCATACACGCGCAAGGTTGTGAATACACACGCACACACACACACAGAGCCATACACACACACCGGCATTACTTAAACAGGCTGTTAGGAGCAGGACCTGCCTTCTGCCACTCAGTTTGCCTGAGTATAGATAATCAGCCTATTTATGCATGGCATCACACACCGGACATAATCATATGCATGAGCTCCATTTAGCAACATGTCCAGTGTCACTCTCAGTAATTGGAGTTTAAATGCTGATACTCAATATCATAGTGCACTTGGCGTATACAGTGGGGAGAACAAGTATTTGATACACTGCCGATTTTGCAGGTTTTCCTACTTACAAAGCATGTAGAGGTCTGTAATTTTTTATCATAGGTACACTTCAACTGTGAGAGACGGAATCTAAAACAAAAATCCAGAAAATCACATTGTATGATTTTTAAGTAATTCATTTGCATTTTATTGCATGACGTAAGTATTTGATCACCTACCAACCAGTAAGAATTCCGGCTCTCACAGACCTGTTAGTTTTTCTTTAAGAAGCCCTCCTGTTCTCCACTCATTACCTGTATTAACTGCACCTGTTTGAACTCGTTACCTGTATAAAAGACACCTGTCCACACACGCAATCAAACAGACTCCAACCTCTCCACAATGGCCAAGACCAGAGAGCTGTGTAAGGACATCAGGGATAAATTGTAGACCTGCACAAGGCTGGGATGGGCTACAGGACAATAGGCAAGCAGCTTGGTGAGAAAGCAACAACTGTTGGCGCAATTATTAGAAAACGGAAGAAGTTCAAGATGACGGTCAATCACCCTCGGTCTGGGGCTACATGCAAGATCTCACCTCGTGGGGCATCAATGATCATGAGGGAGGTGAGGGATCAGCCCAGAACTACACGGCAGGACCTGGTCAATGACCTGAAGAGAGCTGGGACCACAGTCTCAAAGAAAACCATTAGTAACACACTACGCCGTCATGGATTAAAATCCTGCAGCGCACGCAAGGTCTCCCTGCTCAAGCCAGCGCATGTCCAGGCCCGTCTGAAGTTTGCCCAATGACCATCTTGATGATCCAGAGGAGAAATGGGAGAAGGTCATGTGGTCTGATGAGACAAAAATAGAGCTTTTTGGTCTAAACTCCACTCGCCGTGTTTGGAGGAAGAAGAAGGATGAGTACAACCCCAAGAACACCATCCCAACAAGTGAAGCATGGAGGTGGAAACATCATTTGGGGATGCTTTTCTGCAAAGGGGACAGGACGACTGCACCGTATTGAGGGGAGGATGGATGGGGCCATGTATCGCGAGATCTTGGCCAACAACCTCCTTCCCTCAGTAAGAGGATTGAAGATGGGTCGTGGCTGGGTCTTCCAGCATGACAACGACCCGAAACACACAGCCAGGGCAACTAAGGAGTGGCTCCGTAAGAAGCATCTCAAGGTCCTGGAGTGGCCTAGCCAGTCTCCAGACCTGAACCCAATAGAAAATCTTTGGAGGGAGCTGAAAGTCCGTATTGCCCAGCGACAGCCCCGAAACCTGAAGGATCTGGAGAAGGTCTGTATGGAGGAGTGGGCCAAAATCCCTGCTGCAGTGTGTGCCAAACCTGGTCAAGAACTACAGGAAACGTATGATCTCTGTTATTGCAAACAAAGGTTTCTGTACCAAATATTAAGTGCTTTTCTGATGTATCTGCTTTTCTGATGTATCAAATACTTATGTCATGCAATAAAATGCTAATTAATTACTTAAAAATCATACAATGTGATTTTCTGGATTTTTGTTTTAGATTCCGTCTCTCACAGGTGAAGTGTACCTATGATACAAATTACAGACCTCTACATGCTTTGTAAGTAGGAAAACCTGCAAAATCCACAGTGTATCAAATACTTGTTCTCCCCACTGTAAGTATCGCCAATATTAGGCTACAATCAACCACTTCTGTAGTACATTGTGGAAAGAAATCAGAAAAAACGTGTACTATTCAATTGATAAAAATAATTAACACTTTCAGGATAGATGTGATTGTCATCAGACGAGGGCTCAATATCGAATGCACACGTGGTTCCATCAACACCTTAGGCTTGCCGCCTCAACTGGTGTTCCACCAGCAGTATCATTGATGAAAATGATAACAGATAGGAGAGTCCTGCTCCTGTCATACAGAAGGCCCTCAACATTTGAGGACCTCAGTCATGGTTGTTTACGCTCGTCCCTTTTGTGTTTTGGATCTGCTTGCTGAAGCTTCACTCTCAGTAGATTAGGGATCTGAAATTTAATCTACCTTGCAGCACCTTATCATAGGCTGGTCCTCCGCACGCTCTCTCCCTCGCCCTGATAAGTTTAGAAGCGCTTGGCGCTGTGGTGGTTCATTTCTTTACTATCAAATAAGGAGAGACAAACTTCACACACCAGTCAGAGTTGTACTTAAACTAAATCTTTAATAATAAGAGCTTTGCAATAGCAATGACTTGTCAACGATTCACCATTTCTAATGATCCGTTGAGAGTGATAAAACAAAAGTACAAAGGTCTTTTATAGCCAAGATACACCCCTTTCAACCTACATGACGAACAACAGATACATAGAATGTTCACAAGGTTAAGACTCCAAACTGGAACCATTGTCACGGCCGTCGTTGAAGGAAGACCAAGGTGCAGCGTGGTGAGCGTGCATATTCCTTTATTTATATGACGCCGACAAAAACAATAAACAATCCAAAAACAACCATGAAGCTAAAGGGCTATGTGCCACAAACAAAGTTAACCTCCCACAAAGACAGGTGGGAAAAAGGGCTACCTAAGTATGGTTCTCAATCAGAGACAACGATAGACAGCTGTCCCTGATTGAGAACCCTACCCGGCCAAAACATAGAAATACAAATAATAGAACTAAAGAACATAGAATACCCACCCCAAATCACACCCTGACCAACCCAAATAGAGACATAAAAAGGCTCTCTAAGGTCAGGGCGTGACAGTACCCCTCCCCCCAAAAGGTGCAGACTCCGGCCGCAAAACCTGAACCTATAGGGGAGGGTCTGGGTGGGCATCTATCCGCGGTGGCGGCTCAGGTGCGGGACGCAGACCCCGCTCCACCACTGGCTCACCCCACCTTGGTGGCACCTCTGGTGCGGGGACCCTCGTCGCCGACCCTGGAGTGGGGACCCTCGTTGCGGGCCCCGGACTGGGGACCCTCGTAGCGGGCCCCGGACTGGGCACCCACGCTGCGGGCCCCGGACTGGGCACCCACGCTGCGGGCCCCGGACTGGGCACCCTCGCTGCGGGCCCCGGACTGAGCACCTTCGCTGCGGGCCCCGGACTGAGCACCTTCGCTGCGGGCCCCGGACTGGGCACCCTCGCTGCGGGCCCCGGACTGGGCACCCTCGCTGCGGGCCCCGGACTGGGCACCCTCGCTGCGGGCCCCGGACTGGGCACCGTCGCTGGGGGCCCCGGACTGTGCACCGTCGCTGGGGGCTCCGGACTGGGCACCGTCGCTGGAGGCTTCGGACTGGGGACCGTCGCTGGAGGCTTCGGACTGGAGACCGTCGCTGGAGGCTCCGGACTGGAAACCGTCGCTGGAGGCTCTGGACTGGAGGCCGTCGCTGGAGGCTTCGTGCCATGACTCCTCACTGGAGGCTTCGTGCCATGACTCCTCACTGGAGGCTTCGTGCCATGGATCATCACTGGAGGCTTCTTGCCATGGATCATCACTGGAGGCTTCGTGCCATGGATCATCACTGGAGGCTTCTTGCCATGGATCATCACTGGAGGCTTCTTGCCATGGATCATCACTGGAGGCTTCGTGCCATGGATCATCACTGGAGGCTTCGTGCCATGGATCATCACTGGAGGCTTCGTGCCATGGATCATCACTGGAGGCTTCTTGCCATGGATCATCACTGGAGGCTTCGTGCCATGGATCATCACTGGAGGCTTCTTGCCATGGATCATCACTGGAGGCTTCGTGCCATGGATCATCATTGGAGGCTTCTTGCCATGGATCATCACTGGAGTGAGGAGACGTATAGCAGTCTGGTATGTGGAGCTGCCACAGGGCTCACCAGGCTGGGGAGACATACAGGAGGCTTAGTTCTGTGCGCAGGCACAGGACTCACCAGGCTGGAGAGACATACAGGAGGCCTTGTCCTTGGCAGAGACACCGGATACACTGGGCCGTGGTGGCGCACTGGAGGTCTCAAGCTTAGAGCCTGCACAACCCGTCCTGGCTGGGTGGTTATCTTCACCCTGCAAATGCGGGGCGCAGACACAGGACGCACTGGGCTGTGCAGATGTACCGGAGACACAGTGCGCAGAGCCGGCGCAGGATATACTGGGCCGTGGAGGTGCACTGGAGGTCTGGAGAGCAGGGCTGGCACAACCCATCCTGGCTGGATGCTCACCCTAGCCCGGCAGATGCGGGGAGCTGGGATGTATCGCACCGGGCTGTGAACGCGCACTGGAGACACCGTGCGTCATGGTAAGCACGAGGAGTTGGCTCAGGTCTCCAACCTGACTCAGCCAATCTCCTCGTGTGCCCCCCCCAAAAAATGTTTTTGGGCTGCCTCTCGGGCTTCCTTGCTAGCCGTGTTCCCTCATAACGATGCCGTTTCGCCTTTGCTGCCTCCAGCTCCTCCTTGGGACGACGATATTCCCCAGCCTGCCTCCAGGGTCCTTTACCATCCAGGATTTCCTCCCAAGTCCATGAGTCCCCCTTACCACGCTGCTTGGTCCTTTTGTGGTGGGAGGTTCTGTCACGGCCGTCGTTGAAGGAAGACCAAGGTGCAGCGTGGTGAGCGTACATATTCCTTTATATGACGCAGACAAAAACAATAAACAATCCAAAAACAACCGTGAAGCTAAAGGGCTATCTGCCACAAACAAAGTTAACCTACCACAAAGACAGGTGGGAAAAAGGGATACCTAAGTATGGTTCTCAATCAAAGACAACGATAGACAGCTGTCCCTGATTGAGAACCCTACCCGGCCAAAACATAGAAATACAAATAATAGAACTAAAGAACATAGAATACCCACCCCAAATCACACCCTGACCAAACCAAATAGAGACATAAAAAGGCTTTCTAAGGTCAGGGCGTGATAACCATCTCTTCCTGGTACGGTATAGATCAGAAACATTAACTCATGTTCTCTGGAATGCTCTTTAGGTTTTATCACCCAAAGACATCGTAAATCCCCTCTGTCAGTGTTATCTCATAGAGGCCCATCCTCAGTGGAACACACACACAATAGTTAACAGAATACTATATTCTGTCAAATAAAACAACCATTATAATGCAATACAAGCATTATAACATAATCTTGCAATTTCCCTGACAGCACTCCTTAGCCGCAATATTATTAGAGCATGAACTTTATTTACTTTTCGTCAAGGAGCCATTTCCCTTGGTTTAATAAGGGAGAGAAGGGGGTGTTTGATGCACGCATATGGGGATTGTGTGTGTGTTTATGGACATGGGTGAGATTGTGAGAAACTCTACAAATAATCTCCCAGGTAGAATGAGTCGGACTCAAACAGGGTTCCCTTTGAGAATGCCTGGCTGCTTTTTAATCCAGCCCTTTGTTGTTTGGCAACTCTTTTGAATTGCAGTGTGACTAACAACATTTCATATGGAATAAATACGTCAGCAAAACATCTATTCTCCTGTTTTATCAGAGGGCCATCTATAATAACCCAAACCTGTCACTGAGTACCGGAGATTGTATACCTAGCTATATCTCTTTACAGTTATATAATTTCCTTGCTTGTGGTAGGCAGCCGGTATATTATTCCCCCCTACCTGTATGATGTGACAGTTAACACAGTAGACTAAGTTGTAAATCAATGGCCCACAGCCATCCGGTCCTTTCATATCAGCACTCACAAAGGAAAGGAGACAAGGATATGAAGCCCATTATTGTGACACAGCCTTAGTTGACGCCCGGCCCTTTAATGTTAGCCCCGGAGCCACCTGTCCTCCATCACTGCTGACAGTGTCACAAAGCCTTTGAGGGTCCAGTTCCGTGCTTTTCAGTGCACACCTAAGGTCCCAAACATACGTTAACACTTCATTTCAGACTATTCTGTTAAAACAAATAGAGCCTATGCGCAGGTTGTAATCAATATAAAAATCTTAATTGGCACATTTCAAACTGTCCTTTTGTGAGTCACAGCCAGGAACTTGTTCTGTATGATGGCGAGTGGTGGAGTCAAATGGGAGGATCCTCCATCATTGTTTAAATCTCCAGTTTGGGAACATTTCATTTTCCCACTAGATGCCAATGGATAGAGTGTGAATAAAACGTTAACAGTATGTCACCACTCTCAACGAGAATATGTTGACACATTTACACCAATATCTCCCCAGTGAGCAAGAGGGAAACGCAAAGAAACAACACAACACTGTCTACCCTCTGCATTCAAGCAGCCATTGGCAGCTGATTCTGATCGGGCCAAAGAAATTCAAGAGTGATAGGTAGGCTATGTTTATATTTTTTTACAGTCTTTGGTTTATTATAGCTGTGGATATGCACCCATTGTCGTTCTTAAGAACAGAGGGTTTCAGTACCTTGTGAAAGTGCTCGAGCCACATTACGAATTTCGCTCTTGAAAGCATTTCAGAAAACAGTTAGTACTCACTCTATACAAGCAAGCCAAAGCCAAAGTTTTCAATGAATTGGGTGCCTGTGTTGCGTTTACTTAACAGTGACAGCCCATCACATTACTCCAGAGTGGAGATGTACCGTTCTACAGACACGCGCCCTTTATGAGAGTCAAATCAAGTCCAATTTTACTGGTCACATACACGTGTTTAGCAGATGTTATTGCGGGTGTAGCGAAATACTTGTGTTTCTAGCTCCAACAGTGCAGTAATATCTAACAATTTCACAACAATACACATATCTAAAGTCTCTGGGTTCACGCCCAGGCTCTGTCGCAGCCGGCCGCAACCGGGAGGTCCGTGGGGCGACGCACAATTGGCATAGCGTCGTCCGGGTTAGGGAGGGTTTGGCCGGTAGGGATATCCTTGTCTCAGTATGTAAAATGTAATAAAATGTATGCACTCTACTGTAAGTCGCTCTGGATAAGAGCGTCTGCTAAATGACTAAAATGTAAATGTAAAATGTAAAGTAAAGGAATAGAATTTAGAATATATAAGTATATAATATATAAAGTTGTCATCTGGTACTGAAGGAGGCACACTGCCACTGCATTCGTAACCAAGATGGAAGTGGAAATTTACCACATACGACTGGGATAAATCCACTTGAACGGCCCGCCAACGGGTAATTACTTTGTGGGAAACTAGGTCTATCATCCTGAGCACCCACTTCTCCCACATGGTGACCTCCGACGTCACCTACTAAGGAAATGGCCTTTATAACAGCATTTTCAGCAGTTAAATGCAACAACAAAATATTATTTATATAGAACAAATCTATTAATGTGTTATTTTCTAGTTTTTATGTCTTCACTATTATTCTACAATGTAGGACATAGTAAAAATAAAGAAAATCCCTTGAATGAGTAGGTGTGTCCAAACTTTTGATTGGCATTTTTGTTCCATCCTAAAAATGTGGAATAAGCCAAGGCTTTGATTTATGTTCAATCAGATAGAAAAGGGGGCTTAGAAAGTCTTAAGGTATTAGAAATACATAAAAACTAAATAATTTTGACGTAAAGACACCTGCCAACAAATATCAACACTTATATATTTTGTTTTTGAGAAATGATTTGTCTTCTGTAAGTTTAAGAAACATTGCCCTGTCTTGTAATTCCGTAACCAAAAACTCATAATTCTGTTACCTAATCAGGCTAACCTACGTTGCCGGTAATAGGCTAGATGAGGAGTCGGCAACCTTTCTCATGTGGAATGCCAATTTATCTTACAATTTTGACGGATCTATGTGCCAGTTATGGTTTTCATATGCAAATATTTTTGGAACCGTCTGATTTTATTTATAATAATGTCTTCATGTCCCAATCATTGCCATGTGGTAAATCAAAATTCTATCCAAATAAATGATAAAAAGTGACTTCTATTGCCGACTATGTAAAAATAGCCTACATAAAGCCAACAAATAAAACATTGTAGCCTACAGGTAGAACATATGATAACAATAAATATCCAATAAATCACATTGGCTACGCATGGCCTGTCTGCAAAGAACAAAACATATCAACTTGGGTCTGGCCTGACACTTGCACTAGCAAACTTGCAACATTATATAAAACATTCTGGTCTCTCAGTTTCCTGTGCCATTGAGCTCGACACAAAAAAATGTGGAATAAGTCAATGGGTATGAATAATTTCTGAAGGCAATATAGCTGACAAGGGCACTTGATTGAGCTGAGACTGGGCGAGATAAAAAGAAGAGAAAGAGGAACGACTGGGAGAGAGAGAACTGAGGAGGTGTCAAAGTGAACATTAAGCACATACCAGGCAGACAGGAGGAGAATCTCTAATGGATGTAGCCATATTGGCAGGAGGCCATCACCTCAGGATGGGTCTGCACTCTGCTGGGAAGAGGGAACGTTGTTAATTATTCTGAAACCCAGGCCCGTCTAGAATGCCGAGAGGTTAGTCAAGGTCTTCCAGTTAGACCTCAGATCATTGAGCCTTTGAAAGCACACCTATCTGCAATGAAATGTATGAATTTCATATTTCTGAATTCGAAAGCGCGTTGAACTTGGCTACTTTTGTGGATTTGTATCTGCACAGTATCAAGCATGCTACTAAGAGGCGGTGACAGCCAGTCGTACCACTTGTTCAACCTTGCCAGAATTGGCATTATGGTTGTTTGTGGTTTTTATTAACTTTGCACTGACAGAGTTTTTGTCTCTTTACTTGACTGAAGCTCGCCAGATGCCCTAGAGATTTCAAAGAACGGTTGTTATTTTCTGTTATTTTGCTGCAATCTTTAATAGGCTCAAGTTAACAATGAAACCTAACTAAGGCCATTTAGTAGAGTATTTGTGGCTGTGTTGACTTTTGGAGAAAAAAAATATTATTTCCCATTTCATGTTTTGCGTGTATGCCATCCCGTGTCAATGCACAACTGGTCATGCTCTGGTGCTAGTCTTGACATGAACGTATATCCCACAATCATATAATCTATCGTCCAGTGAGTTCTCTAACAACCTCCCTGTCGGAGGATACTTAGAGATAAGGTTTCTGGAGCCTCCCTAGGCCTAATAAATTTGAGCAGTGCCCCCACCCTTCACCGTTCGAAAGCATCTCTCGCTGTATCCGAATCAGAACTATAACATTTTATAAATTATCCAACCCAAATTCAGAATGACAGTCCTTAGTGCTTACTTTGAGCTTCTCAACTTAGCACACATCGTCCCGGTTAGAATGTTCATTTATAAACAGAACCTTTTGTTGCCGGTAATAACTCTTCTCATTACAGCCCCCCTTTGTCCCTGTTTTCCTGTCGCAAGTGGCCTGGTAATGAAGGATCAGTATCTCAATGAATACTTAGTCTATACTGACTGCAGTGTGTAGACCAAACCCCCCCCTTCTCCCGGCACTTATCATTCTAGTGTGTCTTTTTCATATAGCGTTTACAGTTCGTCTTCCCAACGGCACGTGTAACTCTTGCTGTCCCATTTGATGTCCCTAGATAATGTCCCAATATCAATATCCTAATAGATTCATCCGTTTCTCCCACGTACACGAGTCTCTCACCTGAGCCGTTATCTCTCTCCACGCTCAGTTATTTTGAGGGGACAGCAAATTTACACTGTTATACAAGCTGTATACTCACTACTTTACATTGCAACAAAGTGTCATTTCTTCAGTGTTGTCACATGAAAAGACATACTCAAATATTTACAAAAATGTGAGGGGTGTACTCACTTTTGTGATATACTGTACAAAGATGAACAAAACATGACACTAATGATATTCTAAATGAACAGTAATCTGTTTGTTTCAGATGCTCGCCTGATAGCGTTTGGCTCCAATACAATTTTTTTTTGTTCTCTGCAAGAATTTGGGGCTCAGGTTTAATTAGCGAAGGATACGGGAGGGAAGGATATGTAGGAAAAGTTCCCCATTACGTAGCCTTACCTTGCAACACAAAACATACTTTTCTGCTTTAAGTCAGAATGAAACCACAGCTTCAGAATGAAACCAAAACACAGGAGGTTCAGTTCGCTTCTCCCTAGAAAGCAATGTCCTTGACGTCTCTCATTTGAAAGATGTCAGACGGTACCAACTATGCAGACATGCACAGTTGGAGAAAGTGTATTTTCACATCCAATTCCTTTTTTCATTTTATTTTTTATAACTCAAACTGGCAAATCAATCAGAAGTTATGTGATGAAGGCAAATGTCTGTTTCATTGTGTCTGACATGAAGATTAGAGGCTTGGCGACACCGAGCACTTTCGGTATCTATCCCGACCTCATTTGAGCGTTTAATGTGATGCGAAAGCTGTCAGGATTCTCACGCATGAAACCTGTCAGCGCCTTCATAATTGACACTGCCAACTTGGTTATTGTACCTGAGATTCCATTAGCGTAAAGCAGTTTTGATAGCAGCTATCGGATGATTTTCCCCTCTGTAATTTCTCACCTGCCCAAACCGAGTTGTCAGTGAGTGGATGAGAGTACCATAGTAGGATATCCTCTTAAACCTCACGTCCCCACAAACCAGCTCGTTTGCCCTAAAAACATCTAAGACGAAGGGCTGCTATTATCAGTAAAGACAACAGGCCACACAGGGCCTATTCATTAGCCTTTAGACAGTGGTGGCCATCTTCTGCCTCCTCTCTTGCTATTCCATCAGCACCTTAGCAACCGCATGAACAAAAAGCAGTGTGGTAGTCACTGCCAGTGAGTGTGTGTGTGGTACTGGTCGTAAAAGAAAGAAGAAAACAAAGCACTCTGCAGCACGCTGGCTCGAGCAGGTTATGGGTTTCTTCAGCGCCGGACCAGCCACTGGAATGCACTTGCAGTGGTTGTATGATGTGGATGTTGCATGCGTATTGGCAGGGTTTGTATACAGTAAGCCTTCTTACCATCTCACTGACGTATGAGGCTTGTTTGACCTTTGACTCAGTCTGTCAGTATGGTGTGTTTCCCGGGTGTGCTCTGCTCTGGAAGATGTCCGTAGCCTATCTTGGGAAAGCTCAATAGCATGAGTTGGTCTGGAGAATGGTGTGGTTAGTCAAGGACACACTCTGAAGAAGTTCCTAATAGGGGAATATTTGTTTCTCTTGCAGGTGACTTCTAGCGTGAATCAAAGAGAATGCAGCTGAGATAATTGACTTGCGATGCCTTTCTCTTCTGGCGACGGAGGGAATCAATGGAGCCTTATGCTTCAGGGCTCTCGACACAGTCAATGGCCTCCCACTACCTATGTACTCTAGAATAAGAGTTTAAAGCCTAGCGATTGGAAGTCCAGGAAGAGATGCTGCGACGGCTTGACTTGAGCCATGGGCTTCTCTTCTGTTCCCCGGATGAATAGGGCCTGTCACGCACGCAAATGGAGAGGACTTCCCCCGGCTGTAATTAGATCACAGCGGCTACTCACTGAGTAGAGAGAGAAAAGCACATCGGGCTACTCACCGCAGAGGCCCCACAATGGATACATCAATACCACTGTATCTCAGTGTGAGGAGAGGCGAGAAGAATGGAATGCTTTATTGGAAATGCTGTGGAGACCTGGGGAGGGGGGGAATAGAGGGGGACGAGGCTGGGTCAAATGGTTCCTTAGGGAGTCCTTAGCCACAGACATGCCATTTCAAGCGGCCTCGTCTCGGTAGGTGGTAGGTGTTTTTTTACTTAGTTTGGTTCATTTCTGTGGAATACAGACTCAGGAAACAGAAAGGCTCCCCCGGGGAGTATAAGAAGGAAAGTCCCCTCTGTCCTCTCTCGAACCTGTCCACCCGAACACCCCCACACTTTCACATTTGCCTGTTGTCTTTTTTGGGGGGGGGTTTGTCTTACGCTGTCTAGACAGTTCAGTGCATTTTCGAGTTGAAGAGCGCCAACTACAGATACACATGCTTCTTAGAGCATCTCGAAGTCTAAATTCGATATAGAATCAGTTTGACAAGGTGAAAAAAAAACTATTATTTGACTATTGATGAGAATTCTATTGTCCTCGTCAGGAGCCCATAGGTGGTAGAGCTTTCGTCTCTGTACCACACAATCTTAAGACTGCAATCCGCTAAGGCAATTCTCTCTACATCGGTTGGCTACATTGGTGACCAGGGTGGGATCCTTTTGATCCTTTTTTAACTTTCCTTTTGCTCCTTTGCACCCCATTATTTCTATCTCTACTTTGCACATTCTTCCACTGCAAATCTACCATTCCAGTGTTTTACTTGCTATATTGTATTTACCTCGCCACCATGGCCTTTTTTGCCTTTACCTCCCTTATCTCACCTAATTTGCTCACATTGTATATAGACTTATTTTTTTCTACTGTATTATTGACTGTATGTTTGTTTTACTCCATGTGTAACTCTGTGTTGTTTTATGTGTCGAACTGCTTCGCTTATCTTGGCCAGGTCGCAATTGTAAATGAGAACTTGTTCTCAACTTGCCTGCCTGGTTAAATAAAGTTTTTATTTTATTTTTAAATACACATATGGGGCCTGGGCACATGGATGCTCCTAGAGAGAGAGAGGTGGATGCTAAAGCATGCGTTGATGACAGTTCTACTGTCTCCATCAGGCTCAGGCTTTTGGCATAGATGCTAAAGCACTCATTTCAGGATGGCAACATTGTAAGATTCAGCCCTCCAAGGCACTTCTATCTCTGTTTACTGTACATTGATTGGTAGGTTACACTACTGTACATTTTGATACTTCAAATTATGTACTTTGTTTGAGTGTATGCTGAATATAAAATATAAACGCAACATGTAAAGTGTTTGTACCATCTTTCATGAGCTGCACTAAAAGATCCCAGAAATGTTCCATTCGCACAAGAAGCTTATTTCTCTGAAATGTTGTGTACACATTTGTTTACATCCCTGTTAGAGAGAATGTATCCTTTGACAAAATAATCCATCCACCTGACAGGTGTGGCATTAAACAGCATGATCATTACAAAGGTGTACCTTGTGTTGGGGACAATAAAAGGCCACTCTAAAATGTGCAATTTTGTCACACAATGCCACAGAGCATGCAATTGGCATGCTGACTGCAGGAATGTCCACCAGAGCTGTTGCCAGATAATTTAATGTTCATGTAATTTACCATAAGCCACCTCCAACATCGTTTTAGAGAATTTGGCATTACGTCCAACCGGCCACACAACCACAGACCAAGTGTAACCACGCCAGCCTAGGACCTCCACATCCAGCTTCTTCACCTGCCGGATTCTCTGAGACCAGCCACCCGGACAGCTGATGAAACTGTGGGTTTGACCAACCGAAGAATATCTGCTCACACTGTCAAAAACCATCTCAGGGAAGCTAATCTGCGTGCTTGTTGTCCTCAACAGGGTCTTGAGCTGACTGCAGTTCGGCGCTATAACCGACCTCAGTGGGCAAATGCTCACTTACGATGGCCACTGGCAGGCTGAAAAAGTGTCTCTTCACGGATGAATCACAGTTTCAACTGTACCAGACAGATGGTGTCATGTTGGCAAGCAGTTTGCTGATGTCAACGTTGTGAACAGAGTGCCCAATGGTGGCGGTGGGGTTATGTTATGGGCAGGCATAAGCTACAGACAATGAACACAATTGCATTTCATCGATGGCAAATTGAATGCACAGAGATACCGTGATGAGATCCTGTTGTGCCATTCATCCGCTGCTATCACCTCATGTTTCATGTTAATGCACGGCCCCATGTCGCAAAGATCTGTGCACAATCCTGAAAGCTGAAAATGTCCCAGTTCTTCCATGTTCTGCATACCCACCAGACATGTCACCCATTGAGCATGTTTGGGATGCTCTGGATCGACGTGTACGACAGTGTGTTCCAGTTCCCGGCAATGTCCAGCAACTCCGCACAGCAATTGAAGAGGAGTGGGACAACATTTAACAGCCTGATCACCTCTATGCGAAGGAGATGTCAGGCTGCATGAGGCAAACGGTGGTCACACCAGGTTCTCAGTGATTTTCTGATCCACGCCCCTAGCTTTTTTTTAAAGCTATTTATGACCATTCGTGAAATCCATAGATTAGGGCGTAATGAATTTATTTCAATTGACTGATTTCCTTATTTGAACTATAACTCAGTAAAATATTTTAAATTGTTGTGTGTTGCGTGTTTATATTTTTGTTCATTTTTTGCAGGAATCGTACATTATGGAAAACATGCCTCATACTGTCATAGTTAGTAATAGAATAATAGATTGGCAAGAATTTGGCACTGTCACATTTTTGAGAGTTATGGACGGTATCCCTAATTATGGTGGAATGAAGGTGGAACTCTAGATTTTGGAAACGTTTTGTCTGAGACAATTTAATCATTTCCATAAGTCAAGTGTAATTAGTGCTCTAACTGTAGATTTGAAATAGTGTTTTATTTACAGATAAAGGATTTGCTTTGATGATGCAGAACTGGAGAAGTGTCATCCCTCAGGGTGAGAGAGGAATATTTATATAAAACCTGTTTTAGTTTCTGCATGATTCAGTTGAGTTTTTTCTAAAATTCTGTGGTTTTTCCAGTTTTCTGTTTTACCCCCTAAAAATGTAAAGTTTTCACTCTCATAGTCACAATTTTAATAGAAAAACAACTAAATTGGATGTTGTAAGTCCACAACAATGCTTAAACCACATTAGGAGACCACTTTTGAGGTCTGTGAAAAATCTAAGACATTTAGATTTTTGGGTGTAGTTGTTCCCCTTTTATTTCAAGTGTGTACCAGCCAGAGATCGTTGTTTGGTTCGCGATGTTTCAATAGCACTCGTGATTGCAGAGTTTGCTAAACAAATAGCCACTTGATGTAAATGATCATATAATTCTGCCAGGTAGGCATAAGCTACTTTGTAGTTAACGTTTAATTGTGAAGTCTTTTGGGGAAACCTTTCCATCTCTACCAGAAGAAGGTTATCAATAGCATCATCGTGCACCACACACACACACACACACACACACACACACACACACACACACACACACACACACACACACACACACACACACACACACACACAATTCAGGAGTAAAAATACTTAGCAAGTTGCATGGACTCACTCTGTGTGCAATAATAGTGTTTAAGATCATACTTTTTATGACTACCTCATCTCTGTACCCCACACGTACAATTATCTGTACCCCACACATAAAATTATCTGTTCCCCACACATACAATTATCTGTACCCCACACATACAATTATCTGTAAGGTCCCCCAGTCGAGCAGTGATTTTCAGACATAGATTCAACCACAAAGACCAGGTAGGTGTTCCAATGCCTTGCAAAGAAGGGCACCTATTGGTAGATGGGTAAAAATGCCCTTTGAGCATGGTGAAGTTATTCATTATAGTTTGGATGGTGATAGGAGAAATACTAAGGATGGATCAACAGCATTGTAATTACTCTACAAAACGGAATCGAAATATTCCAAATAATCCACCCTGTTTGCAATAAGGCACTAAAGTAAAACGGAAGGTTTTTTAATAAAAATAAACGGAGTAGCGCTAAGCACAGGCATAATCCTAGAGGAAAACCTGGCTCAGTCTGCTTTCCAACAGACACTGGGAGAATAATATAAAATGGTGGGGTGACAGGTTTGTTATCGTTGGAACTTCTGATTGCCGCTTAACAGCAGCTTTTTCAAAATCATTTCTCATAACCTTCAACACAAGTCCAAATATACACTTGAGTTGCTTACCAAGACGACATTGAATGTTCCTGAGTGGAATATTTACAGTTTGACATAAATCGGCTTGAAAATCTATGGCAAGACTTGAAAATGGCTGTTTAGCAAACAAACTTGACAGATCTTGGAAGAATTTTTGAAAGAATTTGGAAATATTGTGCAAAGCTCTTAAACTTACCCAGAAAGACTCACAGCTGTAATCACTGCCAAAGGTGATTCTAATATGTGTTGAATCACGTGTTAGAATACTTATGTAAATTATATATTTCTGAATTAAATTTAAAATACATTTGCAAAAATGTGTAAAAATAAGTTTTCACTTTGTCTTTATGGTGTAGATGTGTAGGGTGCTGTCTTTCAGATGGGACGTTAAACAGCTGCCCTGACTCTCTGTGGTCGCTAAAGATCCCATGGCACGTATATCGTAAGAGTTGGGGTGTTACCCCGGTTTCCTGGCTAAATTCCCAAGCTGTCCCTCATACCATCATGGCCACCTAATCATCCCCAGCTTACACTTGGCTCATTCATCCCGCCCTCCTCTCCCCTGTAACTATTCCCCAGGTCGTTACTGTAAATGAGGACGTGTTCTCAGTCAACTTACCTGGTAAAATAACGGTAAAATAAACTCAAATAAAAGATGGGTGAGAGAAATCAATTTAATCCGTCTTGAAATCAGGCTGTAATACAACAAGTGGAATAATTCAAGGGGTATGAATACTTTCTGAAGTCACTTGTGCAAACTGTTTCGACTGAAAAGCATATGGTAAGCTTTAGTTTGTGCTGAAAAACATATTGATTTCACTGACATTCGAACATACCCTCTTTCCGTTGTCAAGGAAATCTAGCTTTTTCTCTTCCCGATTGGACAAATCTACTTTTATTGCTCAAATCCCCTTGGTTGTAGACTATGCTTTATCATCTTATTGTTATGGGTCACTGGCTAGGCTATTTGTTAGTTTCAATATTCCCCTATCTAAACGTTTTAGGACAACCCTACGATTACTGCAGGTTAGTCGGATTCAACCTCATTCAAGGAGCTGTGGGAAAGTTTGTCCCTCGGCCGCCCCCCTCTCTGCCACTGCACCTTGCACTCATTTCCTAAACCTCCCGCTGATAAAGCCAGGGCTTGTTTGGCCCAGCTGGCAGTAAGATATGATGCTCATTAAGTAAGAGGGAGCGAGAGCGAAAAGGGAGGGAGTGAGACAGAGAGAGAGAGACTGGAAAGGGAGGAAACAGTAGGGTAGAGAGAAATGGAGAGGGAGAAGGGAGGAAGAGAGAGAGAGGAAAAAAGGGTGAGATAACAGAACCCTCATGGTGGAATCAGAGGGGATCTCACTCAGACCCCTGACCTGTTGACCTGTCAGTCACATTAGCTCCAGGAGATGTTGTAGTTGGCCAGCCACATGAGAGGGTAAGGAGTTGTTTTTACATGGACTGTGCCACAAGTGTATGAGTCAGTCCTTGAGATTCCAAGGTTTATGTTGTGATGAGAGTTGTGTGTGTCGTCTCTCTGAGGCAGCACACACGCACGTTTGTTTTACTATCATTGCGTGTACCAAACAACTGATTCCCATTCAAAGTCCTATTTTCCCTAAACCTTAAACCTAACCTTAACTTTAACCTCAAACCTAACCCCCAAAGTCTAAAATAGCCTTTTTCCTTGTAGGGATGGAAGAAATGAAAAACACACAGGTTAATAGGTAGGACACAATACACAGCTGGACACAGATACTGTACATTCAACACACCCGATGCAAATCACCATGCACTGAGGAGGATCACACGTCACAGTCAGGCCTGATGCATTCATAGTGGTGAGACTTAGTCTGTGACTCTTTAAAAGGCTGTCGGCTGTGGAAGGAAGCCTGTGCATCAGAGAGCGTGTCTTTATTAGTCAAGGATGAATACAAAGATGAAGTCTTTGAAGCCGGTTGTGTGTGTTGTAATGTGCTCGGTCAGTCTAACGTTCAGTTCAGGCCTGAACAAGTGTCCTTTTTCCTCGGCCGTAGTGCATTTAGTCATATCTGGGAGGACAAAATCTGGATTTAGATTTTTAGTCGACCCTACTAATAGTATTTAATTTGATTGGAAGGGACTCCCTAGTTCCTTCGCAATTACTTAATTGAAATAAATTGACTCCATCCATCAATTTAGTGATCACTCTCGCCCAGGGCTCTGAAGTGCGACCAATTTAGTCCCATATGTGACAATATACACTGCTCAAAAAAATAAAGGGAACACTAAAATAACACATCCTAGATCTGAATGAATGTAATATTCTTATTAAATACTTTTTTCTTTACATAGTTGAATGTGCTGACAACAAAATCACACAAAAATGATCAATGTAAATCAAATTTATCAACCCATGGAGGTCTGGATTTGGAGTCACACTCAAAATTAAAGTGGAAAACCACACTACAGGCTGATCCAACTTTGATGTAATGTCCTTAAAACAAGTCAAAATGAGGCTCAGTAGTGTGTGTGGCCTCCACGTGCCTGTATGACCTCCCTACAACGCCTGGGCATGCTCCTGATGAGGTGGCGGATGGTCTCCTGAGGGATCTCCTCCCAGACCTGGACTAAAGCATCCGCCAACTCCTGGACAGTCTGTGGTGCAACGTGGCGTTGGTGGATGGAGCGAGACATGATGTCCCAGATGTGCTCAATTGGATTCAGGTCTGGGGAACGGGCGGGCCAGTCCATAGCATCAATGCCTTCCTCTTGCAGGAACTGCTGACACACTCCAGCCACATGAGGTCTAGCATTGTCTTGCATTAGGAGGAACCCAGGGCCAACCGCACCAGCATATGGTCTCACAAGGGGTCTGAGGATCTCATCTCGGTACCTAATGGCAGTCAGGCTACCTCTGGCGAGCATATAGAGGGATGTGCGACCCCCCCAAAGAAATGCCACCCCACACCATGACTGACCCACCGCCAAACCGGTCATGCTGAAGGATGTTGCAGGCAGCAGAACGTTCTCCACGGCGTCTCCAGACTCTGTCACGTCTGTCTCATGTGCTCAGTGTGAACCTGCTTTCATCTGTGAAGAGCACAGGGCGCCAGTGGCGAATTTGCCAATCTTGGTGTTCTCTGGCAAATGCCAAACGTCCTGCACGGTGTTGGGCTGTAAGCACAACCCCCACCTGTGGACGTCGGGCCCTCATACCACCCTCATGGAGTCTGTTTCTGACCGTTTGAGCAGACACATGCACATTTGTGGCCTGCTGGAGGTCATTTGGCAGGGCTCTGGCAGTGCTCCTCCTTGCACAAAGGCGGAGGTAGCGGTCCTGCTGCTGGGTTGTTGCCCTCCTACGGCCTCCTCCACGTCTCCTGATGTACTGGCCTGTCTCCTGGTAGCGCCTCCATGCTCTGGACACTACGCTGACAGACACAGCAAACCTTCTTGCCACAGCTCGCATTGATGTGCCATCCTGGATGAGCTGCACTACCTGAGCCACTTGTGTGGGTTGTAGACTCCGTCTCATGCTACCACTAGAGTGAAAGCACCGCCAGCGTTCAAAAGTGACCAAAACATCAGCCAGGAAGCATAGGAACTGAGAAGTGGTCTGTGGTCACCACCTGTAGAACCACTCCTTTATTGGGGGTGTCTTGCTAATTGCCTATAATTTCCACCTGTTGTCTATTCCATTTGCACAACAGCATGTGAAATGTATTGTCAATCAGTGTTGCTTCCTAAGTGGACAGTTTGATTTCACAGAAGTGTGATTGACTTGGAGTTACATTGTGTTGTTTAAGTGTTCCCTTTATTTTTTGGAGCAGTGTATATTGCTGTGCGAACTGCAGTTTTAATTTGGGAGCACCAATGCAATTGAATATATATATATATGTATATACACACACACACACACACACACACACACACACACACAGAGTATACAAAACATTAAGAACACCAAACTAACATACTATATACTACATACTTAATGAGTATATACTATATATACTACATACTATTAGGTCATTTTAGTATCCTTTCAGTTGAGTGTACTAGCGCTACGCTTGTCTACCGGAAGTTGATGGCGTTGCTATTTTTGTATGTATTATTTAAGGTGGTGGATCAGCTCTAATGTTGCAGATATATTGTACAGTTGAAGTCGGAAGTTTACATACACCTTAGCCAACTACATTTAAACTCAGTTTTTCACAATTCCTGACATTTAATCCAAGTAAATATTCCCTGTTTTAGGTCAGTTAGGGCAAAAACCAAAACGTGCCCCCCACGGGGTCCCCAGGAACGAGTTTTTTAAACGCTGATCTACAGGAACATTGTGTAGCAACATCACTGCCAAATGCTTTGGTAAGAGGAAGGCAATGTCGGTGTCTGTTATTTTCCCTGTATCGTCCCAGCTCTACTCGGCATTTTGAAAGTTGTAGTGTGTCGCTGTGTGCTCAACACACAAATGTTGAGGTAATGTTGAAATGATAACATATCACGCTTTGAGAAGAGAGTCTCAGAAAGATCAAGGGCTTTTCACCCTTAGTATGATAAGTGTAGTTTACTCTGACGCAATACAAATACATTTATTAACTGCTAATTCAACACCATGCGTGTTCAAACCATAGATTGCCAGATGAAACATGCATTGAGAACAGGGAACTAAATGCAGGCACGTGCACAGATAAGGATCTTCCTGTGAAGATCACATGCCTCTTTGCCCTTCCAGTCTCAAGTGCCCTTTTCGGTAGAGGTATACATTTCCAATTATGTTTATTTTTTTGGTTTACATTTTCTGTTGTAGTTCTGAACCCTCAACACCGCAAGTCATCATTAAATGTAACCGACCGCCTTGGTTTGGTCTTCTGCAGCAAAATTTGAAATTTTGTTTTTTACATTGGATAAAAATAGAGACTCAGAGTTACAAAACTGTACAGTTGAAGTCGGAAGTTTACATACACCTTAGCCAAATACATTTAAACTCAGTTTTTCACAGTTCCTGACATATAACCCTGGTAAAAATTCCCTGTCTTAGGTCAGTTAGGATCACCACTTTATTTTAAGAATGTGAATGTGAAATGTAAATAATAGTAGAGAGAATTATTTATTTCAGCTTTTATTTCACATTCCCAGTGGGTCAGAAGTTTACATACACTCAATTAGTATTTGGTAGCATTGCCCTTAAATTGTTTAATTTGGGTCAAAGGTTTCGGGAAGCCTTCCACAAGCTTACCACAATAAATTGGATGAATTTTGGCCCATTCCTCCTGACAGAGCTGGTGTAACTGAGTCAGGTTTGTAGGCCTCCTTGCTCGCAATCGCATTTTCTGTTCTGCCCCAAATTTTCTATAGGATTGAGGACAGGGCTTTGTGATGACCACTCCAATACCTTGACTTTGTTGTCCTTAAGCCATTTTGCCACAACTTTGGAAGTATGCTTGGGGTCATTGTCCATTTGGAAGACCCATTTGCGACCAAGCTTTAACTTCCTGACTGATGTCTTGAGATGTTGCTTCAATATATCCACATAATTTTCCTACCTCATGATGCCATCTATTTTGTGAAGTGCACCAGCCCCTCCTGCAGCAAAGCACCCCCACAACATGATGCTGCCACCCCCGTGCTTCACAGTTGGGATGGTGTTCTTCGGCCTGCAAGCATCCTCCTTTTTCCTCCAAACATAACGATGGTCATTATGGCCAAACAGTTCTATTTTTGTTTCATCAGATCAGAGGACATTTCTCCAAAAAGTATGATCTTTGTCCCCATGTGCAGTTGCAAACCGTAGTCTGGCTTTTTTTATGGCGGTTTTGGAGCAGTGGCTTCTTCTTTGCTGAGCGACCTTTCAGGTTATGTCGATATAGGACTTGTTTTACTGTGGATATAGATACTTTTGTACCTGTTTCCTCCAGCATCTTCACAAGGTCCTTTGCTGTTGTTCTGGGATTGATTTGCACTTTTCGCACCATTGTACATTCATCTCTAGGAGACAGAGCACGTCTCCTTCCTGAGCGGTATGACGGCTGCGTGGTCCCATGGTGTTTATACTGGCGTACTATTGTTTGTACAGATGAACATGGTACCTACAGGCGTTTGGAAATTGCTCCCAAGGATGAACCAGACTTGTGGAGTTCTAAATGTATTTGCTGAGGTCTTGGCTGATTTCTTTTGATTTTCCCATGATGTCAAGCAAAGAGGCACTGAGTTTGAAGGTAGGCCTTGAAATACATCCATGGGTACACCTCCAATTGACTCAAGTGATGTCAATTAGCCTATCAGAAGCTTCTAAAGCCATGACATAATTTTCTGGATTTTTCCAAGCTTTTTAAAGGCACAGTCAACTTAGTGTATGTAAACTTCTGACAGAATGGAATTGTGATACAGTGAATGTCACGTTCTGACCTTAGTTCCTTTTTTATGTCTTTATTTTAGTTTGGTCAGAGCGTGAGTTGGGGTGGGCATTCTATGTTGTTTTTCTATGTTTTGTTCTATGGTTCTTTTTCTATGTGTTTGGCCTAGTATGGTTCCCAATCAGAGGCAGGTGTCAGTCGTTGTCTCTGATTGGGAGCCATATTTAGGTAGCCTGTTTTCCTTTGTGTTTTGTGGGTGGTTGTTTCCTGTGTCTGTGTTTTCACCATACGGGACTGTTTCGTTTTCGTTTTGTATCATTCACGTTGTTATTTTTGTATTCTTAGTGTTCAGTTATTAAATTGAATATGGACACTTACCACGCTGTGCTTTGGTCCTCACCTCATTCCAACGACAAGCGTTACAGTGAATGATAAGTGAAATAATCTGTTTGTAAACAGTTATTGGAAAAATTCCTTCCTCTACAAAGTAGGTGTCCTAACCTACTTGCCAAAACTAAGACATTTGTGGAGTGGTTGAAAAATGAGTTTTAATGACTCCATCCTAAGTGTATTGTGGTGGCATATTTCTGCTTTACCAAATGAGGAGAGTTACAAACATTACACACCAGTCAGAGTTATACTTAAACTGCATATTTTTTAATAAGAGCTTTTGCAATAGCCTTTTTGACTTTCAATTATGTGTTATCTCTAATGAACCATTGAAAAAGTACCAACAGAAAAGTACAAAGATCTTTTATAGCCAAGATACACCCCTCTCAACTTACACTGACGAACCACAGATCTTAGGAACAGTTCACAAAGGTTAAGATTTGTATGAAAGATATCTATAAAACATAGCAGACAGTTACTGCTGTGGCAACAGTTTTCATTGTAAAGACCAGTGTCTGGCCCTCCTACTCCAAACAGAAACCGTCTCTCCCTGGTACGGCATAGAACAGAACCATTAGCTCATGTTCTCTGGAATGCTCTTTAGGTTTTATCACCCAAAGACATCGTAAATCTCCTCTGTCAGTGCTATCTCATAGAGGCCCATCCTCAGTGGAACACACACACAATACTCAATTCTGTCTAATAAAACAAACATTATAATGCAATACAAGCATTATAACATAATCTTGCAATTTTCCACGACAGTATGTAAACTTCCAACTTCAACTGTATATCATACACTGCATTTGAGGAATAATGGGAAAGTAATTCTGCTTTGAAAGGTGATAAACTTGTAATTCTACTTTTTGAGAAAATGAGAATGACTTGAGCTCTTTTGTCTACACACATTCAGCATTGCTCACCCTCTTAATTAAGCCAGTCCCACCCATCTCTTTAAGGATTCACATGTGAGGTCATGTGCTAACGGTCATGTAGTGTAGTAAAGATTAAGACTAAAAGTGGTAAAAGTAATAGCCTACAATAAGGAACAATTCAAGGTAAACAAAGTTTCCACAAAAAGATATTTTTCTAAAATTAGATGACGTTTACCCAGACACACTTGTCTAAATTGATGGTTCATGTGATGGTTCATGTGAATGAAATGCTATATCCCCCAGCATAGTAGCAATATCAAAAATAGACTGTGTCAATGTAAAGAAAAAAATAATAAGTGTCAATGCCATTAGAGAAAGAACAAAATAATATACAGTATGTAGAAGAACAATATCAATGACCATATCATTGATACTGGTGATAGATGAGGTAGTTATCTGCATACAATCAGTGGTAAAGTGTCTGAGCAGCAGGATTGAAAAATGTTTCGTAGCAGCAACGTATGGCGTGTGTGTTAGGAGAGAGTCATGGGAATGTCCATAGAGGCACTGCAGATGGTGCTGATGACTGGGGGGGAAAATGGTGCTGATAACTGGGAACCCTCCCCCAGTGATTAACTGGTCAGTCTGAACCACGCATGAACAAGGGAATATGTATTCGGAGAGCCTGTTTCTGTCCTGCCCTTGACGTTGGTGCAGGGCATGTGATGTCTATAGCCTCTTCGTCGCAAAACTCCCTGATCTTCTCAAAAAGATAAGTTTGTCTAATTGTGTCCAGTCCAGGTGGTGCTTGTACAGGCAGATCATCTATGGGAGGAAATGCTGTCAGTGTTAGTAGCAGCTGAAACCTGATGATGCGGTTCAGACAACAATGCTTTCCATCCAACCCTGCTACAAGTAGGCCATATGATTCTGCTCGCTCTGGACTCCAGAGAAGTGACATGTTATATCCCTAGTTGATATTGGCTGCTCGCATGAATGACTTCAGCTCCAAATGCAGGTGTCAAAAACAGTTTATTTCGCCTTTCTTGCGTTTTGAAAATGCATACTTTTTTATGGCTGTATTGACAGGCTACATTTGCGCAGTGATTGTGTATAGCATGTTCGAGGGTCACATATTTTGTACTACTTTGTGGTGGTTGTGGGCAAAAAGTTTGAAAATCACTGGGATACATGATAGTGGCAACAAATGGAGTTGGGTTGGATATACTGCAGTAATGGTAGGCTACAGTACTTCTTACAATCTTCTATTTTGACTGGAATTGTGTTGGTCATTGTTACTAAGTGCAGCATTTATTCCAGATCCAAATAGTTTGGCAAAATACTTTAATCATCAGATTGTGCTGTTTTCCCCCCTTCTTGTAGTAATTGCTCAGCGAGTCTGACCACTGTTGCAGGAATTTATTTTGGGTGGGGTGCTATTTTTTTTGTTTAAGTACAAAAGGTCTGTGCATGACCCTGACTAAATGTGTGTGCCTACCCAATAGAAGTGATCCATCTTAGTACAAACCAATTACCATTAATTTAACTAAGTAAATAAGTATTGAGCTGTCAAATACAGGTGAACATGCCCTCAGTCAGTGGCACAGGCAGGCTTAGTGAATAAGGTAACCGTTTAGATCAAAACTACCATCTAGCCGACAGTATATGAAGACCCTAGGCTGAGACCAGAATCCAAACCAGTTCTGCTCCCTTGTCCATGCTTGTCCATGCTGCCTGACCAGTTTTTGATAGAGCTGATCCAAAGTCAGTCTTCAACAACAGAACTGAATGTGGTGATCTCCTGTCTGAAACCCATCAGACACCTATTCCTCATGTGGCCGAGTCGACATGTCACCTCGGATTGATTTATGGCCTCACTGATGGAGTCCCACTGTGAGCTAAGCAAATAACTTGGCCTTGTCACAGCAAACACTTACCCCGGGTTCCCACTGCCACCAACCCTGTATCATCCCTCTCTGCAGATGAAATGGGCAATCCGCAGTTGAAACAATAACAAAGAGGCCTCCCACCACTGTTACGTTAAAAGGCTAAGGGATGGGGCTGGGGAAATGTAACCACTCTAGTTTGAACCATGTTTTGAGGCTACAGTGTATGTTTTCATTTACTTTGTTTACAAGTCAATTTGCGATTCTGTTGGGGTACGACAGTTGAACTAAGTTAATGAGGCATTTCTAAGTTAAATTCTTCAATAATCAATGGGTACATATCATTAAGTCCAAAATGGATGTATAAGTCCAAATGGTCCAGGGAGATTCTGTTGACATGGCCATCCAGAAGATGCCAAGTGACTACCCAGTCACTCACAAACTTCAGGCCTAGATAAAAGCCTTCTGGGAGTTCCCGTGTTTTTCTAATTTGATTAGCCCAGCTGTTAAAAAAACCCATCTTTCAATCAAGTTTTTATTAAGGACTTCCTGAGTTTGCAAATTTAAACATACAGCATTAAAACCTGTCTAGGACTGGGGTTCCGCTAGCAGATCCCCGCTCCGCTAGCGGAACCCCTCGCCAACAGCCAATGAAATTGCAGGGCACCAAATACAAATGAACAGAAATCAAATTTCTCAAACATACAAGTATTAGGCACCATTTTAAAGATACAATTCTCGTTAATCCAGCCAGTCTGATTTCAAAAATGCTTTACAGCGAAAGCTCCACAAACGATTATGTTAGGTCACCACCAAGTCACAGAAAAACCCAGCCATTTTTCCCGCCAAAGAGAGGAGTCACAAAAAGCACAAATAGAGATAAAATGTATCACTAACTTTTGATGATCTTCATCAGATGACACTCATAGGACTTCATGTTACACAATACATGTATGTTTTGTTTGGTAAAGTTCATATTTATATCCAAAAATCAAACTTTACATTGGCGTGTTACGTTCAGTAGTTCCAAAACATGAATTTACAGAAATACTCATTATAAATGTTGATGAAAATACATGTGTTATACATGAAATCAGAATTTTTTTTTTATTACGGAAAAAGCATAGTCTGAGTACGGCGCTCAGAGCCCAAACCAGCCAAAATAAATATCCGCCATGTTGCGCAGTCAACATTAGTCAAAAATAGCATTATAAATATTCACTTACCTTTGATGATCTTCATCAGAATGCACTCCCAGGAATCGCAGTTCCACAATAAATGTTTATTTTGTTCGATAATGTCCATCATTTATGTCCAAATAGCTGCTTTTGTTAGGGCGTTTGGTAAACAAATCCAAACGCCGTTCAGGTCCAGTCGGACGAAAAGTTCAAAAACTTATATTACAGGTCGAAGAAACTTGTCAAACTAAGTATAGAATCAATCTTTAGGATGTTTTTATCATAAATGTTCAATAATGTTCCAACCGGAGAATTCCATTGTCTGTAGAAAAGCAATGGAACGAGAGCTACCTCTCATGTGAACGTGCCTGACTGAGAACGAGGCTGCTGCCAGACCCCTTACTCAAACATCTCTCATCCGGCCCCCCTTCACGGTAGAAGCCTGAAACAACGTTCTAAAGACGGTTGACAAAATAACCCATATCCCACTGTATTCGATAGGGGCTGAGTTCAAAAACTACAAACCTCAGATTTCCCACTTCCTGTTTGGATTTTTTCTCAGGTTTTTGCCTACCATATGAGTTATGGTATACTCACAGACATCATTCAAACAGTTTTAGAAACTTCAGAGTGTTTTCTATCCAATACTAATAATATTATGCATATATTAGCATCTGGGACTGAGTAGGAGGCAGTTTACTCTGGGCACGCTATTCATCCAAAAGTGAAAATGCTGCCCCCTATCCCAAAGAAGTTAATACTTTGGTTCCCTTGTAGCTCTCTCTGTCTTTTAGCCCTTTTGAATCACCGTACGTGAAAGAAAACTTCATAAATACTGTATTATTCTGTTTAGAAAGACATTGTTTGTGCTTTTCTTCAGTCTTTTTACACAGGTGTGAGGTAGTGAATTAAAGTCAACACGCCTCCTGAGACCAACACTCAGTATTTATTGCACTGACCTAATAAGTGAAGGGTCACTTGTGTGTGCAGAGGGGAGGCATGTCGGGGGAGTGGTGTCGTGGTTAGGGGGCGACAGGTAGCCTAGCGCTTAGTGTGAGGCCAGGAACTTAAGGTTGCTGGTTCAAAAACCCGACCTGACAAGGTGAAAATTATTTGTGCCCTTGAGCAAGACACTTAATCCAAATTGCTCCAGGGGCACCGTACTACTATGCCTGTAAAACAACACATTTCACTGCACCTATCCGGTGTATGTGACAATAAATCATATTCCATTTTTTACTGTCAGTTTGGGTCATCTAGCTGCCTGCTGCTGGGTGTTGTAAAGAAGCCAAACAGCTGGAACTCTCTGTTGGACGTCACTATGGCCGAAGACACCGGCAGACGTTTCTACTCTTCTTCAACGTCCCTTTAATTTAGTTCTACTTTCTTTTTTGATCTTTCTGAATGGAAAGGCAGCTGGCGACGAGGGGACGATGAAGAGGGCGTTTGAAAAGGGGGTCAAATTTGAATGTGAAAAGGAATGCAAATGCCAGCTCAAACACGGATGGGGCCTGTGTGACTGTGTGGTTGTCTGTTAAGTACCAAAATGTTCCCCTTTCATTTGAGCCAGGCCCTCTACACTCCATGGTTATAGGAAAACACTTCACCCTCTCGACGCCACCATTCATCAGCCAATCTCCTCTACAATCCAACGACTTGAAAACCACTCAGGACTGCATGGCTGATGGGGATTCAGTTGTCGTTTCATTCTGTGTTTGATCCATGATTGTGTACGAACGCTAATAAGAGCAAGGGGTGTTATCATGTCAATAGAGTTACGGGACAATCTAACTGATCTGTAGCATCTGAAAGGACTGCAGTCTGCCGACTGCTGACTCTGCATTACATTTACTGAAGGAGGCATTTTCTAGTCACTAAAATCTAGTGCACCGTAACCCTCATCCCTTACCACTGTATCATGCTGAATCTTTTCTCAACCTAGCAACCCTACAGTTGAGCGTTTCCACAATATTTTAGTAACCCATGGTGATATTAATCAGTCAAAGTGCATTAAAGCTGATGTGTTGAGTCTTAAAACTAAGAATGTCTCAGCCATGGGGTCTGAGCAAAGTCAGAGGCCTGTTCAGAAGTTGTGTGCGTGCGTGCTCTTGGCTTGTCCGGTCATCCTCCATTACAGATTCACCCGCAGCAGCTCCCAAGCCTCCGTCCTCGGCCGACATCCATAGAGCACCACCCTTAAAGCGAACCGAATGAAATTGTTGCACTGGATTGCCACATGCTTATTGCATTAAGTGTAATCGATAAATCCCTTTTGTGTGCTGGCACAACTCCCCGCTCCCTGAATCTCAACGAAGTAGAGTTCTCTCCTCGTAATGAAGATTGCTCGGGAACTTGATTACTTTTGGTGTGTTCGGAGCGAGGGGGCCATGCTCGGGAATCTCCCAGCACGGCATGGGCCACGCCTTCACTATTTTAAATGGGCGAGTCATTAAAAAAAAGGCCCCATGTGTTTTCAGTCAAGTGACAACACAATAGCCATGACTGGCCGGTTTTATTCTTGTTATCTAATTGCGATCTATTCAAGTAGAATTTTTTTAATTATTGAAAATGTCCATGTTTGAGTGCAATTGTGGTAGTCTTTGAAACTTTGAGCTGCGCAGTAAAGACAACCTTGAGATAAGGGAAAGGGGGATACCTAGTCAGTTGCACAACTGAATGCATTCACCTGAAATGTGTCTTCCGCAATGAACCCGAGTCCTTTGAATCAGAGGAGATTTGAGCGACTGTTTAGAGGAAAAGTGATATTTTTCCCAAACAAAGCTTTGATATTTGGTGTTCACGCCGAGTGTTCACATAGAGTTTCCCCTTTGGGCTTCGGGACTTCTGGGCTTTGCTGTTTCACTCTATCTTTAAAGTGTCTTGGGCAGAAATTCCGCTCCTGAATCTCTACTTTACATGTTTGATTCATTGCAACTCTCTTTGCCATTAACCTTTAGACTTTTAAGGAGCTACAGAACTGCTTACCGTCATTCATTTGGATCAGCCTGTGTCAGATCGACTAGCTCAGATCCCTAGGGGATTGACCTAATAGCAAGATTACAGCAGCCGTCACTTTTATTCTGTTGCCAGCAACTGCGGAACAATTCAACCGCCGAAGAATGAAAGCATGCTTGCCCCAGTTACCTGATGAGCAGTTTTCCCCCGCAGTAGAGACTCAGGGACTCTGAGCTCACCGGCTACTCTCGTGCCCCAGACAAGATGGAGGAAGAGGGGTAAATGGAGAGGAGCAGTGTTATTATGTCTAGAAGTCTGCTGCCAATGCAGGCTTTCCCTGCATCAAGGCACCGTCTGGCTGATAGTGCAAGAGTCTCTCTCTCTCTCTCTCTCTCTCTCTATCTCTCTCTCTCTCTCTCTCTCTCCGGTACTGGACTTTCATGTTGAACGGAATACTAATTTGTCATATTTTCATATTAAAGGTGAGCAGTCTCTCAGTCCATTATTAAATATGGCAAAAGGTGACCATGACTCCTTGGTTATTGATGGTGATGGTGAAATGATAACCACGTCTCTCCACACAAAATACCTCAGTGGATGTCACTGAGCTGAAGGACGGCAGTCTAAGCAGGGCGATGTTTTCCCCCCGTCCACAGTCCCTTCGTGCAGTATGAAGGAAGGTAAAGGTAGTTTCATGACACAATGCTAACTAGTGTTAGCGCAATGACTGGAAGTCTACAGGTACAGTAGCATGTTCTTGGCTTGCGAAACTACCTCTAACTTCCTTCATACTGCACGCATAAGCATTTTCATTATTATTCTTATTTTATGGTCATTTAGCAGACGCTCTTATCCAGACTTATTTGTAAGTGCATACATTTTCATACTGGCCCCTGGTGGGAATTGAACCCACAGCCCTGGATTGCAAGTGCCATGCTCTACCATCTACCTACTTACCCAGAATCTCACAGTATACCTTTAGACCCTTTTAAGCTGCAAATACATATACATGAATGCAATATTCTTATACTTGGATTCTGGCTAAGGTAAAGCACATGACTTGATGTAGATGGTACCAGTACTGGAGAAAAGGGCAGGCACTATCGAAATCATTTACAACAATCTGTATGCATGTGTGCGTCTTTGCTGTGAAATGTGGAGACAGGCTTGTGCGGTGGAGCTTTTTCCACTGTGTCACGCTGACACAAAAGTGCTGTGCAATGGCAGGATGATAGGAGAACATACCCTGCCAGTGTCTTTCAGCTACTTTGGCTTGTGTCCACTGAAGACCTTGGTCCCGTGTGGCTCAGTTGGTAGAGCATGGCGCTTGCATGCGCCAGGGTTGTGGGTTCATTCCCCACGGGGGGACCAGGATGAATATGTATGAACTTTCCAATTTGTAAGTCGCTCTGGATAAGAGCGTCTGCTAAATGACTTAAATGTAAATGTAAATGTAAGACATTCTCTCACACAAAGTCTAGACACAACATTTTGCTTTGCATTATATTGTGTTGTCCTATGTAGCTCAGTTGTTAGAGCGTGGTGCTTGCAACTCCAGGATAGTGGGTTCGATTCCCGGGACCACCCGTATGTCAGTGTGTTAACGTGAAGTTTGAATGTTCCAGGTGAATTGTCTGATGTTGTCTTCTCTCTCCATCTCTTTCATCGGTGAGTCATAATGTTCCATACTCTTTTCCCAAACCACATTTGCCATACATCCCCTCTGGGGCCCATCATCAGTAATGGATCAACTCATTTTACACTCCATCTCTCTCTCGGAGACTGGGCAGACATTTTCGATCAGCAGAAGAGACTTGTGAACGTAGCATTCACATACAGTGCATTCGGGAAAGTATTCAGACCCCTTGACCTTTTCAACATTTTGTTATGTTACAGCCTTATTATTGTTTTTTCCTTATCAAATGTGTTCCTCGTCAATCTACACACAATACCCCATAATGACAAAGCAAAAACAGTTTTTAGAGTTTTTTGCAAATGTATTAAAAATAAAAAACGATCACATTTACATAAGTATTCAGACCCTTTACTCAGTACTTGTTGAAGCAACTTTAGCAGCGATTACAACCTCAAGTCTTCTTGGGTATGGTGCTACAAGCTTGGCACACCTGTATTTGGGGAGTTTCTCCCACTCTTCTTTGCAGATCCCCTCACGCTGTGTCAGGTTGGATGGGGAGTGTCGCTGCATAGATATTTTCAGGTCTCTCCAGAGATGTTAGATCGGGTTCCCGAAGCCATTCCTGGGTTGTCTTGGCTTAGAGTGCTTAGAGTCGTTGTCCTGTTGGAAAATTAACCTTCACCACAAGTCTGAGGTCCTGAGCGCTCTGGGGCAGGTTTTCATCAAGGATCTCTCTGGACTTTGTTCCGTTCATATTTCCCTCGATCCTGACTAGTCTCCCAGTCCCTGCCGCTGAAAAACATCCCACAGCATGATGCTGCCACCACCATGCTTCACCGTAGGGATGGTTCCAGGTTTCCTCCAGACATGACGCTTGGCATTCAGGCCAATTCAATCAAAGTTTCATCAGACCAGAGTATCTTGTTTCTCATGGTCTGAGAGTCTTTAGGTGCTTTTTGGCAAAGTCCAAGCAGGCTGTCATGTTCCTTTTACTGAGAAGTGGCTTCTGTCGGGCAACTCTACCATAAAGACGTGATTGGTGGAGTGCCTCAGAGATGGTTGTTCATCTGGAAGGTTCTCCCATCTACACAGAGGAACTCTGGAGCTCCTTCAGAGTGACCATCAGGTTCTTGGTCACCTCCCTGACCAAGGCCATTCTCCCCCGATTGCTCAGTTTGCCCGGGCAGCCAGCTCTAGGAAGAGTCTTCTTCCAAAATTCTTCTATTTAGGAATGATGGAGGCCACTGTGTTCTTGGGAAGCTTCAATGCTGCAGAAATGTTTTCGTGTTCTTCCCCAGATCTGTGCTTCAACCCAATCCTGTCGCTGAGCTCTACGGACAATTCCTTCGGCCTAACGGCTTGGTTTATGCTCTGTCAACTGTGGGGCCTTATATAGACAGGTGTGTGCCTTTCCAAATAATGTCCAATCAATTGAATTTACCATTGGTGGTCTTCAAGTTGTAGAAACATGTCAAGGAATATCAATGGAAACCGGATGCACCTGAGCTTAATTTCGAGTCTCATAGCAAAGGGTCAGAATAATTATGTAAATAAAACATAATTTCTGTTTTTTTATTTGTAATACATTTGCAAAAAATTTAAAAATATATGTTTTTGCTTTGTCATTATGGGGTATTGTGTAGATTAAGTAAAATGTTTTATTTAATCCATTTTAGAATAAGGCTGTAACGTAACAAATACTTTCCGAATGCACTGTATACTAAAGATATATATAAATATAAACTCAGTGGAGGCTGCTGAGGGGAGGACGGCTCATAATAATGGCTGGAACGGAGCGAATGGAATGGCATCAAATGAATTTGATACTATTCCCGCTTCAGCCATTACCACAAGCCCATCCTCCCCAATTAAGGTGCCACCAACCTCTTTTGACGCAACATGTAATGTTTTGGTCCCATGTTTCATGAGCCGAAATAAAAGATCCCACAAATGGTCCATACGCACAACAAAGTTGTACAAAAATGTGTTTCGGGCCCAATTAGTGGGCATTTCTCATTTGCCAAGATAATCTATCCACCTGACAGTTGTGACGTATCAAGAAGCTGATTAAACAGCATGATTGTTACACAGGTGCACCTTGTGCTGGGGATAATGAAAGGACACTCTAAAATGTGCAGTTGTCACACAACACAATGTCACGGATGTCTGAAGCTTTGAGGGAGCGTATGTTTGCCATTCTGACTACAAGAATGTCCACCATATTATATGACCTAGAACTAAAATTGTTGAAATTGCTGGGTTTATATTTTTGTTCAGTATTCATCTGAAGATGATTCCTGGACTTTGATGGACAGTAAAAGGATTGCAGAGGAGGTGGAGCTAGTCAAGCATGGTGCACAGAGGCCACTATCTCACAGTCAATCACCAGCCACCATACACAGTGGCTAACCACATCTTTGTTTAAGTTTGACCATCCCAAGGGGCATCTTGTTTGCCATCAATGGCATATGTTCTTAAAGGGATGTTGGGATTAGAACAAGATGTCCCAGAACAATGCATGAGTCTCCCCAACATGAGAGCTCATTCTTTACATGCGAGTCCGGTTCAGGTATCACATGGGCTGGCCAACCATGGTTGGTAGCAAAATAGTAGCTACTGTTGCATCAACATGTTTTTACCATGACAGTTTACAATCCAGGGTTACTCTCTTCAATTTGCTCAATTTCCACATTATTCATTACAAGACGGTTGAGGTTCAGGGTTTAGTGAAGGATTTGTCCCCTTTTGGGTTTTGAAACATTTAGGATGTATTTCTTGCCACCCATTCTGAAACTGAGTGCAGCTCTTTAGGTGTAGCAGTGATTTCACTTGCTGTGGTAGTTGATGTATTATTATCAATTTCTTTCAGCCAATCATCAGTCATTTGTGTAAGTGCTGTACATGTTGAAAGCCCTTCCCTATGAGCGTGCTGAAAACGTGTTGTTCATTTGTTTGCTGTGAAATAGCATTGTATCTGGCGAAACACATTTTTTTCAAAAAGTTTACTACGGTTTGGTAACATTCTGATTGGTCGGCTGTTTGAGCCAGTAAAGGCTGCTATTCTTGGGAAGCTGGATGACTTTTGCTTCCCTCCAAGCCTGAGGGTGCACACTTTCCTGTAGGCTGCGATTGAAGAGATGGAAAATAGGAGTGGCAATATCGTCCACTATCATCCTCAGTCATTTTCCAACCAAGGTGTCAGACCCAGGTGGCTTGTCATTGTTGATAAACAACAATATGTTTTTCACCTCTTGCACACTCACTTTAGGGCAATTCCAGCATTATGGATGTGACGTTTGCACATAAAGGAGAAACAAAATGTCTCACAGAGATGACTTATCAAGCATAAATGAAAATGTTAATGAGTCTATTTGTAGAACCCTATAGGGAAAGTGTAGACACAAAATTACAAAGTTCTAAGTAATACCACAAAACGTGCTTTATGGATGTAACAGAAATGGACAGGCATTTTTCGGAGAATGGACACATCCGCAAAACTCTGTGAATTTCAAATTCTTCGGGTAAAATATTAATAGCCATTTTGAAAGTAAGGCTCGACTACACACAAAAACAACAATGATGAAAATATAAACATTTTATACACTTTAGAGAGGAAAATGTACTGTTATGGATGCGACATTCTCCGTTGTGGATGTGATGCTGTTCAAAAATGAGTCTTAAGATATGAAAGATTTATTCACCAAACATCCTTAAAGAACCAAGACATCATCAGTATCTTGAATAGTTGCTGCGTAGGCTATCAAACTGCACTCATGGATCACGTATTAACCAACCATAAATGCACAAACGTGCAAAAAAAATATTTATTTTATTTAAAAATCTATATTTTCATTGTGAATTAGAGTGCTGCATACCTCAACAGTTATATAAATAATTGTACTTAAATAATAACACTAGAGAAAAATTTGGTTATGGATGTGACAGGTTCTCAAAACACACAGCAAATGTTGACACTGTACTCCATTTCAAATTTACAACATTTTTGTAGTTAAAGTCTAGATCATTAATGATGTTTCATTTAAAATATTAAATGTTACTATAAATCACCTACTGAGGAACAGAATACACATATGTTGACTCCATTGCTGCCCACAGTTGTGTCCAGTTGGCTGGATGTCATTGAGTGGTGAATCATTATTGATACACACGGGAAACTGTTGAGCGTGAAAAACCCAGCAGCGTTGCAGTTCTTGACACCTACTACCATGCCGCGTTCAGGGGCACTTAAATCTTTTGTCTTTTCTATTCACCCTCTGAATTGCACACAATACATGTCTCAATTGTCTTAATGCTTAAAAATCCTTCTTTAACCTGTCTCCTCCCCTTCATCTACACTGATTGAAGTAGATATAACAAGTGACATCAATAAAAGATCATGGCTTTCACCTGGTCAGTGTATGTCATGGAAAGAGCAGGTGTTCTTAATGTTTTATAGACTCAGTGTATACCTCATACTCAGGGATTGATGCACACATTTCATTTCCTTGTTTATTTGAGCTAGCTGGACTCATTCCTAACTCATCCCTTATCATCTCGACTATATCTTGACATACAGTGCATTCGGAAAGTATTCAGACCCCTTCACTTTTTCCACATTTTGTTACATTACAGCCTTGTTCTAAAATGGATGAATTTTTTCCCCCCCTGATCACTCTACACAAAATACCCCCATAATGACAAAGTGAAACAGCTTTTTAATTTCTGCAAATGTATTAAAAATAAAAAACAGATACCTTATTTACATAAGTATTCAGACCCTTTGCAATGAGACTCAAAATTGAGCTCAGGTGCATCCTGTTTCCATTGATCATCCTTGAGATGTTTCTACAACTTGACTGGATCTGTTTCTACAACTTGACTGGATCTGTGGTAAATTCAATTGATTGGATATGATTTGGAAAGGCACACACCTGTCTATATAAGGTCACACATCTGACAGTGTATGTCAGAGCAAAAACCAAGCCATGAGGTTGAAGGAATTGTCCGTAGAGCTCAGAGACAGGATTGGGGAGAAGAGCCTTGGTTAGGAATCGTCCTATTGGAAGGAGAAGCACTGAGACGGTTCAGAAATATTCAGGGCCGTCACAGACTGTATGTATATTTGTAAGGCAGGACCAAATATCACCCAATAAGAGCAAAATTGACCTGGAAAGTTACCTATTAATCAGCTGCAAAAAGTTCAACTAGTAGTCCCAGGAAAGGCAAGGCAGCGTTGCACCTCCACCAGCCCCACCAAATGGGCTTTTTATTGGGCTTCGTCCTCTGAGGTAGAGGGCTTCTGTCCTGGTTATTGTCTTTGAAAGGTCGGGTATAGACTGATTCTACTCCGCCTCAGAACTGAATGTCTGCAAAAGGACCAGAATGCTAGCTACACAGCTCCCTTGTCCTTCTTTTTCTTATTGGTGTCAGTTTTTACATTTTTTATGTTCTTCATAGTACTGCAAACAGCAGATGCTTCTTGCTCATGTTTGACTTTGAACAGTTTTGAGGGGGCGAATGGAGACTTGAGGTTATTTTTTGTTGAGGCAGTTCAAGTGGATGCTAGCTAGTCTAACTCTGCATTTAAAGTGCCTCAGAGAAAGTGCTATATAGTTTCACAGCCAAGCACTGGAGGCTTTGTTCTGCTTAATAGGATATTAATGCCTCTACTTCTCTTTGTGGGCTGCAGAGCTTTTTAACGGTTCAAGACTCCAGACTGTTTTGTGTAACTGAAATGTGGCACCTGGTCGAACTGATGCATTATATGGAAATATTAACATTGATAGGTTGGCAAAAGTAAAGCAGTATTCGTTACCCCCACATAGTTCCAGATCCTGATATGTGTATCAAAGGTCAAGGCCATTGCGTTATGCTAGACTATGGCATCTCTGTATTACGAGGACCTTAAAAGCAGAAATAAATATGTTGACATGGCCCTTATATCAATCATCGAAGAGCCAATTAGAATTCTTGAAATATTACCGTGTTTTGAACAGTATGGAATATCACTACTCCATTACCTTAGTCACGCCCATGTCACACTGCTCTTACAAGCGAGACAAATACCTGCCGTGTGCGGTCACGCTTCCTAAAAGGGCCATGAAAGTATGAGGTCCTCTCTCAGTCAACGGAACGCTCATTTGTATGCAACTGATCGACTCTTTTTTTAGAGCAGCGGTTCATGTTCTCTTCATTTGTGAATCACCAGGTTGTGAGCCTGGGGTGCTGTGCACAATGCCACCGCTCTCTCTCCCTCCCTCCTTAATTCCAGGGGGAAAGGTGAAGGCCTTACTGGACCCCGATCTGACTGGGGGCCGCCACCTTTTGATGTGGCCCGTGTCACAAAGGGGCCCCACTTAGAGAGGGGAGGGGCGGTGGAGGGACCAGCACTGCGACCCAGAGAGAGGTGGGGCTGGGATTGGGGGTGATTAAGCTGGAATGCCGATTTCATACTCTCCTAGATAATGAGATTAAGGACGTGCTGTCTGAGGCAGGAATTCCAGCTATCCGTTTCCACCCACAGGCCTCTGCTTTTCCCGACACGGAGACGAAGGGATAGGTGCAGCTCTCCCCCTCTCTCGTCTCTCTCACTCCCTCTTTTTTTTTCTCCATCTGTGGAATGATAAGAGTAGGTTGGAGAGGTCTTACCTGCCTGGGCAAAATTACTGTTCATTTTTGGCTAGAGAAAGATAACTTATTAAGTTTATTTGAACAGGGTACAAAATACACGAGAAAATATGTGTTGTACCATATTTATCTAACAGCTCATTTACTTCTGTAGTCCATACCCATGATATGCAAAACAACCCCAAAAAATGGCACCTGCAAGTCTCTCGCAAAGGACGTTCTTTACAGAGATGTTGTTGACCTGAGTAATCCAATGTTAAGTTGGTGTGAACCAAACAGGACCGCAGGACAATACATCCATGCGTGTATGACGGTCTGTGTGCATGCATTTGTGTCAAAACACTGAGTGTCTGCATGTATAGCTGTGCAACAAACTCCAGAGGCCCCACACAACGCCATGCATCCCCCCGTGCCTCATTCCCCAGTGCTGTTGCCTCCTGCAGGTATAACTGTTGGTGTGGTGGTATGGAGGGCAGGGGGTGGTAACTTGAGTCACAACGTGTGACCGCCACACCAGCACCCTGCCCATTCACCCAGAATGACTGGCCTGGTTGAAACCAAACAGTCCCCATTGTCCTCGCGTCCCCTCCCCTCCCGTGGCTGCTTCTGCTGTGAACGAGGAGGCACCGGAACACACATTGTTTCCACTCCTCTTGCGGTGCATCTTACTGAGTTACTGAATGGTTGTCATTCCTCCTAAACATGGATAACTTGTGATGGAAGCCCGCGTTGCCCTTTTCCCATGCAGAGACATTAGCATGCATTTCTCTCAGCAGTTTGACAGGGACTTCAAAGCAGTGTGTGTGAGAAGCATACAGACATATATACACACACACACACACACACACACAGGCAGCAAGGCAGAGATATCAGGCACGAATGGCAAAGCTTTTGGGTGGGAAAGACCTATAGAGAAGTAGAGGGGGTAAGGATGTGTGGACACATGTCCCAGAGTGGTCCTGTGGTAATCTCCACTGCATTCCTCCCTCTCAGACAGTCACTGCATTCCTCCCTCTCAGGCACTCACTGCATTCCTCCCTCTCAAACACTCACTGCATTCCTCCCTCTCAGACACTCACTGCATTCCTCCCTCTCAGACACTCACTGCATTCCTCCCTCTCAGGCACTCACTGCAATCCTCCCTCTCAGACACTCACTGCATTCCTCCCTCTCAGACACTCACTGCATTCCTCCCTCTCAGACACTCACTGCATTCCTCCCTCTCAGACACTCACTGCATTCCTCCCTCTCAGACACTCACTGCATTCCTCCCTCTCAGACACTCACTGCATTCCCTCCCCTCGCAGAAAAAGGAAAGATTCTGCAGTGCAGGGGAAACAGGATGCCATCCGAAACGGATGTACATTTTTTTTTGAGTTTTGGGACCGTGGCGCAAAAGTAATTGGCTTGTGGTGATTTTATTTTTCATCACAAACTGTTATTAATGAACATTAGTGTTGGTGTTCAGATTTGCATGAGTGCCCCATACGAATAATTTACCCCTAACAGTGGATAATCATTACATCCATATTTTTTTGTCTTGTCTTACTTTCTCTCTCATTCTCTTTTCTTCTCTCCTTTCCCCCCTTCCACTCACAGTTCCACACACTATTGTGCTCTGGTGTATCAGTCTCTATACAGAGGTAGACGGGACTGTACTGCAAATCTTGCTTTGTCACTATGCAGCATGCTTAAGCTCTGTTCGCACGGGACTAGTATTACTATGGAACGTCGGTTATGTAATTATTACCCCAACATGTGCGTTTTTCCAGTGGCTGATTCGGACGGGATTAGTTTCCCAAACTGCCCCTGTAATTATAATTTTTCCTCATAAAACGTCTACAGTTATGAAGGAAGCCTGGAGACTCTTCTAGGCATGATGATATTTCAAATGTCTAGGGACAGCCTAATATTGGCCTACGTTTGGAGAAAGTCTAAATAATAATGCATATCAATAAGCACCATGAACTGTAACCTATCCAGACATTTAACTAGCTGACGGATTTGGCAATTTATCAATTCATTGGCACGATATTGTCCACTTCATCTTCTAGAAGAGAAGTATGGCACTAGGAAAGTCGATATGTGACAAAACAATGAATTAATCTGTAGGCTCCGTGCGTAGCACATTGTTTTAAACATACATATGTTCCCATGTTCTTACCCAAACTGGGTGCAGCACCTGTTAACCTCTTGACACTACAGGGGGTGCTGTTTCAACTTTACAAATGTAAACGCATTTGTCCGCCATTATTGCGGCACTAGTCTGGCTGTAACGCACACTGTATGTCTAGTAACGTTAATTTAAAAAATCTAACTCAGCGGTTGCATTAATAACTAATGCATCTTTCATTTGCTGTCCAACCTGTATTTTTTAGTCAAGTTTACGATTATTTATTGATTAGATTAGGTGCCTTTCCAAGATGGCGCCGGCCAGAATGCATGACCTGTTGCCACTGATCACATTGTATAACCACGATTTGTGCTGCTAAATATGCACATTTTCGAACAAAACCTATATGCATTGTGTAATATGATGTTACAGGACTGTCATCTGACGAAGTATATCAAGGTTAGTCAAAAATTATATATATTTTGCTGTATTGTTACGATCGCTAACCTGTGCTGCTGGTAAATTGCTTGTGTTTCTGGCTATTGTGCTAAGCTAATATAATGCTATATTGTGTTTTCGCTGTAAAACACTTAAAAAATCTGACATATTGGCTGGATTCACAAGATGTTGGGCTTTCATTTGCTGTACGCTGTGTATTTTTCAGAAATGTTTTAAGATGAGTAATTAGGTATTTGACGTTGGTCTCTGTAATTATTCTGGCAGCTTCGGCACTATTTCAGATTGCAGCTGCAATGTAGAACTGTGATTTATACCTGAAATATGCACATTTTTCTAAAAAAACATATGCTATACAATAAATATGTTATCAGACTGTCATCTTATGAAGTTGTTTCTTGGTTAGTGGCTATTTATATCTTTATTTGGTCGAATTAGTGATGGCTACTGATGGAGTAAAAAAGTGGTGGAGTAAAAAAAGTGGTGTCTTTTGCTAACGTGGTTAGCTAATAGATTTACATATTGTGTCTTCCCTGTAAAACATTTTAAAAATCAGAAATGATGGCTGGATTCACAAGATGTGTATCTTTCATCTGGTGTCTTGGACTTGTGATTTAATGATATTTAGATGCTAGTATTTACTTGTGACGCTATGCTAGGCTATGCTAGTCAGCTTTTTTACTGTGGGGGGTGCTCCCGGATCCGGGTTTGGGAGGAATTAGAGGTTAAACTCTGAAATAGCCCTCAAAACACAGGGATGACTATTCACACAGGATAAGTATTATCAGAGAACCTGGGAGTTTGACGAAAAACAGGTTTTTAAGACTGGGATAATAACCTTCCTGCCAAGTAAAAACTACTGACATGGCGGATTTGGACGGGACTAAAATGATGGATGTGGTGGTTTGTGCTCGTGCACATACAGTGCACTTGGAAAGTATTCAGACCCCTTCCCTTTTTCCAAATTTTGTTAAGTTACAGCCTTATTCTAAAATGGATGAAATAGGTTTTCCCTTATCAATTTAAACACAATACCCCATAATGACGAAGCGAAAACAGGTTTTTAGAATTTTTTGTAAATGTATTAAAAAACAGAAGTACCTTATTAACATACAGTAAGTATTCAGACCCTTTGCTATGAGACTCAACATTGAGCTCAGGTGCATCCTGTTTCCATTGATCATCCTTGACATGTTTCTACAACTTGATTGAAATCCACCTGTGGTAAATTCAATTGATTGGACATGATTTGGAAAGGCACACACCTGTCTATTTAAGGTCCCACAGTTGACAGAGCATAAACCAAGCCGTTAGGCCGAAGGAATTGTCCGAAGAGCTCAGAGACAGGATTGTGTCGAGGCAAAAATCTGGGGAAGGGTACCAAAACATTTCTGCAGCATTGAAGGTCTCCAAGAACACAGTGTCCTCCATCATTCTTAAATAGAAGAAGTTTGGAACCACCAAGGCCAAACTGAGCAATCAGGGGAGAAGGGCCTTTGTCAGGGAGGTGCCCAAGAACCCAATGGTCACTCTGACAGAGCTCCAGAATTCCTCTGTGGAGATGGGAGAACCTGACAGAAGGACAACAATCTCTGCAGCACTCCACCAATCACGCCTTTATGATATAGAGTGGCCAGACGGAAGCCACTCCTCACATCAAAAGGCACATGACAGCCCACTTGGAGTTTGCCAAAAGTCACCTAAAGGACTCAGACCATGAGAAACAAGATACTCTGGTCTGATGAAACCAAGATTGATATATTTTGCCTGAATGACAAGTGTCACATCTGGAGGAAACCTGCTCCAGAGTGCTCAGGACCTCAGACTGGGGTGAAGATTCACCTTCCAACAGGACAACGACCCTAAGCACACAGCCAAGACAACGCAGAAGTGGCTTTGGGACAAGTCTCTGAATGTCCTCGAGTGGCCCAGCCAGAGCCCGGACTTGAACATCTCTGGATAGACCTGAAAATAGCTGTGCAGCGACGCTCCCCATCCAACCTGACAGAGCTTGAGAGGATCTGCAGAGAAGAATGGGAGAAACTCCCCAAATACAGGTGTGCCAAGCTTGTAGAGTCATACCCAAGAAGACTCAAGGCTGTAATCGCTGCCAAAGGTGCTTCAATAAAGTACTGAGTAAAGGGTTTGAATACTTATGTAATTGTGAATTATCCATTTTAAATTTTTCATTAAAAAAAAAGATACGTTTTTGCTTTGTCATTATGGGGTATTGTGTGTAGATTTAATCAATTTTAGAATAAGGCTGTAACGTAACAAAATGTGGAAAAAGTCAAGGGGTCTGAATACTTTCCAAATGCACTGTAATTACATGACTTGAGCTCCCCCATTTAAAACGTATTATACACTCACCACGTAACTCGACTCCCCTTCTCACAGAATGGCTTCAGCAGATGGCCGCAACCCTTTGTTTTCAGACGGCTCTGATTTCCCTCCCTGCTTTATGTCTGCTCTCTACAGGCCTGTAAATATCGACCCACAGCCCGTCTGCACGCCTCTCCTGCGCCTCTTTTCCAGCTCTCCTCCACTAAAATAGAGGAAAACAGTGCTTTTTTTCTGCCCCATTTTTTTCTGCCCCTCACTCCGTCCATAAACTCATACCCTGTAAAACGTTGTTTGTTGTTGGCTTTGTTATTACAGCTCTGCTCCCTGCCTGATTAGTTAGCTCATTTTGGACCAGCTTGAGTTTTACAGATGAGGAACTCCCACCTCTAACTTTTCAAATAGTGAGCCAACATGCTTTAAGCACTTTTATCTGCATGACTGATCAAAACTCATTTTCTCATGTACTCTCTTGTTTCTGCAGCAGACATCTAGTGAGGAGTATGTTTGGAACATCTCATCGCAATAAAATCGCAGTATCGAATCCCAATACATCTCCTGTGCTCCCTGTTCACCCACGACTGTGTGGCCATGTACGACTTCAACACCATCATCAAGTTTGCGGACGACAAGGCGGTGGTAGGACTGATCACCGACGGCGATGAGGCAGCTTATAGGGAGGAGGTCAAAACCATACAGCTGTCATACCGCTCAGGAAGGCTGTAGTGGTGCAGCTTGAGAGCCGCAAGTTCCTCGTGTCAACATCACTAAGGAATTAACATGGTCCACACACACCCACAGAGTTGTGAAGAAGGCACGACAACACCTCTTCCTCCTCAAGAGGATGAAATCATTTTGCATGGGCCCTCAGATCCTCAAAAACTTCTACACCATTGAGAGCATCTTGACTGGCTGCATCAATGCTTGGTACCGCCACAGCAAGGCTCCCGACCGCAAGGTGCTACAGGTGTTGAGTATGGCCCAGTAAATCCAGAACCTCTATACCAGGCAGTGTCAGAGGAAGGCCCAAACATTTTTCAAATACTCCAGCCACCCAAGCCATAGACTGTTTTCTCTGCTACCGCATGGCAAGAGTTGCCAGTGCCCCAAGTCTGGAACCAACAGGACCCTGAACAGCTTGTGCCCCCAAGCCATAAGACTGCTCAACAAGACTGATAACGAGCTACACTACATGACCAAAAGAATGTGGACACCTCCTCATCGAACGTCTCATTCCAAAATCATGGGCAGTAATATGGAGTTGATCCTCCCTTTTCTGCTGTGACAGCCTGCACTCTTCTGGGAAGGCTTTCCACTAGATTGTGGAACATTGCTGCAGGGACTTTCTTCCATTCAGCCATGCCCATTAGTGAAGTTGCGCACTGATGTTGGGCGATTGGCCTGGCTCGCAGTCTGCATTCTAATTCATCCCAAAGGTGTTCAATGGGGTTGCGGTCAGGGCTACGTGCAGGCCAGTCACGTTCTTCCACACCGATCTTGACAAACCATTTCTGTATGGACCTCGCTTTGTGCACGGGGGCATCATGCAGAAACAGGAAAGGGCCTTCCCCAAACTGTTGCCACAATGTTGGAACCACAGAATAGTCTAGAATGTCATTGAATGCTGTAGCGTTAAGATTTCCCTTCACCGGAACTAAGGGGCCTAGCCCGAACCATGAAAAACAGCCCCGACCATTATTCCTCCTCCACCAAACTTTACAGTTGACACTATGCATTGGGGCAGGTAGCGTTCTCCTGGCATCTGCCAATCCCAGATTCGTGCGTCGGACTGCTAGATATTGAAGCGTGCTTCATCACTCTAGAGAACGCGTTTCCACTGCTCCAGAGTCCAATGGCGGCGTGCTTGACACCACACCAGCCTACGCTTGGCACTGCGCATGGTGATCTTAGGCTTGTGTGCGGCTGCTCGGCCATGGAAACCCATTTCATTAAGCTCCCACCGAACAGTTCTTGTGCTGACGTTGCTTCCAGAGACAGTTTGGAACTCAGTAGTGAATGTTGCAACCGAGGACAAACGATTTTTACACGCTACGCGCTTCAGCACTCGCCGGTCCTGTTCTGTGAGCTTGTGTGACCTGCGAGCTGTGAGATTGTGTGGCCTGCGAGCTGTGAGCTTGTGTGGCACTTTGTGGCTGAGCCATTTGTTCTTCTAGACTTTTCCATAATAACAGCACTTACAATTGACCGGGGCAGCTATAGCAGGGCAGAAAATTGTGGCATCCTATGACTGTGCCATGTTGAAAGTCACTGAGCTCTTCAGTAAGGCCATTTTACTGCCAATGTTTGTCTGTCTCGATTGCATGCCTGTGTTATCGATTTTATACACCTGTCAGCAACTAATTTGAAGGGGTGTCCACATACTTTTGTATATATAGTGTAGTTAAATGGCTACCTGGACTACCTGCATTGACCCTTTTTTCACATTAACACTCTTGCACTGACTATGCACACACACACTGGACTCTACCCACACACGTATACATACTAACACTGACATCCCAACACACACAACATTCACACACATGCATCCTGACACCACACACAGACATTTTCACACTCAACATATAAGCTGCTGCTACTGTCTATTATCTATCCTGTTGCCTAGTCACTACCTACATATCTACCTAAATTACCTTATACCCCTGCGCATCGACTCTGTGTTGGTACTCCCTGTATATACAGTTGAAGTTGGAAGTTTACATACACTTAGGTGGGAGTCAGTAAAACGTGTTTTTCAACCACTCCACAAATGTCTTGTTAACAAACTATAGTTTTGGCAAGTCGGTTAGGACATCTACTTTGTGCATGACACAAGTAATGTTTCTAACAATTGTTTACAGACAGATTATTTCACTTATAATTCACTGTATCACAATGCCAGTGGGTCAGAAGTTTACATACACTAAGTTGACTGTGCTTTTAAACAGCTTGGAAAATTCCCTTAAATGATGTCAATGCTTTAGAAGCTTCTGATAGGCTAATTGACATAATTTGAGTCAATTTGAGGTGTACCCGTGGATGTATTTCAAGGCCTACCTTCAAACTCAGTGCCTCTTTGCTTGACATCATGGGACAATCTAAAGAAATCAGCCAAGACCTCAGAAAAAAAATTGTAGACCTCCACAAGTCTGGTTCATCCCTGGGAGCAATTTTCAGACTTTCATCTGTACAAACAGTAGTACACAAGTATAAACACCTTGGGACCACACAGCCATCATACCACTCAGGAAGGAGATGCGTTCTGTCTCCTAGAGATTAATATACAATGGTGCGAAAAGTGCAAATCAATCCCAGAACAACAGCAAAGGACCTTGTGAAGATGCTGGAGGAAACAGGTACAAAAGTATCTATATCCACAGTAAAACGAGTCCTATATCGACATAATCTGAAAGGCCGCTCAGCAAGGAAGAAGCCACTGCTCCAAAACAGTCATAAAAAAGCCAGACTACGGTTTGCAACTGCACATGGGGACAAAGATCGTACTTTTTGGAGAAATGTCCTCTGGTCTGATGAAACAAAAATAGCACTGTTTGGCCATTATGACCATCATTATGTTTGGAGGAAAAAGGGGAGGCTTGCAACCCGAAGAACACCATCCCAACCGTGAAGAACGGGGGTGGCAGCATCATGTTGTGGGGGTGCTTTGCTGCAGGAGGGACTGGTGCACTTCACAAAATAGATGGCATCATGAGGCAGGAAAATTATGTGGATATATTGAAGCAACATCTCAAGACATCAGTCAGGAAGTTAAAGCTTGGTCGCAAATGGGTCTTCCAAATGGACAATGATCCCAAGCATACTTCCAAAGTTGTGGCAAAATGGCTTAAGGACAACAAAGTCAAGGTATTGGAGTGGCCATCACAAAGCCCTGACCTCAATCCTATATAAAACTCAGTTACACCAGCTCTGTCAGGAGGAATGGGCCAGAATTCACCCAACTTATTGTGGGAAGCTTGTGGAAGGCTAATCGAAACATTTGACCCAAGTTAAACAATTTGAAGGCAATGCTACCAAATACTAATTGAGTGTATGTAAACTTCTGACCAACTGGGAATGTGATGAAAGAAATAAAAGCTGAAATAAATAATTCTCTCTACTATTATTCTGACACTTAACGTTCTTACAAATTCTTACAAATGTATTTATAAAGCCCTTCAACTGATATCTCAGTGCTGTACAGAAACCCAGCCTAAATCCCCAAACAGCAAGCAATGCAGGTGTAGAAGCACGGTGGCTAGGAAAAACTCCCAAGGCCAGAACCTAGAAAGAAACCTAGAGAGGAACCAGGCTATGAGGGGTGACCAGTCCTCTTCTGGCTGTGCTGATGAAGTGGTGATCCTAACTGACCTAAGACATGGAATTTTTACTAGGATTAAATGTCAGAAAATTGGGATATACTTAGTTTAAATGTATTTGGCTAAGGTGTATGTAAACTTCCGACTTCAACTGTAGCCATGTTATTTTTACTCGTTATTGTTGTTCGTTATTCACTGTGTGTTTATTCCTTGTCGCTATTTCTAGGATTTGTTGTTGTTGTATCTTTATCTTTTCCCCAAAAAAATTTTGGACTTTTTCCTACCCAATTTCGTGATATCCAATTGGTAGTTAGTCTTGTCCCATTGCTGCTACTCCTCTACAGACTCGGGAGAGGCGAAGGTCGAGAGCCATGTGTCCTCCGAAACATGACCCTTCCAAGCCGCACTGCTTCTTGACACAACACACATCCAACCAAGAAGCCAGCCACACCGATGTGTCGGAGGAAACACCGTACACTTGGTGACCAAAGTCGGCGTGCAGGCGCCCGGCCCGCCACAAGGAGTTGCTAGAGCGCAGTGGGACAAGGACATCCCGGCCGGTCAAACCCTCCCCTATCCCGGAAGATGCCCAATTGTGCGCCGCCTCATAGGTCTCCCAGTTGCGGCCGACTGTGACACAGCCTGGGATCTACGGGTGCCTTAGACCGCTGCCCCCTCGGGAGGCCGTATCTGTATCTTTGACTCGGCATTGTTGGAAAAGTTACCCGTAAGTAAGTCTTTTATCTTCAGTCTTCACCTGTTGTTTACGAAGCATATGACAAGTAACATTTGATTTTGATTGATTTGATTTTTACATATAGAATCGTGAGAATCATGAGAATCGCAGTACCTAAGTATCGTGATAAATTCACATCGTTAGGCCACTCTCAATTCCCAGCCCTAGTGGACACTTGGTCAAGATCTGCCATTTTGTTGCAGGAAGTTAAATGTATGAAAACGTTGCTGATGCCCCCACCCCCCCATTAAAATAGGTGCAAATTGATTGGACTACTGGAAATGATTATACACAAACAATAAGCATTGGCCCTGCAACCTTTGATGGCCAATATGATTTGGATGAAGGCAACTCCTCTCTAAAGTGCATACTTGGCCAACGTGCCACTTTCTCTCTCGTCCTCCCCCTCTCTTCTCTCTCCTCTCTCTCTGTTTCTCTGTCTTTCTCTCTCCCGCTTGCTCTTTTGCTGGCATTTTCTCTCTCTCACTCTCAGGGTGACTGTCTAGCGTGGGTTTTAAACCCAGCTGGATGTGGTGTGGGGGACAATTGCTGGCCACCCTCCTCCTGCACATCTGCTGGTGGTTAGTGTAGCCGCCAGGAGCTAATGCATGTTAACAAGGCTGTGGTCGACAGCACCGTGCGGTCTAGTCTACTATATTTCTGCCATATTATATATAGCCTGGTCCCTGATCTGTTTGTTCTGTCTTGTCAACATTGATAGGATTAGGGTGCAGGGAATTAAAAAAAGACTAAATGTTAAAAGAACATAAAAGTGAGTTATTTCAGCTGAACTTCTGTTAGACAGCTCCATCTGGGATTGCTAGTGTTGGTTTTCTCTACAATGTGTTGGACTTTGACAGACAGGCCCTGATATAAGCCGAGTCACCATCCAACCTCTGTGTGAATGGCAAGATGCAATACGGTATTACTGTAGACGTTGGCTTAGTGCCGTTACACTAGATCACATGGTGCCGGCCTAGCCTTGCTGGCATGCCTGCTTCCACAATCACTGATCACACACTGCACAATATCATTGACATAACATCCCTGTTCTCTGTACTTCAATATATGAACCATCATGTCCGTTAATTTAATTGCTGGTTGTGACATTTAACATTCTGTGTGGATTTCAAAACTCTAAAGGCAATTTATTATGTGATTACACTTACATAATGATGATGAAGATGGTGATAATAATATGTGAACTGACTTGTTAGTTCACTTAATAAAGTGGAATAAAATAATTGCCTCTATGAGCTCTGCTTTCATGATTTGAGGCTGCATGCTGATACGGCGAAAGCATACCATGCGATTATCTGAGAACAGCGCTCAGCATACAAATCATTACAAACAGTAACCAGCCAAGTAGATGAGTTACAAAAGTCAGAAATAGTGAAAAGATTAATCACTTACCTTTGATGATCTTCATATGGTTGCACTCACAATACTCCCATTTACTCAATAAATGTTTGTTTTGTTCGATAAAGTCCATGTTTATATCCAAAAACCTCAGTTTTGTTCGCGCGTTTTGTTCAGTAATCCACAGGCTCAAACGCAGTCACAACAGGCAGACGAAAAATCTAAATAGTATCCGTAAAGTTCGTAGAAAACAATGTTTATAATCAATCGTCAGGTTGTTTTTAGTCAATAATATTTCAACCGGACAATAACTTCGTCAATATAAAAGGTAAACAAGAAAGACTCGCTCTCGGTCGCGCGGATGAAAAAGCTCTGGGACACTGCAGTGAGGATTGGTTTTTGTAGAGATGGTTGTCCTTCTGGAAGGTTCTCCCATCTCCACAGAGGAGCTCTGTCAGAGTGACCATCGGGTTCTTGGTCACCTCCCTGACCAAGGCCCTTCTCCCCCGATTGCTCAGTTTGGCCGGGCGGCCAGCTCTAGGAAGAGTCTTGGTGGTTCCAAATATTTTCCATCTAAGAATGATGGAGGCCACTGTGTTCTTGGGGACCTTCAATACTGCAGAAATGTTTTGAAACACATCCCCAGATCTGTGCCTCGACACAATCCTGTCTCGGAGCTCTACAGACAATTACTTCTACCTCATGGCTTGGTTTTTGCTCTGACATGCGCTGTCAACTGTGGGAGCTTATATAGAAAGGTTTGTGCCTTTCCAGATCGTGCCCAATCAATTGAAATTACCACAGGTGGACTCCAATCAAGTTGTAGAAACATTTCAAGGATGATCAATTGAAACAGAATGCACCTGAGCTCAATTTCGAGTCTCATAGCAAAGGATCTGAATACTTATGTAAATTTGCTAAAATGTCTAAAAAGCTGTTTTAATTTTGTCATTATGGGATACTGTGTGTAGATTGATGAGTAAAAAATAGAATTCAATCAATTTTAGAATAAGGCTGTAATGTAACAAAATGTGGAAAAAGGGAAGGGGTCTGAATACTTTCCGAATGGACTGTATATTACATTTTTACATTAACTATATAGGCTACCCTTATATTCTCAATCCTAATTATATAGGCCTACTGTATGTGTAAAACAGCCGAAGTGATAGAGCAACAACCTTTAAATAAAAACAAAAAATGTCTGTGGGTGGGAGGGAAGGTTGGTTTTACAGGTTTACTCACTCTAGATTGTCAGTACTGCATGCCATCTTTGCTATCGTCGATTGTAAGTTGAACTTATGTATCCCTTCATGGGTAGTGTAGTGTAAGACAAAGTTTTACTGGCAGTCATTATTGGCTATTAAAATGTATGCTCCTTTTTCTTCCTTTTTGCCGGAATATAACAGGACTACATTAAATATGTCTCTCTGCCTATAGGCAGCATGCATGTAATGGACATAAAGAACTGGTTTTGCGATATTTACAGAATATAATTTTTTTCTTCATGTTTTCTCCTTTTTTCAAACAATTGGATCCAGTGAACTGAGCAGGCTGGGCTGACATGCATATAGCCTTTAGTATGAGCATGAATCTGTAATATTGTGCTGTTATTATTTAGATTAATATTATCTGTTAATATTTTATTTTATGATTTGTTTTCCATGTTATTTGGTTAGTTCTCTCTTAAAAAGCATCCTCATAGACATGCAATAATAGACCAATGGGGCTTTGAATGTGTGAGTGAAGTGTGGCAATATTGAATTATGTTGTCATGGGACTGCCAATATTTCCTTCTAGCCTGCGCCTATTGGCGGCCAAAGGTTTGCCTTAGGACGCAAAGGTGCGTCAAGAGTTTGATGGTTTGATGGTCTTAGTGACAACAGACCTCCTAGATAAGGGGGGGGGGGGGGCTAGTGGGTGGAATATTATGACAGTTAAAGGTTTACACAGTTGCAGCTATAGTATGCTTAACAGTGCAAATAGTATGGCACAGCTACAGTTGAAGTCGAACGTTTACATACACTTTAGCCAAATACATTTAAACTCAGTTTTTCACAATTCCTGACATTTAATCAAAGTAAAAATTCCTTGTCTTAGGTCAGTTAGGATCACCACTTTATTTTAAGAAAGTGAAATGTCAGAATAATAGTAGAGAGAATTATTTATTTCAGCTTTTATTTATATCATCACATTCCCAGTGGGTCAGAAGTTTACATACACTCAATTAGTATTTGATAGCATTGCCTTTAAATGGTTTAACTTGGGTCAAACGTTTTTGGGTAGCCTTCCACAAGCTTCCCACAATAAGTTGGGTGAATTTTGGCCTATTCCTCCTGACAGAGCTGTTGTAACTGAGTCAGGTTTGTAGGCCTCCTTGCTCGCACACACTTTTTCAGTTCTGACCACAAATTTTCTATAGGATTGAGGTCAGGGCTTTGTGATGCCCACTCCAATATGTTGACTTTGTTGTCCTTAAGCCATTTTGCCACAACTTTGGAAGTATGCTTGGGGTCATTGTCCATTTGGAAGACCCATTTGCGACTATGCTTTAACTTCCTGACTGATGTCTTGAGATGTTGCTTAAATAAATCCACATAAGTTTCCTGCCTCATGATGCCATCTATTTTGTGAAGTGCATCATTCCCTCCTGCAGCAAAGCACCCCTACAACATGATGCTGCCACCCCCGTGCTTTACGGTTGGGATGGTGTTCATCGGCTTGCAAGTCTCCTCCTTTTTCCTAATGATGGTCATTATGGCCAAACAATTCTATTTTTGTTTATTCAAACCAGAGGACATTTCTCCAAAAAGTACGATCTTTGTCCCCATGTGCAGTTGCAAACCGTAGTCTGGCTTTTTTTATTGCTGTTTTGGAGAAGTGGCTTCTTCCTTGCCAAGCGGCCTTTCAGGTTATGTCGATATAGGACTCGTTTTACTGTGGATATAGATACTTTTGTACCTGTTTCCTCCAGCATCTTCACAAAGTCCTTTGCTGTTGTTCTGGAATTGATTTTCGCACCAACGTACGTTCATCTCTAGGAGACAGAACGCGTCTCCTTCCTGAGCAGTATGACAGCTGCGTGGTCCCATGGTGTTTATATTTGCGTACTATTGTTTGTACAGATGAACGTGGTACCTTCAGGCATTTGGAAATTGCTCCCAACGATGAACCAGACTTGTGGAGGTCTACAATTTTTTCTCTGAGGTCTTGGCTGATTTCTTTTGATTTTCCCCTGATGTCAAGCAAAGAGGCACTGAGTTTGAAGGTAGGCCTTGAAATACATCCACATGTACACCTCCAATTGACTTAAATGATGTCAATTAGCCTATCAGAAGTTTTAAAAGCCATGACATAATTTTCTGGAATTTTCCAAGCTGTTTAAAGGCGCAGTCAACTTAGTGTATGTAAACTTCTGACCCACTGGAATTGTGATACATTGAATTATAAGTGAAATAATCTGTCTGTAAACAATTGTTGGAAAAATTCCTCGTGTCATGCACAAAGTAGATGTCCTAACCGACTTGCCAAAACAAGTTAACAAGAACCTTGTGGAGTGGTTGAAAAATGAGTTTTAATGACTCCATCCTAAGTGTATGTACATTTCCGACTTCAACTGTTTATGGATACTTAATCATCATGGTGATTTTTGATGGTAAGTTTGCAAACATTGGTTGTGGTAAGTATAATTGAGTCGTGGGTATCATTATGGTAAGTGTCCCCGTCGACGTGGAAATTGCTCCTCCATGCTTCACGGTGGGAACCATACATGCGGACATCATCCGTTCACCTACTCTGCGTCTCACAAAGACACAGCGGTTGGAACCAAATATCTCACATTTGGACTCATCAGACCAAAGGACAGATTTCCACCAGTCTAATGTCCATTGCTCATGTTTCTTGACCCAAGCAAGTCTCTTCTTATTATTTGTGTCCTTAAGTAGTGGTTTCTTTGCAGCAATTCGACCACGAAGGCCTGATTCACGCAGTCTCCTCTGAACAGTTGATGTTGATGTGTCTGTTACTTGAACTATGTGAAGCATTTATTTGGGCTGCAAGTTCTGAGGCTGGTCACTCTAATGAACTTGTCCTCTGCAGCAGAGTTAACTATGGGTCTTCCTTTCTTGTGGCGGTCCTCATGAGAGCCAGTTTCATCATAGCGCTTGATGGTTTTTGCGACTGCACTTGAAGAAACTTTCAAAGTTCTTGAAATTTTCCGAATTGACTGACCTTAATGTCTTAAAGTAATGATGGACTGTCGTTTCCCTTTGCTTTTTTTAGCTGTTCTTGTAATATGGACTTGGTATTTGACCAAATAGGGCAATCTTCTGTATACCACCCCTACCTTGTCACAACACAACTGATTGGCTCAAATGCATTAAGAAGGAAATAAATTCCACAAATTAACAAGGCACACGTGTTAATTGAAATGCATTTCAGGTGACTACCTCATGAAGCTGGTTGAGAGAATGCCAATAGTGTGCAAAGCTCTCATCAAGGCAAAGGGTGGCTACTTTGAAGAATCTAATATCAAAAATATACTTTGATTTGTTTAACCATTTTTTGGTTACGACATGATTCCATGTGTTATTTCATAGTTGTGATGTCTTCACTATTATTCTACAATGTAGAAAACAGTACAAATAAATAAAAACTGTTGAATGGAAGGTGTGTCCAAACTTTTGACTGGTACTGTATATATATACATACATACAAATTGTTGGGGGGGGTTGATATCGCCCGCGGGCCACCAGTTGCCCATCCCTGGTTTAGCCTATTTGAACTTTACTGGCGCCACGCGGTAAAGAACGGAGTCTCGCAACGCACATTATGGCAGCACACAAGTGACTTTCTGAGTAATTTGCCTATTCCAATTTGCTATAGCCTATTTCAATAAACATGTGATACAGAACGCAAGAGAGGAATGTAGGCTAGACAGAACGGAGAATTCCACACCAAAGCAGAGCAAACATTTTCCAGACAGAAAATATTCTCTCTCTCATGGGATTCATATCTTAAACCTATTAATTTTTTAATAAGGACAGTCAACTATCTTTTTTTAGCTGTTTAAAAAAAATGTAGCCTTTATTCCCTTCTCTCTCCATTCGATAGGCTATATAAATATGAAGCTTCGCCGTTTTATGCATGGCTTTCTCCTGATCAAATAATGAATGTATCAGAGTTCCATTTCAAAGTTATAATTGAATGCCCTAAAAACGTAAGGTAGCCAGGGGAATAATATTGAGAGAGAATAAACAAGATCAATATTCTACACCACATTTAGAATGACAAGTTCAATCAAGTTGAATTGTATTAAGAGAGAAATGATCCATGCAGGCCAAGAAAATTGCTCTAAGCAAGGTAGAAAACCAAATGGCCAATAACATATCCTCGTTCCTCCTACTGGCCTATTATAAAAGCTTTAAGACAAGTTAAAGTTATGAACAGTTGCGTATTTCCCAAATATTCTAGCCTACGAAGATGTTGTTCTCAAGTTGTGGCTTTCAAATATAATACGACTGGAAGTCTATAGCCTAGGCATAGGTTATTCTCAATCACAGCTTTATGACAGTTTGAACAAACAATGTTATTTATTTTTCTATTATTTACTAAGGCAAATAAACCAAATATTATCCACTTCTGAAGACAGTAGACCGCTTCTATCCAGCTTCTATGTCACTACAATAAGACATCCCGTTCCTCATCACTGCTCTCTCACGGCGCCGTCCGACTCTCTCTCGCACACACACACACACACACACACACACACACACACACACACACACACACACACACACACACACAGCTCCATGCTGAAGCTCCTCCACCAGAAAGGGGTATTAGAAAAGCCTTTTCCTCTGCCCAGGCTTTCAACTACGTTATCTTTCATCAAGATTCGTTGCATTCAATCTTATCACCATAAAAATTATTAAATAATTTTGGTTGGCCAATAGGGGGCAATATCTATGTATATCACAATGTTTTATGGGTACATCATCACGATAGGACAAAGGTTGACATCGCCCAATCATAGTGTCTTGGCCTTATGTGTTTTGTTTGAGAGAGTTGGTGGTGTGCCACGTGACTGTTTGTGTACTTGTGTGCGAATTAGTGTGTGTGTGGTCCTAGGCTGCATAATGAAGTCTCTTCCATCTTTGGGGAGAGGTGGATGCACTTCATTAACGTAGACGTCAATTACTTCATCACCCTCCCAGGGCAGAGCAGGAGAGAGAAAAGACACAACCTTCATTAACGCCAAGCTAAACTATAGCACATGCCACCCAGGATGAAGATTGATTGCAGCCTTTACAGCTGTTTTCTCTCGCTTAACACAAGGGAAACGGAGGGCTGAGCATTCTGTGTGTGTGTGTGTGTGTGTGTGTGTGTGTGTGTGTGTGTGTGTGTGTGTGTCACTTTCCTCTCCCTGGCCCAAGTGAGACAATGTAATCACTTTGTCCTGCCTGACGTTCATGGATATTTATGGGTTCTGAAGGGGTTCAGAATCAACTACTGTGACTGTGTCCCATTTTTTAAATGGCTGCAAAAGACTATTCTGGTGTTGAAAAATGCCCAGCTTGACTAATATGTTCCGCAAGAAAAAAGTAACAAATAAAATCTGTTTTGATGATGAAATTGAGAGTTTGATGCTGAAAGTGCCGTGTCAAAGATTGAACATCATGTGCACAAAAAGTTGAAATAGTGTGCAAAATGGAATAATGCTGGGCTTGGACTTGAAGATTTAGAGTGATAGATTGGGCCGGCGCATATTAAACGCAGGGGGGCGACTGAGGACTGTTTGACGTCATCGCCGCCACCGCAAAATGACTCATCACTTTATGGACGGACGGCCTGAGTGTTCTGAATGTTCCCCCAATGACTTTTTGACAAGGGCCGAATGTAACGTCTCACTTAAATGACTCAGCACATTCAAAGGCATGGTAATGCCTTTCACTCCAGGCTCATTAGCCTAGTCATGGTTTTGAACCCGATAGAGAATGTGTCTGGGACTGGTAGGCCTATATTTTCACTAAAAAGATATCACTTATAAGGTAAGACGAGCATAGTATGTCTTGCAGAGAGAGCCATCCTCCATTAGCCTGAGCTCAAAAGTCTGAAACTTTTCAAAGGGTGAAAGATGCTCAGCGTTGATAGATTTGCCGGGGGATAAAATATGCACACGCGCACACACACACACACCCCTTCAGGCCACTGGGTACAGTGTGAAACCCCCTCCGACCTGCAGGCAGCCCATCTCTCAACAGTGCAGGAATCTAAGAAACGTAGGGACTCTCCCTGTGCCTCTTATTTATTATTTAACATCAACAGTGGCTGAGCAGGGTGTGAATACACATGCGTGGGAGGGTTGGAGCCACCCGATGCACCCTTACAGCTCGTACCCTACCTTCGCCTGACCTCCATCACTCACCCAGGCAAACCCGCCAGTGGGGGCTCCTCAGGGGAAGCAAGGGACCCTATGACCCCCTCACCTCTTGTCAAATTGTGGATAATCCCACTCCCTCCCAGCACCCAAACACGGAGCTGTACTCATGCTATCTCTTCCACTATCTCTCTGCTGAGTTGTGGAATAATGACTCGTACTGGAGGGGGAGTCACAAGTTTTTAGGAGTTGTACATGCAAGACAATGTTGCTGAGTGAGAAATTGAGTGATATTTTTCAGTCATTCATTCTAGATGTAATATTCGTGTGAAGCTGCTTTTGTTTTGTTGCGTTAACTGTTATCGGAATCACCTGTAATTCCATAGAACAATCATATTTGACGAACTTGACGGAAAAGTGATTATGCCAAAATCCTCTGCGTACAATTGCGCTAATATACTTTCATTGATTAAACTTGGGGGGTCCTTCTCAGCGCCCCTGTTTGCCCTGGAACGATGAGGTATTTCATCTAGTCCCTGACACTAAATTAAACAAGGCAGTCTGGCTCGTAGCGGAAATGAGGAGTTCCACACTATGAAATTGTGCCTATTGTTGAAAGGAGGCAGTTTGAGCGAAAGGATTCCTTTTAACATTTCCATCGTCTATTTCTATCATATAATTATGGGCCTGGGCGCCAGATATGCTAATGACGCTCAATACGAACCTCAATGGCGATCATCTTAGATTAAGCTTTAACCCCCCCACCCCTTCCCTGAAATGATAATAAATGGGACCTGCATGATATGAGGGGAAGGGGAGGGTCTTCTTGGAGGCATTCAGTCTTCATGGTCCTCACTCCGTTTCTGACAACTGAACTGTTGCCTCGGCGGTGAAGACAAGTAATTTTTGTTTCTCTTGGCGTCCTTTTAGCTATTGTCTCAGGAAGTTCACTGAGGACAATAAAAAAAATTGGGAAAATAACCCTTCCTAACTGTCACGCCTTGACCGTAGAGAGCTTTTTATGTCTCTATTTTGGTTTGGTCAGGGTGTGATTTGGGTGGGCATTCTATGTTCCGTTTTCTATGATTTGTATTTCTGTGTGTTTGGCCGGGTGTGGTTCTCAATCAGTGGCAGCTGTCTATCGTTGTCTCTGATTGAGAACCATACTTAGGTTGCCTTTTCCCACCTGTATTTGTGGGTAGTTGTTTTCTGTTTTGTGTCTGCACCAGACAGAACTGTTTTCGTGTTGTTCTATTTTTGGTTATTTTGTCTCAGTGTTCAGTTTTAATAAAAAAAGCATGAACACTTACCACGCAGCGCTTTGGTCCACGCCTTCTTCAACAGTCGACCGTTACACTATCCAATTTCTTAGCTAGCCCCCCTATTTATTCAAGTGGCTAGAGAAAAGGGGGACAGAATGGTGTGTATACGCTTCACAGCTGGAAGCTGATGGACCCCCCCTGTCTATCACTGCTGACCTGCAGATTCCAAACAGACCCACGCATGTTTTAAACTTTTATATCCCTTTTGCTTCAGCGATACAAAAGGCCTCAGATTCGTAGGGCGGCTATTTGTTCCTGATTGAGAGGACGTCTCTGTGTCTGTGTTTCTGAGAGGCAGAGAGTGGCAAACATTGTGGATCTTGTGGCTTTGAGTTTTTGCAAATGGGTGTGAAAAAATTGGACAGTTTTTGTTTCTTCAAACAGTATCTGGCGCAAAATTGGGAATCGACAAGATTTAGAAATGTACATTTTGTAATTCAATTCCACCAACCAATCGCTTGCATTGGAAAAACCTATCCTGCCTCAGCACGTGAAAATGGAGGCGGCAATTGAAAATTTAAAAAATAGAGAGTGGGGAGGGGTTCACATTTGTTCATCTCCTCGAAGGGGCACATTTACGGTATTGCCGGCTTAGTACACACAATGGCTAAAAAAAAAACACAAAAAGCCCATCGGGCGTGTTGTACCAGACTGCTAACAAAATTAGAACAAGTAATAACGAATTTCCATGTAGGCTGCTAACTAAATATGGTAACGAGCGGAAATGGGAAAAAAACGATATCAAATCAAATTTTATTTGTCACATACACATGGTTAGCAGATGTTAATGCGAGTGTAGCGAAATGCTTGTGCTTCTAGCTCCGACCATGCAGTAATAACTAACAAGTATTCTAACAATTTCACAACAACTACCTTATACACACACAAGTGTAAAGGAATGAATAAGAATATGTACATAAAAATATGTGGATGAGCGATGGCCGAACGGCATAGGCAAGATGCAGTAGATGGTATAGAGTACAGTATATACATATGAGATGAGTAATGTAGTGTATGTAAACACTATATAAAGTGGCATTGTTTAAAGTGACTAGTGATACATTTATTACATCAATTTTTAATTATTAAAGTATCTAGAAATTTGAGTCAGTATGTTGGCAGCAGCCACTCAATGTTAGTGGTGGCTGTTTAACAGTCTGATGGCCTTGAGATAGAAGCTGTTTTTCAGTCTCTCGGTCCCAGCTTTGATGCACCTGTACTGACCTCGCCTTCTGGATGATAGCGGGGTGAACAGGCAGTGGCTCGGGTGGTTGTTGTCCTTGATGATCTTTATGGCCTTCCTGTGACATCAGGTGGTGTAGGTGTCCTGTAGGACATGTAGTTTGCCCCCGGTGATGCGTTGTGCAGACCTCACTACCCTCTGGAGAGCCTTACGGTTGTGGGCGGAGCAATTGCCAAAACCAGGCGGTGATACAGCCCAACAGGATGCTCTCGATTGTGAATATGTAGAAGTTTGTGAGTGTTTTTGGTGACAAGCCAAATTTCTTCAGCCTCCTGAGGTTGAAGAGGCGCTGCTGCGACCATTTCAGTTTGTCCATGATGTGTACGCCGAGGAACTTGAAACTTTCCACCTTCTCAACTGCTGTCCCGTCGATGTGGATAGGGAGGTGCTCCCTCTGCTGTTTCCTGAAGTCCACGATCATCTCCTTTGTTATGTTGACGTTGAGTGAGAGATTATTTTCCTGAACCACACTCCGAGGGCCCTCACCTCCTCCATATAGGCTGTCTCGTCATTGTTGGCGATCAAGCCTACTACTGTTGTGTCATCTGCAAACTTGATGATCGAGTTGGAGGTGTGCATGGCCATGCAGTCATGGGTGAACAGGGAGTAGGCTGAGCATGCACCTTTGTGGGGCCCCAGTGTTAAGGATCAGCGAAGTGGAGATGTTGTTTCCTACTTTCACCACCTGAGGGCGGCCCGTCTGAAAGTGCAGGACCCAATCGCAGATTGCGGGGTTGAGACCCAGGGCCTCAAGCTTAATGTTGAGCTTGGAGAGGGTACTACGGTGTTGAATGCTGAGCTATAGTCAATGAACTGCATTCTTACAGGTATTCCTCTTCTCCAGATGGGATAGGTCAGTGTGCAGTGTGATGGCGATTGCATCGTCTGTGGACCTATTGGGGCGGTAAGCAAAGTGCAGTGGGTCTAGGGTGACAGGTAAGGTGGAGGTGATATGATCCCTGACTGGTTGCCATCTTGAAGCATGTTGGGACAGCAGACTGGGATAGGAGAAATTATAGAAGATATAGAAGAAATTGCCAGTTCCATCAAAGGTGGTCATGTGAGAGAGACTGTGTTTGAAAAGGCAGCATAATAATTGTCCCTCTCTTTCTCCTTATAAAATGTTATCATTTTAAATGGGCCAGGGCCTAATTGAAAATTACCGTTAATGAGTGTGTGAAAGACCAATGCCTTCTCCACACACACAATCTGCCATTGAGTGCTGTGAAAAGATGGAGTGCCCCCTTCAGTCGAGCTATCGTCCCTGCTTTTTCCTAATGGGAATGAAAATTTTTCAGCCTGGGAGAGTCAAGGAATGCACTAAAGGATGGAGGAAAGTCATGGGAGGGACAGGAGAAAGGGGGACCTGTGAGAGGAAAGTGTGTGTGTGTGTGTGCATGTGTGCAGCATTGCAATCTTAAAACCTGTTATGGCTGCAGCTCGACGCCGGTACACCTATGACAACATCCAGCTCAAGTGCAGGGCGCGAAATTCAAAATCTATTTTCTTAAAATATTTAACTTTCACACATTAACAAGTCCAATACAGCATTTGAAAGATAAACATCTTGTCAATCCAGCCAACATGTCCGATTTTTTAAATGTTTTACAGAGAAAACACCACATATATTTCTGTTAGCTCACCACCAAATAAAAAAGAGGACAGACATTTTTCACAGCACAAGTAGGATGCAAGTAGCATGCACAAGCCAACCTAACTAACCTAGAACCAACCTAAATAACCTAGAAAAAACTACCTCAGATGACAGTCCTATAACATGTTACACAATAAATCTATGTTTTGTTCAAAAAATGTGCATATTTTAGCTATAAATCAGTTTTACATTACTGCTACCATCATAGCTACAGTCAGAAATCGCACGGGAGTAGCCAGAGAAAATACAGACACCAACGTCAACTACTAATTACACATCATAAAACATTTCAGAAAAATATATGGTGGATAGCTAATGAAAGACAAAGATCTTGTGAATAGAGCCAATATTTCAGATTTTTGAAGTGTTTTACAGCGAAAACACAATATATCGTTATATTAGCTTACTACAATAGCTAGCACACAGCAGCATTGATTCTAGTCAAATGGCAGCGATAGCACAGTTCGACAGATATATGAAAAAGCATCCCAAATTGGGTCCTTATCTTTGTTGATCTTCCATCAGAATGTTCTCCAAGGGGTCCTTTGTTCAGAACCGTCTTTATTTGGATCCAGAACGAACTATTTCCCTCTTGAATTAGCAAGCACACTGGCCGTGCGGTGCTAACCTCTCCGTCTTGACAAAATTCTTGCGTCGCATCACGTCTAAAGTCCAGAATAAATTTCAATAATATAATTAAACTATATTGAAAAAACATACTTTAGGATGATATTGTGACATGTAGCAAATAAAATCGAAGCCGGAGATCATATTCACCTTTAACGAGGGTTTTCCAGGAGACGAGTCCAGGTCCTACTTATCGCCCAGAAAAAAAAATAAAGTGCGCAACTCTCACTCCAAGAGGTTGTGTTCAATCCCAGGACGAGATAATCAAGTCATTTCTGCTCTCACTTCCGCATGACACCCAGGGGAAGGCGTATGATGTGTTTCTACAGTCTTAAGTGACATGCCCTTTTATAGACAAGCTCTTGAAGAGAGACATCGATTTTGGAAATCTCACTTCCGGATAGGAAATGGGCTGTAAAAAGAGTTCTGTTCCACTTAGAGAAATAATTCAAACGGTTTTAGAAACTAGAGACTGTTTTCTATCCAATAGTAATAATAATATGCATATTGTACGAGCAAAAATTGAGTAAGAGGCCGTTTGAAAATGGGCACATATTTTCCAGTTTTTCAATACGCCCCCTGCAGCCATAACAAGTTAAAGGAAAACACAACCCTGTGTGTGTGTGTGTGTGTGTGTGTGTGTGTGTGTGTGTGTGTGTGTGTGTGTGTGTGTGTGTGTGTGTGTGTGTGTGTGTGTGTGTGTGTGTGTGTGTGTGTGTGTGTGTGTGTGTGTGTGTGTGTGTGTGTGTGTGTGTGTGTGTGTGTGCGCGTATGTGTGCGTATGTGTACGCGTGTGCGCACGCTTGTTCTCAAATGAGGTGGAGGCTCTCAGACCACGGGAACAACAGAGGTCAGGGTCGTGGAGGTGTGCTGTGTCTAACCAACCCTTCAGACCCTTCCAGAACCTCACACCTGCTGCCGCGTTTGTCCGGGGACCTCATTAGCCGTTCTCCCCAACAAACCAGATACAAAAAAAACACCTGGATGTTGGAATGCAACACGGGTACCTAGCAGAATGCACATTGTCTTGGTATAGCTTTTATTCCTATTGGAGGAATGCAATTAGGATGGCAGTCAGCAATGACATAAACATTTGTGATGGGATGAGGATAAAGGATATATAGGGCCAGGATATCGGAATGCTTCTCTATCGCACATTACTTTTGCCACTTTCTTATCTCTACATCCATGGCTGACATCATTTGTTCTTTTGAGGTATTTCCCCCCCTTTTTTGACCATTGTAGGAGTGTCTGGTCTCGTAGAACACTGCTTTGTGTTCTTTTCACCTGCATTGGAAGATGGATCCCTCAAAGCCCAAGTAGAAGATTGATAAAACATTGTGGTATCAGCTGCATGGGTCTGCTGGCAGACGGACCCCCATTGGTAAAAAGGGATACCTAGTCAGTTGCACAACTGAATGCATTCAACCGAATTGTGTCTTCCGCACTTAACCCAACGCCTCTGAATCAGAGAAGTGCAGGGGGCTGCCTTAATCGACGGCCATGTCATTGGCGCCTAGGGAGCAGTTGTTGTTGGGGGTTAACTAGGCCCATGTCATTTAGCTAGCCATGTCAAAGCAGTGCCATTACAAATGCACACGGGTGAAGATTGCATGCGTTTTGAAGAGGGGGAAACTGAGGGCCTACCGTGTTTCGGCCAGAGAAGCAAGATGGAAATGTAGAGAACAATGTCAAATCTCTCTTTCCTCCGCTCCAGCGATCACTCCATCTCTGGGCTGAAACTCCATTAACAGCTTTTTAATGTGACTTTCAAACACAAGAGAAAGCAATTTATTTGGCAGTATTTTTTTTTTTTTATGTGAATCACTTTGCTCACTAGCCACAACACAGCTGAGCTTAGCCATTGTTCATGTATTGAGCTCTGCTTTCAGGGCAACAAGTGTCAGTCATAAGTGTTTGACCTTGATGGATTGCGAGCTTACAGAACAGGGCTGCAGGCAGCTGAGCGAAAATGAAAGAAAACTTAACATCCAGACGACCTATCATCCTTTCTCTACCTTCTCTGCCTCTGTATCTGCTGCTAAAGCCACTTCCTATCACTCTAAAATGCAAGCTTCAGCCTCTAACACTAGGATACTATTTCCCACCTTCTCTTCCCTCCTTAATCCTCCAACCCCTCCCTTCTCACTCTCGGCGGACGACTTTGTCAACCACTTTGAAAAGAGGTTTGATGACATCCGCTGCTCATTCACTAAGCCTATTATTGATATGATACCAGGCCAAGTATCACAAAAATCGGTGGCCTAGCATCCCCTTCGCGCTGTTTGTTCCTGTTTTCTAAGTGTTATGGACTTGTGCTACACAAAACACCTGCCACTGATATTCACACATATTGAATTTCACTTCACACTGTTCACTATATAATAAAATATTGCATCGAATGACTAATTTGCTCATATTTGCAAAGTCCTACCTGTGATTTGGCTTTAGAAAGAATATACATGCATAATGGTCTTCATCTCATTGTGGCAGTAAGGGGAAAAGACCGCATGGAACCTTCGACTATTCAGTTAACACAGACTCTCCCTCCCTTCCACACTCTCTCTGTCGCCCTCTCTCTCATAAACACACACACACACACCACTCTCTCTCCCAAACATACACACACTACTCCCGACTTGAAAAACGTCAGACACCAAACAGAAAGAGAGAGATTTCTGATATAGTTAGCTTATTTGAATCCTACCTTTTGAAGGACATTTCATGAGTAACAGACCCTGTTCCTTTTTTCATGTGCCGATCAAATTTGCCTCGACCTACTGACAAGTTAGAAGGTCGTTAGCATGCTAGGTAACATAACAAACAACAACGTTGTTAATTAGCGACCCGGGATTAGTTTAAAACGACCCGCAACGTGGTTTGTGAAATTCGAAAACAATCTGTGCGGAATCCCGCAGGAAGAAATAAAGGTGGGCGCGGTTATCTTTGACCTTTTCGAGACAGAGACAAGCCATCCCCGCTCGCCAACAAGGCTAAATTATATTTAGCAAACTGATGGAGGAATAGATGTGCAGGAAGAGCAGACTGAGTGAAGCAGGTGAGTGATGGCTGGTAGAGGATGTGGCTGGCTGATCACAACTGCCACACGTGATATGCGCGTGAAAGTGAAGTGGACATTATTGGACGAGTGCACACAGGAGACGAGTTGCTGTTGCTTAAACATTTTCCTGAACTTATAAACAACCGACTTTATACAATTTTTATAACCGGCGCCAGCAGTTCTTTAGATCGGTATGGCTGAAAATGTTGGTAGTGTCACAAGAAACGGTACTACGGTATTCTAGAATGTTATTATCATAAGTATCAGGATGTTTTGGTACCGTGATATTACTGTGGTGCCATGGTATGCCGTGCATTACTACAGCCTATTGAGTCCACTGATCCCACTCACACCGAACTACCCTACGCCTTGACCTCTTTCTCTCCTCTCTCTCCAGATGAAATCCTGTGACTAGTGAAGTCCGGCCACCCGACACCTGACCCCATCCCCTCCTCCCTTCTCCCATTCCTCATCAGCTCATCCTTGACCACTGGCTGCCTCCCCTCTGACTTCAAAATGGCCCGAGCCGCTCCCCTTCTTAAGAAACCAATACTCGACTCCTCTGACATCAAAAACTACATACCGGTATCCCTTCTTTCCTTTCTTTCTTTCAAAAACACTTGAGCATGTTTCTGACCAACTCTCTCTCTATTTCTATCAGAACACTCTTGGACACTCTTGTATTGCATCCTACCTGGTAGGCCGCTCCTATCAGGTGACATGGAGAGGATCTGTGCCTGCACAACGTACTCTCACAACTGGTGTCCCTCAGGGCTCGGTTCTAGGCCCTCTCCTCGTCTACCTATGCACCATGTCACTTGGCTCCGTCATATCCTCACATGGTCTCTCCAATCATTGCTATGCAGATGAGACGTGCTTCTACACCTGCATTGCTTGCTGTTTGGGATTTTAGACTGGGTTTCTGTACAGCACTTGTGACATCAGCTGATGTAAGAAGGGCTTTATAAGTACATTTGATTGATGACACTCAACTACTTATTTCCTTCTGCCATTCTGACACCCAGGTTGTGACACGCATCTCTGCATGCTTGGCAGATATCTCACCTTGGATGTTGGCCAACCACCTCAAGCTCAACTTCGACAAGACAGAGCTGCTATTCCTCCCGGGGAAGGCCAGCCCGCTCCAAAACCTCTCCATCAAGGTTGACAACCCCACCGTGTCCCCCTCCCAGAGTGCAAAGAACCTTAGCGTGACCTTGGACAACACCCTGACATTCTCTGCAAACATCAAAGCAGTGACTCGCTCCTTTAGGTTTATGCTCTACAACATCCGTAGATTACGGCCGTCCTTCACACAGGAAGCAGCGCAGGTCCTAATCCAGGCGCTTGTCATCTCCCTTCTGGACTACTGCAACTCACTGTTGGCTGGGCTCCCTGCTTGTGCCATCAAACCCCTGCAACTTAACCAGAACACTGAAGCCTGCCCAGTGTTCAACCTTCCGAAGTTCTCTCATGTCACCCCGCGCACTCCATTGGCTTCCAGTCAAAGCTTGCATCCACTACAAGAACATGGTACTTGACTACAGAAGAGCAAGAGGAATTGCCCCTCCCTACCTTCAGGCAATGCTCAAACCCTACACTCCAACTCCACCTCTGGTCTTTTGGCCCTCCCACCCCTACTGGAGGGTACAGGAGGGTAGCTCCTGCTCAGCCCAGTTCCAAGCTCTTCTCTGTCCTGGTACCCCAATGTTGGAACCAGCTTCCCCCTCAAGCTAGGACAGAAGAGTCCCTGCCTATCTTCCGAAAACATCTGAAACCCTCCTTCTTCAAAGAGTATCTTACTAGCTCTGACTTTGCTGATAGCTACTTTTTTGAGGAAAATATACTTAGTATGACTGTGATATGTGGCTGTCCTACCTAGCTATCTTAAGATGGATGCACTAACTGTAAGTCGCTCTGGATAAGAGCTTTTGAAAAATGACTTAAATGTAATGGATCAATTTAGGCAATGGTCTTATCATTATTATCTAAACAGTAGGTTCAACCAGTAGGTTCCATCCAGGTTAAACTACCCTTTTCAAGGCCCAAAGAAGTAGCTTCAGTTTAATACAGTCTGAGTCATGTAATAGAACAAACCACTGCTGCGAGCAGAAGGCTAAATGTAATATGTTCTATGACCTTATAACGATTTAGTCATAACTTGGTTTTAGTTACTGTACAATGAAGGTTTTGTTCCTTAAAAAAAGAAAAAAAATGTAACCTTTATTTTACTAGGCAAGTCAGTTGAGAACAAATTCTTATTTACAGTGACGGCCTAACCCGGCCAAACACTCCCATAACCCAGACGACGCTGGGCCCATTGTGCGCTACCCTATGGGACTCCCGATAACGTCTTGTTGTGGTACAGACCGGGATCTAACCCGGGTTTGTAGTGACACCTCTAGCACTGCGATGCAGTGCCGTAGACCGCTGCGCCACTCGCGAGGCTCTGTATCAGTCCGAGAGTATTACCAAACAATAGATGGCCTGTATACTAATCATGTAATTGCATTCATCACTACTTGTATTTGTATTGTTGAATGCACCGAGATGCCCGTTATTAATAAACTACTAGCACACGGCTCAGACACCTATTCATACCCCACAAGACATGCCACCGGAGGTCTCTTCACAGTCCCCAAGTCCAGAATTCCACATCAAGTAACTCATGCAGGAGTAAAATCAGATTTTCTTTTTAAATGACAAAAAATACACCTTCTGGAACAGCGGGGACTGTGAAGATACACACAGGCACAGACACACGCACATGATAACATCCACACGTACACATGCATTTTGTGTTGTAGCTACTGTATGTGGTGATAGAGTAGTGGCCTGAGGGAGCACACTTAATGTGTTGTGAAATCCGTTGTGAAATGCAATGTTTTAATTTGATATAAGTGCCTTCATTTTGCTGGACCCCAGGAAGAGAATGGGACCCATAATAAATACAAATACCATAAGAAACAACATCATTATTCTAGGACAAGTTATACGGTCACAGGGAGTCAATGGCATAACATAGACACAGTGAAGGGCAATGAAGACTTGTGCCAGAACTACAATGACGACGTCCAATTTTATCACAAATGCCACTTGAAATGCCCCCAAGAATGTGTACAATAATTTTCAAAGATTAATTTAATTTCCGATAAATCTTTCTCTGAAGTATTTCCAAGCCTTTAAAAACAGAGCCACTGGTTTTTTTCCTCTACTAGTTGTGAGTACAGAGTTAAGGGTACGTAAATGGGGAGACTGGCTACTTTAGGTTTGGCAGCATGGCGTGGTTGTTCTCTCCTCTCCCCCTTGTTGTTTGACCTCCTCCTGTCAGGTCAGTGTGAGGCCCCCAGCCCTCCCATGAGCTTGGCCTTTGCAGTAGGTCAACAGGGAGCATCCATTTATCAGACCCTGGCTGCAACAGACAACATCCCAGCAGTGTGGCAAAGCTGAACCATTGTATGAACTGAGGCGCTTCCTGTGATTATCACGCTAACTCGCTAGCATCAAAAGTCAATAGCTAGCGTGCCATATACAGAGGTCTGTCTGTCCATAGGGGGGAGTGAGTTCACTGTGAGTTGAAAACATCCACCGCTCTCTGATGTCAGTGACTTGTGTGTCTGTTTACATTCCATAGAATGGATAAGCCTGCAGTGCTGTGTAACCACCCAGGGACTATGCTGACCGTGGAGGCTGTTCTGGGATCAGGTGTGTGTTTGAAATGCTAGGGGTCAAATCAAATCAAATCAAATCAAATTTTATTAGTCACATACACATGGTTAGCAGATGTTAATGCGAGTGTAGCGAAATGCTTGTGCTTCTAGTTCCGACAATGCAGTAATAACCAACAAGTAATCTAACCTAACAATTCCACAACTACCACCTTATACACACACACAAGTGTAAAGGGATAAAGAATATGTACATAAAGATATATGAATGAGTGGTGGTACAGAACGGCATGGCAAGATGCAGTAGATGGTATAGAGTACGGTATATACATATGAGATGAGTACTGTAGGGTATGTAAACATAAAGTGGCATAGTTTAAAGTGGCTAGTGGTACATGTATTACATAAAGATGGCAAGATGCAGTAGATGATATAGAGTACAGTATATACATATGAGATGGGTAATGTAGGGTATGTAAACATTATATTAAGTGGCATTGTTTAAAGTGGCTAGTGGTACATTTTTACATAATTTCCATCAATTCCCATTTTTAAAGTGGCTGGAGTTGAGTCAGTATGTTGGCAGCGGCCGCTAAATGTTAGTGGTGGCTGTTTAACAGTCTGATGGCCTTGAGATAGAAGCTGTTTTTCAGTCTCTCGGTCCCTGCTTTGATGCACCTGTACTGACCTCGCCTTCTGGATGATAGCGGGGTGAACAGGCAGTGGCTTGGGTGGTTGTTGTCCCTGATGATCTTTATGGCCTTCCTGTGACATCGGGTGGTGTAGGTGTCCTGGAGGGCAGGTAGTTTGCCCCCGGTGATGCGTTCTGCAGACCTCACTACCCTCTGGAGAGCCTTACGGTTGTGGGCGGAGCAGTGGGCGGAGCTCTCGATTGTGCATCTGTAGAAGTTTGTGAGTGCTTTTGGTGACAAGCCGAATTTCTTCAGCCTCCTGAGGTTGAAGAGGCGCTGCTGCGCCTTCTTCACAACGCTGTCTGTGTGGGTGGAACAATTCAGTTTGTCCGTGATGTGTACACCGAGGAACTTAAAACTTTCCACCTTCTCCACTACTGACCCGTCGATGTGGATAGGGGGGTGCTCCCTCTGCTGTTTCCTGAAGTCCACAATCATCTCCTTTGTTTTGTTGACGTTGAGTGTGAGGTTATTTTCCTGACACCACACTCCGAGGGCCCTCACCTCCTCCCTGTAGGCCGTCTCGTCGTTGTTGGTAATCAAGCCTACCACTGTAGTGTCATCCGCAAACTTGATGATTGAGTTGGAGGCGTGCATGGCCACGCAGTCGTGGGTGAACAGGGAGTACAGGAGAGGGCTCAGAACGCACCCTTGTGGGGCCCCAGTGTTGAGGATCAGCGGGGTGGAGATGTTGTTACCTACCCTCACCACCTGGGGGCGGCCCGTCAGGAAGTCCAGGACCCAGTTGCACAGGGCGGGGTCGAGACCCAGGGTCTCGAGCTTGATGACGAGTTTGGAGGGTACTATGGTGTTAAATGCTGAGCTGTAATCGATGAACAGCATTCTCACATGGGTATTCCTCTTGTCCAGATGGGTTAGGGCAGTGTGCAGTGTGGTTGCGATTGCGTCGTCTGTGGACCTATTGGGTCGGTAAGCAAATTGGAGTGGGTCTAGGGTGTCCGGTAGGGTGGAGGTGATATGGTCCTTGACTAGTCTCTCAAAGCACTTCATGATGACGGAAGTGAGTGCTACGGGGCGGTAGTCGTTTAGCTCAGTTACCTTAGCTTTCTTGGGAACAGGAACAATGGTGGCCCTCTTGAAGCATGTGGGAACAGCAGACTGGGATAAGGATTGATTGAATATGTCCGTAAACACACCAGCCAGCTGGTCTGCGCATGCTCTGAGGACGCGGCTGGGAATGCCGTCTGGGCCTGCAGCCTTGCGAGGGTTAACACGTTTAAATGTTTTACTCACCTCGGCTGCAGTGAAGGAGAGCCCGCAGGTTTTGGTAGGGGGCCGTGTCAGTGGCACTGTATTGTCCTCAAAGCGGGCAAAAAAGTTGTTTAGCCTGTCTGGGAGCAAGACATCCTGGTCCGCGACGGGGCTGGTTTTCTTTTTGTAATCCGTGATTGACTGTAGACCCTGCCACATACCTCTTGTGTCTGAGCTGTTGAATTGCGACTCGATTTTGTCTCTGTACTGGGACTTAGCCTGTTTGATTGCCTTGCGGAGAGAATAGCTACACTGTTTGTATTCGGTCATGCTTCCGGTCACCTTGCCCTGGTTAAAAGCAGTGGTTCGCGCTTTCAGTTTCACGCGAATGCTGCCGTCAATCCACGGTTTCTGGTTTGGGAATGTTTTTATCGTTGCTGTGGGTACGACATCGTCAATGCACTTCCTAATGAACTCGCTCACCGAATCAGCATATTCGTCCATGTTGTTGTTGGACGCAATGCGGAACATATTCCAATCCGCGTGATCGAAGCAGTCTTGAAGCGTGGATTCAGATTGGTCGGACCAGCGTTGAACAGACCTGAGCGCGGGAGCTTGTTGTTTGAGTTTCTGTTTGTAGGCTGGAATCAACAAAATGGAGTCGTGGTCAGCTTTTCCGAAAGGGGGGCGGGGGAGGGCCTTATATGCGTCGCGGAAATTAGTATAACAATGATCTAGGGTTTTTCCAGCCCTGGTAGCACAATCGATATGCTGATAGAATTTAGGGAGTTTTGTTTTTAGATTAGCCTTGTTAAAATCCCCAGCTACGATGAATGCAGCCTCAGGGTGTGTGGTTTCCAGTTTACAAAGAGTCAGATAAAGTTCGTTCAGGGCCATCGATGTGTCTGCTTGGGGGGGAATATATACGGCTGTGATTATGATTGAAGAGAATTCCCTTGGTAGATCATGCGGTCGACATTTGATTGTGAGGAGTTCTAGATCAGGTGAACAGAATGACTTGAGTTCCTGTGTGTTGTTATGATGATCACACCACGTCTCGTTAATCATAAGGCATACCCCCCCGCCCCTCTTCTTACCGGAAAGATGTTTGTTTCTGTCGGCGCGATGCATGAAGAAACCAGCTGGCTGCACCGACTCCGTTAGCGTCTCTTGAGTTAGCCATGTTTCCGTGAAGCAGAGCACGTTGCAATCCCTGATGTCTCTCTGGAATGCTACCCGTGCTCGGATTTCGTCAACCTTATTGTCAAGGGACTGGACATTGGCGAGTAGTATGCTAGGGAGTGGAGCGCGATGTGCCCGTCTCCGAAGCCTGACCACGAGACCGCCTCGTTTGCCCCTTTTTCGGCGTCGCACAGGGTCGCCGGCTGGGATCAGATCCATTGTATTGGGTGGAAGGCAAAACACTGGATCCGTTTCGGGAAAGTCATATTCCTGGTAGGAACGATGATGAGTTGACGTTAATCGTATATTCAGTAGTTCCTCCCGACTGTATGTAATGAAACCTAAGATTACCTGGGGTACCGATGTAAGAAATAACACATAAAAAAACAAAATACTGCATATTTTCCAAGGAACGCGAAGCGAGGCGGCCATCTCTTTTCGGCGCCGGAAAGTGGAGAGGGCTAGGCTGGTGGAGATCCAATGTGTTCAATATGTGTCTTCTATGGCTTTCTGTTTATTTCTAGTCCTGGATGAACCTCATGTACAGAGGTCAGTAATTTGGCATGTGTTTTTTGAGTGTGTGTGTGTGTGTGTGTCAGGGTTTCCATTAGAAAAAACACTATTCCTTGTGTTTATGTTGTATATGCAAAACTTTATAGCCTATTGTTTTACTGGTTTGAACGCTTGAAGTTCTGGCTATCTTGTGTTAGGATCTAATTCTCAGAGTAAAAAACTCTATTTGAAATTTCAAACTCTGATTTCTGAGAACAGTTCCATAACGTTGTGCAAATTCATCAACAAGCTGGCAAACTATTGTTAGGTTCTAATTCTGAGTAAAAACTCACCGGACACTATGAAAGCTCAAACCAAGTTTATTCTTCCCAGAGGATCAATACAGCTGCATTAGACAAGGACATATTCACACAAGCACTGCTATTTAAACCTTTCTCCTAGGCTGAGTCTCCTCCTACACATCTGAACAAACATTGTACCTTTATTGCTAGGCAGGACACTAAGTGATACGGGCCATAAACTTTTCCTTCTCCCTTAACGTGACCTGACCTGACCTCGACCCTCTTCATCGCTAATCCAAGGCTCTCTCCCCTTATCAATGCCTGCCACGTGATCGCTTTCCCTACACTCAGTCCATTCCTAGCTTAATCATCACTAATCTCAGAGTAAGTTGTAAGTTAGTTGAAAAATGGCGCCGACAGAGATGGTCGCGTTCTTAGGATTTCATTTTTTTAATTATTTCTTACATTGTTAGCCCAGAAAATCTCAAGTGTTATTACATACAGCCGGGAATAACTATTGGATATAAGAGCAACGTCAATTTACCAACATTACGACCAGGAATACGACTTTCCCGAAGCGGATCCTCTGTTTGGACCACCACCCAGGACAATGGATCGGATCCCAGTAGGCGACCCAAAACAACAGCGCCGCAGAAGGGGCAGACGGAGCGGTCTTCTGGTCAGAAGAATTCTCTTCGATTATAATTCCAGCTGTGTACACCCCTCGAGCAGACACCTCGACGGCCCTGAAAGAACTTCATTGGACTCTATGTAAACTGGAAACCATATATCATGAGGCTGCATTTATTGTATATTCTATATCATTGCTAATCTAAATACCGCAATGCATACAAAGCCCTCCCTCGCCCTCCTTTCGGCAAATCTGACCACGACTCCATTTTGTTGCACCCAGCCTATAGACAGAAACTAAAACAGGAAACGCACGTGCTCAAGTCTGTTCAACACTGATCCAACCAATCGAATTCCACGCTTCAAGATTGCTTCATTCACGTGGACTGGGATATGTTCTGGATAGCCTCGGACAACAACATTGATGTATACGCTGATTCGGTGAGCGAGTTTATTAGCAAGTGCATCGGTGATGTTGTACACAGGGTGACTATTAAAACCTTCGCCAACCAAAAAACGTGGATTGATGGCAGCCCTCACGCAAATCTGAAAGCGCAAACCACTGCTTTTAATCATGGCAAGGCGACCAGAAACATGACCGAATACAAACAGTGTAGCTATTCCCTCCACAAGACAATCTAACAAGCTAAGTGACAGTATAGAGACAAAGTAGATTCGCAATTCAACGGCTCAGACTCGAGACGTATGTGGCAGTCAATCACGGATTACAAAAAGAAAACCAGCCCCGTCGCGGACATGGACATCTTGCTCCCAGACAAATTAAACAACTTCTTTGCTCGCTTTGAGGACAATACAGTGCCACTGACAGGGCCCGCTACCAAAACCTGAAGGCTCTCCTTCACCGCGGCCAACGTGAGTAAAACATTTAAACGCGTTAACCCTCGCAAGGCTGCCGGCCCAGACGGCATCCCTAGTCGCATCCTCGGAGCATGCGCAGACCAGCTGGCTGGTGTGTTTACGGACATATTCAATCAATCCCTATCCCAGTCTGCTGTCACCACATGCTTCAAGAGGGCCACCATTGTTCCTGTTCCCAAGAAAGCTAAGGTAACTGAGCTAAATGACTATCGCCCCGTTGTGAAATTGTTAGAATAGTTGTTAGATATTACTGCACGGTCGGAACTAGAAGCACAAGCATTTCGCTACACTCGCATTAACATCTGCTAACCATGTGTATGTGACCAATAACATTTGATTTGATTTGATCCGTGGCTCTCTCCCCTTTTCAGTGCTGCCACATGCGATCGCTTCCCTTCACTCAACACATTCCAAGCTTAATTGCACCCACTATATACCGTCCTCCATACCTAACCATTCACTTCTTGTGTAGACCCTCTAAACCTAAGCACTCAATATTTCAATAGGATCACTGATATAATGTAAACGGTATACATTACCCTCTCTCCACCAGTGACGTGAATAAGTATATGTCATATTTTCAGAACCCAACACTTGTTATGACATGTATTGTTTGAGTTAGGCACACAGAATTATCCCCACGGAGGAGTGGCTTCTATAGAGGAACTTTGAATGTCTTTTAACTTCCCAAGAGTTGGCTCAAAGCTGCAATATGTAACCTTTTGGGTGACCCAACAAAATTCACAAAGAAATATGAGTTATAGAGCTGTCATTTTCATTGAAAGCAAGTCTAAGAAGTGATAGATCTGTTCTATGTGTGCTATTTCTATGCTTCCTTTTCTTCAGTTTAGTTTTTGCATCTTTTACTTTCGGTCTTGTACACCAGCTTCAAACAATTGAAAATACAATATTTTTGGTTGTGGAAAATATATTTCACGGTTTATATGGTACAATGATTCTCTACACTATAGTTGCTTGTTTTGTCACATAAACTGAAATTAGGCAAACTATTAGAATTTTTGCAACCATGAAATGGCGGAGTAATTTCTGCATATTGCACCTTTAACTTTAGCCGGCTGACAAGCTTGTGTGTGCAGAGTGGCACCAGAATTAAAAACACATCTTACCTTTTTGTAGTTACTAAATCCAATGTGAAACATGTTAACTATAGTATCCTTTTACTAGCATTGAAAAAGTTCATCCATTCTTCTCTAATTAAAATTCCTAATTTATGAATCATGCTTGTAACGTTAGTAGCCTACACGCGCACACACACTGGCAACGATTTTCACCTGGCAGGCAGACACTGGAATACATTTCTGAGTGACAGAGTGAGGGCTATGCATAGGTGCTTTGTTGCATTTTTTTGTAGGACGATAAAAAAAACTGTTTCTCATGCTTTTAAAATAATGTTACTAACTGGTTCCAATGCTTTTAAAAGAACAGTTCTGTTATGGAACAGTATAGATCACTTTCTTCCTGTTTTGATTTTGTTCCTCATCAAAATGTCATTATTTTCTGGTTTTCAGTTCTGTTCCCTGAACTGGTTCCAGCCCCTGGGTGTAAGTGTATGTGTATTTCTGCGTGTCTGTGTGTGACTGTGTCTGTGTATGACTGTGTCTGTGTGTGCAAGATGAGAAAGCAGATGCTAACACCACCACCAACCCATATGACTAACATGGAGAGGGAGCATTGGGAGCAGCTTGAGGCTGGCTCTGGCTGTTGTTTATCAGGACGAGTCAGACCGGCACTCAGATGGACTAATCAGTCCTATCCTGTCACTCTGACTCATGTCAGCTGTCAATGTCACTCCACTTTGAAGCCGTTGCCGTTCATAAGCATGATGCCGTTCATAAGCTTTTATGAACTGTTAAGAGAGAGCTGCATTGTAGCAAACCAGCACTTGAAACACACAGCACAAATACAACCCTCTCCTTGTCACTGCTCTGCTCTGCCCGGCTCATTTGCTTTATTGGGTCAAGTGTTTGGCTGTTTAGACTCCCTCTCAATTATAGTACCAACTCTTAACGCAAATTCTCTCTCTTAGCTCTTATTTGGAAGCCTTCGAGGTTTAATAGAGCACATCGATAGTATTTTTCTCCAGTCGATATCCAAGCCTGGCAAGTGAGCCTATGTAATCTAGGACCAAGCTATTCTGTGGGTCTATTGCCCTCTGATGGCAGCTAGCAGCACTGGTCTCCTCTGTAGCACAGCCAAACTGATCTGGGTTCAGCTTTTAGAAAGGGAAAATGGTAATCCTAACCAGGTAATGTGTTTTTGATCATCTGGCATACAGACGGTAGCCAGTTCAGGTTGAGTCAGGTAGATAGTGGTCTCTAGTGACAGCCTTAACTGATTTGGTTCTGGGTACCCTGATTAGGTAGATGGATTGAACTATGCACAACAACCATGGCTTTGATTGGTTGTTAATTCAAATTGCTTGCCTGGTTACAGACTTTGGGTAAACATGTTTGTTTTGTGTGGTGTTAGCCGGCTAAGAATGAGAAATGTGGGCTTCAACTCTGGTTGATAACTATGTGTGTTGTGCCTGGCTGCCTCTCAAGAAGTGTGGGGAAATCTTTGTGACGTGTATGCCGATGGGTGCCATACATGCCACACAACCAGGTAGCCTAGTGGTTAGAGCGTTGGGCCAGTAACTGAAAGGTTGCTAGATCGAATCCCCGAGCTGACAAGTAAAAAATCTGTCGTTCTGTCCCTGAACAAGGCAGTTAACCAACTGTTCCTAGGCCATCATTGTAAATATGAATTTGTTCTTAACTGACTTGTCTGGTTAAATAAAAAATACAAGGTTTTGATTAGTTGTTAATAAAAAAAGTTGTTTCGATTAGTTGTTAATTGTCTGATTACACATTTTGGGTAAGCATGTTTGTTTTTGTGTGGCATTAGTTGGCTAAGAACGATGAATGTTGAGACTAGGTGTTTGGTGCTTGGCTGCGTCTCAGAAGTGGGGAGAAGCATTGTTGTGACCAGTGACATGTGGTGAGGTCTGAGGCCGTGCATGCGCTTTCTATTGTGCCCGCCCCGTTTCCCGTCTCACACACGCACGCACAAACACACACTCATAAACCAGATTTTTGCTACAGTGTTTATTGATATGACATGATCACAACGATAACCTTCAACCAACCACAACCAACCGTCAAACAGCAGCAGGTAGGGGCGCAACCATTAGGCACACATTCACAGGCCCTAATAGCTTGTGCCCCACGCAACTGCCCTGCACAAACAGGTGACTTTCAGCACCACAGACAGCGACCCAAATGCCAGTGAGTAGGTTGAGCGTTACTAGACAGAGCTACACACACTATGCCTAGTAGTCAGCACTACTGATTTGATATATATACTTACGCAATAGACATGTAATGTATTAATAACAGACGGCGGTACTGTAAATAAACACTGGCACTTAACGTTTACTTGTGAACAAAGTCCATCCCTCTATCCTTCCGGGTAAAGACATCAGTGACTGAACTGTAAAACTCATCCCCGTTGGCCCTCTGTTTTAAGTCTCTTGTTCTCGATGGGATGGAGACGATGCCAAGGGATGAGAGTAGTCCTTGATCGATCCAGTTCTGGCTGTGTATTTATCCATTTCAGCTCAGAAAATGTACTCTCAACGGATGCTGTTGTGGTGAGGACCAGATGCAGTAACTTTGTCATCTTGGGGACAGTCTGTGTCAGGTCAATCTAGAACAAAAAGCTGTCCAGGTGATTTGTCTCATACCACTTGTGAACTTTACAATCCAACAAGATCAGCCTTAAGTCTAACGAAATCGAATTTTGGCATATTTTTGACAGACTTTTGTGACATTTTATTTATATTTTTTCAGTCCACTAAGCCAAGGAAATTAAGTTCACCAACGTGGTCAAACCTGGCTCTCATCTGAACATTGGTATTGTCCAATATGTTCTAGTCGATTTGTGCCCTCTCTACTCCGATCATCAGTTTACTACGAGTTTTGCTTCCTGCCAAGCCCAGTTAATTGCATTTCTGCTCAAATCGCTCGTGGAAACGATCAGTCTTGTCGCTACCGTTCCAGTGCTTTCATTGTGTCGCTGATACGGGTACGGCAGAAACCCATATCCATCGCTTTGTTCTGCAGAACACGGAAGAGCGTGTCTGTGTCATTGAAAACATGAGCAAAAAGCAAACACGGTGGTGTTCTTTAAATGGGTTGATAACAGACATTTCTTTTCAGCAAATGCATTTCATAGTTCCACATAGTTGCCCCTGGGCCTGTTTGATGAGCTGACACTCATCGTTGCCACGAAATGCCAACTCCTGTTTACCTAGGTAGCATGATGTACTGTAGCATTAATTAGCTAGGTCTTTCAAAATCTCACGGTTCTCTTTTACCTTTGCTTTGTGCATGCTGATGTTCAATCACCGCTGTTAATTCAATGCCGGATCTCTCTGCGAACTGCCAAATATCTTAAGAGCTTTCTGGCTTTGGATGTGAGACACGGATTTCTCATGCTTGTTCGGTGCTATAGGCAAGTTGTTCACGTTGCAGTAACTGGCTCTTGTCCACACACTGTCTCTGGTGGAGAACAGCAGGCAGGGCCAGCAGTAGTCGGCTGTTAGCAGCACAGATACAGAGCCAGTCTTTCCATTGATACCACTTAGATTGAAGTGATCGTGTTATTTTCAGCCGCTTCCTTTGATTTGGGTCCCTCAACTCAGGTGTTGGTCTTCCGTCTCTTATCAGCCTCAGTTTCTCTAGAAAATACAATGTTTTAAACTGTTTGATGCAATATGTTAGCCATCCTGATCAGCTTACTTTAGCTACCAGTAAAACAAACGTAACCGCTAAAAGGCAGGAGATGACGTGTGTTGTCCATAGGCAGGAGCGAGCTCTGCCTTTCCTTCTGCCTATCCCATAATTTTTGTCATGCCAATACGCATGCACATTTATTATGAGTGCAATTAAAATGAATGGGACACAGTTGACACATGAAAGGCAGCGAGCTCTGGGCCTGCCTTTCGACGTCCGTTAGCTGGCAGTATACGGTAGAAACAGGCCAAGTCCTGTCAATGTCTTGCATTGAGTTTGGCTTTTGAAGGGCGGGAAAAAGGTACAAGGCTGACTTTCCCCTGGCCTCCTTGTGCATTTTGTATCAGATCACTGTACATTTGTCGAATACTTGTTCTCAAATCGATTTTCTCATGCAGAAAAAACATGAATATGATAAAATGATTATTTATCAAATGTAAATCAATGGACGTGACATTGGGTGTGCGTATGCGTGCAGGACCACTGCCAGGCCTTTGGATGCCCTCACCTGCCTTTGTCCTGCCCGATCTTGTTTGAATGGATCCCTTATACCCACACTGACTGTGTGTCTTGGTCTCCTTGCCTATTCCCTCTGCAGCAAGAAGCCGGCCGGCATTCTCACACCCTGCCATGACCACATGTTCACCTGCCCGTGTGAATACTACTGTCAATTGCTCCCTTACTTTTCCCCGTCTATCTTGTTATTTCTTTCTCACTCATTCTCTCTGTTTGCTTGATAATCGGAGCCTCATGTCGAAGGTCTTTTCTTTCCTCAGGCGTGGGACTTAGAAGTCCATGGTCATCACGTCTGAAGGAGTTCTCTCCAATCCCTTTAAAGTGTGAAGATGTGGCAACAAAAATATACACGCAACATGTAAGGTGTTGGTCGCATGTTACATGAGCTGAAGTAAAAGATCCCGGAAATGTTCCATACGCACAAAAAGCTTATTTCTCTCATTGTGTGCACACATTTGTTTACATCCCTGCTAGTGAGCGTTTCTCCTTTGCCAAGATAATCCATCCACCTGACAGGTGTAGAATATCAAGAATCTGATTAAACACAATGGTCATTACACAGGTGCACCATATGCTGGGGACATTAAAAGGCCACTCTAAAATGTACAGTATTCTCACACAACAAAATGCCACTGATATCAAACGTTTTGAGGGAGCCCACAATTGGCATTCTGACTGCAGTAATGTCCAACCGAGCTATTGCCAGAGAATGTAAGGTTCATTTCTCTACCATAAGCCGCCTCCAAATTAGTTTTTGAGAATTTGGCAGTACATCCAACCAGCCTCACAACCGCAGACCACGTGTATGGCGTTGTGTAGGCAAGCGCTTTGCTGATGTCAACGTTGTGAACAGAGTGCCCCATGGTAGAGGTGGGGTTATGGTATGAGCAGGCGTAAGCTACGGACAACGAACACAATGGCATTTTATCAATGGGAATTTGAATGCACAGAGCTACTGTGACGAGTCCTGAGGCCCATTGCCCATCCTGAGGCCCATTGTCTGCCGCCGTCACCTTTCAGCTTGATAATGCACGGCCCCATGTCACAAGGATCTGTACACAATTCCTGGGAGCTGAAAATGTCCCATTGAGCATGTTTGTGATGATCTGGATTGACAGGTACGACGGTGAGTTCCAGTTCCCGCCAATATCCAGCAACTCCGCACAGCCATTGAAGAGGAGTGGGACAACATTCCACAAGCCACAATCAACAGCCTGATCAACTCTATGTGAAGGAGATGTGTCGCGCTGCATGAGGCAAACGGTGGTCACACCAGCTACTGACTGGTTTTCTGGTCCACGCCCTACCTTTGTTTTAAGGTATTTGTGACTTAACAGATGCATACCTGTATTCTCATTCATGTGAAATCCATAGATTAGGGCCTAATGTATTTATTTGAATTGACTGATTTCCTTATATGAGCTGTAACTCAGTAGTGTTTGAAATTGTTGCATTTATATTTTGTTCAGTATATTTTATTTGTTTGGTAATGTTTGTCGTTTTTGGTGAAACATGACTTGTGCACTACATAATATGTTTGCATACTAAGTAGTGTGCTTGTGTGGAACATCAGTGTCCTCCTTGTGACACTTCCATTGGAGTGGCAGCTTGCCTAAGTTGCAAGGTGCTTTTCAAGACATCCACCAGAGGGAGGTGATGCATTGGCAGTGAAATGGACATGATCCTCTCCTCTACTCCTCTCCTCTAAGAGCCCCTAGTATCGATCTCTCCAATCCCTTTAAGGTGAGACCTAGAAAGCCCAAACCAAGACTAAATCTATCCAGCGGCACGTTAAGTGGGGTGGGGGGGGGGTGTAGCAGCCCCCCTCTTCTCTGTCCTCCACACCCCAGATTCAGAGACCACCCCATTTTCGACCCAGAAAATACCACCCCCCTCCCCTCCGCTACCCTCCACACACACCACCCCATAGCCCTGTGGCCCTGTGCCCCCACCCCATCACCCCTTAATTGCACATATCTCCCCCATTTCCCCTCCATGACGTCTGACTGAGTCCCCTGGGAGAATAGGGTGAGGAGTCCATTTGCAGCTCTTGTCGGGGGGGGGGGGGGGGGTGAAGTCTGAAGTTTACATACACCTTAGCCAAATACATTTAAACTCAGTTTCACAATTCCTGACATTTAATCCGAGTAAAAATTCCCTGTCTTAGGTCAGTTAGGATCACCACTTTATTTTAAGAATGTGAAATGTCAGAATATTAGTAGAGAGAATGACTTATTTCAGCTTTTATTTCTTTCATCACATTCCCAGTGGGTCAGAAGTTTACATACACTCAATTAGTATTTGGTAGCATTGCCTTTAAATTGTTTAACTTGGGTCAAACGTTCCGGGTAGCCTTCCACAAGCTTCCCACAATAAATTGGGTGAATTTAGGCCCATTTCTCCAGACAGAGCTGCTGTAACTGAGTCAGGTTTGTAGGCATCCTTGCTCACACACGCTTTTTCAGTTCTGCCCACAAGTTTTCGATAGGATTGAGGTCAGGGCTTTGTGATGGCCACTTCAATACCTTGACTTTGTTGTCCTTAAGCCATTTTGCCACAACTTTGGAAGTATGCTTGGGGTCATTGTCCATTTGGAAGACCCATTTGCGACCATGCTTTAACTTTCTCAAATCAAATTCAAATCAAATCAAATTGTATTTGTCACATACACATGGTTAGCAGATGTTAATGCGAGTGTAGCGAAATGCTTGTGCTTCTAGTACCAACCATGCAGTAATAACCAACGAGTAATCTAACCTAACAATTTCACAACAGCTACCTTATACACACAAGTGTAAAGGGATGAAGAATATGTACATAAAGATATATGAATGAGTGATGGTACAGAACGGCATAGGCAAGATGCAGTAGTTGGTATCGAGTACAGTATGTACATATGAGATGAGTAATGTAGGGTGTATAAACATTATATTAAGTGTCATTGTTTAAAGTGGCTAGTGATACATGTATTACATAAAGATGGCAAGATGCAGTAGGTGGTATAGAGTACAGTATATACATATGAGATGCGTAATGTAGGGAATGTAAACATTATATTAAGTGGCATTGTTTAAAGTGGCTAGTGATATATTTATTATATTTATGGCAGCAGCCACTCAATGTTAGTGGTGGCTGTTTAACAGTCTGATGGCCTTGAGATAGAAGCTGTTTTTCAGTCTCTCGGTCCCTGCTTTGATGCACCTGTACTGACCTCGCCTTCTGGATGATAGCGGGGTGAACAGGCAGTGGCTCGGGTGGTTGTTGTCCTTGATGATCTTTATGGCCTTCCTGTGACATCGGGTGGTGTAGGTGTTCTGGAGGGCAGGTAGTTTGCCCCCAGTGATGCGTTTTGCAGACCTCACTACCCTCTGGAGAGCCTTACGGTTGTGGGCGGAGCAGTTGCCGTACCAGGCGGTGATACAGCCGAATTTCTTCAGCCTCCTGTGGTTGAAGAGGCGCTGCTGCGCCTTCTTCACCACGCTGTCTGTGTGGGTGGACCAATTCAGTTTGTCCGTGATGTGTACGCCGAGGAATTTAAAACTTTCTACCCTCTCCACTACTGTCCCGTCGATGTGGATAGGGGGGTGCTCCCTCTGCTGTTTCCTGAAGTCCACGATCATTTACATTTACATTTAAGTCATTTAGCAGACGCTCTTATCCAGAGCGACTTACAAATTGGTGCATTCACCTTATGATATCCAGTGGAACAACCACTTTACAATAGTGCATCTAACTCTTTTAAGGGGGGGGGTTAGAAGGATTACTTTATCCTATCCTAGGTATTCCTTAAAGAGGTGGGGTTTCAGGTGTCTCCGGAAGGTGGTGATTGACTCCGCTGACCTGGCGTCGTGAGGGAGTTTGTTCCACCATTGGGGTGCCAGAGCAGCGAACAGTTTTGACTGGGCTGAGCGGGAACTGTACTTCCTCAGAGGTAGGGAGGCGAGCAGGCCAGAGGTGGATGAACGCAGTGCCCTTGTTTGGGTGTAGGGCCTGATCAGAGCCTGAAGCTACGGAGGTGCCGTTCCCCTCACAGCTCCGTAGGCAAGCACCATGGTCTTGTAGCGGATGCGAGCTTCAACTGGAAGCCAGTGGAGAGAGCGGAGGAGCGGGGTGACGTGAGAGAACTTGGGAAAGTTGAACACCAGACGGGCTGCGGCGTTCTGGATGAGTTGTAGGGGTTTAATGGCACAGGCAGGGAGCCCAGCCAACAGCGAGTTGCAGTAATCCAGACGGGAGATGACAAGTGCCTGGATTAGGACCTGCGCCGCTTCCTGCGTGAGGCAGGGTCGTACTCTGCGAATGTTGTAGAGCATGAACCTACAGGAACGGGTCACCGCCTTGATGTTAGTTGAGAACGACAGGGTGTTGTCCAGGATCACGCCAAGGTTCTTAGCACTCTGGGAGGAGGACACAATGGAGTTGTCAACCGTGATGGCGAGATCATGGAACGGGCAGTCCTTCCCCGGGAGGAAGAGCAGCTCCGTCTTGCCGAGGTTCAGCTTGAGGTGGTGATCCGTCATCCACACTGATATGTCTGCCAGACATGCAGAGATGCGATTCACCACCTGGTTATCAGAGGGGGGAAAGGAGAAGATTAATTGTGTGTCGTCTGCATAGCAATGATAGGAGAGACCATGTGAGGATATGACAGAGCCAAGTGACTTGGTGTATAGCGAGAATAGGAGAGGGCCTAGAACAGAGCCCTGGGGGACACCAGTGGTGAGAGCACGTGGTGCGGAGACAGATTCTCGCCACGCCACCTGGTAGGAGCGACCTGTCAGGTAGGACGCAATCCAAGCGTGGGCCGCGCCGGAGATGCCCAGCTCGGAGAGGGTGGAGAGGAGGATCTGATGGTTCACAGTATCAAAGGCAGCCGATAGGTCTAGAAGGATGAGAGCAGAGGAGAGAGAGTTAGCTTTAGCAGTGCGGAGCGCCTCCGTGACACAGAGAAGAGCAGTCTCAGTTGAATGACTAGTCTTGAAACCTGACTGATTTGGATCAAGAAGGTCATTCTGAGAGAGATAGCAGGAGAGCTGGCCAAGGACGGCACGTTCAAGAGTTTTGGAGAGAAAAGAAAGAAATCATCTCCTTTGTTTTGTTGACGTTGAGTGTGAGGTTATTTTACTGACACCACACTCCGAGGGCCCTCACCTCCTCCCTGTAGGCCGTCTCGTTGTTGTTGGTAAGCAAGCCTACCACTGTAGTGTCGTCTGCAAACTTGATGATTGAGTTGGAGGCGTGCATGACCACGCAGTCGTGGGTGAACAGGGAGTACAGGAGAGGGCTCAGAACGCACCCTTGTGGGGCCCCAGTGTTGAGGATTAGCGGGGTGGAGATATTGTTACCTACCCTCACCACCTGGGGGCGGCCCGTCAGGAAGTCCAGTACCCAGTTGCACAGGGCGGGGTCGAGACCCAGGGTCTCAAGCTTGATGACGAGTTTGGAGGGTACTATGGTGTTAAATGCTGAGCTGTAGTCGATGAACAGCATTCTCACATAGGTATTCCTCTTGTCCAGATGGGTTAGGGCAGTGTGCAGTGTGGTTGCGATTGCATCGTCTGTGGACCTGTTGGGGCGGAAAGCAAATTGGAGTGGGTCTAGGGTGTCAAGTAGGGTGGAGGTGATATGGTCCTTGACTAGTCTCTCTAAGCACTTCATGATGACGGAAGTGAGTGCTACGGGGTGGTAGTCGTTAGGAAAAAGGGGGAGGCTTGCAAGCTGAAGAACACCATCCCAACCATGAAGCACGGGGGTGGCAGCATCATGTTGTGGGGGTGCTTTGCTGCAGGAGGGACTGGTGCACTTCACAAAATGGTCATTATGGCCAAAAAGTTATATTTTTGTTTTATCAGACCAGAGGACATTTCTCCAAAAAGTACGATCTTTGTCCCCATTTGCAGTTACAAACCGTAGTCTGGCTTTTTTAATGGCGGTTTTGGAGCAGTGGCTTCTTCCTTGCTGAGTGGCCTTTCAGGTTATATCGATATAGGACTAGTTTTACTGTGGATATAGATACTTTTGTACCTGTTTCCTCCAGCATCTTCACAAGGTCCTTTGCTGTTGTTCTGGGATTGATTTGCACTTTTCACACTAAAGTACGTTCATCTCTAGGAGACAAAACGCGTCTCCTTCCTGAGCGGAATGACGGCTGCGTGGTCCCATGGTGTTTATACTTGCATACTATTGTTTGTACAGATGAACGTGGTACTTTCAGGTGTTTGGAAATTGCTCCCAAGGATGAACCAGACTTGTGGATGTCTACAATTTTTTTTCTGAAGTCTTGGCTGATTTCTTTTGATTTTCCTGTGATGTCAAGCAAAGAGGCACTGAGTTTAAAGGTAGGCCTTGAAATACATCCACAGGTACACCTCCAATTGACTCAAATTATGTCAATTAGCCTATCAGAAGCTTCTAAAGCCATGACATTTTCTGGAATTTTCCAAGCTGTTTAAAGGCACAGTCAACTAGTGTATGTAAACTTCTGAACCACTGGAATTGTGACACAGTGAACTATAAGTGAAATAATTTGTCTGTAAACAATTGTTGGAAAAATGACTTGTGTCATGCACAAAGTAATGTCCTAACCGACTTGCCAAAACTATAGTTTGTTTATAAGAAATTTGTGGAGTGGTTGAAAAACTAGTTTTAATGACTCCAACCTAAGTGTATGTAAACTTCCGACTTCAACTGTATGCGTGTCACTCAAGCCCCAGTTCGAGGTGACCCAGCTACAGTATCCCATTAGAAAATGAAGCCAATTTGAAACCCCCTCCCTGTGTAGGCAAGGCCCTCTCAATGATTCACACACCACAAAATGCAGCTGTTCTTGCCTGCTTTTGGGCGTTATACTAATTGGAATGTAATAACAAGAGATACAGTTTTACCGCTATTTCAGAATGAAGCATCCGCCCCTAGCTACTGGAACATGAGAAGTGTCAGATGGACTTCCTTTTTAAGAACCATGTTGCATCCCACTCGATCTAGGTTCCATGGCACCAATTTCCATCTTGACACTGATGAATTTCGATGTTGACACATTTTTGGCTGTGTTGCCGAGTTCTTGCTAATGCCCGAGAGCGCAACGAGGCTTGTTTGTGACGACATTGCAGAGGAATAGATATGGAGCATATGGTCTTTATAACGAAGGCTTGAGCATGGACTACTTTCGCTCTAATGGAATTACGCAGCGTAACTCGAGTGGGAGGAAGCCTCTGGAAAACCATGAGAACACTGAGATCCTATGGGAAAAAGACTGTTTTGCCTACAACGTGTTGGCAGTATTTTATTGATGTCATGATGTCATAGACAATTGATTAAAGAGAAAATACACTGGCGGCACTGAGTTTCGTGCAAACACAAAACCAGACAATCAAACATAGAAGAAGCGGTGTAAAGTACTTCAGTAAAACTACTTTAAATGACTTCTTTAAGCCGTTTTTTGGGGTATTTGTACTTTACTATTTATATTTTTGACTACTTTTACTCCACTTCATTCCTAAAGTAAAGTTTCCCTGACACCCAAACGTACTCGTTACATTTTGAATGCTTAGCAGGACAGGAAATGTATCCAAATCATACACTTCTCAAGAGAACATCCCTGGTCATCCCTACTGCCTCTGATCTTGTCACGCCCTGGCCTTAGTATTCTTTGTTTTCTTTATTATTTTAGTTAGGTCAGGGTGTGACATGGGGTATGTTTGTGTTTTTGTCTTGTCTTGGGTGGTTGTAGTGTCTAGGGGGATTTGTTAGAGTGTATGGGTTTGTGTTGAGTAAATGTTTCTAGGGAAGTCTATGGTTGAGTGTATGTGTCTAGTTATGTCTATGGTTGCCTGAGTGGTTCTCAATCAGAGACAGATGTTTTTCATTTGTCTCTGATTGGGAGCCATATTTAAGGTGGCCATAGGCATCATGTATTTGTGGGTAATTGTCTATGTGTAGTGTTTGTGTCAGCACTATTTTCTATTATAGCTTCACGGTCGTCTGTTTGTTATTTTGTTAGTTTGTAAAGTGTTTTGTTTTGTGTTTTCTCTCTTCTAATAAAAGAAGATGTTCTTTTCACGCGCTGCGCCTTGGTCCTCTCACTCTCACGAAGACGATCGTGACAGAATTACCCACCAAACCCGGATCAAGCAGCGTGTGAAGTGGCAACAGGAGCAAGGAATAAAGGTTTCATGGACATGGGAGGAAATATTGGATGGTAAGGGACCTTGGGCACAACCGGGAGAATATCGCCTCCCTCGTGAAGAGCTGGAGGCAGCGAAAGCCGAGAGGAGGCGATATGAGGAGGCAGCACGGAGGCAAGGCTGGAAGCCCGTGAGTACAACCCAAAAATTTCTTGGGGGGGGGCTAAGAGGTGGTGGGCCGAGGGCAGGTAGGAGACCTGCGCCCACTTCCCAGGCTAACCGTGGAGAGCGGGAGTACGGGCGGACACCGTGTTACGCAGTAGAGCGCACGGTGTCTCCTGTACGTGTTCATAGCCCGGTGCGGGTTATTCCACCTCCCTGCACTGGTAGGGCTAGATTGGGCATTGAGCCAGGTGTCATGAAGCGGGCTCAACGCGTCTGGTCTCCAGTGCGTCTCCTCGGGCCGGCTTACATGGCACCAGCCTTACGCATGGTGTCCCCGGTTCGCCTACATAGCCCGGTGCGGGTTATTCCACCTCCCCGCACTGGGCGGGCGACGGGGAGCATTCAACCAGGTAAGGTTGGGCAGGCTCGGTGCTCAAGGGAGCCAGTACGCCTGCACGGTCCGGTATTTCCGGCGCCACCTTCCCGCCCCAGCCCAGTACCACCAGTGCCTACACCACGCACCAGGCTTCCAGTGTGTCTCCAGAGCCCTGCTCCCCCTCCACGCACTCGCCCTATGGTGCGTGTCTCCAGCCCGGTACCACCAATTCCGGCACCACGCACCAAGCCTCCTGTGCGTCTCCAGAGTCCTGTGCATCCTGTTGCTGCTCCCCGCACTAGCCTTGAGATGCGTGTCCCCAGCCCGGTACCACCAGTGCCGGCACCACGCACTAGGCCTAATGTGCGTTTCCAGGGTCCAGTATGCCCTGTTGCTGCTCCCCGCACTAGCCTAAAGGTGCGTGTCCTTAGCCCGGTACCTCCAGTTCCGGCGCCACGCACCAGGCCTATAGTGCGTCTCAGCCGGCCAGAGTCTGCCGTCTGCCCAGCGGCGCCTGAACTGCCCGTCTGCCCAACGCCGTCTGAACTGTCCGTCTGCCAAGCGCCGCATGAACTGCCCGTCTGGACTGAGCCTTCAAAGCCGCCCGTCTGCCATGAGCCTTTAGAGCCGTCCGCCAGACAGGAGCCGCTAGAGCCTTCCGCCAGAAAGGATCAGCCAGAGCCTTCCGCCAGACAGGATCAGCCAGGGCCATCCGTCTACCCAGCGCCATCTGAGCCATCCGTCTACCCAGCGCCATCTGAGCCATCCGTCTACCCAGCGCCATCTGAGCCATCCGTCTACCCAGCGCCATCTGAGCCATCCGTCTACCCAGCGCCATCTGAGCCATCCGTCTGCACAGAGCCATTAGAGCCGCCCGTCTGTCCCGAGCCGTCAGAGCCGTTAGTCAGTCAGGAGCCGCTAGAGCCATTCGTCAGTCAGGATCTGCCAGAGCCGCCAACCAGACAGGATCTGCCAGAGCCGCCAACCAGACAGGATCTGCCAGAGCCGCCAACCAGACAGGATCTGCCAGAGCCACCAACCAGACAGGATCTGCCAGAGTCGCCAGCCAGCCATGAGCAGCCAGAGCCGCCAGCCAGCCATGAGCAGCCAGAGCCGCCAGCCAGCCATGAGCAGCCAGAGTCGCCAGCCAGCCATGAGCAGCCAGAGTCGCCAGCCAGCCATGAGCAGCCAGAGTCGCCAGCCAGCCATGAGCAGCCAGAGTCGCCAGCCAGCCATGAGCAGCCAGAGTCGCCAGCCAGCCATGAGCAGCCAGAGTCGCCAGCCAGCCATGAGCAGCCAGAGTCGCCAGCCAGCCATGAGCATCCAGAGTCGCCAGCCAGCCATGAGCATCCAGAGTCGCCAGCCAGCCATGAGCATCCAGAGTCGCCAGCCAGCCATGAGCATCCAGAGTCGCCAGCCAGCCATGAGCATCCAGAGTCGCCAGCCAGCCATGAGCATCCAGAGTCGCCAGCCAGCCATGAGCATCCAGAGTCGCCAGCCAGCCATGAGCAGCCAGAGTCGCCAGCCAGCCATGAGCAGCCAGAGTCGCCAGCCAGCCATGAGCAGCCAGAGTCGCCAGCCAGCCAGGATCTTCCGAAGCCGCCAGCCAGCCAGGATCTACCAGAGACACTGAAGCGGATATTGACAATGGTGGAGTGGGGGCCACGTCCCGCACCCGAGCCGCCGCCATATTAAGGCCCACCCCGGACCCTCCCTTTATTTGTCAGGTTTTGCGGTCGGAGTCCGCACCTTTTGGGGGGGGTACTGTCACGCCCTGGCCTTAGTATTCTTTGTTTTCTTTATTATTTTAGTTAGGTCAGGGTGTGACATGGGGTATGTTTGTGTTTTTGTCTTGTCTTGGGTGGTTGTAGTGTCTAGGGTGATTTGTTATAGTGTATGGGTTTGTGTTGAGTAAATGTTTCTAGGGAAGTCTATGGTTGAGTGTATGTGTCTAGTTATGTCTATGGTTGCCTGAGTGGTTCTCAATCAGAGACAGATGTTTTTCATTTGTCTCTGATTGGGAGCCATATTTAAGGTGGCCATAGGCATCATGTATTTGTGGGTAATTGTCTATGTGTAGTGTTTGTGTCAGCACTATTTTCTATTATAGCTTCACGGTCGTCTGTTTGTTATTTTGTTAGTTTGTAAAGTGTTTTGTTTTGTGTTTTCTCTCTTCTAATAAAAGAAGATGTTCTTTTCACGCGCTGCGCCTTGGTCCTCTCACTCTCACGAAGACGATCGTGACAGATCTGGAGGACTCACTAAACAGAGAGCATCCCTGGTCATCCCTACTGCCTCTGATCTGGAGGACTTACTAAACAGAGAACATCCCTGGTCATCCCTACTGCCTCTGATCTGGCGGACTCACTAAACAGAGAACATCCCTGGTCATCCCTACTGCCTCTGATCTGGAGGACTCACTAAACAGAGAACATCCCTGGTCATCCCTACTGCCTTTGATCTGGAGGACTCACTAAACAGAGAACATCCCTGGTCATCCCTACTGCCTCTGATCTGGGGGACTCACTAAACACGAAATTGTGTTTGAGTGTTGGAGAGTGCCCCTGGCTATCCGTCAATTTAAAAAACACACGAAAATTGTGTCATCTGGTTGGCTTAATATAAGGGATAATAAATTATTTACTTTTGATACTTAAGTATATTTAAGCAATTACATTTACTTTTGATACTTAAGTATGTTTAAAACAAAATATATTTTTACTTTAACTCACATAGTATTTTACTGGGTGACTCACTTTTGCTTGAGTAATTTTCTATGAAGGTATCTTTACTTTTACTCAAGTATGACAATTGAATACTTTTTCCACCACTGCGTATAAGCGGGAAAAGTATTGTTTTGTTTTTAAAAAATGATTTCACTTGACTCATTAATGTCTTTGTGAGTAATTTGGAAATGGCTTGTGAAATCTTGAGTTATACATTTACATTTTCCATAAGTGTGTTCCTCCATTATTTCGCGAAATTAAGCATTAATCCATTGTAAGGCAAATTGAATAAATTGGTTTGGGGATTTATTTAGCTATGTGCCTTATGAGGTAACTGTCCCCCATGGTAAGCCCATTCCAAAATAGATTATGGTGCTCTAATTATATATTTTCATACTGACTAAACCTTGAAACCAAGTGAACGTATTTTTTTTTTACCCCCCCCTTTCAATGTCATCTTCATTCTAATCCTTTTCCCTTTTCCTTTAATGGCAGTAAATGTAACAAGGAAACATTGTCATCGGGCTCTTTCTATTACTATGTATACTCTAGGCTAAACGATTGTGTACTCAAAGCAAAAATGTTCTCGCTCGCTTTCTGTTGGAATAATTAACAGGCTTCTGTTAAAAGAGACATTATTATGACTTCCTCGTCATGTAGAAGTTCGGGAAGAAGAGGAGTGAATAAAATAGAGAAGAATGGAACAAAAATCCATTTAGGGCCTATGGTGTTTAGATGGAGGGAGGCGGTTGAGTGAGAGAGATTGAGAAGGATGGAGGGAAATACTGCAAGGGGGCATGGGGATGGGGCGTAATTGGCACTTGTGTCTGTCTTGTCACATGCCTGTTTAATTGGCGTGCCGAGAGGTCAGTTTTAAAATGAGCAGGGATTTGTAGGGTGTGTGTGTGTGTGTGGTTTGTGCACATATTTGTGAGAGCACGTGTGTGTGTTTTTGGATGGTGGGTTTCACCAAGCCAAGCTTTGGTGTGTCTCTTGAGGACACCAGAGCATCAACTCATCAGCATAAAGCATTAAACATTTAGACTGACCTACAAAACATTGCAGCCGCTCACTCATCACTACAGATCTCTGCTTGCCTGCCTGCCTTGCTTGAGGAGGAGTACCCCCTTTTCATAATTACCATCCACCCAAACACCCACGCCTCTTTGCAATTATCAGCTCCATTTCTCTTGTTTTCTGTGGGATAATGAAGATGGAACGATCCAACGTGGAGGGAAGGGGGTGTCATTCGCTACAATAGACAACATAATTTGGACATGTGACAAACCTTATGCTTGATGGTGTGCTTTAGCCACCTTGAATCCAACAATTTATCAATTCAAGCTCTTTGTTAACTTTTCTGTGGCAATGCTACTTGTTCAAGACTGGTACTCACACATCATAGAGTCATTGGCTTAACATTACTAGTTTATGGCCTTCAAGTTGTTGATTTTGCCAATTAATAGTTGAACAATGATAAACACATACAATAATAGTTTTTATTTAGGGAGTGTTGTCGATGGGGAAATGGCTACTGCTTTTAAAATACTTTATTTGTAAAATGTTCATTACAGAAAGTGCATTAGCATCATTCTCATGTCACGGTACTGCTTATATTATCTGACGCAAATGTCCTTTGTTAGAAATGAACAGCTAGCTGAGTGTGTGGCAAGGTGGTGTTGTGTCAATAGAGAGGGAGAGAGAAGGGGGGTACAGACGGATGCTGTTTTTTCTCTCTTTGTCCATCATTCGGCCTGAATGTGTGACGGACGGGGTGATGGAAATTGATTTCCGAGTGAATTATTCGGGGGCCCTCAGCCTCTGAGAGACAATAACCTTTTACCAAAGTGCCACGGTCTCTTCTCTCTCCTAGGAATGCATCTTAATTTGTTCATTTCAATATGCCAGGCCCATTCTCGGGCCTCTTCCAGCTCCGCTGTCGGCAGAGCGGACCAGCTGTTACCTGTCTATTATAATTTAGCCGTCTGATCGATTCAATGGAGAATGATGCGTTGAGAGAAAGGGGAGGGGGACATAGAGCTATAATGACTTTTTTTGAAGTACCTGTCTGTTTAAATATTTTTCTCTGATTGATAGAATGGAGAATGATAAGTTAGGAGGGAAATATAAAACTACAATGACTAGAGTGAGGTGATGCATGTTTTCTCTATGTCACGCCCTGACCTTAGTTATCTTTGTTTTCTTTATTATTTTGGTTAGGTCAGGGTGTGACATGGGTGATATATGTGTTTTGTTCCTGTCTAGGGGTTTTTGTATGTCTATGGGTGTTTACTAGTCTAGGTGTTATATGTCTATGGTTGCCTAGATTGGTTCTCAATTAGAGGCAGCTGTTTATCGTTGTCTCTGATTGGGAACCATATTTAGGCAGCCATATTCCTTGGGTAGTTCGTGGGTTATTATCTATATGTAAGTTGCCTGTGTCTGCACTTGTCATTTATAGCTTCACCTTCGTTTTGTTGTTTTGTATTAGTCTGTTTAGTGTTTCTCTTGGTTTATTAAATAGAAGTATGTATTCGTATCACGCTGCGCCTTGGTCCTCGTCTCTTCCTCCATACGACGAACGTGACAGAATTACCCACCACAACCGGACCAAGCACTGTGAAAGGAAGGATCAGCGCTTTGTGGAGCAATGGACTTGGGAGGAAATATTAGATGGCAAGGGACCATGGGAACAGCCGGGTGAATATCGCCGCCCCAAGGCAGAGCTGGAGGCAGCGAAAGCCGAGAGGCGGCATTATGAGGAGCTAGCTCGGCAGCGCGGATGGAAGCCTGAGAGGCAGCCCCAAAAACTTCTTGGGGGGGGCACGGGGAGTGTGGCGAGTTCAGGTAGGAGACCTGGGCTAACTTCCCGTGCTTAACCGTGAGGAGCCGAGGATGGAACCAGAGCCAGTCGGGGGGGAATTGGAGGTGAGCAAGGGGAGTGAAACAGAGACTGTGAAGGAATTAATGGGGAAATTGGAGGAGAGTGAAATTAGGGAGTTGCTGTGTTGGTACATGAGACACGACATCCGCCCGACGGAGCTTGTCCGGGATTTGATGTTACCTGAGTCAGCTCTCCATACTCGTCCTGAGGTGCGTGCTAACCGTCTGGTAATGACAGTGCCAGTCCCACGCACTAGGCCTCCTGTGCGCCTCCCTAGTCCTGCACCTCCTGTGGCAGCCCCACATACTAGCTCTCCTGTGGCAGCCCCACTTACCAGCTCTCCTGTGGCAGCCCCTCGCACCAGTCCTCCGGTGCAGGCCCCACGAACCAGGCCTCCAGTTCCAACACCCCGCACTCGCCTTGAGGTATGTGTCCCCAGCCCAGTACCACCAGTGCCAACACCACGCACCAGGCTTTCTGTGCGTCTCCAGAGCCCAGTATGCCCTGTTCCTGCTCCCCGCACTAGCCTTGAGGTGCGTGTCCCCAGCACGGTACCACCAGTTCCGGCACCACGCACCAGGCCTACTGTGCGTCTCCAGGGTCCAGTACTCCCTGTTACTGCTCCTCGCACTCGCCCTGAGGTGCGTGCCCCCAGCCCGGTACCACCAGTGCCGGCACCATGCACCAGGCTTATAGTGCGCCTCGGCAGTCCAGTATGCCCTGTTCCTTCTCCCTGCACTCACCTTGAGGTGCGTGTCTCCAGCCCAGTACCACCAGTTCCGGCACCACGCACCAGGCCTTCAGTGCGCCTCGGCAAGCCTGAGCTGCCCATCTGTCCAGCGCCGCCTGAGCTGCCCGTCTGTCCAGCGCCGCCTGAGCTGCCCGTCTGTCCAGCGCCGCCTGAGCTGCCCGTCTGTCCAGCGCCGCCTGAGCTGCCCGTCTGTACAGCGCCGCCTGAGCTGCCCGCCAGTCAGGGGCCGCCAGAGCCGCCCGCCAGTCCGGAGCCGCCCGCCAGTCCAGAGCCGCCCCTCAGTCCTGAGCTACCCCTCAGTCCTGAGCTGCCCCTCAGTCCGGAGCTGCCCCTCTGTCCAGTGGCACTCTCTACAATGGTCTTCAGTCCGGGACCCGATGCGAGGGTCGGGTAATGACTATGGTGGAGTGGGGTCCACGTCCCGCACCCGAGCCGCCGCCGTAAGAAGGCCCACCCGGACCCTCCCCTTCTGTGTCAGGTTTTGCGGCCGGAGTCCGCACCTTTGGGGGGGGGTACTGTCACGCCCTGACCTTAGTTATCTTTGTTTTCTTTATTATTTTGGTTAGGTCAGGGTGTGACATGGGTGATGTGTATTGTTCCTGTCTAGGGGTTTTTGTATGTCTATGGGTGTTATCTAGTCTAGGTGTTATATGCCTATGGTTGCCTAGATTGGTTCTCAATTAGAGGCAGCTGTTTATCGTTGTCTCTGATTGGGAACCATATTTAGGCAGCCATATTCCTTGGGTAGTTTGTGGGTTATTATCTATATGTAAGTTGCCTGTCTGCACTTGTCATTTATAGCTTCACGTTTGTTTTGTTGTTTTGTATTAGTCTGTTTAGTGTTTCTCTTCGTTTATTAAATAGAAGTATGTATTCGTATCACGCTGCGCCTTGGTCCTCCTCTCTTCCACCATACGACGAACGTGACACTCTAGCTGTTCCTGTCTCTTACACTAACTGCCTGACCTACACCTAACTTGTTTCTTAAATGATATGAGCAAAAAATATATTATTTGGGACGGCAAGCCCGCAAAAAGAAATGGGCCTATTTATATAATGAGGGCTTAAATTATTCAATATTAAAGTAATTGGACCTCTCATGCTTCAGTCATTCAAAAAATACACTTAAATCCGAAATGGTTCTCGAGCAGATTAGGAAGAATGGCTCACCCTGTGTTCAAGAATGGCCTTTTTCCCTTTCATTCAGATTATGACCTCTCACTTTCGGTTATTTGAAAATAGAAATAAACTCCAAAATATTGCTATTTTTAAAGCAAGTAATTTCAGTTTAATCCACCAGAAAAGACAGAACAAATATTATGATATAAATAGGACGGGTGGATTTATGTCATCAATGCATTTAACAAAAATATATGGAAATGTCTGCTCTGTCCAAAATTACAACCAACTGATTGCAGCATTAACGCAAAAATGGCAAGTGGAAGGGAGAGATAGGAAGGAACTTGTCTGTCGGCCCTGTATTAAAGTCCAAAATTAGTTAAAGAAAAATGTGATTAATAAAAAAGTATACCCGTTTAATTTAAGAACCCAAAAATGTACAGCTGCGCCTTACTGTTTGCAAAATAGTTGGGAGGAGACTTCGATGTCCCATTTCCATGGCACATGGTTTATGATCTGATACACAAAACGACGCCGGATTCAAAAGTTTGAGTTTTCCGATTTAAATGATTATCCAAAATTCTTGCAACCAATAGAATATTTTTAAGGGGGATAAAACCATCCCAGCTCTGCAGATTTTGCTGCGTAGAGACCGAATCATTAGGTCACTTGTTTTGGTACTGCCCATATGCAGCTTGTTTTTGGTCGCAGGTTCAGGATTGGCTGAAAAATTGCAACATTTACTTGGAACTAACTCTGCAAATAGAACTGCTGGGTGATTTGAAAAGTCATAGTCAATCGATCAATAATATACTACTCTTAGCATAGGTGTTTGTTTTTTATTTACAATCTGTAGAGACCATGAGAATAGAAAAGTTCAGGACTTTTGTCTAACATCACAGCACAGTGTAGAAATATATGGCAGCTAGAAATCAGACCTGGATGGTCTTCAGAGATAGATGGGAGGGGTTGAGGGGAGCTGAAGGATGGGACTGGATGCTGTTCAGAGATAGATGGGAGGGGTTGAGGGGAGCTGAAGGATGGGACTGGATGGTCTACAGAGATAGATGGGAGGGGTTGAGGGGAGCTGAAGGATGGGACTGGATGCTGTTCGGAGATAGATGGGAGGGGTTGAGGGGAGCTGAAGGATGGGACTGGATGGTGTTCAGAGATAGATGGGAGGGGTTGAGGGGAGCTGAAGGATGGGACTGGATGGTCTACAGAGATAGATAGGAGGGGTTGAGGAGAGCTGAAGGATGGGACTGGATGGTGTTCAGAGATAGATGGGAGGGGTTGAGGGGAGCTGAAGGATGAGACTGGATGGTGTTCAGAGATGGATGGGAGGGGTTGAGGAGAGCTGAAGGCTGGGACTGGATGCTGTTCAGAGATAGATGGGAGGGGTTGAGGGGAGCTGAAGACTGGGACTGGATGCTGTTCAGAGATAGATGGGAGGGGTTGAGGGGAGCTGAAGGATGGGACTGGATGGTCTACAGAGATAGATAGGAGGGGTTGAGGGGAGCTGAAGGCTGGGACTGGATTCTGTTCAGAGATAGATTTGAGGGGAGCTGAAGGCTGGGACTGGATTCTGTTCAGAGATAGATGGGAGGGGTTGAGGAGAGCTGAAGGCTGGGACTGGATGCTGTTCAGAGATGGATGGGAGGGGTTGAGGAGAGCTGGAGGATGGGACTGGATGCTATTCAGAGATAGATGGGAGGGGTTGAGGGTAGCTGAAAGGTGCGAATGAAAACAAACAAAAGATAATGTAAAATATACTCTCCCTGAAATGTATGTGTAAGCTGGAAGTGGAAGCGTAAGTATTGTTGTCCATTAGTTTACTCCAATTAGGGGAGGGGTGGTAGGGGTAGGGGGAAAATAATAAAGAAGGAAAATCTATTTCAAAAATAGATATATTTAAAATGATATATTTACAAGAAATATATATATGGGGGATTGGAAATGATGCAGACAATTACATTGATAGAAATTAAAAAATAATAATAATATTAACACTGCCTGAATTAATAGAATGGAGAGTGTGAATCATGAGAGAGTGACTAAAGAGTGAGGGGGTAAATGGTTGTTGTCCTTTCCTAGCTGTAGCCACCCTGACTGTCGGAATCTAACTGTCTAATCCAACCGATACAACGGTGAACGGTACGTAAATAGAAGGGATAAATAGTGGTTGTTCTTCTCGAGCTGTGTGATCAATCGATCGAATGGAGAAGGACGCGTGTGGTGGAAGGACGTAGAGCTAGATTGTCTAGAGAGTGGGAATAAGTGGTTGCTTTTGTTCTTCTAACATGGCATGGTGCCAAGAGCTAAAAGGATGGAGGTGCTATTTTATTGACCAAGCTGGGCAGACGGTGGATTGGCCCGACTGAGTCAACATATTGACCCAGTGGTTTGTGTGTGTACGGGCTGTACAGTGACAGACTGACTGAAATGGAGAATCAAGGTTATGTTTTGTATTGGAATGCTTTGAATCCTTCATCCTGCAATAAATTGGGATTGTCAAAGTACACTGCCTCCGTTGTTGATATGGCACATTGCAGATTGCAGTAGACATTCATAAATATTAAAGATTGATGCTCTCTACTATGTTTCTCTCCTGCAATTCCACTGTAGTCAATAGAACCCATTTTGACCATGGAACAGGCACTGACAATACAAATGCGTAGTCCCAGTGTCCTGTAATAGGATTCATTATTAACACAATAGCAGTGTTGAGTAATAAGCTAAATAGTTAGCATAACAGCAGTTTAATGCACTATTAAAACATTAGACTGTGCTTCTTGGCTCTAGCATTGCTAGCCTGCCTCACCTTTAAGAGCCAGTGAGAGCACTACTAGCTGCCTCGGCCCAGAGGACATGCAGGTTCTGGCTCTGGCCAACCTTGGTCCAGATGGGTCCAGGTGCAGAAGGTCCTGGATCATGTCCAGGGTGTAGCAGGAGGCCTGGCCAGAAGAGGGAGGACCTCTCCCCAGCATTAACAGCCCCCTCTGGCCCTGTCTCAGAAGCTAGCACTGCCTGTCTGGCTGGCTGCTAGAGCGATGGGGATCTGACATGAACTCCCAGGCCTGCCAGCACTACACACACAAGCACAAGATCATGCTCACACACCAAAAGGACAGACTCACAGGCTGATGCATGCACACACACGGACATGTGCACGCACACACTCAACGAAAAGACAGCTGGGGCTGATCGGTTATACTGCTCAATTTCTCTCTTTCACTCTCGTTCTCAAATTTTCTCGTTCTTTCTCTTTCTGACCGGCTGGCTGTGGTACCACTTACACCAATACATTATTCACTCACTCTATCTTTGTAGGGCTCCCAAGTGGCACAGCGGTCTAAGGCACTTCATCTCAGTGCTTGAGGTGTCACTACAGACACCCTGGTTCGAATCCAGGCTGTATCACAACCGGCCGTGATTGGAAGTCCCATAGGGCGGGGCACAATTGGCCCAGCGTCGTCCGGGTCTGGCTGTCATTATAAATAATAATTTGTTCTTAACTGAATTTCCTCACCCCCACCCCTGAGTCCTTTTGTTTGGCTTTCCTCAGCTCCACCCCTGAGTCCTTTTGTTTGGCTTTCCTCACCCTCACCCCCACCCCTGAGTCCTTTTGTTTGGCTTTCCTCACCCCCACCCCTGAGTCCTTTTGTTTGGCTTTCCTCACCCTCACCCCCACCCCTGAGTCCTTTTGTTTGGCTTTCCTCACCCCCACCCCTGAGTCCTTTTGTTTGGCTTTCCTCACCCCCACCCCTGGGTCCTTTTGTTTGGCTTTCCTCACCCCCACCCCTGAGTCCTTTTGTTTGGCTTTCCTCAGCTCCACACTGCCTTCCCAGCTCCCTTATGTTTTTACATTTTTTGCTGTCTCCTTCTCATTCCCCTCTCTGTTTACCTTTTCATCTTAGTCCAGTCCCCTTCTCTCTGTCCTCTTCCTCCCTCCATCTCCACCTCTCGTCTCACCGCTCTCTGACAGAGGCAGCTAACGACCACACCAGCGCCACACACATGAAAAATTGCCTTTCTGACCTCCCACCACCCTCTTTCTCTCCCTTGCTCCCTATATCGACTGCCCTGCTCTTTGCCTCCTCCATCCCTCTCTTTCTCTCTCTCCCTCTCTCTCTCCTGTCTCTGACTCCCCTTTCCCCCTGAGATCTGATTGCCTGCAGTTTGTTTGTGTGTGCGTCTCTGTGAACGTGTGTGCTTGCGCTTGTGTGTCTGTGTGTGTATATATGTGTTCCAAACCCCCTCCCACTCTCTCTGTTATAATAGAGAGCATTACTCAGAGACCAGACCTGTGGGAGCAAGTAACTGTAAGCCACAGGTCTACAACCCCCGCCACCATCCACCCGGACCCCACCCCCCCCAATGCCCCAGGTTGGCCACAACTGCCGGGGCGTAAAAACAGCAGTAGGTCTCCTAGCCGAGCCACCTCAGCAAGGTCATTCATCACACACTAATGAGCCCTGATGAACCTATTCCCTTCAACCGGGTCTATTTTTACCACCAGTCACTCCACTTGAAGGAGGGTGCCCCAGTTCCTCAATCACACATTACATCGCACACATCCAGACCATTTTCCAGCTGACTTGTGTACATGCCTCAGTCTGACACCATGAACGGTAATGAACAAGTAATGACAAACCCTTTTAAGGGTTCCAAGGTGGTCTACTTAAAGGGATGGTGACCAAGATCACATGAGTGAGCTTTGACACTGAAGTGAGCTGATGTGCCAGGGAACTCATGTGTTGCCTTGGAGAGGCCAGTCACATGATCAGGGTGGGTTTTCCTCCGGGGTCGTGAGGTTGGAGAGTGGTGGAGAGGGAGATTGCTAGGGTCATATAACAAAATCTGGATTTGATTGTCACCAGTGGGCTTTCTATGTGAAACTGGAGAGGAGGAATGGGGGGAGGGAAGGAACAGAGAAGCAAAGTAGGCTTTTGAGAAATGTGATTTCTCTCTACTTTGGATGCATAAGGCATTATCCACGGCCTCTGTCCCACGCCGGTGTTAAAATTGCTGCTAAGTTGTCATGCAGGAAATGTAGTGCACAAGAGAAAGAAGTGAAAGGGAATAGGTAAAGCCGACAGAATGCAAATGGCCGCAAGTGTTAGGATAGAGGGAGATGAATGACAGAGAAGAGGTGGCAGAGCTGTTTTCCTTTGTTTTGCTCGTAGAAATATGGTGACACTGACCCAGATGATCAAAAGCACCATGCAATTGTGAGCAGTGCCAAGCGGGCCTCCTTTGCGTTGGCTATAAATTAAATCTCACAAATTACCACATTTCTCACCACGCCACAGTTTCTGCATGCTGTGTGTTACCGTAGCAACAGTGCAATAATTCAAACTGCTGCCATGTCGGATAGAGGCATGTGAATTTAGTAGGAGGTAGAGAGGCCTGTAGGTTCTATCTGCTCTAGTTCTACGATTAGACAAGGATATGAGGGAGACTATCATAGTGAAGTAGTTGGACTAGTAGCATCAAATTTGTTTGATATGTAGACTGTGTGCCGTGTGTGTGACTTCTGGTGTGTTGTGATTTTGTAGGTGTGTGTGATACATGTGCCTGGCTGAATGTGCAGCACTCTACTCTTTGCAAATGATCGATGCAGGCCTCAGTTTCAGCCTTTACCCGCTTCCCTAGCGAACCACTGGGCCGTGGTTGGCTTGTGTCACTTCTCTGGGCTGCCAGGTAGGATGTGAAATTTACGTCATGACTACGACTATCCCCATTCCCCACTACAAGTCGTCTGTCTGTTTTAACTCCAGGCTTAAATACCCGCTCCAGGCTGCCACTGCCACTCGCGCTGCAGGCCTCTAACTACTCAACTGCCTCTGCCATCGTTTGGTCGTCGTTGTTGTTCCTCATCATTTGCCTAGTTTATCGTTTTTTCTATATTTTTTTTTATAATGGATGAGCTCACTAGCCGTCGCCACGCCAAACTCACTGTCGAGTGTTAGCGTTTGTTTTCTTCTTCTCTCCCTCTGGGAGACAGACGAGTGAAGAGCCGCGCGAAAGTGCGACGTCTCGTTCTCGCCATTGATTGAGTCGCGGCTGTCGTGGCGTGGGTGATGAAGACGGAGAGTGAGTAGTGGGGAAGATAATGTAATGACGTACAGTGCTTATTCCTCTCCCACCTCTCTCTACCCCCTACATCTCCCTTCACATGTGGTATAGGTCTTGGCTTACACCCAGGGGGAATTCTCAACAATCTGAAAGTGCCTGCATGGAGCGCCGAAGTCGATACACAGATTGTTTTTGTTATGTCTCGTCTTTTTCACATTGATGCAGTTCAGTGATGAAGCCTGGAATTGCTGTTCACAGGGAAAAAAAACTCTGCAACTTGAATGTTGTTTACATCCTACAGGGAATTCTGCCAATTGTTTGAGATTTTTCATTTGCTGGTGACTGGAAGGCAAGCAGGAGCTGCTATTCAGATTCCCTGTATCTTCTATACCACAGTATAGCTGGCCAGGTTGTCAGTTATGAACCAGACCTGGGTTTAAATACATGGGTATTTGAGTATTTTCAAATACACAACCCAAAACAAGTACTTTTATTTGATTATTTGAATGGTTATTTGTAACAACCAAACAACAAGATATTCCAATACTTATTTCAAATACTATTTTAACATACCTGGGTTAAATGCATGGAAGTGTATTTGAGTCAGTGTTTTTGAGTTTTTCAAAAATACTAGGAAGATGTGTGTAAAACCTATAAAAGCAGATGCTGAATATCCCTTTGAGCATGGTGAAGTTATTAATTAGGCTTTGGATGGTGTATCAAATCAAATCAAATGTATTTATATAGCCCTTCTTACATCAGCTGATATCTCAAAGTGCTGTACAGAAACCCAGCCTAAAACCCCAAACAGCAAGCAATGCAGGTGTAGAAGCACAGTGGCTAGGAAAAACTCCCTAGAAAGGCCAAAACCTAGGAAGAAAACTAGAGAGGAACCAGGCTATGAGGGGTAGCCAGTCCTCTTCTGGCTGTGCCGGGTGGAGACTATAACAGAACATGGCCAAGATGTTCAAATGTTCATAAGTGACCAGCATGGTCAAATAATAATAATCACAGTAGTTGTCGAGGGTGCAACAAGGCAGCACCTCAGGAGTAAATGTCAGTTGGCTTTTCATAGCCGATCATTAAGAGTATCTCTACCGCTCCTCCTGTCTCTAGAGAGTTGAAAACAGCAGGTCTGGGACAAGGTAGCACGTCCGGTAAACAGGTCAGGGTTCCATAGCCGCAGGCAGAACAGTTGAAACTGGAGCAGCAGCACGGCCAGGTGGACTGGGGACAGCAAGGAGTCATCATGCCAGGTAGTCCTGAGGCATGGTCCTAGGGCTCAGGTCCTCCGAGAGAGAGAAAGAAAGAAAGAGAGAAAGAGAGAAAGAGAGAAAGAGAGAATTAGAGAGAGCATACTTAAATTCACACAGGACCCCAGATAAGACAGGAGAAGTACTCCAGATATAACAGACTGACCCTAGCCCCCCGACACATAACCTACTGCAGTATAAATACTGGAGGCTGAGACAGGAGGGGTCTGGAGACACTGTGGCCCCATCCGATGATACCCCCGGACAGAGCCAAACAGGCAGGATATAACCCCACCCACTTTGCCAAAACAAAGCCCCCACACAACTAGAGGGATATCTTCATATCTGGGTGTATCAATACACCCAGTCACTACAAAGATACAGGCGTCCTTCCTAACTCATTTGCCGGAGAGGAAGGAAACTGCTCAGGGATTTCACCATCAGGCCACTGGTGATTTTAAAACAGTTAGAGTTTAAAACCTGTTAGTGTGTAGGAGGCGCTATTTTCACTTTGGGAAAAAATCGTGCCCAAATGAAACGGCCTTGTACTCTGTTCTAGATCGTACAATATGCATATTATTATTACTATTGGATAGAAAACACTCTCAAGTTTCTAAAACTGTTTGAATTATATCTGTGAGTAAAACAGAACTCATTTTGCCGCAAACTTCCAGACAGGAAGTGAAAAATCTGAAAACGATGCTCTGTTCCAGGGCCTGCCTATTGAATTGCCCTATATTTATGGATTTGCATGCACTGCATACGCCTTCCACTAGATGTCAACAGGCAGTGGAAGGTGGAATGGGGTGTCTAGCTTGATCTGAGGTCGATCAAGAGCTCTTGGAATGACGTGTCCACAATTTCCTTTCTCTACCTAGGCGCGGGAAGGACCTTCCTATTGTCTTCTGATAAGCGGTCGGTATACACGGCTAATATCTCCGGCTTTGTTTTTATTTCGCCCGGGGCGAGAAAGGTTAATGGTTGTGACATGAGAACTGAGGATGGATCAGCAACATTGTAGTTCATCCACAATACTAACCTAAATGAGAGTGAAAAGAAAGATGGCTGAACATAATTTTTTTTCTTCCAAAACATCATAAAGTAGGTTTTTTCAACCGAGTTTCATCAGTTTATTCAACGTTTAATGGGTCTTTTGGAGTTTTCCGTTCTATGCGTCAAGAGGAGATGGATATGTTCGTGCCACATGGCTAGCTAAGGTTGCTAATTCGACAGGAGAGAAGGACATTCTAAAACGAAAACAACTATTTATTCTGGACCTAGGACTCCTTGTACAAGATTCTGATGGAAGCTCAGCAAAAGTAAGAACAATTTATGATGTTATTTCGTATTTCTGTGGAAAATGTTTAGTCCAATTATCCGCACTTTTTGTGGGCGCTGTCTCGCTATAACGTAAGCTGTTTGTTATGGTAAAGTTATTTTTAAAAATCTAAGACGGCGGTTGCATTAAGAACTAGTGTATCTTTCATTTTCTATCCAACATGTATTTTTTAGTAAAGTTTATGATGAGTTCTTTGGTCAGATTAGGTGAGTGTCCAAAATATCTCCGGACAATTTGGTGAATCGATGCTACATATTCACAATGTATAACCACGGTTTGCAGCTCTAAATATGCACATTTTCGAACAAAACATAAGTGTATTGTATAACCTGATGTTATAAGACTGTCATCTGATGAAGTTGGTCAAGGTTAGTGATTAATTTTATATCTTTTGCTGGTTTTTGCGATCGCTATTTTTTGCTGCTAATAAATGCATTTGTGTGTTTGGCTATTGTGGAAAGCTAATATATTTCGGAAATATTGGCTGGATTCACAAGATGTTTATCTTTCATTTGCTGTACACCATGTATTTTTCATAAATGTTTTATGATGAGTATTTATGTATTTCACGTTGCTCTCTGTAATTATTCTGGCTGCTTCGGTGCTATTTGTGATTGTAGCTGCAATGTAAAACTATGATTTATACCTCAAATATGCAAATTTTTCGAACAAAACATAAATGTATTGTGTAACATGTTATAAGACTGTCATCTGATGAAGTTGTTTCTTGGTTAGTGACTAATTATATCTATATTTTGTCGGTTTTTTGAAAGCTACCTATTCGGTGGATAAATAGCGTTGTGTGTTTGGCTATTGTGGTGAGCTAACATAAATATATATTGTGTTTTCGCTGTAAAACATTTAAAAAATCGGACATGTTGGCTGGATTCACAAGATGTTTATCTTTCATTTGCTGTATTGGACTTGTTCATGTGTGGAAGTTAAATATTTCTAAAAAATATTTTTTTAATTTCGCGCTCTGCGAAGGCAGCGGAATGTTGTGGGTGTTCCGCTAGCGGAACCCCGGGGCGAGAAAGGTTAATGGTTGTGACATGAGAACTGAGGATGGATCAACAACATTGTAGTTCATCCACAATACTAACCTAAATGAGAGTGAAAAGAAAGATGGCTGAACATAATTTATTTTCTTCCAAAACATCATTTTTCAACAAGACACTAAAGTAATACTGCAAAGAAATGTGGCAAAGAAATTATCTTTTTGCCCTGAATAAAAAGCATTATGTTTGGGGCAAATCCAACACATTACTGAGTACCACGTCATATTTTCAAGCATGGTGAGGGCTGCATCATGTTATGGGTATGCTTGTCATCAGCAAGGACTAGTGAGTTTTTTTTAGGATAAAAAGAAACGGAATACAGCTAAACACAGGCAAAATCCTAGAGGAAAACCTGGTTGTCTTCTTTCCAGCAGACACTGGGAGACTAATTCACCTTTCAGCTGGACAATAACCTGAAACACAAGGTCAAATCTACGCTGGAGTTGCTTACCAAGACAACATTGAATGTTCCTCAGTGGCCTAGTTACATCCTAGTTACATTTTTTACTTAAATGAGCTTGAAAATCTATGGCAAGACTTAAAATGTATGAAATTAAAAAATGACATAATTGACAAGAAATGTCAATTAAATCCATTTTAATGCCACTTTGTAACACAACAAAATGTGGAAAAGGGAGTGTGAATACTTTCTGAAGGCATTGCATTTGAAATTATATTTGAACCCAGGTCTGCTATGAACCCTAAATGAATGCCTGAGGAGTGGGTACACCCTTAGATAGGAGATCGACCAAGCACACTATCAATCGGTATGCCATTACATGTCATAATAGACTATGGAACCAGACATAACAATTATTTTTATTTTACCAGGTAAGTTGACTGAGAACACATTCTCATTTACATCAACTACCTGGGGAATAGTTACAGGGGAGAGGAGGGGGGATTAATGAGCCAATTGGAAGCTGGGGGTGATTAGGAGGCCTTGATGGTATGAGGGCCAGATTGGGAATTTTGCCAGGACACCAGGGTTAACACCTCTATTCTTACGATAAATGCCATGGGACCTTTAGTGACCACAGAGTGTCAGGACACCCGTTTAATGTACCATCCGAAAGAAGGCACCCTACACAAGGCAATGTCCCCAATCACTGCCCTGGGACATTGGGATTTATATATATATTTTTATTAACCAGAGGAAAGAGTGCCTCCTCCTGGGCTTCCAACATCACTTCCAGCAGCATCTGGTCTCCAATCCAGGGACCGACCAGGACCAAACCTGCTTAGCTTCAGTGGAAAGCCAGCAGTGGGATGCAGGGTGGTATGCTGCTGGCTTATTGAATAACCCCATGCATACATAACAACAATAACTGCCACATAGGCAAGTATAAAGACTCAAACATAGCTATGTTATGGGGCCTTAAAAGTGGAAGAGTTTATCAAGGTTTAACACCGACCCTTGACTCTAGTAGGAAGTTTATTTTGTGTCCAAGCTTTAGAGAAATAGTGAGTCTCTTTGGTTGCCGTGGCTCAATATAAGAGATGAGAGCAAATGGATTGTTGTGTGTCCTTAAAGGTCTTGGCTTTGATTGGATGGGGCAAGGCCTACAGTAAAGATCAAGTGCTCCTCACAACAATACCTCAGCACCTGTGCCCTGGCAGGGTGTCTCCAAGCATTAAGAAGTATATTCTTGAAACATCGGAGGCAAACAACCTCACCAGCAAGTTTTCCCGGCCCTGTCCACAAAATTTGGGCAATTTGTTTATACACCTTTTGGTATTTCAATGAAAGAGTGTGTGTGTCTGTGTGTGTGTGGTTGTCTGTAGAAGCTACTTTGACAGACAGTTGGTGGGTTTCAAGGTTAGGGAGATATATTCCTGTCTTAGCCTCTCTGGGATCGCGGGACGCTAGCGTCCCAACAGCCTGTTAAAATGTAGATCGCCAGATTCAAAAAAAAATCTATAAAATCAAACTTTATTCAATTACACATATAAGATACCAAATTAAAGCTACACTCGTTGTGAATCCAGCCAACATGTCAGATTTCAAAAAGGCTTTTCGGCGAAAGCATAAGATGCTATTATCTGATGATAGTACAGAGGCTACACTCTCTTTTTTGACAATTTCAACCATGCCGGCGCTACTCAAAACGCAGAAATAAAATATAAAACATGCATTACCTTTGACGAGATTCTTTTGTTGGCACTCCAATATGTCCCATAAACATCACAAATGGTCCTTTAGTTCGATTAATTCCGTCCATATATATCCAAATTGTCCATTTATTTGGCGCCGTTGTACCAGGAAAAATAGCGTTCAATTTGCGCAAAATCACGACAAAATATCTAAAAAATTACCTCTAAACTTTGCCAAAACATTTCAAAGTACTTTTGTAATACAACTTAAGGTATTTGTAAACGTTAATAATCGATCAAATTGAAGACGGGTCAATCTGTTTTCAATACAGGATATCAACAAACTCATGGTACTTTTCAAGTCTTGCTCAACTCTCAAACATAAACACACGACGTCACTCCACTTCCGGGTCAATATCTTTCTCAGTTCACTAAGGAAAAACCTTACCCTTTTTCCATACAATGGCGACATCCAGTGGAAGCAGTAGAAACTGCGTGGATAGTAATTAGAATTCTGGTGTGCCCATGAAAACTCATTGAACATACAGGAACTTAACAATAAAAAAGTTAGTCCTCAGGGTTTTGACTGCTATATAAGTTCTGTTATACTTACAGATATGATTCAAACAGTTTTAGAAACTTCAGAGTGTTTTCTATCCAAATCTACTAATAATATGCATATCTTATATTCTGGGGATGAGTAGCACGAAGTTGAAATTGCGCACGCTATTTTTCCCAAAGTGAAAACTCTGCACCCTATCCTCAAGAAGCTTTAGAGCTGTGTTCAGGCTGATTCACCCTCCGCCCGGCAACAGCTTGTCTCTGGGCTGATGACAGTAGCCTGTTTCCCGCTCTCTCCAGAACACCTGTGTCAATGAGACCCCGCGACCCCCTGGCTCAGTCTACTGCATTCACAACAAGATCCTTTCGCTCAATACTATTATGGCTCTTGCCAGAAGTTTCGCTTTGCCATTTCTGATTTATTCTACAATTCAAACATGACGATTATCCCAAACTCCCGTTCCACCTACAACGAAAGGCGTGGATGGAAATCGTCCCTTTCATATTGTGAACTTTGGCCTAGAACAACTTTACCGGCACCTGATATCACCTTTCCTACGGGAACAGCTGAGCCGCTCGGGGAAGGTACACAGGAAACGCCGCAGCGCCGCTGAGACCGGTGTTAACTCCAACATGCTGCTTGTTACCTTCATCCTACTACTCTGTGGCGATGTACACCCTTGTCCTGGCCCAAACACCACAAAGCAAGCTAAACAACTCTGCCCGAACTGTGGTAAGACCGTAAGGAAGAATACAAAAGCGGTGGCTTGTGACATTTGTGATTTGTTTGTTCACATAATGTGTGGAGCTCTCAACCCCTTGTCATATGGTGAAGCTGTAAAGTCTCAAAGTAACATTTTGCTTGTTTGCAATGTATGCTGGGTAAATGCAGTGCCAAACATTGGGATGCTGGACACAAGCAGCGATGATGAGTCCAATCTAGATGAGATAGTCGATGTATCAGCAATGGGCACAGAAGATGACATGTTTGACTGTTTCAATCAGAGAGAACTTCATTTTATCCATGTGAACGCATAGAGCCTGCTGCCGAAATTAGAGGAATTAAAACTCCTTGCTTCAAACAAACGGGCTGCGGTAGTTACTGAGACATGGGTCAATTGAGGACGATGAGGTTGAGCTACCGGGTTATAGCATTCGTAGAATTGACCGCAACCGAAACGGTGGCGGCGTATTTGTTTTTACTAGGAACGATGTGCATTTTAACCCTCGTTCAGATCTGAAAATGGATGGTCTTGAGGTTGCATGGGTGGAAATACTTCTTCCTAAATGTGGTCCTATACTTGTTGGTGTTTGCTATCGGCCTCCTAAGCACAATCATTTCTATGATATACTTGAATCAAATTGCTGTGATCACAATATATTTGCGAATAGAGAATGTATTCTGCTTTTCGGCGATTTTAATACACATGTGCAGTTATCACCCAAGAAAAGTACACTCGTAAATGCCCTGTATAACTTTAATCAGATATTTGAACTGAAACAACTGATTGTTGAGCCAACCCGGGTGTGGACTTTGGATTTGATTATTGTATCAGATCAAGAGAACGTCTGTCAGTCAGGAGTCTTAAATATTGGTTTTAGTGATCATATGGTAACCTACTGTACCCGTAAGACATCCAAACTGCTACTAGAGACAGGAAATAAATACATGAAGGTACGGTCTATGAAACAATACTCAAAATAACTTTTTGTAGAGGTCCTTGGAATTTTGGATTAGTCTCACGTACTAAACTGTGACGATGTTGATCAAGCTTGGTATCTTTTTAAAGATCTGTTTCTGTCGGCACTCGACTCTCTGGCTCTGATGAAACAAATTTGAATCAATGAGCGGGTCAGGGAAATGGATCACTTCCGAGATCTTAGACCTCATAAGGAAAAGGGATCGCTACCTGGCCAAATTCAGAAGGACAAAATCTACAACAAGATTATGACGGTTATATTAACTGTAGAAACCAGGCAAGATACAAAATGGATAAGGTCAAATACCAACATTACATAGACGCTGTTAATGACAACTTACATCAGCCTCCTAAACTGTGGAAAATGTTTAACCTGTCTCGCCCCACCGTTCCGCTAGCGGAACTCCTCCCACATTCCACTGAAAAGGCAGAGCGCGAAATTCAAAAAATATTTTTTTAGAAATATTTAACTTTCACACATTAACAAGTCCAATACAGCATTTGAAAGATAAACATCTTGTGAATCCAGCGAACATGTCCGATTTTTTAAATGTATTACAGCAAAAACACCACGTATATTTATGTTAGCTCACCACCAAATACAAAAGAGGACAGACATTTTTCACAGCACCGGTAGCATGCAGGTAGCATGCACAAAGCCAACCTAACTAACCTAGAACCAACCTAACTAACCTAGAAACAACTCCCTCAGATGACAGTCCTATAACATGTTACACAATAAATCTATGTTTTGTTCGAAAAATTATTTGAGCTATAAATCAGTTTTACATTACTGCTACCATCATAGCTACCATCATAGCTACAGTCAGAAATCGCACGGGAGTAGCCAGAGTAAATACAGACACCAACGTCAACTACCTAATTACTCATCATAAAACATTTCAGAAAAATATATGGTGGATAGCTAATGAAAGACAAAGATCTTGTGAATACAGCCAATATTTCCGATTTTTTAAGTGTTTTACAGTGAAAACACAATATATCGTTATATTAGCTTACTACAATAGCTAACACACAGCAGCATTGATTCAGGGCAAACGGTAGCGATAGCACAGTTCGACAGATATATGAAATAGCATCCCAAATTGGGTCCTTATCTTTGTTGATCTTCCATCAGAATGTTGTACAAGGGGTCCTTTGTTCAGAACCGTCTTTGTTTGGATCCAGAACAAACTATTTCCCTCTTGAATTAGCAAGCACACTGGCCGTGCGGCCCTAACCTCTCCTTCTTGAACAAATTCTTGCAACGTATCACGTCTAAAGTCCCGAATAAATTTCAATAATATAAATAAACTATATTGAAAAAACATACTTTAGGATGATATTGTGACATGTATCAAATAAAATCGAAGCCGGAGATCATATTCACCTATAACGACGGTTTTCCAGGAGGCGATTCCAGGTCCAACTTCGCGCCTTCCAAAAAAAAATTATGGCGGACCTCTCACTCCAAGAGGTTGTCTTCAATCCCAGAACGAGATAATCAAGTCATTTCTGCTCTCACTTCCGCATGACACCCAGGGGAAGGTATATGACGTGTTTCTACAGTCATAAGTGACATGCCCTTTTATAGACAAGCTCTTGAAGAGAGACCTCGCTTTTGGAAATCTCACTTCCGGATAGGAAATGGGCTGTAAAAAGAGTTCTGTTTCACTTAGAGAAATAATTCAAACGGTTTTAGAAACTAGAGAGTGTTTTCTATCCAATAATAATAATAATATGCATATTGTACGAGCAAGAATTGAGTACGAGGCCGTTTAAATTGGATACGATTTTCCCCAAAAGTGAAAATAGCACCCCCTATCCTTAAGAAGTAAGGACATTGGCTCAAAAACTCCCCATAAGGTAAAATCCTGTAGTATTGGCCTGGATATTGATGATGTTTTATGTTATGACCAGGCAAAGGCTGCAAATTATTTTAACCCATTTTTTACCACTATAGCCTCATCTCTGGTTAAGAAGTTACCCATCTGCTCTGGAGACTATGGCTAGTCTTTCATTTACAACTTTGACCAAAGCAAAGGTATCACACATTATCTCAAAACAGCCCGTGTGGTTCCACTCCACAAGAAGAGCAGTAAAACAAATGAAGGAAACTACAGGCCTGTGTCAATCCTCAGCACCTTATCCAAAGTTGAGAGATTAGTTTTTAATCAACTTGAGGGACACCTTCTTGAGCAGAAACTCCTTTCTGAAATACATTCTGGCTTTAGAACAGCTCATTCCACTGATACTTGCCTTATCCACTTTTTTGACCACATCAAGCAGGAAAGTGAGAAGGGGAACTATACAGTTATGGTCATGTTAGACTTGCAGAAAGCTTTTGACACTGTGGACCAATGATATTATCCTGATGAAACTGAAATGCATGGGTCTAAATTATGTAGCAGTGAATTGGTTTAGGTCTTATCTGACCAACAGAACACAAGTATGTAATGTTGGTGATGTCAGAGGCCAAAGAAATATCCCTTGGAGTACCGCAGGGATCCATTTTAGGGCCTCTCTTATTTCATATATACGTTAATGATATGCCAGATACAGTAAAGTGCAAACTCCTGCTTTATACTGATGACTCAGCCATACTGGTATCAGGGAATGATACAGTTTACACAGAGGAGACCCTGAGTAAGGAATTGCAATTTGTTAGAGATTGGTTGTCTGATAAATTGTCACTACATTTGGGAAAAACTGAGTCGATTTTGTTTGGAACAAAATGTAGATTGCTTAGGGCTGACAAGTTAACAGTAAACTGTGCAGGCAAGGAGATTGAATCTAAAACAAGTGTATCTTATCTTGGTGTGTCCCTAGATTATTCCCTTTCTGGAGACCTGATTGCTGCTAAACTTCTTTCTAAAATGGCAAACAAATTGAAATGTTTATATCGTAACGCTAGATATTTTAACATTAAAGTTAAGAAACTGCTTGTCTCAACCTTGATTCAGTGTCATTTTGGTTATGCCTGCTCTGCTTGGTATAGTGGGCTATCAAAAACGCTTAAAAAAGAGAATGCAGGTCATGCAAAATAATGTTATCAGGTATATGCTGAATGTCCCCCCTAGGACCGACATAGGGGTACAGGAGTTCCAGGAGGTGGGCTTGTTGCCTTTGGAGTCCAGAGTGGATCAACTTAAACTTAATCATATGTTTGACATCTTAAATTATCGTGCCCCAGCTTATATGAAAAAATACATTGATATGGTCTATAACCAACACAGTCACAATACCAGAGGTAGTGTTATGCCTTGTAAAATCCCAAGAGTAAACAGTACTGCGAGGAGCACGTTTTTCCATGCAGGCATTTGTCTCTGGAATAGCCTTCCCTTGGAGATCAAGCAAATAAACAGTAAAAATTGCTTTAAAAAGCAGGCAAAGTTTTTCATTTGGACAAGGTTGTCTAAGTAAGAGAAACGACTCCACTGCCCCTTGCAGTGCTGGTCAGGTGTATTTATTTGAAGGATCGGTATGATGTGCAATTAATAGATTGTTTTAATGTGAAATTAATATGGTTGATTTTTAAGGTTAGGGAGAAGTGCAGTGAATAGTGCCACTTTTTAGGATGTCAATATAAATGAATGTATTTATGGTTGTTTGTAATTTTGTCTTGTCTTTGAATCATTACGTGTTAATTCGTTTTACCATAGAGAACCACTTTGGAAATTTTGCGTTTTAATTAATACTTTCAAGCGATATCCTCTGGGTCCACATTGTGCATTTTGTTGTATATATCTGTTGCCCGAAATAAATAAAATTCAACATCAGACAGAGGGAGAAACGTCTCCACCGGACATGCTGTTGCTGCTGTAACACAGCACAGGAGAGACGATCTACTCTGACTTTTGTAACAAACACGTTTCTTCACAATGACGCTGTATTATATTGTCCGTCTTTACACTGTCTGCAAGGAACACGTTTCATTTCATCACCATGGTGCCATACTCTTCATCTTCTTCGTTTAAAAAAAATATATTTTTTTCTGCCAACCCTGGCCTCATTTCCCAGTATCCTATTAAAAGGAATGCAATTATTTACGAAAACACGAAGCTGTCTTGCAAGAGAAGTTGAATGTGAGGCGTCTGATTAGGAATATAAATAATTTAGAGACATTTCTTCTTGGACGGCTTCTCAACTAACGGGATTACGTGCCAATTAAGATTCCCTCTCTGCCCTCTATCTAAGAGGATCTGACTTGATGGAGAATGAGCAGGGAGTTGAAGATAGAGAGGAATGGGTATTAGTTAGAGAGCCAGTTCATTACTGTAAATGCAAATGAAAGGGTCCCAGCATATGAAAGCTTGTCACTGTCAGCTTTGATAAGTAAAAAGTGGCTTGTGTGTATGCATGCACGTGAAGAAGTGCACGTGGAGAAGTGTACGTGGAGAAGTGCACGTGAAGAAGTGCATGTGAAGAAGTGTACGTGCATGTCGACATTCCATACTGTTGTTAAAGTGCATTCAGAAAGTATTCAGACCCTTTACTCAGTACTTTGTTGAAGCACCTTTGGCAGCGATAACAGCCTCGAGTCTTCTTGGGTATGACGCTACAAGCTTGGCACACCTGTATTTGGGGAGTTTCTCCCCCAATCTTCTCTGCAGATGCTCTCAAGCACTGTCAGGTTGCATGGGGAGCATTGCTGCACAGCTATTTTCAGGTCTCTCCAGAAATGTTCGATCGGGTTCAAGGACAGGCTCTGGTTGGGCCACTTTAGGACATTCAGAGACTTGTCCCGAAACCACTCCTGCGTTGTCTTGGCTGAGTGCTTAGGGTCGTGGTCCTGTTGGAAGGAGAAGCTTCGCCCAGTCTGAGTTCCTGAGCGCTCTGGAGCAGGTTTTCATCAAGGATCACTCTGTACTTTGTTCCATTCATCTTTCCCTCGATCCTGACTAGTCTCCTAGTCCCTGCCGCTGAAAAACGTCTCCACAGCATGGTGCTGCCACCACCATGCTTCACTGGAGGGATGGTGCCAGGTTTCCTCCAGAGGTGAAGCTTGGCATTCAGGCCAAAGAGTTCAATCTTGGTTTCATCAGCCCAGAGAATCTTGTTTCTCATGGTCTCAGAGTCCTTTAGGTGCCTTTTGGCAAACTCCAAGCGGGCTGTCAAATCAAATCATGTGCCTTTTACCTTTTACAGAGGAGTAGCTTCTTTCTGGCCACTCTACCATAAATGCCTGATTGTTGGAGTGCTGCAGAGATGGCTGTCCTTCTCGAAGGTTCTCCCATCTCCACAGAGGAACTCTGGAGCTCTGTCTTAGTGACCATCGGGTTCTTGGCCACCTCCCTGACCAAGGCCCTTCTCCCCCGATTGCTCAATTTGGCCACTCAGTTTGGCCACAATTTTTCATGTCAAGCTTCTGTAGTCAACTCTTTTCTTTTTGTTTTGTTGACTGGCTCCTGTATGGTATGATAAATAGGTTCTGCCACATTTTTATTTAGGTCTGAGTGCACTCACAGAAATCAATTTCTCATGCTTTGGTCGGTAGGTTCCTCCTGTGTGTGGGGTTGGTAGATTTCCCTCATGCCATTTGCACTGTTTGCTTTGGATGTTCACAATCTTACCAGCAGCCCTCTGACTTTTCAAGCTTTACTTTAATTTATCGTCGGGAGTGCAGCTCCTCGATGGCACTCTTCATCCCTTTGCAGTTCACAACCTCTAACCCTGACTGCTTGGTATCCATCCCATAGTAGGCTACTCTGACCTCAGGTCATTGTCAGGGGGAAAAGCTTTCAGGTGAACTACTGTGGCCATTCAGTGTCTCACACTGTCTGTTACCATGACACAACATCTGCAGTAACTACTCACCTATGTGCATCTGGTAACTTGACCAACATGCACTTCACATTAGTATCCATGGCATAGACTAGGGGTGCAAAGATCCTGCTGGTTTCGCTTGCCTTTTAGCTGGGAAACAAGGTGCATTCGGTCACCAGCCAATCAGTGGCAATCATTGATCAAGGAACAAGCAAACTAACGATAGCTAGCCGGGCTAGGGAACTGGAGGAGCCTGAATTGTGAAGTGCATCTCTGGCATAGACTGTGTAACTTCGCCCTAATGCTTCATAGTTGACAGATCGCTGCCTGGGCCAGAGACTGACACCTGAATCAACGCCCAGCTCCATCACTGTACCTCCGCATTGTCAGGGCTGTCAGAGCCAACAACAACTGCTCTCTCCGTGGATCACTGACGCCGTCTGTACCCTGACACACACCACCCCATCCTCCAGTGCCACACTTACATTCACGCTCCACATGCCCGCCACGTGAAAGAGCATGAGGCTCCAACTAGCTCGGCGCTAGCTACAAAGCTCCCGCAGTTCTTTCCTATATTACCCTCCTCCCTTTTTCTCTCTCTCTCTCTCTCTGTGCAAACCCATTTGGAATAATTTCTTCAAGGGCCATTAAGAGAAAAGTGCCTGGTATAAAAAAAAAAATTATAAACAGGGCGAGGCAGCGAAGCAAACAGGGTATTAAACGCTCAGATCATTATTGTTAGCACTAATGGGGGGGGGGGGGGGGGGGTTGAGAAAGCACAGGGCTAATGAATGATTGGCTGCTGCTAGTTAGTTCTTCTCCATTAATGAAGTAGAGTAGCAGTGGTGGCAGGGATGCCTAGGGGGCAAGACATAGGCCCTGCTAAGCCTTCAGGGTACTGCCACAATGGGAGTTACGACCATAGGTGCCAAGAAATGCCATCTTGGAGGGGTCCGTTAAAAGAAATGTGGAGATGGGTGCTAATGGAAGAGGAGAAGGGGAGGGAGGTGATGACTGGATGCCTGTGCTGGTGGTGAGGAGTAGTAACTGAACTAGGATCAGCTACAGACAGCAGAATAGCATCCCATAGCAACAGTCCAGACAACAATACAGCTGTGCCAATAATGACCAGGGTCAGCTGTAGACAGCTGCTAAATTAGTCAAGAATGGCTATTAAAGCAGCAGAGCTTGACCTGGAACAGCTCCAGTTTCTTCTGCACCGAGTGGGCTGAGATCAGCCCTGGGCGTCACCGTCACGCTCGTTGATTGCAACTGGAGGGATGAACATGTCACTCACTCACTGTCCTGTGTGTGTCTAAGGCGTGAGTCATGGTGTAAATAAAAGACCACCCTGCTTTGGAACATTGGTACATCCCCGTTCCCACTTAGATTTCACTTTCGATCACTATCCCCAAACTCAACAATCTGTCTGTTCTGCTCGCTCTTCCTCTGTGACTCCTAAACCCAATGAAGGATAATGATGTTAGCCATGCACAGCTTCAATCCCTCCCGTATCCAAATTTGTGGACGGCAGCTTGGACACCCTGTTGATTGGGAAGTCTGGGAATCTGCTGGACACCAGAACGCTGTAATTTATGGGGATTGGAGCGAATACTGAGGCGAGACAATTCGCACACCTGCTAGTGGAACTGGATAGGGCTTAACGTGCCTCCATGGGCTTGACGGAACGGCTGGATTCACAAGGCAATTTGACCATCTCAATTTAGCTCTTCCCCGCCTCCTTTTGGGTTATGGACAAAGCTAATTTCTCATCTATAATTCATGTCACATCACACAGTGGTCTTCATGTCACAACTGCACACACAAACATTGAACACAAACAACCCTACCCTTTTTACCGTAATCGAAGTTGTTACTCGGGTCGGCGTGCAGCTGTTTCAAATGGCCTTTAAATCAATTCGCTCGAGACGTTGGTCGACTGGACGACCAGGACGTGCGCTCTACTGCTCTCACATGTACTCTGGTCCGAATCTTTTCATCACCAGTCACCCATGCAAACGGTGCATCGTGCCCTCCGAGAATACAGAGACATTACACAAGCTGCACGCTACATGCTAAATATTTGGCAGCGAGTCTCTAAGAGCTTTGCACTCCTGGATTGTGCAATATTTGCACATTTATTCATTTAAAAATGATTCAAGCTCTGTCAAGTGGGTTGTTGATTGATTTAAGTCAAAACTGTAACTAGGCCACTCAGGAACATTCAATGTCATCTTGGTAAGCAACCTTGTGTTTTAGGTTATTGTCCTGCTGAAAAGTGAACTTGTGTCCCAGTGTCTGTCGGAAAGCAGACTGAACCAGGTTTCCACTAGGATTTTGCCTGTCCTTAGCTCTATTTAGTTTATTTTTATCATAAACTCCCTAGTCCTTGTCGATGACAAGCATACCCATAACATGATGCAGCCACCACCATGCTTGAATATATGAAGTGTGGTACTGAGTGATGTGTTGTTGCATTTGCCCCAAACATAACGCTTTGTATTCAGCACATAGTTTATTTCTTTGCCATTTTTTGGCAGTTTTACTTTAGTGCCTTATTGCAAACAGGAGGCATGTTTTGGAATATTTTTTATCTGTACAGGCTTCCTGTACAATATTGTGGAGTAACTACAATGTTGTTGATCCATCCTCAGTTTTTCCTAACACAGCCATTAAACTCTGTAACTGTTTTAAAGTCACCATTGGCCTCATATTGAAATCCCTGAGCGGTTTCCTTCCTCTCCGGCAACAGAGTTAGGAAGGACGCCTTTATCATTGTAGTGAGTGGGTATATTGATACACCATCCAAAGTGTAATTAATAACTTCACCATGCTCAAAGGGATTTTCAGTGTCAGTTTTTTTTAGATTTACCCATCTACCAAAAGGTAAGCTTCTTTGCAAGGCATTGGAAAACCTCCCTGGTCTTTTTCATTAAAAAAATGTAATTATAGTGAGTCCATGCAACTTATTATGTGACTTGTTGAGCACAATTTTACTCCTGAACTTATTTAGGCTTGCCATAACAAAGGGATTGAATACTTATTGACTCAAGACATTCAGCTTTTCATTTTAAATTAATTAGTCAACATTTTGAAAACATAATTCCACTTTGGCATTATGGGGTATTGTGTGTAGGCCAGTGACAAAACATCTACATTTATTCCATTTTAAATTAGGGCTGTAAACACAACAAAATGTGAAGAAAGTCAAAGGGTGTCAATACTTTCTGAAGTCACTGTCCCGCCTCTTGATTGGCCCATCATCATGTTAAAGATGGGGTCAGTCCAACTCCTTTGGCTCCTTAATGGAAATTGCCATTTCAAAGCACTCTGACAGCGATGTTAACCTTTCGCAATATCAGCGGCATTAAACATTGATCAGAGATGCGCTTTGATGTGAACTGAGGATTTTATTTGGGTCGTGTTGGCTCTACATTGTGTGGCTCAGAAGAGCAACAACTCAGTGGCGCCCTCTACTGAATGGATTCCACATGGTTGGGGTACTGTAGATCAGTGTAGGAAGATCATTTGATTGCCACTTTCCGTACCACGTCCTAAGAGAGAGGGGGAGAGGGAGAAGAAAGAGAGAGATATAGAGGTTGTTTTTCTTTTTCCCAGTCCATCACTCAGCCTTGATATGCAATGGAAGAGGGCTTAAGCAGACCTCTGGGCTGAAGTAACCTACCTGGCTGAGGTATCATGTTGGTCGTGAGGGCAGAGCTGACAGAGACCTGGGCGACCCTGTGTTCTCTGAGAGGTTACCTCCAGACTGCAGGACCAGAGCAGATCCTGTCTGTGTGTGTGAGTGTATATCAGAGAGAGACTGAAATAAATGTGTGTGTGTGTGTATATCAGAGAGAGACTGAAATAAATGCATAGTGTGTGTGTGTTTGTGTGTGTGTTTGAGAGAGACATGTGAATGGTTAGTGTTTGTTTGTAGGTGTGGCACAATGAGATTGTTTGCTCATGCCTTTTTCTGTATTACTGCAGCTACTTTATGCATCAGTGTGCGTGTGTCTATGCATGTCCGCGTGTGTGTGCGCATTCATTCATGTCTATGTATTGTGTGTGTGTGTGTGTGTGTGTGTGTGTGTGTGTGTGTGTTTGTGTGTGTGTGCGTGTTCATGTGTGAGGCATTGATCGGGTGAAAGAGAATGAGTGAAAGAACATAAATATTTGATATATGCCGCCTTCCATCTGTATTGCTCGGATGATCACTTGCTATTGTGTTGGTGTAAGTAGATATTGATGTATGGTGGTGTTTCAAAACAAGACGGGACCGCCCCACGATTTTGACCTCATAAGTATCTGAACAGAAATGTAAATAGTTCTTTAAAAAAGCACATCAAATTACAGGCTATGGATTTAAGTGCAAATTTGTTCTCCTCAGATCAGTCGCCAGACCTGCGGAATATTCATTTGTCTGTTATTTATCATGGGGGAAAGGGGAACAAACACGTGGCACGATGTCATGAAAGTGAGCGAGGCAAACAAAAATCAACAGTTTGAATATGTTTTTAATTGAATACGGGCTAATTCATGTGAAGCGTATAGGCGGGGTTCTACAAAGGCACATTGCCAGCAGATTGGAAGTGTGTTGGCCCAATTAGCATTTGCAAATTGGACAATATTTGATTGACTTAAATGTATATTATTTGATTCCCCCTTGGTTTATTAATTCACGTCATTAAATGTTCGTTTTTTTATGTGTCAGAAACCTTTTAATTGATTTTGACTTTAGTGGGAGTTTCTATCTCATTCAAACGAGGGCGTTGACATCTTTGACACCAATCCCTTTTTTTTTCTTGCACTGTTGCTGCCCTCCACCCCAACAGGACTCAAGTATTCCCTGAAGCTTTTATTTCCCCTCATCTTTCCCCTTCTCCCTCCCCTCTTTGTTAGCGACAGACCCTCTTTTTCACTCCCCCTCTCATCGCCACGCTGTCTTTTCGTCAGAGCTGAGGCAGGCAGGGAGAAGCACTGCTCCGAATACTGACGGTGATCTGGAGACGACACACTCAGCCGCTGTTGTAAAATGCAAGAGGTGGACCAAGTGTCAGGCGCCACCGCTCGCTCGCCTTCTCTTCCTCTTTCATCTCTCACTCTATCGCTCTCCTGCTCTGCTCTGGTTGTCTCTGTCTGCAGCTTGCTGGCTGGTTTCTCTCTCTCTCGCTCGTTGGCTGGGGCTTGGCTGGCCGAGCTGCAAAGTGTATTGACACAGTAGACTACCTGCTGCCTGGGGATTGTGTGCGCTGTGAGTACTCTATGAATACGCGGAGCTCCAAGTTGTTGTTTTGGCTGCCAGTGAATGGCCTTGTCCCTCGGAGGAACAACTTGAAGGTGATCGTCAGCAGCAGGGTCCAGGACAAGCAACCGGGAGTAGCTTCTGGATGAGGAACAGACAACAGGAATGGATGCTTGAGAAAAGACCGAGATTGAGCCAGCTTCTCCTCAATGAGCAGCTTCTCCTCAATGAAAAATGTGTGAATAAGCGACTGTTTTTCAGAAAAGTAGAAAACCAAGTGACACTCTCGGACAGAGGGAAGTAACAAGAGACCCCCCCCCCCCCCCCCCACACACAATTTGTTTTTGGATGAATATGCCATTGGGTGGACACGAGGAAAGAAAGAGAAACACAGTCTTCATTGATTCTGTTCATTTCTTAAGTATTTTTAACTCTTTTTATCTCTCTGTTTCTTTGTGCGTTTATTTTTCTTCAGTCAGTGTCGGCTGTGGCTTGTCACTTCTGTATAGCCGGTCTCTGGCGGAACAGCGCTAAGGAGAAGACGACTTGTGTAGTTTCCCTCCCAACTTCCCGCCACTCTCTACTTTTTTTCTGACCTGCTTTCTCCGGACTCCAGGGGTGGCCCCCAAATGCGAGTGGCAAGGGAGCCATGTTGTTTTGAAACAAGGAAAGGGGGTAGTGGGAAAAAATATCCCCTTTCACACTCCTGAGAGCATATGGTTTAGCGAGTGGTGGCCAGCTGCTTACTAGCCACCCGCTAATTACGCTAACGCGACAACAGGGGCAGCTCTGTGACAGGGGCAGCTCTGTGCTCGGAGGAGACAGTCGTGTTACTGCTGGCTTTATTTTGGTGCTGACTGGAGCTATACGGAACAATAAGCTTGCGGGCACAAAGAATACAAAGAAGCAGTTGTTCTTGTTTTACTCGGAGCGTTTTGTAAGGAAAAGAAAAGGAGGCTGCTAATGAATGTCTTTACAGCTTCAGAGCTGCCGGAGCTCTAGCCCCAAGGCTCCCGGTTTATCAGCCACAGGAGGCTGAAGGAAGATGCTCCCCGCCAAGTCACCAGGGGCCACTCTTGACGAATGCTGTGGCAGCGCAGTGGTGCCTGGTTCGTTTTGTCTTGAGGGCTGCCGGGAGACCAGTGGGAAGTGGAATTGTTGACCAAGGCGGTGAAGAGATCAAGGAGGCTCCTTACTGTGGAATTACTGTACTTTGAACTTCCAGGTGCACATACGTGTGGTTGGTTCACACATACACTTTCATACTGTATGTTTACTCACTCCCCACACATACAATCTGTCGTGATTCGCTTCCAGTGCTTGGATTAAAATGGAGGTAGTGTGGGCAGGTGGGGGGCTGTAGGAGCCGAGGCCCAGATCCGTCTGTCCTCTTCCCACAAATGGATGTTATTAGTTTCCAAAATTAGTTGCCTGGAAACCTCTAAAAGCTTCTGGCCGCGTCTTTCTGAAAGCAACTGCAACTCCCTCTCCACTTCGGAACACAGCTTGAGTGAGAGCTGAGTCTACCAGCCATTACCCAGCCTATCATTCTCTCCTCCTCTTCCCTCGTTTCGCGTGTCATTTTTATTCCGTGGTTCTTCTTCTCCCACCCCGTTACCCGTACCTCCCCGTTGGGGGGGGGGACTCTTGAAGTGGAGTATGACCAGCTGCCATTACCCCACGCCGCCCCCGGAGCGGGACAGGATGTACCAACACAAGGTGTCCCTGGTGGTGCGATACTTTATGATCCCCTGTAACATATGTCTCATCCTGCTGGCCACCTCCACGCTGGGCTTCGCCGTGCTGCTCTTCCTCAACAACTGTACGTCCATCAATAGTACTACTACTACACACACACACACACCCTGCTACAGTACAACGCACTCCCTCGGTCTCTCTGTAGCCAGCATGTGTTTGTGTGTCTTGGTCAATAGTGTGAAGGCTTTACGTGAGTGCATTTGCTTGCCAGATGTATATGTATACGTGGGGGAATGCTGAATGAGTATGCAAGCATGGGTTTTGGTACAAGAAAAAAAGTAATGGGTCAGTAGGATGTCGCTTAATTGACATAGACTGTAAAACACCATAGAGTGTCTGAAGTCTCTACCTCAAGATATGAAAGACTGGTCCACTTGACCTCTGCCGGTGCTATCTTAAAGGCTGAGGCTGAATGAAGTGTGTGTGTGGGGGGATATCTCAGTCAGCTTTCCTTCAACGCACAGCCCAAGCAGCCTTCCTTTTGAGTCCTTTCTCTCCCCCAAAGCCTTTGGCATTTACTTTGAACTGTGGGATAAAGTAGCCAGATGAAATGACGTTGGACGAGAGAGAAAGCTCTTGGCATGGAGAATGTCCCCACTTGGAGTGGTTATCGGCCTAAATTGAAAATGGCCTGATGGTGAATAAGCTTCATTCTGTCCTTTTCCTGGTGGCTGGTAGATGAGCAGCAACATTACCATTAAGCAACACTAGAGTGACCTTTTGGAGAGCGAGTGCGTTCGCGGGTGACATATTGTCTGTAAGTTGTATAATGGGGACTATCTGTCTTCGAAGTTACGCTTCATTGGTTTGTGCTTTGCCTGAATTACAGTTGTCAGTAAAGTCTTCAAAGCGTTATATCAATGAGTGTTAATTGGCTCTGTGCAACGGGATTCGAATAGGAACACCCCAGTATCACTGGAGTCCCAATTTGTTTCCTGACACCCACATAGGTGTTCCACCACAGTACCTGATGTATGCATCTTTCAGCACTGCTTTATTCAGCGTCATGTGCATTACACATGCCAGGCTATTTCTGAGTACTAGAATCCTGTGTCAGTTGTGTTGTCTGAGCAAAAAGTTCAAGACTAATCAACACCCAGTCAAATACAGTTTAACGCTGGAGGCGTTTTAAACTGTCTAGAGTATAATTATAATAGAATAATGCAATAGATCTTGATTAAAGGAGCAGTGCGGTTAAAAGTAATTTCCTGTTTTTTTTGGGTTGATATTTCCATACTATGAGGTCCAAATAACACTCTGAAATTGTGAAAGAGCTGTTTGTAAAAAAAAAAAAATGCCTGGAATTTCAACCTGTTCAGGTGTGATGGAGTTTTTGGCCCAGATCATGACATCACAATCTGATCAGAATTTTCTAACCAACGAACATTCATTGTTTATTTACATATGTATCCTCCTACTTTTAAACGGGTATGCGGAGTCTAGACGATCCTATACGTCAATCAAGGCTGTGTATGTAAATATGTGATCATTTGTATCGACGCCCACACAATCAGACGGAGCATTTCAATGGCACAAGGAGGCTTCGGGAAAGAAATTAAAAAACAATATATTTTGAGTTATTTTCATGAAATAAATACACACAATTCAATTGCAGTTCAGAAAGTTTCTCATTGAAGAAATTTGGAATGTCAGTGTAATTCCTGAATTGACTGGAATTGAAATAGAAATGGTACTATTTGACTATAACAGTACATAACACAGGCATTATTGCAGCAGGAACATGTAGAAGACAATGAGCTAACGCACGGATTTGGAACAAAAAACCCGACATGGGGGTGGGATGGGATCCAATCTTTTTGGCTGTGTAGAGGTTGTCCTCTTCAATGGATATTTCATTCATCATATGCCTACTTTAGGTATTTATTTTAAATGTATTCGTGAAAAGGGTAACTAGGATAATAATGAAACATTATGAATATGTTTCTTCATAAAATACCAATTATTATTGTTCATTCTGGTGAGCTCTATTGGACCTCTATTCACTCAGATACTCTATTAAAACCTGTTCGATAAACCCAAGCCAGAGGAGTATCATCTCTGCTTTTTTTTGGAGCAACTCAATTACTGTGGCTCATCCCATGGGAAAGTCCTTCAGTCTTCCCTTAACTAAAAAACCCTTTCTAACTCTCTCTCTCTCTTTTATCTCCTCCAGACAAACCTGTTCACTTCACACCAGCCCAGCCTCCTGACGGTAAGTCCTCTGGGAATTCTCTCACTAACATTACCCTACCTTCACCGGCTGATCACATCGTTTTGGCTCCCCTACCAATAATGACTTGACTTCTCTCTGGCTTTGAAGCGAGCTTCTTCACCTCTCTGAAGGCTGATGCTTTCAGTTTGAACCACCGCCACCACCACCTTAGCATGGGAGACACGTCGCCGCCTTCTGCTCTTTGATAACTTAATGTGTCTCTTACCTGCTAGACCAGAGTGTTTCCAGCCTCATGACTCAGTAATACTAGTAGTTCGTCCTTCTTCCCCATTCAGAACCTCACTCCTCTCCTCCCTTTAGCTGTTGCCAAATGTAGGCCAGGGACACACGGAGGTTCCAGTTGTTCCACTACGCCCAGTCCTGATATACGCCTCGCTTTCCGGCCTAATTCCACAGATGGGAATCTCTATGCAGGGCTATTGTTTCAGTTGTTTGCTGGGCGTGCTACGAGAACCATTCATTTATTGGCAAATGGCGGATCTCCACACTCTTTAATTGGAGGGAAACAGCTGGTTTCTGGCTCGGTCATGAATTTAGGGTGGCAGGTAGCCTAGCAGTTAAGTGCATTGGGCCAGTAACCGAAAGGTCGCTGGTTCAAGTCCCCGAGCCGACTAGGTGATAAATCTGTCTGTGCCATTGAGCAAGGCACTTAACCATAATTGCTCCTGTTAGTTGCTCTGGATAACTGATGTAAATGCAATAAACTCGTGAAACACTGTTTGGTAGCCCCTGGATTTTCTGACAGACATACAGACCAGCGGACTCCTGGTAGTGCTGAGATGTGTAGCTGTACACACAGTGTAGGGGCTACAAAGCCAAAGGTTGGCTAATGATCCAAGCCTCTATCTACACAGAAGCTGTGAATAAAAGCACTGCTGGGGGCTAGACAAATCTGTCCAATAATTGCTCAATCACTAGCTTCATAGGCTGGCCATTGGCAAAAGCTGTTTGTGAGAAAGGGAGCTGTTGTGTTCAAATGTATCAATTTATAGCGGCTTTAGACAGCAGATATGATTGTCTCGCTGAGCCATGACAATTACTTTTGTCGGTGTGAAATAGTGTCCGCGGTATACGGCTGCTGAGTAATTGAGCTTGATTGAAGCGTTTCTCAACTTTGCCTCACCTTAATACCTGGCGAGAGGAGAGAGATGTCTCCGGTTTTATTTTCCGGCTCCCTCAATCACAGCGAGATGCTCCAAAGGTCCAGTCACGCAGCATCGTGAACCGCCGCATATATTTGTTTACTTTATAATGACACACGAGATTGCTTCGACAAGTGATTTCGCTCTCGAGGAGAAGAGCTTCCGTGTCACCGAGCCAAGTTATAAGTATGTGCGGGTGAGAAACTGAGGGCAGTCAAGCGAGGCAATGCATCTTTCCCCCTCCCTCTGCATTTTCCCTCAGAAAACGGTGGCTCTTATCGATTCGCCGCCGCGCTCATATGGAAGTTTTGGCTTGTCTGAAGGGCACAGTTTGTTTCTGCACTAGTCAAGCGTTTAAAAGGCTCTGCTGCCAGCCTTAATTACATTTCCAATAGTTGTGCAGGCTCTCAGTCAGCGGCAAAGGGCTGGTTTTATGGAAACATAAAGGAGCAGCAGTAGCCATCTGCGGTCTTCAGTTGGACACAGTGTCTGCGGGTCATTTAGTTTCTGGTGAGAATAGTGGGCCAATTAGAGATGGCCCTAATACACTAGCCACTCTCACATTACTTGCTGAATGTTGTCCCCTGGGGATATGGTGGTAGATGTTCCAGTTCCGAGGCTTGTACGTAGCTCCACCATTAGTCAAATCTGTTCCACAGAAGGGGGCCATTCCACTGAACTCAGTTCCCGAGGTCACACTCCCACATACTTAATTAACCAAAATCAGAGAGAAGATATTAAAGAATTTAAAAAATATATCCTCTTCATCTCTGAACGTGTTATTATGCAGACGATTTCTCCTAGTTAGTGAGGAGAGATGGAGAGGTGTTTTTTTTATTGGTAGATCAGCACTAGAAAGCCTATAGAAAGCCACTGAGGTTCTGCTGTCTTTGCATCGCAAGTCGAGAGCAGTTGCACAGTATTTGTGGTGCACACCACCTACAATTAGACGGCAGAACCTACCCAATAAATGAGTGCTAATCACCAGCCGAAAAGTGAGTCACAAAGCACCCTTTAATTAGTCTCTCTCTGCTGCAGCTCAAAGCGCCATTTTTTGCACTCAGTACACAATAATTACTGCCTGTCGTCTCCAGATAATAATAAGACAGTTGTGACAGAGATTTACCCAGCCACAGAGAGCAAAGTCTCAGTCCGTCGCTCGAGGTAGAACAACACGGGTTGGACTTTGGTGAATGGTCAGCTCTATTGCAGGCGCAACAAGGTCCAAAGAAAAGGAAAAACAGGACTACAACAGTAGCCTCAAACCACCTGTACAACAGAACCTAAAAACGCAACCCAAAACTGAATGACATCAAACGAAACAATACCGCACAAAACCCGGAAGAAATGGCGAGATTTAAATACCCCCCCTAATTAACCAAATAGAACACAGCTGACACACAAGACAGACATATCCAAAGAAAAGGAAAAAGGATCGGTGGCAGCTAGTAGACCGGCGACGACGACCGCCGTGCGCCGCCCGAACAGGGAGAGGAGCCACCTTCGGTGGAAGTCGTGCCGGTCCGATAGCCCAACACGCACTGAAACGGCGACAGGTCCGTGGAGGAGTGGCGAAGTGAATTCTGGGCCATCTCGGCCCATGGGACGAACCTCGCCCACTCTCCAGGCCGGTCCTGGCAATACGACCACAGAAACCTGCCCACATTCTGGTTCAGTCTCTCCACCTGCCCATTACTCTCGGGGTGAAAACCAGAGGTCAGGCTGATCGAGACCTGGGGGCCCCGATCAGAAACTATGCCCTCAGGAACCCCGTAGTGCCGGAAGACGTGTGTAAACAGGGCCTCTGCAGTCTGTAGGGCCGTAGAGAGACCAGGCAAAGGGAGGAGACGGCAGGACTTAGAGAACCGATCCACAACGACCAGGATCGTAGGGTTCCCCTGTGACAGAGGAAGATCGGTAAGGAAGTCTACAGACAGGTGTGACCAAGGCCGCTGTGGAACGGGGAGGGGCTGTAACTTCCCTCTAGGCAGGTGTCTAGGAGCCTTACACTGGGCGCACACCGAACAGAAGGAAACATAAACCCTCACATCCTTAGCCATGGTGGGCCACCAGTACTTCCCCCTAAGAGCCCGCACCGTCCTATCGATCCCCAGATGACCAGAGGAGGGTAGCGTGTGGGCCAACCTGATCAATCTATCACGAACACCAAGCGGGACGTACCTCCGACCAGCTGGACACTGTGGTGGAGGAGGTTCTAACCGGGACGCCCGCTCAATGTCCGCGTCCACCTCCCATACCACCGGGGCCACCAGACAAGAGGCCGGAAGTATGGGGGTGGGATCGATGGACCGCTCCTCGGTATCATAGAGACGGGACAGTGCGTCGGCCTTAGCGTTACGGGAACCTGGTCTGTAAGAGATGGTGAAACGAAATCTGCTGAAAAACATCGCCCACCTTGCCTGACAAGGATTCAGTCTCCTTGCCGCCCGGATGTACTCCAGATTACGGTGGTCAGTCCAGATGAGAAAAGAGTGTTTCGCCCCCTAAAGCCAATGTCTCCACACCTTCAGAGCTTTTACCACAGCCAGCAACTCCCGGTCCCCCACATCATAGTTTTGCTCTGCCCGGACTGAGCTTCCTCGAAAAGAAAGTACAGGGGCGAAGCTTCGGGGGCGTGCCCGAGCGCTGTGATAGCACGGCTCCAACACCAGCCTCGGACGCGTCCACTTCCACTATGAATGCCAATGAGGGGTCCGGTTGCGCCAATACGGGAGCATCGGTAAACAACGCCTTCAGACGACCAAAAGCCACCTGCCCAAAGCCGCGAGTCGGCCAATTACGCACGGCCGCAATGCGGTCACACTCCATCACCACCCCAGATGTGGAAATGCGATACCCCAGGAAAGAGACGGCTTGTTTGGAGAACACACATTTCTCAGCCTTGACGTACAGGTCCTGCTCCAACAGTCGCCCAAGTACCTTGCGCACCAGAGACTAGGTGATCAGTATGTCATCGCTGTAAACCACCACACCCTGCCCGTGCAGGTTCCTGAGAATCTCGTCAACAAAGGATTGGAAAACGGCTGGAGCATTTTTCAACCAATATGGCATGACGAGGTACTCATAATGGCCAGATGTGGTACTAAACGCGGTCTTCCACTCATCTCCCTCCCAGATTCGCACCAAGTTATACGCGCTCCTGAGATCCAGTTTGGTGAAGAAGCGTGCTCCATGGAATGACTCCACCGCCGTGGCGATGAGAGGTAGCGGGTAACTGAACCCCACTGTAATGGAATTTAGACCTCTATAGTCAATGCACGGACACAGACCTCCCTCCTTCTTCTTCACAAAAAAAAAAACTTGAGGAGGCAGGTGACGTGGGGGGCCGAATGTACCCCTGTCCCAGAGATTCGGTGACATATGTCTCCATAGCCACCGTCTCCTCCTGTGACAGGGGATACACGTGACTCCTGGGAAGTGCGGCGTTCACCTGGAGGTTTATCGCACAATCCCCTCGTCGATGAGGTGGTAATTGGGTCGCCCTCTTTTTACAGAAGGCGATTGCCAAATCGGCATATTCAGGGGGAATGCGCACGGTGGAGACTTGGTCTGGACTCTCCACCGTCGTCGCACCGATGGAAACTCCCAAACACCTACCTGAGCACTCCTCTGACCACCCCTTAAGAGCCCCCTGTTTCCACGAAATTTTAGGATTGTGTTAAGGCAACCAGGGAATTCCCAGCACCACTGGAAACGCAGGAGAATCAATGAGGAAGAGACTAATCCGCTCCTCATGACCCCCCTGCGTCACCATGTTCAGTGGAACCGTGGCCTCCCTGATCAGCCCTGACCCTAACGGCCGACTATCTAGGGCGTGGGAAGGGTTGATCCATCTGAACCAAGGAAATCCCTAACTTAAGCGCGAAACCGCGGTCCATAAAACTCCCCGCTGCGCATGAATCGACTAGCTCCTTATGCTGGGAATGGGGGGAAAACTCAGGAAAGGAAATCAACATATACATATGACCAACAGGGGGCTCTGGGTGAGCCGGGTGCTGACTCACCTGAGGTGTTCAAGCCATGCTCTGCCTGCCCTCTCGACTCCCAGATGAGCTCCTCCAGCACCGGTCAGCAGTGTGTCCTCTCTGACCACAACTGGTGCAGTAGGAGGCTCCTCCTCCGGTTGCCCTAGCAGCAGCACCCCCTAACTCCATGGGTGTTGGAGCAGGAGCGCTGGGAGGTGGAACGAACAGGACCTGATCTGGACGCCCGCGAGCAACCAGCAAGTTGTCCAGCCTGATGGACATGGCGATTAGCTGGTCCAGAGTGAGGGTGGTGTCTCGACAGGCTAGCTCCCGGCGGAAGTCCTCCCCCAGACTACAACTATAATGGTCCATCAGGGCCCTGTCATTCCACCCCGCGCCGGCGGCCAGAGTCCGGAACTCCAGCGCTCCTCGTCTCCTGCCTTAGATGAAACAGCCGTTCCCCCGCCACTCTGCCCTCTGGTGTGTGATCGAACACAGCCCGGAAGCGGCGGGTGAACTCTGAGTAATGGTCCTTCGCCGAGTCTGGGCCCTCCCAGACCACGTTGGCCCACTCCAGGGCTTTACCCGAAAGGCAGGAGACGAGAATGCTGACACTCTCCTCTCCCGAGGGAGTCGGGCGAACGGTCGACCGGTAAAGCTCCAGCTGTAGCAGGAACGCCTTGCACCCGGCAGCCGTCCCATTGTACTCCCTCGGGAGCGCGAGCCGAATCCCGCTGGGGCCAGACGCCGCCGGAGAAGGTGGTGGTGCAGGCTGGAGAGTGGCTGAAGACGGGGTAGGGAGGCCGCTCCTCTCCCATCTCTCCATTGTCGCCTTCACCTGATCCATGGCTGTCCCAAAAGGGTGTAGTACAGCTGAATGCTGGAGAACACGCTCCTCCATGGACGGGGCGGGCGCGTCCACTCCTGCTGACTCCATGATTCAGGTGCGGGATTTTGTCAGGTCTCTCCAAAAGGAGATATGGGTGTGGAGTCAGGCGCAGGAGAAAGTAAGTTTCCGAAAAGGGGCGTTTAATAAACAAGGTCCAAAGAACAGGAAAAACAGGACTACAACAGTAGCCTCAAACCAGCTGTACAACAGAACCTAAAAACTCAACCCAAAACTGAATGACATCAAACGAAACAATCCCGCACAAAACCTGGAAGAAATGTCGAGATTTAAATACCCCCCCTAATTAACCAAATAGAACACAGCTGACACACAAGACAGACATATCCAAAGAAAAGGAAAAAGGATCGGTGGCAGCTAGTAGACCGGCGACGACGACCTCGGAGCGCCGCCCGAACAGGGAGAGGAGCCACCTTCGGTGGATGTCGTGACAGTCCGATTGCTATAATGGCTATTATATGGTGTTAATATGATTATGATATTACTATTATATTTGATATTATGGCTTTCAAGCCAGTGACTCAAGCAAGAAGAGCACCAGGTGGTCGGGTACTGGCATTTGTCTCGCCACCTCTTGTCAGATTTAAGTAGAGTCAATGTACTCTCAAGTGAAGTGATGACCAACTGGTGACAGAGAGGTCTACTCTCACTCAAAAAAAAATGTTTTATCTGGGCGAAATTGGGCCACAAAGACAAAAACAAGAAAACCAAATGGGAAACTTGAGCTACCTACAGTCAGGATTCATCTTGCTAGCTGTCTCCCACACACCTCTCCTGGCAGTAATGAATACACCAGCTGTGAATCCTTCATTTTGGCGTTCGTCACCGAGAGTGTCCCCTGGAGGATACTCTGTACCAGCAGACATGGTGTTTGAATTGAAAAGTCATTTGTTCGAGGACTGAGAGGGTTCCTGCAACGAAGGGGAAGGTGATTGTAGGCTTACTTACCCTCATCCCAGAACACTTCTGCCTCTCAAAAGATGTGACAAAACTTTCTCTGTAGCAGTTTTGAAAGATTCCCATCCCCTCCCCTCTCTCCACGAACTCCACTTCAAAACAAATGTTGAAGATTTCCCTGTGTTCATGACAGTACGCCTCACTCAGAGAGGCATAGAGGCAGAATTCATTATTACAGTTGCCTATTTTACTTAAATCTTCTTGTGTCATAGATTTATCACAAAAGAGGCCAAACATCAACCTCATCTTTTTTTGGAGTGGGATACTGAGGATGGGGTCATATCAAGATATCTAAGGTTGCAGGACTATAAACGCTCCTCTATACCCCAGATTATGATTTTGTTCAATGAGAAACGAGATTGGCTCGTCATTCCTAGCCCTCGACGAGAAGCATCAGCGTGTTTTTTGCCTTGACGTTATCAGGGCAAAGTTTGTTGCCCTCCAAAAGTTTACAGACGCATCCACCCAAAACTGCACTCTGTACCTCTCTCCCCCGGAAAGTCTGTCTCTCTTCTGTACTTCTGTGGAGTCAGCAGACGCTTGCATAAGCATCTTTCCGTACACACGCAGAGCTCGACTGGAAGCGATTTTGGGCAACCAGGAGAAACAAATCAGGTGAGTTTTGACATTTCCCCCCCCCCCCCCCCCGTCATCAGCCATCAGACTCTCTGACAAGGCTTCCACTCAGCCTCACTGAGCAGAGGTGTGATGCGCCGCCGAGTATTGATTCGCGCTCTGAGAAAGGAGAGACAGAAAAAGATGTGGGTCAAAAGGAACATGCCTAGACTGGCAGGGTTTCACCGTTGAGCCGATTCGTTCCTGATTCCTTGGCCAACAGTAATTGTTGATACTGGCAGCCAGGGCATTTTGACATGCCCAGACATGTCGGCCCGATCAAGCTTGCCTTGCCCTCGCGAAACCACCACGAACAGCCAGTGTATGGAGGTGTTGTAGCATGTCAGAGAGTGGGTAGATCAACTCCTGACAATGATGGGGTTGAGTTTCTGGACAACAGACATCTAGCTTATCCCTGTCATACCTGAAGTCTGAAATACAGTCAGGTTCATAATTGTTGGCACCCTTGATAAAGATGAGCAAAAAATACTGAGCTATATTTTCAAAGAAATGGGAAAATTGTATTATTTTATCCTGATACAGAGAAAGAGATTTTCAGTGGTATAAAGTACTACTTAAGTAGTTTTGGGGGTATCTGTACTTTACTATTTATATTTTTGGAACTTTTACTTTTACTTAAATACATTCCTTAAGAAAATAATGTACTTTTTACTCCATACATTCTCCCTGACACCCAAAAGTACTCGTTACATTTTAACAGGGAAATGGTCCAATTCACACACGTATCGAGAGAATATTCCTGGTCATCCCTACTGCCTCTGATCTGGTGAACTCACTAAACTATGTCTGAGTGTTGGGAGTGTTCCCCTGGCTATCCGTCAATTTAAAAAATAAAAGACAATTATGATGTCTGGTTTGCTTAATATAAGGAACTTGAAATTATTTATATTTTTACTTTTGATACCTAAGTACATTTTAGCAATTCCATTTACTTTTGATACTTAAGAATATTTAAAACCAAATACTTTGACTTTTACTCAAGTAGTATTTTACTGGGTGACTTCACTTTTACTTGAGTCATTTTCTATGAATGTATCTTTACTTTTACTTAGTATGACAATTGAGTACTTTTTCCACTTCTGGAGATTTTGTTGAACAAGTAATAAAAAATATATGTGGTTCAAAATTATTAGTACCCCTATTTTCAAAACTATAGCACCATCCCCTTGCAAGGATAACAACACTGAGCCTTTTTCAAAAAGGTTTTATGAGATTGGAGAACACGTTGGGCGGGATCTTAGACCATTCCTCCATACAAAATCCTTCCAGATCCTTCATATACTTAGTCTGCTCTTGTGGACTGCCCTCTTCAGTTCAAACCACAGATATTCAATAGGGTCCAGAGACTGAGGTGGCCATTGCAAAATGTGGATTTTGTGGTCAATTAGGTTGGGGTTATTGTCTTGCTGGAAGATCCACTTGCGGCCAAGTGTCAGCCTCCTGGCAGAGTCAACCAGGTTTTTGGCAAAAATGACCTGGTATCCTACTTGGTAAAGTCCATGGTTCAATTAACCTCAACAAGGGCCCAAGGACCAGTGAAAGCAAAATAGCCCCATAACATCAAAGATCCACCACCGTATTTCGCCATAGGTATGAATGGAGTACCTAATTCTCTGTCTGCATATGTTGTTCAATGCCAAACCCACCACTGGTGTGCATGGCTCAACAGCTCTATTTCAGGTCATCTGACCACAGCACCGGTTCCAATCCAAGTGCCAATGCCGTTTATCCCGGCGGTGCTATCTATGGTCAGATTAAATTAAAATAGAGCTCTTTGGCCAGGAGGCTGACACTTGGCAGCAATGTTGCAGCAAGACAATAACCTAGGGATGCAACGATTCACCGATACTCATCGGTGCAGGTTCAAATGTTTAAGATATGAGTGCATCAGTCTGTGGGAGCTCAAACCAATCCAAATGAAGAGTGCATCGGTCAGAAAACTGATTCAAACCTTATTAATCGGTTCACTAATGTTGTTTTACTCATTGTATTTTTTTCTGAAAATAACTCTTATCTGTTGACTGAACGAATGGGTCCTCTCCTTCAGTTCAGTAGTATATCAAACTTGTATGCATGTAACTGCCTATGACTGTCGGATAACTGTGCGCAAGACACAGATGCTCCCGCCAACGAGAGGTAGGCCTATCCCTGGTCTTGTAATATGCAGTTCATCTGGAACCTTCAGCATTCAGATGCTTGTAAAAATGGCTTTCACAATTTCAAATCATAGGATTTATTAGTTCAGTGACAACCAACGTAATTTCCTGGGTTATTGTTACTAAATACACTGTAGAAAATTGTGTTTTACCAGAGTTGTGTAGCCTACTAGAGTGGACCCAACTCGTATCCAAATGCTGATTGGGGTTTTCAATCATTCAGATTTTATTTAGATTGTTCAGGTTCACCATAACACATTGTTTTGGTAGTTTTGCTTTAAACAGTCAGTGTTTTTGGTCATTGTTACATGAACAGGGTCATTTCATAAAGGACAACAGTCATTTCGCATTCATTGCTCGGAGCAGTAGAAGCTCTCTGTCAAATTCCAAATGGTCTAAACCATTTGCTTTCGAGACGGGTGAAATCCAAAACGGCATTATATTAATTGTCTAAATGCCGTGCTAATTTCTAGAAATAAATATTGACATAGTACTAGCTCAAAACATTTTCAATCTGCAAAAAGGAAATCAGTGGGTGATGATGAGTTCAGATAAGAAGTGGGGGGACAAAAACCATACATTTGTTCCACCCCTAATCTGATAGTGAGGTGGTAGATGCTCAGTCTGCCCAAACGCTCAGCTCAGGTGCCGAATCATTTCAAACCAAAAACATAGCGTTACTGTATCGAATCGTTAATGAAAGGAGAGATGCACATCCCTAGTTGAAGAGGGTAGTCCATAAGAGCAGACGAAGGATATCAAGGATCTGGAAAAATTATTTATATAGGATCACTAAAATCACTCTCAACGTGTTCTCCAATCGCATAAAACATTTTAGAAAAAGGCTCAGTGTCGTATCCTCACAAGGTGAGGAGGTACTGAAAGGTATTGAAAACAGTGGTGTCAACAATTTTGAGCCCTATCTTTTTTATTACTTAAACAAAATCTCTTTCTCTGAGCAATTGTATTAGTATAAAATAATATTGAGCATACAACATACACTAAACAGAAATATAAATGCAACAAGCAACAATTTCAAAGATTTTACGGAGTTACAGTTCATTTGAGGAAATCAGTCAATTGAAATCAATTCATTAGGCCCTAATCTATGGATTTCACATGACTGGGAAAAATACAGTGCCTTCGGGAAAGGATTCAGACCTCTTGACTTTTTCCACATTTTGTTAGGCTACAGCCTTATTCTAAAATTGATTAAATCGTTTTTTTCCCTTTATCAATCTACACACAATACCCCATAATAACAAAGCAAAAACAGGTTTTAGAAATGTTTGCTAATTTATGACAAATAAAACATTATAATTACATAAGTATTCAGACCCTTTACTCACTACTTTGTTGAAGCACCTTTGGTAGCTATTACAGCCTAGAGTCTTCCATGACGCTACAACACCTGCATTTTGAGGAGTTTCTCACATTCTTCTCTGCAGATCCTCTCAAGCTCTGTCAGGTTGGATTGAGAGTGTCGCTACACAGCTGTTTTCAGGTCTCTCCAGTAGATGTTTGAATGTGTACCTTCGCCCCAGTCTGAGGTCCTGAGAGCTCTGGAGCAGGTTTTCATCAAGGATCTCTCTGTACTTTGCTCCGTTCATCTTTGCCTCTATCCTGACTAGTATCCCAGTCCCAGAAAAACATCTCCACAGCAAGATGCTGCCACCACCATGCTTCACTGTATGGATGGTGCTAGGTTTCCTCCAGACGTGACGCTTGGCAAACAGGCCAAAGAGTTCAATCTTGGTTTCATCGGACCAGAGTATCTTGTTTCTCATGGTCTGAGAGTCTTTAGGTGCCTTTTGGCGAACTCCAAGTGGGCTGTCGTGTCCTTTTACTGAGGAGTGGCTTCCATCTGGTCACTCTACCATAAAGGCGTGATTGGTGGAGTGCTGAAGAGGTGGTTGTCCTTCTGGAAGGTTCTCTGATCTCCACAGAGGAACTCTGGAGCTCTGTCAGAGTGACCATCAGGTTCTTGGTCACCTCCTTGATCAAGGCCCTTCTCCCCTGATTGCGCAGTTTGGCTGGGCAGCCAGCTCTAGGAAGAGTCTTAGTGGTTCCAATCTTCTTCCATTTAATAATGATGGAGGCCACTGTGTTCTTGGGGACCTTCAATGCTGCAGACATTTTCTGGTACCCTTCCCCAGATCTGTGCCTCGACACAATCCTGTCTCGGAGCTCTACGGGCAATTCCTTCGACCTCATGGCTTGATTTTTGCTCTGACATGCACTGTCAACTGTGGGACCTTATATAGACAGGTGTGTGTCTTTCCAAATCATGTCCAATCATTGGACTCCAATCAAGTTGTAGAAACATCTCAGGGATGATCAATGGAAACAGAATGCACCTGAGCTCAATTTCGGGTCTCATAGCAAAGGGGCTGAATAGTTATGTAAATAAGGTATTTCTGTTTTGTTTTTTTATTAATTTTGCAAAACATTTTAAAAAACTGTTTTCACCTTGTCATTATGGGGTATTGTGGGGTATTGTGTTTAGATTGCTGAGGATTTTATTTAATCAATTTCAGAATAAGGCTGCAACGTAACAAAATGTGGAAAAAGTCAAGGGGTCTGAATACTTTCCGAAGGCACTGTATGTCCATCAGGATTTCCTAGGTTTCCTTTCCGAGGATGTAGGGGCTTGCCAGATAGTGACACTAAATTGAGTCAGTGTAGCCTGCTGAATTGCTTCGGGGATAGAGACGTTTATTTGTCTCCCCAATTTGCATTTGTAGATTATCTGCAGATAAATTATGAAAACATTTGATGAAGAGGGTGAATCATCACTGCAGGAACAATAACTAGTGGAGAGTCTCATTCTGGTCCAAATGTGATAATTAGGGCCCTCACAGAATCCAGGCATTACAACTGAATTTGACAATTTTCAAAAATGTATTGACCTTAGTTAGGGAATCAACTAAATGTATAAAAACATGTATTAATTAGCCAAAGTTTATCATAAGACATGAACACAATGCATCAGTGATTTGTATCTCCTGCAACTTTCCGAAGAGGCAATGAAAATGCCCCTGTCTGTGTGTGTGGTGTGCTTGTCTATCACTTTGTGTTAGCGTTAGCGATGATGCTAATGAAAACAGTCTTCTGGTAAATGGAAAGGCTTTCCCAAAAACATTCTCAATTAAATGTTATCCACAAAGTAGCCTATGCCAACCTGGAAGAATTATTATTTTCATCTATCCACTGGGTAATTGTTTTTGCAAACTGTAGCATCACGTGTGCACTACAAAACCACTGTTAAACAACAGCCGCTTGCAAGGTGCACACTTGAATTAAAGAGTAACTACACCCAAAAATAAATAATAATAATAAATAATTCTCCGATTTTTTTCCAGACCTCAAAAGTGGTCTCCTGATGTGGTTAAAGCGTTGTTGTGGACTTACAACATCCAAATGTGTAGGTTTTTTTTTCTATAAAAAAATGAGATTTTGAGAGCAAGGACCTACAAAAACTGTGAAAACCTGTAACAAGGCAAAAGAAAACGGTGAAAACAGAATTTGGGAAAGAACAGAACGGAATCAGGCAAAAAATAAAACACATTTTATAAGGCCCTACCTAATGATATTGTTTTATGAATTAAGCTCATGTAAAATCATAAAGAAATGTTGTACTTGGTTCCTTCAGAAAGTATTCACACCCCTTGACTTTTTCCATATTTTGTTGTTACAAAGTGAGATTTTTTTGTCAACGATCTACACAAAATACTCTGTCAAAGTAGAAGAAAAATTCTAGCATTTGTAAAAGAAATAATATATGAAAAATAAAACACTAATAATATAGTATCTTGATTAGATAAATATTCAACCCCTGAGTCAATACGTGTCCAAATCAACTTTGGCAGCGATTACAGCTATGAGTCTTTCTGGGTAAGTCTCTAAGAGCTTTGCACACCTGGATTGTACAATATTTGCACATTGTTCTTTTCCAAATTCTTCAAGCTCTGTCAAATTGGTTGTTGATCATTGCTAGACAGCCATTTTCAAGTCTTGCCATAGATTTTAGAGCTGATTTATGTCAAGACTGTAACTAATGACAAAACCGTACCTAGGCCACTCAGGAACATTCAATGTCGTCTTGTCCTGCTGAAAGGTGAATTCTTCTCCCAGTGTCTGCTGGGAAGAAGACTGAAGCAGGTTTTCCTCTGTGCGTTGCTGTATTCCATTTGTTTTTATTTTTAAAAACTCCCTAGTCCTTGCCGATGACAAGCATACCCATAACATGATGCATCCACCACCATGCTTGAAAATATGAAGTGTGGTACTCAGTGATGTGTTTGCATTTGCCCCAATCATAACGCTTTGTATTCGGGACATAAGGTTAATTTATTTGCCACATTTTTGCAGTTTTACTTTAGCAAACAGGATGCATGTTTTGGAATATTTTATTATGTACATGCTTCCTTCTTTTCACTATGTTATTTAGGTTAGTATTGTGGAGTAACTACAATGTTGTTGATCCATCCTCAGTTTTCTCCCATCACAGCCATTAAACTCTGGAACTGTTTCAAAGTCACCATTGGCCTCATGGTGAAATTCCTGTGCATTTTACTTCCTCTCCGGCAACAGGGTTAGGAAGGACGCCTGAATCTTTGTAGTTGTCACGTTCTGACCTTAGTTCCTTTGTTTTGTCTTTTGTTTTAGTATGGTCAGGGCGTGAGTTGGGTGGGTTGTCTATGTTAGTTTTTCTATGATTTTCTATTTCTGTGTTTGGCCTGATATGGTTCTCAATCAGAGGCAGCTGTCAATCGTTGTCCCTGATTGGGAACCATATTTAGGTAGCCTGTTTTCTGTTGGGTTTTGTGGGTGGTTATTTTCAGTCTTTGTGTGTCTGCACCAGACAGAACTGTTTCGGTTGTTTCTTTGTTGTTTTGTTATTCAGTGTTCAGTTTTGGTTATTATTAAATATCATGAACACTTACCACGCAGCACCTTGGTCCTCACCTTCTTCCACCGACGACAGCCGTTACAGTAGTGACTGGGTGTATTGATACACCATCCAAAGTGTAATTAATTAACTTCAACCCAGCATCTAAGGGCTATTCAATGACTTTAAAAAAAACTTTTTTTACCCAGCTACCAATAGGTGCATTCTTTGCAAGACATTGGAAAACCTCCTTTGTCTTTGTGGTTGAATGAATCGATGTTTGAAATGAACTGCTCGACTGAGGGACCTTACAGTAATTCAATGTGTGGGGTACAGAGATCGTCTTTCAAAAAACATTTTAAACACCAAAGATTGAGTCCATGCAACTTATTATGTGACTTGTTTAAACACATTTTGCCTCCTGAACGTATTTAGGAGTACCACAACAAAGTACTTATTGACTCAAGACATTTCAGCTTTTCATTTATAATTACTTTGTAAACATTTCAAAAAATATAATTCCACTTTGACATTATGGGGTACTGTGTGTAGGCCAGTGACACAAATGTACATTTTATCAATTTAAAATTAAACCTGTAACACAACAAACTGTGGTAAAGTCAAGTGTTATGAATACTTTCTGAGGCACTGTTAGACTGCTGACATAACCCTTTTTCAAGATAATATGGGTGATTTACTTAATCTGTGTGCTGTTGGGGGTACTCAAGGATCGAAGTTGGGAACTACTGACCTAAACGATATCCAAAACAACTAGCAATACACCGAATTCATACATTTTCAGTCATTTAAAATGTAAAGTCATGTCTTTCTACACAATACCACAACAAATGTTTTCAATCTGGGAGGTAAACTCTATAAAATATTAAATCATTTCACTGTGTAGTTCGGATGGAATCAAGGCAATATGATGTACTGGAGGCCAGCAAAATAGAGCTCCTTCTGCAAAATATTTCAAACCCTGGGCGGCAAAACCCCTCTGGCCTGGGGTTGCCTGGCTGGCTACTTTTTCTATTATGGGTGGCTACTTGTGTAAAACACTGTAGTCTACTGGAGTAGTTATAGAGTGTGTGTACAGTATGTAGGGCCCTATAAAATACGCGATGCATAGAATGCGGACGGATTCACAGAATCCAGACAATGAAATGGAATTCAACAATATTTAAAAAATATGCTGAACTTCGTAGGGAATCAACTAAATGTATTGAAAATGTATGAATATGCCTAAGTTTGTCATATGAATCACTGATGCATTGTTCATGGCTTATTTCCTGCAACTTTCTGAAGAGGCAAAGAGATTTCCCCTGTGCACTGGAATTTAAGGGTAACTACACTCAAAAATCAAACCCTTGTACCTAACAACATCCTGTCAGTATTAACCGATATTACCTAGGGCCGGGACGATACCAGTATTGCACCACCTTTTCCATGCCAAAAATGGAAACACGAAGCACACCAAACGCTTTAGTCCTTTCAAAACCAGCTGTATGTAATATTGTGTGCTATAGCTTGGGAAATACATAAATGTGACTCTGGATGACAACATAATGATGTTTGCTTCCAACATTTGGACTGTGTCACGGTCGTCGAAATAACATTCGGACCAAGGCGCAGCGTGATATGGGTTCCACATCTTTTTATTCGTGAAACGCACAAAAACAATAAAGAGCAAACGACACGTGAAGCTATGGAGTGCTCACAGGCAACTACACATAAACAAGATCCCACAAAAAAACAGTGGGGAAATGGCTGCCTAAATACGATCCCCAATCAGAGACAACGCTAAACAGCTGCCTCTGATTGTGTCACGTTCCTGACCTATTGTTCCTTTTTCTGTTATTTATTTAGTTGGTCAGGGCGTGAGTTGGGGTGGGTTGTCTTTGTGTGTTTTGTCTAGTCTAGGGGTGTTGTATGTGTATGGGGTAGAGAAGAGTGAGGTTGTCTAGTTATGTCTATGGCTGCCTAGATTGGGTCTCAATCAGAGACAGCTGTCATTCATTGTCTCTGATTGGGAGCCATATTTAAGGCTGCCATAGGCAGTAGGCTTTTGTGGGTAGTTGTCTATGTTGAACGTTTGTTGCTTGTCTGTGCACTTATGTTATTTAGCTTCACGTTTGTATATAGTGTTCGTTTTGTGTTTTCTCTCTCTTCTCAATAAAAGAAGATGTATTTTGCACACGCTGCGCCTTGGTCCAATCTCTCTCAAGAAGACGATCGTGACAGATTGGGAACCATACCAGGCCAACATAGAAATAAAACAACCTAGATTACCCACCCTAGTCACACCCCGACCTAACCAAAATAGAGAATAAAAAGGCTCTCTATGGTCAGGGTGTGACAGGCTGTTTTCCTAAAAAAGTTAAATCTGCTACTTGTTTTGTTTCCTTGCCACAATACTAATGAGTATGTGATACTGGTATCGTCCCGGCCTTAATATTAGTTAGCTGTAGGTACTAGCACAAGATTTCTGGTATTAACTACATCTACAGTAACCAAGACATATTTTCAGACCACACATAGAGACAGAAACACGCATTCAGACAGACATCCGGCACACATGCAATGCTAATGTTTCAAATAAGTGTAAGTCGTGTACTTTTCCGATACTACAAAATGAAAAACGGCTCGGTACTAAAATCTTGTTATTTCTGGTTCTTCTATCAAATGTGTGTTGAACTTATTAGAAAATCAATGAATTGATTTGCCCAAGTTTAGCCTAGCATAAGACATGAACAGAATGCATCAGTGATTCGTCGGCTTTCTGAAAAGGCAACGGCACGGGAATGCCCCCGTCTGTGTGTACGGTGTTGCGTATCTCTATCACTAATGATAACCATCTTTGTGTAGATGGAAAGGCTTTACCAAAAACCGTCTTAATAAAAAGTTAACTATAAAGTAGCCTATGCCTACCTGGAACAATCATGATTATTTGCATCAATCCAGTGGCCATTTTGTTTTCGCAAACTCCATCACGTGCACGACAGAAACACTGCTAAGCAAACAGTGCTAATTGCATGTCCACTTAAATTAACACTAATTAGATTTTTCCCAGACCTCAAAAGTGGTCCCCTGGTGTGGTTTAAAAATGGAATCCTCAGTAGGGGGAAACAGCACAACTGGCCGCCCCACTACCGTTGTTAAGGTTTTTGTTGCCGAGCTGGGGAGAGTCACGCAGCATGGTAAACAATATTGCGGTACATATTGTGCTCATCTAATCGCGTGTGTAACGATGTTTGAGGGGAAATAAGTTTTCATTGTTTGCAGTAACTTCTTTGTTGTTGTAATATCGCAAATGAAGGATTCCAGCTTTAAGCAGTGTTGTGGAGTTATTTTTCTATTTAAAAAGTGTGATTTTGAAAGCAAAAGAAAATAAACACAGACAATTCAAATCATTTACATTACATTTACATTTAAGTCATTTAGCAGACGCTCTTATCCAGAGCGACTTACAAGTTGGTGCATTCACCTTATGATGTCCAGTGGAACAACCACTTTACAATAGTGCATCTAACTCTAAGAGGGGGGGGGTTAGAAGGATTACTTTATCCTATCCTAGGTATTCCTTAAAGAGGTGGGGTTTCAGGTGTCTCCGGAAGGTGGTGATTGATTCCGCTGACCTGGCGTCGTGGGGGAGTTTGTTCCACCATTGGGGTGCCAGAGCAGCGAACAGTTTTGACTGGGCTGAGCGGGAGTCAAATCAAATCAAATCAATTTTGTCCTCCACGCTTTCTTGTATTTGCAGTTTAATTTTGGTTTCGTGTAAAGTTTTGGTATTGAGCATCGCGATACTAAACCTTGTATCGGTATCAAAGTAAACATTCTGGTATCGTGACAAAACTAAACGTAAGCTCATGTTGCAATAGGTTCTACAACATACACACATAGAGAGAATGCTGAAGAACAAGGCCTCTGGTGTAAGGGGGTCTTGTTACACACATACACACCCATCCCACACATGTGCAGTGTATTATATTAACATTGAGGAATCCCTTGGTGTCTTGACAGGAGTGATCTCTTCCAGCTGTCTCTCTGAGCTCAATCTGCTCTCTCTAAGCACGTTTTAGCCTCGTCAGGACCCCGGCTTCCCTAAACCCTGCCTTGCTTGGGCGGAGCTACAACAGTGCGTGAGGACCGCCGGGAAATCAGCTATTTAAAACCGCATAAAAATATGTTCATGTATGCCATGTTTATGGTGACTTTAATTTGCAGACTGTCGGCCACACTTGATACACTAAACCTTTACCATAGCCTGTTGGTAGACAAGCCATAATGTCTCTTTTTTTAGTAGAGTGTTCAAGTGGAGGAGTTGTAATGCCTTCTTCGAATCGATTGGTCAGAAACCGCGACGAACATAACACGTGATGCAGCACCCTTTGTACGAGCTAATACTAAATTCTCCAGACCTCCAGAGGAATAACGTAATGTGGAGGTATGACTACACGAGACTAAGCACGTCTCAACAGACACACATACAGTGGGGCAAAAAAGTATTTAGTCAGCCACCAATTGTGCAAGTTCTCCCACTTAAAAAGATGAGAGAGGCCTGTAATTTCCATCATAGGTACACTTCAACTATGACAGACAAAACGAGAAAAAAAATCCAGAAAATCACATTGTAGGATTTTTCATTAATTTATTTGCAAATTATGGTGGAAAATAAGTATTTGGTCAATAACAAAAGTTTATCTCAATACTTTGTTATATACCCTTTGTTGGCAATGACAGAGGTCAAACGTTTTCTGTAAGTCTTCACAAGGTTTTCACCCACTGTTGCTGGTATTTTAGCCCATTCCTCCATGCAGATCTCCTCTAGAGCAGTGATGTTTTGGGGCTGTTGCTGGGCAACATGGACTTTCAACTCCCTCCAAAGATTTTGAGGGTTGAGATCTGGAGACTGGCTAGGTCACTCCAGGACCTTGAAATGCTTCTTATGAAGCCACTCCTTCGTTGCCCGGGCGGTGTGTTTGGGATCATTGTCATGCTGAAAGACCCAGCCACGTTTCATCTTCAATGCCCTTGCTGATGGAAGGAGGTTTTCACTCAAAATCTCACGATACATGGCCCCATTCATTCTGTCCTTTACACGGATCAGTCGTCCTGGTCCCTTTGCAGAAAAACATCCCCAAAGCATGATGTTTCCACCCCCATGCTTCACAGTAGGTATGGTGTTCTTTGGATGCAACTCAGCATTCTTTGTCCTCCAAACACTACGAGTTGAGTTTTTACCAAAAAGTTCTATTTTGGTTTCATCTGACCATATGACATACTCCCAATCTTCTTCTGGATCATCCAAATGCTCTCTAGCAAACTTCAGACGGGCCTGGACATGTACTGGCTTAAGCAGGGGGACACGTCTGGCACTGCAGGATTTGAGTCCCTGGCGGCGTAGTGTGTTACTGATGGTAGGCTTTGTTACTTTGGTCCCAGCTCTCTGCAGGTCATTCACTATGTCCCCCCGTGTGGTTCTGGGATTTTTGCTCACCGTTCTTGTGATCATTTTGACCCCACGGGGTGAGATCTTGCGTGGAGCCCCAGATCGAGGGAGATTATCAGTGGTCTTGTATGTCTTCCATTTCCTAATAATTGCTCCCACAGTTGATTTCTTCAAACCAAGCTGCTTACCTATTGCAGATTCAGTCTGCAATAGGCGTCAATTACCGACGTCAATTACCAAAATACTCATCCTAAAACATTTCTGAAAAAGACACAGATCTTGTGAAGCCTGTTGGTAGACAAGCCATAATGTCTCTTTTTTTAGTAGTGTTCAAGTGGAGGAGTTGTAATGCCTTCTTCGAATCGATTGGTCAGAAACCGCGACGAACATAACACGTGATGCAGCACCCTTTGTACGAGCTAATACTAAATTCTCCAGACCTCCAGAGGAATAACGTAATGTGGAGAACAGGAGGGCTTCTTAAAGAAAAACTAACAGGTCTGTGAGAGCCGGAATTCTTACTGGTTGGTAGGTGATCAAATACTTATGTCATGCAATAAAATGCAAATTAATTACTTAAAAATCATACAATGTGATTTTCTGGATTTTTGTTTTAGATTCCGCCTCCCACAGTTGAAGTGTACCTATGATAAAAATTACAGACCTCTACATGCTTTGTAAGTAGGAAAACCTGCAAAATCGGCAGTGTATCAAATACTTGTTCTCCCCACTGTACGTATGTACACACACACACACACACACACACACACACACACACACACACACACACACACACACACACACACACACACACACACACACACACACACACACACACACACACACACACACACAGCCACGGACCCTGGGGTCACTCTGACACTGACGACCCACTGAGTGTTTGTATGTATGTGAGCGTATTTGTGTGTGGAAAGTGAGGCAACCCAGGTTTAATCCCTGTAAATTAGTCATAGCTGAACTCCCTGGCCCCCTGAGGTGCACTGGGGGAGGGCAGGACAAACAGTGTGTCTGCAGGTCCTGAAATAACGAGCTGACCTGAGGGAGGCCTCCCAGCCGCTGTGTGTGTGTGCATGTTTTTCTGTTTGTGTGTGTATTTGTGTGTGCACGTTTGTCTCTGTGTGTGTGTGTTTGCGTTTGTGTGTTTTCTCGGACGCGTGTTTGCTCATATGCATGAGTGTGTGTTTGAGAGTGAAAGGGGGAGAGGGAGTGAGAGAAGTCAGATCAAAAATCGACAGTATACTATATTTACATGACTGGAGAAATAGTCAATGAGGACCGTTAACATCTTCCTTTATTTCACTGAGGAGCTCCTTCTCAAGTGGAGGGTGTCGGACATCCTCTATCATACCGGCTCTGTCAGTCAAACATTTATGACATACACTAAATATACAAAAGCATGTGGACCCCCCTTCAAATTAGTGGATTCAGTTATTTCAGCCACACCCGTTACTGACAGGGGTATAAAATCAAGCACACAGCCATGCAATCTCATAGACAAACATTGGCAGTAGAATGGCTTACTGAAGAGCTCAACTAAATGTCTTGAAAATGTATGAATTTGCCGAAGTTTGTCATATGAACCACTGATGACTTTCAACGTAGTACCGTCTTAGGATGCCACCTTTCCAACAATTCAGTTCATCAAATTTCTCCCCTGCTAGAGCTGCCCTTGTCTACTGTAAGTGCTCTTATTGTGAAGTGGAAACATCTAGGAGCAAAAATGGCTCAGCCGCGAAGTGGTAGGCCACACAAGCTCAAAGAATGGGACCGCCGGGTGCTGAAGCGCGTCGCGCGTAAAAAATGGTCTGTCCTTGGTTGCAACACTCACTACTGAATTCCAAACGGAATCTGGAAGCAACATCAGCACAATAACTGTTTTCCATACCCGAGCAGCAGCACGCAAGCCTAAGATCACCATGCACAATGCCAAGCATCGGCTTGAGCAGTGCAAAGCTCTTCGCCATTGGACTCTGGAGCAGTGGAAACGCGTCTGTCAGTCCAACGGACAAATCTGGGTTTGGCAGATACCATGAGAACGCTACCTGCCCCAATGCATAGTGCCAACTGTAAAGTTTGTTGGGGGAAGAATAATGGTCTGGGGCTGTTTTTCATGGTTCGGGCTAGGCCCGTTAGTTCCAGTGAAGGGAAATCTTAATGCAACAGCATACAATGACATTCTAGATGATTCTGTGCTTCCAACTTTGTTTGGGAAGGCCCTTTCCTGTTTCAACATGGCAATGCTTCCGTGCACAAAGCGAGGTCCATAAAGAAATGGTTTGTCGAGATTGGTGTGGAAGAACTTGGCCTGCACAGAGCCCTGACCTCAACCCCATAGAACACCTTTGAGATGAATTGGAACGCCGACTGCGAGCCAGGCCTAATTGACCAACATCAGTGCCTGACCTCACTAATACTCTTGTGGCTGAATGGAAGCAAGTCCCCGCAGCAGTGTTCTAGTGGAAAGCTTTCCCAGAAGAGTGGAGGCTGTTATAGCAGCAAAGGGGGGACCAAATCCATATTGATGTTTGACGAGCAGGTGTTCACATACTTTTGGTCATGTGGTGTACTTCCATATTCACAGTACAATTGTGTCTATATTCACATGCCAGTGATGCAGTAATGAAATTGAAATTCCCCTCAACCCCTCGCTCGGCTGCTCCCCTTCCCTCTCACACTTCCCTTTTAATCTTCACATCTCTCCATCCTCCTCTCCTCTACCCCTCCCATTCTCGTCATCTCCTATTCTCTACTGTGGCCCTCGGGCTTGTCTGCTCTGGGCAGGGTTTAAAGGCCCAATGCAGCCGTTTTTATCTCAATATCAAATCATTTCTAGGGTAACAATGAAGTACCTTACTGTTATTTTTAACAAATTAAATGGTGGTCAAAAATAAACAATAATAGGTTGTTAACTTTTACTGCCTCAGAAACCCGGATCCGGGAGCACCCCCCACCCCCCACACACTGATTAGCATAGATAGCATAGCTTCAGAAGTAGATAGTAGCATCTAAATATCATTAAATCACAAGTCCAAGACACCAGATGAAAGATACAGATCTTGTGAATAAAGCCACCATTTCAGATTTTTAAAATGTTTTACAGGGAAGACAAAATATGTAAATCTATTAGCTAAACACGTTAGCAAAATACACCACTATTCTAACTCCATCAGTTTCTTACTCCTTCAGGTGCTATCACCAATTCGGCTCAACTAAGATATTGATAGCCAATAACCTATAAAAAAAACCATCAGATGACAGTCTGATAACATATTCATGGTATAGGATAGTTTTTGTTAGAAAAAAGTGCATATTTCAGGTAGAAATCACAGTTTACAATTGCACCGACCATCACAAATCCACTAGAATTACTAGATAGAGCAACGTGTATGACCAATTTACTCATCATAAAACATTTCATAAAAATAGACAAAGCATAGCAATGGAAAGACCCAGTTCTTGTGATTTCAGACCATATTTCAGATTTTCTAAGCGTTTTTCAGCGAAAACACAATAAATCGATAAGTTAGCATACTACATGTTCCAACGTTACCAGAGCATCGATTCCAGCCAAAGAGCGCTATAACGTAACCACCGCCAAAAGATATTAATTTTTTCACTAACCTTCTCAGAATTCTTCCGATGACACTCCTGTAACATCATTTTACAACATACATATACAGTTTGTTCGAAAAGGTGCATATTTAGCCATACAAAACCGTGGTTACACAATGAAAATACTAGGAAATCAAGCCTCAATATGTCTGACGTCATCTATCAGAGTGATCTAGTTTAATTAAAAGCTAATCATATACTTGACTAAAAAATACAGGGTTGACAGGAATCGAAAGACAAATTAGTTCTTAATGCAACCGCTGATTTACATTTTTAAAATTATCCTTACTTTTCAATACAGGGTTGGCCAAGTGAAGCTATACCAAACAAAATGGCGATGTATGCGTTTAAAATATTTCGACAGAAACACGGTTTATCATATTAAATATTGCTTACTTTGAGCTGATCTTCCATCATATTCTTGGGCAATGTATCCTTTCTATGTTATAAACGTCTTTTGGTCGATAGATGTCCTCTGTCCTTCGAAATGTCCATCACCAACGACCGACACCCTAAAGCGTGTCCAAACTTTCAGAGTGCACGACAAAGAAATTCCTCAAAATCGCACTAAACGGATATAAATTGATATAAAACGGTTAAAATTCACTACATTATGATGTTTTTAACAACTATAACGACTGAAAACATGACCGGAGAAATACTGCTGGTTAGAAAACGATTTGGAACGAGGCAGGTCCGATGGCCTTCACGCTTGAGGCGCACGTTGAGAAAGAGGGGTCTCTGTACATTTTTGTCATTTATAATGGCTGTGAACGTCCCATAGACTTCATTGAAAACGTGATGACGTACAGACACCCAGAGGAAGACGTAGGTAGTGTCGGTTTCTTCATAGCATTCACTGTGGCCTTATAAACAGACCCCAGATCAGAGGTAAAAATTTCTGAAATCTGAACCCTGTCATGAAAAGTGCTGTAGAAATTGTTCTGTACCACTCAGAGACAAAATTTCAACTCCTATAGAAACTATAGACTGTTTTCTATCCAATAATAACAATAATATGCATATTGTACGATCAAGAATTGAGTACGAGGCAGTTTAATTTGGAAATGTAAAAAAAAAAATAATGCTAACAGCTCCCCCTATTGACAAAAGGTTTTAACAAAGAGCAGTTTTTCAAGAAAGAATTTAGGACTGTCTGGGAGGGATCTGAGTGAGGGATGAATTGGACGAGCTGTTATCTATTAACGTATTCCGCCTGGTGATGTCGCCAACTTCTCTTTACACATGTCTCTTAATAAAATGGCATTATCATTCAAAAAATGTCACTCTTATTCCAACCTCATAGTGTGGAAATGTATATAAAACACAGGAAAATATTTTTTTTGACTGCACTGGGCCTTTTTTAAATTACAGTTTCACCATAGGCAGATAGAGTTGTTGGGGGGAAATGGGTTGGATTCTAGTGCTGGTGGCTCTTCTACACTGGATAAAAGGGATCTTCCCTCACTCCTGTCATCTGTTTTCTTTCAGATCATTTTCTTTTCTTTTTATTTCCTCCTCTTGTGCCATAGATACGTGTAGATACACTTGATACAGTGCTTGCAAACTGCTTGGCAACAGTGCTCTGCAAAATGTCAATCCAACTGAGAGCAGTGAATAGTTAATCTAATCTGTGGCTATGGGAAGTCAATATTACCATTGTGTTTGAATCTTGTAGACTATGGCTATGGCCTGACTGCTAATCTTTCCTAATATTTTGTTGGTTTCAACTTGTGTGACAGTTTAGGATGACAAACTCAAACATCTTGAAGCAGGGACATTTTGTCGTTTCTCCTGTTCCAAGTGCTTCATGCCTTTTCAGTTGTGTAACTCTGCCGTCGTTATGCAAATGTTGCACGTAGTCGTCAACTGGTTAATTGCTATCAGCGTTGTTGGGCCGTCTCAATCATCTTCTCTCGTCGATTTACACCTGATTTACTTCCTACGCTTGTCAAAGCATATCATGATTTGACTATTTTGACTCTTAAGACAATAGCAGGCTCAAGTCTATTAGGGGTACACTAGTACTCTATTGTATTTCTAGACGATATCGTCCTCTCAAACCCATTTCAGCTCTAAAGCTGTTTCAAATGCCATGGAGGCTCCAGCACAAGCTCTGACGCAAAGCTTTGTCTTTGAAAGCCCGGAGGTCAATTGCCACAAGAAAGCAAGAGCTAAAAGCAGGGGGAAATGGCATGCTGGTAGACACACACACACACACACACACACACTTGCACCCTTACGAACGCATGCACACACCAATACACACACTCAAACCAGGATGTAGATTTGTGTGGCTTCCTGAGGCTCTGTGAGTTTTGTTACACTGGTTCATGCTGGTCCCCTTGCAAAAGATGATATATGATATGGAAGTGCCGCCTCGGTGAATGGCTTCTCAGCCAGCAGCACACAGACGCGCATGCACACAATCAGACAGAAAATGAGAGCGACATGTCATAGATTAGAATCTGACCTCATTCCCTCTCCTTCCTCCAATTTCCCATTCGTCTCACAAACACCATCAAAGAGGCTAAGAATCTTTGCAACATCTAGTAACAAGCGTAGCACACCGATGTCACATGAAGAGAGCAAACGTTCATAAATGTTTACAGACCAGGGGTTATATAAGCGAACACTGCATGGGAAGCGTATGTACCGTATAAACCTCAAGCCTCCTGTGTGGTTCTGTGGTTGGAAGTGTTTCTCTACTCTAACCCTCTGCTATTCAAGTTTTAATGAGAGGACAAACCTATAGGCACACCACACACTCTCTCACCGCCAGCCTCCTAACCCCCATCTCACTCTTCTGCACACACTCATACACACACACACATTGTCACGTGTAGATACATACACACACACACACACACACAGTAACTCGCTCTCACACACACACACACTTTCTCTCACATTCGCACATTCGCCCGACTCCCAGCATCAACCTAACGTAACACACCCTCCGAAGAACAATCTGCTGTAACTCTAAACCCCCATTACAAAAGTCACACCAGCAGCACAGGGGGCACCTAAAATTGCCCCGAAATGGCAATAATGGACCTCAAATTCCCTCCATGTTGATTTGTTAGCTGTTCATTTTTCACTGACACTAAGGCCACCGACGGAAGGACGGGCAGTGTGTAATGTAATGGACCTAGAGATGAGGTTTAGATGGGTTTAGGTGGTGCGCGTGTCAGGGGGCGTGGCCAGCCAGTCGGCTCCATGGAGCTGTGAGAAAAGGTTACAGTTGTAAACCAAATGATATAGTGCTAAATTCATTGTTTTGGGTATTTTACATTCTCCCTGACTGTCTAGCTTTTATTTTGGTGATTGTTAGTTCCCAAAGATGCATTTATTCCAAATATATATAGGTCCATTATCTTTTCTGCATACTTTATATCTGGTTTTAGTCGGCAGGAAAAAAATGACAGAAATCTCTTGAGCCAGAGGGTTTGGGGTGAAGCAGTGTGAATGTAATGGTGGTGTTGATCAGAGTATTTATAGGAGAAGCAGTGAAAAATGTATCAATTATTGAAACGTGTGCGTGTGTGTGTGTGTGTGTGTGTGTGTGTGTGTGTGCCTGTGTGCGTGTGTGCGTGTGTGTATACACTGGAGGAGTTCTCGTTGAAGAGAGACGACTGGTACAAAGAATAATATAATAAAGAGATGGAAGAGGGAGAGAAGACTGGTACAAAGATGAATAATGAAGAGATGGAAGAGGGAGAGGGAGAGAAGACTGGTACAAATATGAATAATAAAGAGATGGGTGAGAAGACTGGTACAAAGATGAATAATAAAGAGATGGGAGAGGGAGAGGGAGAGAAGACTGGTACAAAGATGAATAATAAAGAGATGGGTGAGAAGACTGGTACAAAGATGAATAATAAAGAGATGGTAGAGGGAGAGAAGACTGGTACAAAGATGATTAATAAAGAGATGGGTGAGAAGACTGGTACAAAGATGAATAATAAAGAGATGGGAGAGGGAGAGAAGACTGGTACAAAGATGAATACTAAAGATATGGGTGAGGAGACTGGTACAAGGATGAATAATAAAGAGATGGAAGAGGGAGAGAAGACTGGTACAAAGATGAATAATAAAGAGATGGGTGAGGAGACTGGTACAAGGATGAATAATAAAGAGATGGAAGAGGGAGAGGGAGAGAAAACTGGTACAAAGATGAATAATAAAAAGATGGAAGAGGGAGAGAAGACTGGTACAAAGATGAATACTAAAGAGATGGGAGAGGAGACTGGTACAAGGATGAATAATAAAAAGATGGAAGAGGGAGAGAAAATTGGTACAAAGATGAATAATAAAGAGATGGGAGAGAAGACTGGTACAAGGATGAATAATAAAAAGATGGAAGAGGGAGAGGGGGAGAAGACTGGTACAAAGATGAATAATAAAGAGATGGGTGAGAAGACTGGTACAAAGATTAATAATAAAGAGATGGTAGAGGGAGAGAAGACTGGTACAAAGATGAATAATAAAGAGATGGAAGAGAGAGAGGGAGAGAAGGCTGGTACAAAGATGAATAATAAAAAGATGGAAGAGGGAGAGAAGACTGGTACAAAGATAAATAATAAAGAGATGGGAGAGGAGACTGGTACAAGGATGAATAATAAAGAGATGGAAGAGGGAGAGGGAGAGAAGACTGGTACAAAGATGAATAATAAAAAGATGGAAGAGGGAGAGAAGACTGGTACAAAGATGAATAATAAAGAGATGGGAGAGGAGACTGGTACAAGGATGAATAATAAAGAGATGAAAGAGGGAGAGAAGACTGGTACAAAGATGAATAATAAAGAGATGGGTGAGAAGACTGGTACAAAGATGAATAATAAAGAGATGGGAGAGGGAGAGAAGACTGGTACAAAGATGAATAATAAAGAGATGGAAGAGGGAGAGAAGACTGGTACAAAGATAAATAATAAAGAGATGGGAGAGGAGACTGGTACAATGATGAATAATAAAGAGATGGGAGAGGGAGAGAAGACTGGTACAAAGATGAATAATAAAGAGATGGGTGAGAAGACTGGTACAAAGATGAATAATAAAGAGATGGTAGAGGGAGAGAAGACTGGTACAAAGATGAATAATAAAGAGATGGGTGAGAAGACTGGTACAAAGATGCATAATAAAGAGATGGGAGAGGGAGAGGAGACTGGTACAAAGATGAATAATAAAGAGATGGAAGAGGGAGAGAAGACTGGTACAAAGATGAATAATAAAGAGATGGAAGAGGGAGGGGGAGAGAAGACTGGTACAAATGAATAATAAAGAGATGGTAGAGGGAGAGAAGACTGGTACAAAGATGAATAATAAAGAGATTGAAGAGAGAAGACTGGTACAAAGATGAATAATAAAGAGATGGAAGAGGGAGAGAAGACTGGTACAAATATGAATAATAAAGAGATGGGAGAGGAGACTGGTACAAGGATGAATAATAAAGAGATGGAAGAGGGAGAGGGAGAGAAGACTGGTACAAATATGAATAATAAAGAGATGGAAGAGGGAGAGAAGATTGGTACAAAGACAAATAATAAAGAGATGGAAGAGAGAGAGGGAGAGAAGACTGGTGCAAAGATGAATAATAAAGAGATGGAAGAGGGAGAGGGAGAGAAGACTGGTACAAATATGAATAATAAAGAGATGGAAGAGAGAGAGGGAGAGAAGACTGGTACAAATATGAATAATAAAGAGATGGAAGAGGGAGAGAAGATTGGTACAAAGACAAATAATAAAGAGATGGAAGAGAGAGAGGGAGAGAAAACTGGTGCAAAGATGAATAATAAAGAGATGGAAGAGGGAGAGGGAGAGAAGACTGGTACAAAGATGAATAATAAAGAGATGGAAGAGAGAGAGGGAGAGAAGACTGGTACTGTCACGATCGAGTGGAAGAGATTCGGACCAAAACGCAGCATGAGGAAAATAAGCCATCTTCTTTTAATAAATGAACGAAGATGAACATGAAACGAAAACACTATACAAACAAACAACATCAAATGATCGTGAAGCTAAATAACGCAAGTGCAAAGACAAGCAACAAACGTTAAACAAGACAACTACCCACAAAAGCCTACTGCCTATGGCTACCTTAAATATGGCTCCCAATCAGAGACAAATGAATGACAGCTGTCTCTGATTGAGACCCAATCTAGGCAGCCATAGACATAACTAGACAACCTAACAATACTCTATCCCATACACATACAACACCCATAGACTAACCAAAACACACATAACATACAATGCCCACCCCAACTCACGCCCTGACCAACTAAACATAATCAAAATAACATAAAAATAGGTCAGGAACGTGACATAACCCCCCCCTCAAGGTGCGTACTCCGAACGCACCACCAAAAGTCTAGGGGAGGGTCTGGGTGGGCATCTGTCCACGGTGGTGGCTCCGGCTCTGGACGCTGTCCCCACACCACCATAGTCACTCCCCGCTTCCGTATCCTCCCCCCAATGACCACCCTCCAACTAAACCCACCTAACTGAAGGGGCAGCATCGGGATAAGGGGCAACACCGGGATGAGGGACGACAGCTCCGGGCTGAGGGACGGCAGCTCCTGGCTGAGGGACGGCAGCTCCGGGCTGAGGGACGGCAGCTCCGGGCTGAGGGACGGCAGCTCCGGACTGGCTGGCGGATCCTGGCTGGCTGACGGCTCTGGCTGGTCATGGCTGGCTGACGGCTCTGGCTGGTCATGGCTGGCTGACGGCTCTGGCTGGTCATGGCTGGCTGACGGCTCTGGCTGGTCATGGCTGGCTGACGGCTCTGGCTGGTCATGGCTGGCTGAAGGCTCTGGCTGATCCGGTCTGGCGGAAGGCTCTGGCTGATCCGGTCTGGCGGAAGGCTCTGGCTGATCCGGTCTGGCGGAAGGCTCTGGCTGATCCGGTCTGGCGGAAGGCTCTGGCTGATCCGGTCTGGCGGAAGGCTCTGGCTGATCCGGTCTGGAGGAAGGCTCTGGCTGATCCGGTCTGGCGGAAGGCTCTGGCTGATCCGGTCTGGCGGAAGGCTCTAGCGGCTCCTGTCTGGCGGACGGCTCTAGCGGCTCCTGTCTGGCGGACGGCTCTGTAGGCTCATGGCAGACGGGCGGCTTTGCAGGCTCATGGCAGACGGGCGGCTTTGCAGGCTCATGGCAGACGGACAGTTCAGACGCCGCTGGGCAGACGGGCAGTTCAGACGCCGCTGGGCAGACGGGCAGTTCAGGCGCCGCTGGGCAGACGGGCAGTTCAGGCGCCGCTGGGCAGACGGGCAGTTCAGGCGCCGCTGGGCAGACGGGCAGTTCAGGCGCCGCTGGGCAGACGGCAGACTCTGGCCGGCTGAGACGCACTGTAGGCCTGGTGCGTGGTACCGGAACTGGAGGTACCGGGCTAAGGACACGCACCTCAGGGCGAGTGCGGGGAGAAGGAACAGTGCGTCCAGGGCTCTGGAGACGCACAGGAGGCTTGGTGCGTGGTGCCGGAACTGGAGGCACTGGGCTGGAGACACGCACCATAGGGAGAGTGCGTGGAAGAGGAACAGGGCTCTGGAGATGCACTGGAAGCCTGGTGCGTGGTGTAGGCACTGGTGGTACTGGACTGGGGTGGGAAGGTGGCGCCGGATATACCGGACCGTGAAGGAGGACACGTGCTCTTGAGCACCGAGCCTCCCCAACCTTACCAGGTTGAATGGTCCCCGTAGCCCTGCCAGTGCGGCGAGTTTGAATAGCCCGCACTGGGCTATGCAGGCGAACCGGGGACACCACCTGTAAGGCTGGTGCCATGTACACCGGCCCGAGGAGACGTACTGGAGGCCAGATACGTTGGGCCGGCTTCATGGCATCCGGCTCGATGCCCAACCTAGCCCTCCCAGTGCGGCAAGGTGGAATAGCCCGCACTGGGCTAAGCACGCGTACTGGGGACACCGTGCGCTTTACCGCATAACACGGTGTCTGACCAGTACGACGCCCTCTTACGCCACGGTAAGCCCGGGGAGTTGGCTCAGGTATCCAACCCGGCTTCGCCACACTCCCCTTTAGCCCCCCCCCAAGAAATTTTTGGGTGAGCCTCTCGGGCTTCCAGCCTCTCTTACGTGCTGCCTCCTCATACCAGCGCTCCTGGGCTGTGGCTGCCTTCTTCTCCTCCCTCAAGCGGCGATTCACACCAACCTTAGCCCAGGGTCCTTCTCCATTGAAAATTTGCTCCCAACTCCATTCCTCTTCTCTCCATTGCTTTAGTTCCTTCCCTCCTTCCTCAATCCGCTTGGTCCTGTTGTGGTGGGTAGATCTGTCACGATCGAGTGGAAGAGATTCGGACCAAAACGCAGCATGAGGAAAATAAGCCATCTTCTTTTAATAAATGAACGAAGATGAACATGAAACGAAAACACTATACAAACAAACAAAAAACAACAAATGATCGTGAAGCTAAATAACGCAAGTGCAAAGACAAGCAACAAACGTTAAACAAGACAACTACCCACAAAAGCCTACTGCCTATGGCTACCTTAAATATGGCTCCCAATCAGAGACAAATGAATGACAGCTGTCTCTGATTGAGACCCAATCTAGGCAGCCATAGACATAACTAGACAACCTAACAATACTCTATCCCATACACATACAACACCCATAGACTAACCAAAACACACATAACATACAATGCCCACCCCAACTCACGCCCTGACCAACTAAACATAATCAAAATAACATAAAAATAGGTCAGGAACGTGACAGGTACAAAGGTGAATAATAAAGAGCTGGAAGAGGGAGAGGGAGAGAAGGCTGGTACAAAGATGAATAATAAAGAGATGGAAGAGGGAGAGGGAGAGAAGACTGGTACAAAGATGAATAATAAAGTGATGGAAGAGGGAGAGAAGACTGGTACAAAGATGAATAATAAAGAGATGGAAGAGGGAGAGGTTAGAGAAGACTGGTACAAAGATGAATAATAAAGAGATGGGTGAGAAGACTGGTACAAAGATGAATAATAAAGAGATGGAAGAGGGAGAGGGAGAGAAGACTGGTACAAATATGAATAATGAAGAGATGGAAGAGGGAGAGAAGATTGGTACAAAGACAAATAATAAAGAGATGGGAGAGAAGACTGGTACAAAGATGAATAATAAAGAGATGGAAGAGGGAAAGAAGACTGGTACAAAGATGAATACTAAAGAGATGGAAGAGAGAGAGGGAGAGAAGACTGGTACAAAGATGAATAATAAAGAGATGGAAGAGGGAGAGAAGACTGGTACAAAGATGAATAATAAAGAGATGGAAGAGGGAGAGAAGACTGGTACAAAGATGAATAATAATGAGATGGAAGAGGGAGAGAAGACTGGTACAAAGATGAATAATAAAGAGATGGGTGAGGAGACTGGTACAAGGATGATTAATAAAGAGATGGAAGAGGGAGAGGGAGAGAAGACTGGTACAAAGATGAATAATAAAAAGATGGAAGAGGGAGAGGGGGAGAAGACTGGTACAAAGATGAATAATAAAGAGATGGGTGAGAAGACTGGTACAAAGATTAATAATAAAGAGATGGTAGAGGGAGAGAAGACTGGTACAAAGATAAATAAAAAAGAGATGGGAGAGGGAGAGGGAGAGAAGACTGGTACAAAGATGAATAATAAAGAGATGGAAGAGAGAGAGGGAGAGAAGGCTGGTACAAAGATGAATAATAAAGAGATGGAAGAGGGAGAGAAGACTGGTACAAAGATAAATAATAAAGAGATGGTAGAGGAGACTGGTACAATGATGAATAATAAAGAGATGGAAGAGGGAGAGGGAGAGAAGACTGGTACAAAGATGAATAATAAAGAGATGGGTGAGAAGACTGGTACAAAGATGAATAATAAAGAGATGGTAGAGGGAGAGAAGACTGGTACAAAGATGAATAATAAAGAGATGGGTGAGAAGACTGGTACAAAGATGCATAATAAAGAGATGGGAGAGGGAGAGGAGACTGGTACAAAGATAAATAATAAAGAGATGGAAGAGGGAGAGGGAGAGAAGACTGGTACAAAGATGAATAATAAAGAGATGGAAGAGGGAGAGGGAGAGAAGACTGGTACAAATATGAATAATAAAGAGATGGTAGAGGGAGAGAAGACTGGTACAAAGATGAATAATAAAGAGATTGAAGAGAGAAGACTGGTACAAAGATGAATAATAAAGAGATGGAAGAGGGAGAGAAGACTGGTACAAATATGAATAATAAAGAGATGGGAGAGGAGACTGGTACAAGGATGAATAATAAAGAGATGGAAGAGGGAGAGGGAGAGAAGACTGGTACAAATATGAATAATAAAGAGATGGAAGAGGGAGAGAAGATTGGTACAAAGACAAATAATAAAGAGATGGAAGAGAGAGAGGGAGAGAAGACTGGTGCAAAGATGAATAATAAAGAGATGGAAGAGGGAGAGGGAGAGAAGACTGGTACAAAGATGAATAATAAAGAGATGGAAGAGGGAGAGGGAGAGAAGACTGGTACAAATATGAATAATAAAGAGATGGAAGAGGGAGAGAAGATTGGTACAAAGACAAATAATAAAGATATGGAAGAGAGAGAGGGAGAGAAGACTGGTGCAAAGATGAATAATAAAGATATGGAAGAGGGAGAGGGAGAGAAGACTGGTACAAAGATGAATAATAAAGAGATGGAAGAGGGAGAGGGAGAGAAGACTGGTACAAATATGAATAATAAAGAGATGGAAGAGGGAGAGAAGATTGGTACAAAGACAAATAATAAAGAGATGGAAGAGAGAGAGGGAGAGAAGACTGGTGCAAAGATGAATACTAAAGATATGGAAGAGGGAGAGGGAGAGAAGACTGGTACAAAGATGAATAATAAAGAGATGGAAGAGAGAGAGGGAGAGAAGACTGGTACAAAGGTGAATAATAAAGAGCTGGAAGAGGGAGAGGGAGAGAAGGCTGGTACAAAGATGAATAATAAAGAGATGGAAGAGAGAGAGGGAGAGAAGACTGGTACAAAGATGAATAATAAAGAGATGGAAGAGGGAGAGGGAGAGAAGACTGGTACAAAGATGAATAATAAAGTGATGGAAGAGGGAGAGAAGACTGGTACAAAGATGAATAATAAAGAGATGGAAGAGGGAGAGGTTAGAGAAGACTGGTACAAAGATGAATAATAAAGAGATGGGTGAGAAGACTCTGGTACAAAGATGAATAATAAAGAGATGGAAGAGGGAGAGGGAGAGAAGACTGGTACAAAGATGAATAATAAAGAGATGGAAGAGGGAGAGAAGACTGGTACAAATATGAATAATGAAGAGATGGAAGAGGGAGAGAAGATTGGTACAAAGACGAATAATAAAGAGATGGGAGAGAAGACTGGTACAAAGATGCATAATAAAGAGATGGGAGAGGGAGAGGAGACTGGTACAAAGATAAATAATAAAGAGATGGAAGAGGGAGAGGGAGAGAAGACTGGTACAAAGATGAATAATAAAGAGATGGAAGAGGGAGAGGGAGAGAAGACTGGTACAAATATGAATAATAAAGAGATGGTAGAGGGAGAGAAGACTGGTACAAAGATAAATAAAAAAGAGATGGGAGAGGGAGAGGGAGAGAAGACTGGTACAAAGATGAATAATAAAGAGATGGAAGAGAGAGAGGGAGAGAAGGCTGGTACAAAGATGAATAATAAAGAGATGGAAGAGGGAGAGAAGACTGGTACAAAGATAAATAATAAAGAGATGGGAGAGGAGACTGGTACAAGGATGAATAATAAAGAGATGGAAGAGGGAGAGGGAGAGAAGACTGGTACAAAGATGAATAATAAAGAGATGGAAGATGGAAGAGGGAGAGAAGACTGGTACAAAGATGAATAATAAAGAGATGGGAGAGAAGACTGGTACAAAGATGAATAATAAAAAGATGGAAGAGGGAGAGAAGACTGGTACAAAGATGAATAATAAAGAGATGGGAGAGGAGACTGGTACAAGGATGAATAATAAAGAGATGGAAGAGGGAGAGGGAGAGAAGACTGGTACAAAGATGAATAATAAAGAGATGGAAGATGGAAGAGGGAGAGAAGACTGGTACAAAGATGAATAATAAAGAGATGGGAGAGAAGACTGGTACAAAGATGAATAATAAAAAGATGGAAGAGGGAGAGAAGACTGGTACAAAGATGAATAATAAAGAGATGGGAGAGGAGACTGGTACAAGGATGAATAATAAAGAGATGGAAGAGGGAGAGAAGACTGGTACAAAGATGAATAATAAAGAGATGGGTGAGAAGACTGGTACAAAGATGAATAATAAAGAGATGGGAGAGGGAGAGAAGACTGGTACAAAGATGAATAATAAAGAGATGGAAGAGAGAGAGGGAGAGAAGACTGGTACAAAGATGAATAATAAAGAGATGGAAGAGGGAGAGAAGACTGGTACAAAGATAAATAATAAAGAGATGGGAGAGGAGACTGGTACAATGATGAATAATAAAGAGATGGAAGAGGGAGAGGGAGAGAAGACTGGTACAAAGATGAATAATGAAGAGATGGGTAAGAAGACTGGTACAAAGATGAATAATAAAGAGATGGTAGAGGGAGAGAAGACTGGTACAAAGATGAATAATAAAGAGATGGGTGAGAAGACTGGTACAAAGATGCATAATAAAGAGATGGGAGAGGGAGAGGAGACTGGTACAAAGATGAATAATAAAGAGATGGAAGAGGGAGAGGGAGAGAAGACTGGTACAAAGATGAATAATAAAGAGATGGAAGAGGGAGAGGGAGAGAAGACTGGTACAAATATGAATAATAAAGAGATGGTAGAGGGAGAGAAGACTGGTACAAAGATGAATAATAAAGAGATTGAAGAGAGAAGACTGGTACAAAGATGAATAATAAAGAGATGGAAGAGGGAGAGAAGACTGGTACAAATATGAATAATAAAGAGATGGGAGAGGAGACTGGTACAAATATGAATAATAAAGAGATGGAAGAGGGAGAGGGAGAGAAGACTGGTACAAAGATGAATAATAAAGAGATGGAAGAGGGAGAGAAGACTGGTACAAAGATGAATAATAAAGAGATGGGTGAGGAGACTGGTACAAGGATGAATAATAAAGAGATGGAAGAGGGAGAGGGAGAGAAGACTGGTACAAAGATGAATAATAAAAAGATGGAAGAGGGAGAGAAGACTGGTACAAAGATGAATAATAAAGAGATGGGAGAGGAGACTGGTACAAGGATGAATAATAAAAAGATGGAAGAGGGAGAGAAAATTGGTACAAAGATGAATAATAAAGAGATGGGAGAGAAGACTGGTACAAGGATGAATAATAAAAAGATGGAAGAGGGAGAGGGGGAGAAGACTGGTACAAAGATGAATAATAAAGAGATGGGTGAGAAGACTGGTACAACGATTAATAAAAAAGAGATGGGAGAGGGAGAGGGAGAGAAGACTGGTACAAAGATGAATAATAAAGAGATGGAAGAGAGAGAGGGAGAGAAGGCTGGTACAAAGATGAATAATAAAGAGATGGAAGAGGGAGAGAAGACTGGTACAAAGATAAATAATAAAGAGATGGGAGAGGAGACTGGTACAAGGATGAATAATAAAGAGATGGAAGAGGGAGAGGGAGAGAAGACTGGTACAAAGATGAATAATAAAGAGATGGAAGATGGAAGAGGGAGAGAAGACTGGTACAAAGATGAATAATAAAGAGATGGGAGAGAAGACTGGTACAAAGATGAATAATAAAAAGATGGAAGAGGGAGAGAAGACTGGTACAAAGATGAATAAAAAAGAGATGGGAGAGGGAGAGAAGACTGGTACAAAGATGAATAATAAAGAGATGGAAGAGAGAGAGGGAGAGAAGGCTGGTACAAAGATGAATAATAAAGAGATGGAAGAGGGAGAGAAGACTGGTACAAAGATAAATAATAAAGAGATGGGAGAGGAGACTGGTACAAGGATGAATAATAAAGAGATGGAAGAGGGAGAGGGAGAGAAGACTGGTACAAAGATGAATAATAAAGAGATGGAAGATGGAAGAGGGAGAGAAGACTGGTACAAAGATGAATAATAAAGAGATGGGAGAGAAGACTGGTACAAAGATGAATAATAAAAAGATGGAAGAGGGAGAGAAGACTGGTACAAAGATGAATAATAAAGAGATGGGAGAGGAGACTGGTACAAGGATGAATAATAAAGAGATGGAAGAGGGAGAGAAGACTGGTACAAAGATGAATAATAAAGAGATGGGTGAGAAGACTGGTACAAAGATGAATAATAAAGAGATGGGAGAGGGAGAGAAGACTGGTACAAAGATGAATAATAAAGAGATGGAAGAGAGAGAGGGAGAGAAGACTGGTACAAAGATGAATAATAAAGAGATGGAAGAGGGAGAGAAGACTGGTACAAAGATAAATAATAAAGAGATGGGAGAGGAGACTGGTACAATGATGAATAATAAAGAGATGGAAGAGGGAGAGGGAGAGAAGACTGGTACAAAGATGAATAATGAAGAGATGGGTAAGAAGACTGGTACAAAGATGAATAATAAAGAGATGGTAGAGGGAGAGAAGACTGGTACAAAGATGAATAATAAAGAGATGGGTGAGAAGACTGGTACAAAGATGCATAATAAAGAGATGGGAGAGGGAGAGGAGACTGGTACAAAGATGAATAATAAAGAGATGGAAGAGGGAGAGGGAGAGAAGACTGGTACAAAGATGAATAATAAAGAGATGGAAGAGGGAGAGGGAGAGAAGACTGGTACAAATATGAATAATAAAGAGATGGTAGAGGGAGAGAAGACTGGTACAAAGATGAATAATAAAGAGATTGAAGAGAGAAGACTGGTACAAAGATGAATAATAAAGAGATGGAAGAGGGAGAGAAGACTGGTACAAATATGAATAAAAAAGAGATGGGAGAGGAGACTGGTACAAATATGAATAATAAAGAGATGGAAGAGGGAGAGGGAGAGAAGACTGGTACAAAGATGAATAATAAAGAGATGGAAGAGGGAGAGAAGACTGGTACAAAGATGAATAATAAAGAGATGGGTGAGGAGACTGGTACAAGGATGAATAATAAAGAGATGGAAGAGGGAGAGGGAGAGAAGACTGGTACAAAGATGAATAATAAAAAGATGGAAGAGGGAGAGAAGACTGGTACAAAGATGAATAATAAAGAGATGGGAGAGGAGACTGGTACAAGGATGAATAATAAAAAGATGGAAGAGGGAGAGAAAATTGGTACAAAGATGAATAATAAAGAGATGGGAGAGAAGACTGGTACAAGGATGAATAATAAAAAGATGGAAGAGGGAGAGGGGGAGAAGACTGGTACAAAGATGAATAATAAAGAGATGGGTGAGAAGACTGGTACAAAGATTAATAATAAAGAGATGGTAGAGGGAGAGAAGACTGGTACAAAGATAAATAAAAAAGAGATGGGAGAGGGAGAGGGAGAGAAGACTGGTACAAAGATGAATAATAAAGAGATGGAAGAGAGAGAGGGAGAGAAGGCTGGTACAAAGATGAATAATAAAGAGATGGAAGAGGGAGAGAAGACTGGTACAAAGATAAATAATAAAGAGATGGGAGAGGAGACTGGTACAAGGATGAATAATAAAGAGATGGAAGAGGGAGAGGGAGAGAAGACTGGTACAAAGATGAATAATAAAGAGATGGAAGATGGAAGAGGGAGAGAAGACTGGTACAAAGATGAATAATAAAGAGATGGGAGAGAAGACTGGTACAAAGATGAATAATAAAAAGATGGAAGAGGGAGAGAAGACTGGTACAAAGATGAATAATAAAGAGATGGGAGAGGAGACTGGTACAAGGATGAATAATAAAGAGATGGAAGAGGGAGAGAAGACTGGTACAAAGATGAATAATAAAGAGATGGGTGAGAAGACTGGTACAAAGATGAATAATAAAGAGATGGGAGAGGGAGAGAAGACTGGTACAAAGATGAATAATAAAGAGATGGAAGAGAGAGAGGGAGAGAAGACTGGTACAAAGATGAATAATAAAGAGATGGAAGAGGGAGAGAAGACTGGTACAAAGATAAATAATAAAGAGATGGGAGAGGAGACTGGTACAATGATGAATAATAAAGAGATGGAAGAGGAGACTGGTACAAATATGAATAATAAAGAGATGGAAGAGGGAGAGGGAGAGAAGACTGGTACAAAGATGAATAATAAAGAGATGGAAGAGGGAGAGAAGACTGGTACAAAGATGAATAATAAAGAGATGGGTGAGGAGACTGGTACAAGGATGAATAATAAAGAGATGGAAGAGGGAGAGGGAGAGAAGACTGGTACAAAGATGAATAATAAAAAGATGGAAGAGGGAGAGAAGACTGGTACAAAGATGAATAATAAAGAGATGGGAGAGGAGACTGGTACAAGGATGAATAATAAAAAGATGGAAGAGGGAGAGAAAATTGGTACAAAGATGAATAATAAAGAGATGGGAGAGAAGACTGGTACAAGGATGAATAATAAAAAGATGGAAGAGGGAGAGGGGGAGAAGACTGGTACAAAGATGAATAATAAAGAGATGGGTGAGAAGACTGGTACAAAGATTAATAATAAAGAGATGGTAGAGGGAGAGAAGACTGGTACAAAGATAAATAAAAAAGAGATGGGAGAGGGAGAGGGAGAGAAGACTGGTACAAAGATGAATAATAAAGAGATGGAAGAGAGAGAGGGAGAGAAGGCTGGTACAAAGATGAATAATAAAGAGATGGAAGAGGGAGAGAAGACTGGTACAAAGATAAATAATAAAGAGATGGGAGAGGAGACTGGTACAAGGATGAATAATAAAGAGATGGAAGAGGGAGAGGGAGAGAAGACTGGTACAAAGATGAATAATAAAGAGATGGAAGATGGAAGAGGGAGAGAAGACTGGTACAAAGATGAATAATAAAGAGATGGGAGAGAAGACTGGTACAAAGATGAATAATAAAAAGATGGAAGAGGGAGAGAAGACTGGTACAAAGATGAATAATAAAGAGATGGGAGAGGAGACTGGTACAAGGATGAATAATAAAGAGATGGAAGAGGGAGAGAAGACTGGTACAAAGATGAATAATAAAGAGATGGGTGAGAAGACTGGTACAAAGATGAATAATAAAGAGATGGGAGAGGGAGAGAAGACTGGTACAAAGATGAATAATAAAGAGATGGAAGAGAGAGAGGGAGAGAAGACTGGTACAAAGATGAATAATAAAGAGATGGAAGAGGGAGAGAAGACTGGTACAAAGATAAATAATAAAGAGATGGGAGAGGAGACTGGTACAATGATGAATAATAAAGAGATGGAAGAGGGAGAGGGAGAGAAGACTGGTACAAAGATGAATAATAAAGAGATGGGTGAGAAGACTGGTACAAAGATGAATAATAAAGAGATGGTAGAGGGAGAGAAGACTGGTACAAAGATGAATAATAAAGAGATGGGTGAGAAGACTGGTACAAAGATGCATAATAAAGAGATGGGAGAGGGAGAGGAGACTGGTACAAAGATAAATAATAAAGAGATGGAAGAGGGAGAGGGAGAGAAGACTGGTACAAAGATGAATAATAAAGAGATGGAAGAGGGAGAGGGAGAGAAGACTGGTACAAATATGAATAATAAAGAGATGGTAGAGGGAGAGAAGACTGGTACAAAGATGAATAATAAAGAGATTGAAGAGAGAAGACTGGTACAAAGATGAATAATAAAGAGATGGAAGAGGGAGAGAAGACTGGTACAAATATGAATAATAAAGAGATGGGAGAGGAGACTGGTACAAGGATGAATAATAAAGAGATGGAAGAGGGAGAGGGAGAGAAGACTGGTACAAATATGAATAATAAAGAGATGGAAGAGGGAGAGAAGATTGGTACAAAGACAAATAATAAAGAGATGGAAGAGAGAGAGGGAGAGAAGACTGGTGCAAAGATGAATAATAAAGAGATGGAAGAGGGAGAGGGAGAGAAGACTGGTACAAATATGAATAATAAAGAGATGGAAGAGGGAGAGGGAGAGAAGACTGGTACAAAGATGAATAATAAAGAGATGGGTGAGAAGACTGGTACAAAGATTAATAATAAAGAGATGGTAGAGGGAGAGAAGACTGGTACAAAGATAAATAAAAAAGAGATGGGAGAGGGAGAGAAGACTGGTACAAAGATGAATAATAAAGAGATGGAAGAGAGAGAGGGAGAGAAGGCTGGTACAAAGATGAATAATAAAGAGATGGAAGAGGGAGAGAAGACTGGTACAAAGATAAATAATAAAGAGATGGGAGAGGAGACTGGTACAAGGATGAATAATAAAGAGATGGAAGAGGGAGAGGGAGAGAAGACTGGTACAAAGATGAATAATAAAGAGATGGAAGATGGAAGAGGGAGAGAAGACTGGTACAAAGATGAATAATAAAGAGATGGGAGAGAAGACTGGTACAAAGATGAATAATAAAAAGATGGAAGAGGGAGAGAAGACTGGTACAAAGATGAATAATAAAGAGATGGGAGAGGAGACTGGTACAAGGATGAATAATAAAGAGATGGAAGAGGGAGAGAAGACTGGTACAAAGATGAATAATAAAGAGATGGGTGAGAAGACTGGTACAAAGATGAATAATAAAGAGATGGGAGAGGGAGAGAAGACTGGTACAAAGATGAATAATAAAGAGATGGAAGAGAGAGAGGGAGAGAAGACTGGTACAAAGATGAATAATAAAGAGATGGAAGAGGGAGAGAAGACTGGTACAAAGATAAATAATAAAGAGATGGGAGAGGAGACTGGTACAATGATGAATAATAAAGAGATGGAAGAGGGAGAGGGAGAGAAGACTGGTACAAAGATGAATAATAAAGAGATGGGTGAGAAGACTGGTACAAAGATGAATAATAAAGAGATGGTAGAGGGAGAGAAGACTGGTACAAAGATGAATAATAAAGAGATGGGTGAGAAGACTGGTACAAAGATGCATAATAAAGAGATGGGAGAGGGAGAGGAGACTGGTACAAAGATAAATAATAAAGAGATGGAAGAGGGAGAGGGAGAGAAGACTGGTACAAAGATGAATAATAAAGAGATGGAAGAGGGAGAGGGAGAGAAGACTGGTACAAATATGAATAATAAAGAGATGGTAGAGGGAGAGAAGACTGGTACAAAGATGAATAATAAAGAGATTGAAGAGAGAAGACTGGTACAAAGATGAATAATAAAGAGATGGAAGAGGGAGAGAAGACTGGTACAAATATGAATAATAAAGAGATGGGAGAGGAGACTGGTACAAGGATGAATAATAAAGAGATGGAAGAGGGAGAGGGAGAGAAGACTGGTACAAATATGAATAATAAAGAGATGGAAGAGGGAGAGAAGATTGGTACAAAGACAAATAATAAAGAGATGGAAGAGAGAGAGGGAGAGAAGACTGGTGCAAAGATGAATAATAAAGAGATGGAAGAGGGAGAGGGAGAGAAGACTGGTACAAATATGAATAATAAAGAGATGGAAGAGGGAGAGGGAGAGAAGACTGGTACAAATATGAATAATAAAGAGATGGAAGAGGGAGAGAAGATTGGTACAAAGACAAATAATAAAGAGATGGAAGAGAGAGAGGGAGAGAAGACTGGTGCAAAGATGAATAATAAAGATATGGAAGCGGGAGAGGGAGAGAAGACTGGTACAAAGATGAATAATAAAGAGATGGAAGAGGGAGAGGGAGAGAAGACTGGTACAAATATGAATAATAAAGAGATGGAAGAGGGAGAGAAGATTGGTACAAAGACAAATAATAAAGAGATGGAAGAGAGAGAGGGAGAGAAGACTGGTGCAAAGATGAATAATAAAGATATGGAAGAGGGAGAGGGAGAGAAGACTGGTACAAAGATGAATAATAAAGAGATGGAAGAGAGAGAGGGAGAGAAGACTGGTACAAAGGTGAATAATAAAGAGCTGGAAGAGGGAGAGGGAGAGAAGGCTGGTACAAAGATGAATAATAAAGAGATGGAAGAGAGAGAGGGAGAGAAGACTGGTACAAAGATGAATAATAAAGAGATGGAAGAGGGAGAGGGAGAGAAGACTGGTACAAAGATGAATAATAAAGTGATGGAAGAGGGAGAGAAGACTGGTACAAAGATGAATAATAAAGAGATGGAAGAGGGAGAGGTTAGAGAAGACTGGTACAAAGATGAATAATAAAGAGATGGGTGAGAAGACTGGTACAAAGATGAATAATAAAGAGATGGAAGAGGGAGAGGGAGAGAAGACTGGTACAAAGATGAATAATAAAGAGATGGAAGAGGGAGAGAAGACTGGTACAAATATGAATAATGAAGAGATGGAAGAGGGAGAGAAGATTGGTACAAAGACGAATAATAAAGAGATGGGAGAGAAGACTGGTACAAAGATGCATAATAAAGAGATGGGAGAGGGAGAGGAGACTGGTACAAAGATAAATAATAAAGAGATGGAAGAGGGAGAGGGAGAGAAGACTGGTACAAAGATGAATAATAAAGAGATGGTAGAGGGAGAGAAGACTGGTACAAAGATGAATAATAAAGAGATTGAAGAGAGAAGACTGGTACAAAGATGAATAATAAAGAGATGGAAGAGGGAGAGAAGACTGGTACAAATATGAATAATAAAGAGATGGGGGAGGAGACTGGTACAAGGATGAATAATAAAGAGATGGAAGAGGGAGAGGGAGAGAAGACTGGTACAAAGATGAATAATAAAGAGATGGAAGAGGGAGAGAAGATTGGTACAAAGACAAATAATAAAGAGATGGAAGAGAGAGAGGGAGAGAAGACTGGTGCAAAGATGAATAATAAAGAGATGGAAGAGGGAGAGGGAGAGAAGACTGGTACAAATATGAATAATAAAGAGATGGAAGAGGGAGAGGGAGAGAAGACTGGTACAAATATGAATAATAAAGAGATGGAAGAGGGAGAGAAGATTGGTACAAAGACAAATAATAAAGAGATGGAAGAGAGAGAGGGAGAGAAGACTGGTGCAAAGATGAATAATAAAGATATGGAAGAGGGAGAGGGAGAGAAGACTGGTACAAAGATGAATAATAAAGAGATGGAAGAGGGAGAGGGAGAGAAGACTGGTACAAATATGAATAATAAAGAGATGGAAGAGGGAGAGAAGATTGGTACAAAGACAAATAATAAAGAGATGGAAGAGAGAGAGGGAGAGAAGACTGGTGCAAAGATGAATAATAAAGATATGGAAGAGGGAGAGGGAGAGAAGACTGGTACAAAGATGAATAATAAAGAGATGGAAGAGAGAGAGGGAGAGAAGACTGGTACAAAGGTGAATAATAAAGAGCTGGAAGAGGGAGAGGGAGAGAAGGCTGGTACAAAGATGAATAATAAAGAGATGGAAGAGAGAGAGGGAGAGAAGACTGGTACAAAGATGAATAATAAAGAGATGGAAGAGGGAGAGGGAGAGAAGACTGGTACAAAGATGAATAATAAAGTGATGGAAGAGGGAGAGAAGACTGGTACAAAGATGAATAATAAAGAGATGGAAGAGGGAGAGGTTAGAGAAGACTGGTACAAAGATGAATAGTAAAGAGATGGGTGAGAAGACTGGTACAAAGATGAATAATAAAGAGATGGAAGAGGGAGAGGGAGAGAAGACTGGTACAAAGATGAATAATAAAGAGATGGAAGAGGGAGAGAAGACTGGTACAAATATGAATAATGAAGAGATGGAAGAGGGAGAGAAGATTGGTACAAAGACGAATAATAAAGAGATGGGAGAGAAGACTGGTACAAAGATGAATAATAAAGAGATGGAAGAGGGAAAGAAGACTGGTACAAAGATGAATACTAAAGAGATGGAAGAGAGAGAGGGAGAGAAGACTGGTACAAAGATGAATAATAAAGAGATGGAAGAGGGAGAGAAGACTGGTACAAAGATGAATAATAAAGAGATGGAAGAGGGAGAGGGAGAGAAGACTGGTACAAAGATGAATAATAAAGAGATGGAAGAGGGAGAGAAGACTGGTACAAATATGAATAATGAAGAGATGGAAGAGGGAGAGAAGATTGGTACAAAGACGAATAATAAAGAGATGGGAGAGAAGACTGGTACAAAGATGAATAATAAAGAGATGGAAGAGGGAAAGAAGACTGGTACAAAGATGAATACTAAAGAGATGGAAGAGAGAGAGGGAGAGAAGACTGGTACAAAGATGAATAATAAAGAGATGGAAGAGGGAGAGGGAGAGAAGACTGGTACAAAGATGAATAATAAAGAGATGGAAGAGATGGAAGAGGGAGAGAAGACTGATACAAAGATGAATAATAAAGAGATGGGAGATGGAGAGAAGACTGGTACAAAGATGAATAATAAAGCGATGGAAGAGGGAAAGGGAGAGAAGACTGGTACAAAGATGAATAATAAAGAGATGGGAGAGAAGACTGGTACAAGGATGAATAATAAAGAGATGGAAGAGGGAGAGGGAGAGAAGACTGGTACAAAGATGAATAATAAAGAGATGGAAGATGGAAGAGGGAGAGAAGACTGGTACAAAGATGAATAATAAAGAGATGGGAGAGAAGACTGGTACAAAGATGAATAATAAAAAGATGGAAGAGGGAGAGAAGACTGGTACAAAGATGAATAATAAAGAGATGGGAGAGGAGACTGGTACAAAGATGAATAATAAAGAGATGGAAGAGGGAGAGAAGACTGGTACAAAGATGAATAATAAAGAGATGGGTGAGAAGACTGGTACAAAGATGAATAATAAAGAGATGGGAGAGGGAGAGAAGACTGGTACAAAGATGAATAATAAAGAGATGGAAGAGAGAGAGGGAGAGAGGACTGGTACAAAGATGAATAATAAAGAGATGGAAGAGGGAGAGAAGACTGGTACAAAGATAAATAATAAAGAGATGGGAGAGGAGACTGGTACAATGATGAATAATAAAGAGATGGAAGAGGGAGAGGGAGAGAAGACTGGTACAAAGATGAATAATAAAGAGATGGGTGAGAAGACTGGTACAAAGATGAATAATAAAGAGATGGTAGAGGGAGAGAAGACTGGTACAAAGATGAATAATAAAGAGATGGGTGAGAAGACTGGTACAAAGATGCATAATAAAGAGATGGGAGAGGGAGAGGAGACTGGTACAAAGATGAATAATAAAGAGATGGAAGAGGGAGAGGGAGAGAAGACTGGTACAAAGATGAATAATAAAGAGATGGAAGAGGGAGAGGGAGAGAAGACTGGTACAAATATGAATAATAAAGAGATGGTAGAGGGAGAGAAGACTGGTACAAAGATGAATAATAAAGAGATTGAAGAGAGAAGACTGGTACAAAGATGAATAATAAAGAGATGGAAGAGGGAGAGACGACTGGTACAAATATGAATAATAAAGAGATGGGAGAGGAGACTGGTACAAGGATGAATAATAAAGAGATGGAAGAGGGAGAGGGAGAGAAGACTGGTACAAATATGAATAATAAAGAGATGGAAGAGAGAGAGGGAGAGAAGACTGGTGCAAAGATGAATAATAAAGAGATGGAAGAGGGAGAGGGAGAGAAGACTGGTACAAATATGAATAATAAAGAGATGGAAGAGGGAGAGGGAGAGAAGACTGGTACAAATATGAATAATAAAGAGATGGAAGAGGGAGAGAAGATTGGTACAAAGACAAATAATAAAGAGATGGAAGAGAGAGAGGGAGAGAAGACTGGTGCAAAGATGAATAATAAAGATATGGAAGAGGGAGAGGGAGAGAAGACTGGTACAAAGATGAATAATAAAGAGATGGAAGAGGGAGAGGGAGAGAAGACTGGTACAAATATGAATAATAAAGAGATGGAAGAGGGAGAGAAGATTGGTACAAAGACAAATAATAAAGAGATGGAAGAGAGAGAGGGAGAGAAGACTGGTGCAAAGATGAATAATAAAGATATGGAAGAGGGAGAGGGAGAGAAGACTGGTACACAGATGAATAATAAAGAGATGGAAGAGAGAGAGGGAGAGAAGACTGGTACAAAGGTGAATAATAAAGAGCTGGAAGAGGGAGAGGGAGAGAAGGCTGGTACAAAGATGAATAATAAAGAGATGGAAGAGAGAGAGGGAGAGAAGACTGGTACAAAGATGAATAATAAAGAGATGGAAGAGGGAGAGGGAGAGAAGACTGGTACAAAGATGAATAATAAAGTGATGGAAGAGGGAGAGAAGACTGGTACAAAGATGAATAATAAAGAGATGGAAGAGGGAGAGGTTAGAGAAGACTGGTACAAAGATGAATAATAAAGAGATGGGTGAGAAGACTGGTACAAAGATGAATAATAAAGAGATGGAAGAGGGAGAGGGAGAGAAGACTGGTACAAAGATGAATAATAAAGAGATGGAAGAGGGAGAGAAGACTGGTACAAATATGAATAATGAAGAGATGGAAGAGGGAGAGAAGATTGGTACAAAGACGAATAATAAAGAGATGGGAGAGAAGACTGGTACAAAGATGAATAATAAAGAGATGGAAGAGGGAAAGAAGACTGGTACAAAGATGAATACTAAAGAGATGGAAGAGAGAGAGGGAGAGAAGACTGGTACAAAGATGAATAATAAAGAGATGGAAGAGGGAGAGAAGACTGGTACAAAGATGAATAATAAAGAGATGGAAGAGGGAGAGGGAGAGAAGACTGGTACAAAGATGAATAATAAAGAGATGGAAGAGGGAGAGAAGACTGGTACAAATATGAATAATGAAGAGATGGAAGAGGGAGAGAAGATTGGTACAAAGACGAATAATAAAGAGATGGGAGAGAAGACTGGTACAAAGATGAATAATAAAGAGATGGAAGAGGGAAAGAAGACTGGTACAAAGATGAATACTAAAGAGATGGAAGAGAGAGAGGGAGAGAAGACTGGTACAAAGATGAATAATAAAGAGATGGAAGAGGGAGAGGGAGAGAAGACTGGTACAAATATGAATAATAAAGAGATGGAAGAGATGGAAGAGGGAGAGAAGACTGATACAAAGATGAATAATAAAGAGATGGGAGATGGAGAGAAGACTGGTACAAAGATGAATAATAAAGCGATGGAAGAGGGAAAGGGAGAGAAGACTGGTACAAAGATGAATAATAAAGAGATGGGAGAGAAGACTGGTACAAAGATGAATAATAAAGAGATGGAAGAGGGAGAGGGAGAGAAGACTGGTACAAAGATGAATAATAAAGAGATGGAAGAGGGAGAGGGAGAGAAGACTGGTACAAAGATGAATAATAAAGACATGGGAGAGAAGACTGGTACAAAGATTAATATAATAAAGAGATGGAAGAGGGAGAGAAGACTGGTACAAAGATGAATATAATAAAGAGATGGAAGATGGAGAGAAGACTGGTGCAGTGTAGGTGTGCAGGAGATGGTCACTGACTTTTGTTTTTGTGGAGAGAAGTGCAGTGCAGGTGTGTCCCTGTACCAGTGGCTTATAATGACTGAGGCCAACATTTAATTGGAGAAAAGGTCTATCAAGGTATCTACCTATATATAGCTTAGCTGGCTTTATCCCTGTCTCAAATCTCATGAAAGAATTGAACAGTGCTTTTGACTTAAGACAGTAGCTAGGCCTAGATGGATATTCAGCCAATTTTATTAATATTATATGGGTTTTATATAGCGCTTTTCATGATGTTCATATTATTTGAAATCCTTAGTTGAAACAATAACAAAGCACACCCGCCTGTGTTTTGGTTTTAAAAAAGCTGAGGGATGGGATATAGCCACTCTAAAATGTAAGGCGAAAGCTATGTATACAATGACTGACCATCCATGATATAAAACTTCTAGTTTTAACCATTTGTTCAGGCTATACAGTGTTTGTTTACATTTACTTTTCTTTACTAACAGAGTATAAAAAAGCTTATATTTGGGGATCTGATGGGGTACAACAGTTGAACTAAGCTCGTGATGCATTTATAAGTTATATTCTTCAAGAGTCAATGGGTATATATTATTAATTCATAAGTGTAAATATTGGATGTAGCAACTAAGGATTCTAGCTTTAAAACCTCTCTTGGGTACGTGAGACGTTAGCGTCCCACCTCTTCAACAGCCAGTGAAACTGCTGGGTGCCAAATTCAAATACAAAAATACTCATTATAAAAATTCAGAAAACAAAACATATTTTACATAGGTTTAAAGATTAACTTCTTGTGAATACAACCACGGTGTCAGATTTAAAAAATGCTTTACGGCGAAAGCATACCTTACGATTATTTGAGAACATAGCCCAGCAGACAAATCAGTCAGAAATAGAGATATAATGTATCCCTTACCTTTGATGATCTTCATATGGTTGCACTCAGCAGACATTCATTTACTCAATAAATGTTCCTTTTGTTTGATAAAGTCTCTTTATATCCAAAAACCTCCTTTTTGTTCGCGCGTTTTCTTCAGTAATCCACAAGCTCAAACGCAGTCAAAACAGGCAGACAAAAAATCCAAATTGTATCCGTAAAGTTCATAGAAACATGTCAAACGATGTTTATATTTAATCCCCAGGTTGTTTTTAGCCTAAATAATTGATCATATTTCAACCGGACAATAACGTCGTCAATATAAAAGGTAAACAAGAAAGGCACTCTCTCGGTCGAGGTCATGAAAAAGCTCTGTGACACTTTAGGGTCCACTCATTCAGACTGCTCTTACTTCCTAATTTTTCAGAATACAAGCCTGAAACAGTTTCTAAAGACTGTTGACATCTAGTGGAAGGCATAGGAACTGCACTTTGAGTCCTAAGTCAATATATACTGTAATGGCATTGAATAGAAAACTACAAAACCCCCCAAAAAACTACTTCCCGAATGGATTTTTCTCAGGTTTTCGCCTGCCAAATCAGTTCTGTTATACACACAGACACTATTTTAACAGTTTTGGAAACGTTTGAGTGTTTTCTATCCAAATCTACCAGTTATATGCATATCATATCTTCTGGGCCCGAGAAGCAGGCAGTTTAATTTGGGCATGCCTTTCATCCAAAATTACGAATGCTGCCCCCTACCCTAGAGAAGTTTTAACAACATCCATGAAAACTGCATTGTGCAATATGGAAACTGTCAATAAATGTTCGCTAGTGTTAATAACATGCATTGACGTCAGTTGGCTATTTAAACATCATATAAACGCAACATGCAATAATTTCAATGATTTTACTGAGTTAAAGTTCATATAAGGAAATCAGTCAATTTAAATAAATTCAGTAGACCCTAATCTATTGATTTCACATGACTGGGCAAGGACGCCACCATGGGTGGGTCTGGGTGGGTATAGGCCCACCCACAAGGAAGCCAGGCCCAGCCAATCAGAATGAGCTTTTCCCCACAAAGGGCATTATTACAGACAGAAATACTCCTGAGTTTCATCAGCTGTCCGGGTGGCTGGTCTCAGATAATCCCGCAGGTGAAGATGCCGGATGTGGAGGTCCTGGGCTGTTGTGGTTAGACATGGTCTGCGATTGTGAGGCTGGTTGGACGTACTGCCAAATTCTCTAAAACAACATTGGAGTCGACATATGGTAGATAAATGAAAATTCAATTTTCTGAAAACTGCTCTTGTGGACATTCTTCCAATCAGCATGCCAATTGTACGCTCCCTTAACTTGAGACACATGTGACATTGTGTTGTATGAGAAAACAGCACATTGTAGAGTGGCCTTTTATTGTCCTCAGCACAAGGTGCACCTGTGTAATGCTCATGCTGTTTAATCAGCTTCTTGATATGCCACACCTGTCAGGTGGATTTGTGCACAACATTTGAGAAATAAGCTTTTTGTGCTTATGGAAAATTGCTGGGATCTTTCATTTCGGCTCATTAAACATGCGACAAACACTTTATATGTTGCGTTTATATTTTTGTTCAGTACAATTTAATTACCACTTATCTTCTAGCTGTCTATCTGTGTTGTAAGAATTTCTGACGCCCGTTTGCTCTTGTCACACTGCCTGTGTATTGTTTCTGGCACGGATGCGTGCACACACAGACACACACACATACGTCCAGACCATCGGGGTCCTGCCATCCCATTCATTCTAATGACAGCCTAAATGACGGTCGGATGTGGCCGCGCATAGTGCCCATGTCATTGTGCACCGTGTTAAACTTGCGGGCAGGTGGCCGCCCAGCTATTAGGTGTTACTTCACACGCTCACAAAGAACAGAGCCTGGGAACACGAGACTATTTAAAACAGTAATGACAGGTTAGAACGGTCTAATAGAACTGTTCCAATTCAACCTATTAGCGGTTAGCAAACGGGCATAAGGCTTGTTTTTCTTCGGAGGCCAGAAAAAAGCTGGTAAGGTGGACATTCTTGTCTGTCTTGGACTACAGTGATGTTATTTATATGCAGATCTCAAGGAATAAGCTTTAGGCACTTGATTCCGTGTGTCATGTGGCCCTTAGGTTTATTACTAACAATAAGCGTCTGACACACCACTGTGATCTCTATAGTGCTTTTATCAAGGCACAAGGCGAGACCCAGATGCAGACACCGGAGGTAGATGGTTGGAGTCTTACAATGTTTAATAATCCAAAGGGGTAGGCAAGAGAATGGTCGTGGACAGGCAAAAAGGTCAAAACCAGTTCAGATTCCAGGAGGTACAGAGTGGCAGACAGGCTCGTGGTCAAGGCAGGCAGAAAGGTCAGGCAGGCGGGTACAGAATCCATAAACAGGCAAGGGTCAAAACCGGGAGGACTAGCAAAAGGAGAATAGCAAAAAGAAATATGGGGGTAAAAACACGCTGGTTGACTTGACTAAACATACAAGATGAACTGGCACAGAGAGACAGGAAACACAGGGATAAATACACTGGGGAAAATAAGCGACACCTGGAGGGGGTGGAGACAATCACAGGAACAGGTGAAACAGATCAGGGCGTGACAGCCTTGGCTCTACGTAGGCTTAAACATTGGTATACTCTGATATACAAGGCCATTTTGGGAAACGGCCACTTTATCTTTGTCCTTCTTCGATAATGTTTGAAAATAAATACCAGTTACGATCTCACTCCTACTTACTTTTAATAGTTCCAAAAATCAGAATGGATCACCCCATAGCCTATACAGTTGTCTGTAACGCATTAGCTAAGTTAGCGCCGGCGCTAGTCCGCTTCTGTAAACGCCATTGGTAGCAGTTACCGCTTGTCTGTCTAATGCTCCCTGACGTTATCCCCAATGATACGTTAGCATAATATACTAGTGTAATCAGTCTTAGTTGCCTGTGATTTGGGCTACTGAGCGTAGCGTGCCGTGTGGAGAGGTGCGGGAGGTGTGATATCTGGAGAGCTCGTCAGTGAATCAGAGACAGTTTTCTGTGGCATGCCACACCACTACAGCTCAGAGAAAGAGGGAAGAGGAGAGAGAGAGAGACGGAGAGAGGTAGTGAGAGCGAACGGGTTGGGGGAGAAGAAGAGGATGGGAAGATGGGAGGTGTAGAGATAGAGATAGAGACTGAGGTAATGAAGATGGAGGTGACAGAGAAAGCAAGAGAGGAAGAGAGCGAGGGGGAGTGCGTAGGTGAGCGTGAGAGATCCGTCCAAGTAAGCAGAAGGAGGGAGACTGGCGTTTTGAAAAATAATGTAATGCCCAGGGACTCTTCAGGGAAAGTTAATTTCAAAGTTATTTAAAAAATATATATTTTTTTTCTAGTGGGGGGGGGATGTTTTCCCACTATCTAATCTCTCGCCTCACACCTGTCTGTTGAGTTGAGACCACACAGATACACAGGAGGGAATTCTTCAGAGGGAAGACACACACACACACACACACACAACACACATTGTCCCGGGGAGGATGGTGAATCAGCAGGTTTTTAGCTGTGTTCCAGGTTACTGCACACACCATTACACACACAGAGACCCCTGGGCGCCCTGTACTGTCTCACTACTACACCACAGACTGTTGTGCTCCCCCGCTGTGCAATGGGCCAGAGTTGCAGCTGAGCCTCTTAACACACATCAGCGGTCAGCAGCTCTGTTTGAAACGTACAACCATGTTGTCTCAACGTTGAGCACCTAGCAGTGCTGCGTTTGGAGGTGTGCGTGTGAGCCTGTGCACGCATGCATTTGCAGTTGTGTGTGTCCCTGCATTTATAGACAGTAGCAGTCAAACGTTTGGACACACCTACTCATTCCAGGGTTTTTTGGTTTATTTTTACTATTTTCTACATTGTAGAATAATAGTCAAGACATCAAAAATATGAAATAACACAAATGGAATCATGTAGTAATCAAAAAAGTGTTAAACAAATCAAAATATATTTTATATTTCAGAATCTTCAAAGTAGCCAACCTTTCCCTTGATGACAGCTTTGCACGCTCTTGGCATTCTCTCAACCAGCTTCACCTGGAATGCTTTTCCAACAGTCTTGAAGGAGTTCCCACATATGCTGAGCACTTGTTGGCTGCTTTTCCTTCAATCACTCTGCGGTTTAACTCATCTGAAACCATCTCAATTGGGTTGAGGTCGGGTGAATGTGGAGGCCAGGTCATCTTATGCAGCACCATCACTCTCCTTCTTGGTCAAATAGCCCTTACACAGCCTGGAGGTGTGTTGGGTCATTGTCCTGTTAAAAAACAAATGATAGTCCCACTAAGCGCAAACCAGATGGGATGACATGTCGCTGCAGGTAGTCATGCTGGTTAAGAATTCTAAATAAATCACAGACAGTGTCACCAGCAAAGCACCCCCACAGCATCACACCTCCTCCTCCATGCTTCACGGTGGGAACCACACATGCGGAGATCACCTGTTCACCTACTCTGCCTCTCACAAAGACACAGCGGTTGGAACCAAAAATCTCAATCTCAAAAAATCTCAAACACTGGTATAATGTCTGTTGCTCATGTTTCTTGGCCCAAGCAAGTCTCTTCTTATTATTGGTGTCCTTTAAAAGTGGTTTCTTTGAAGCAATTCGACCATGAAGGCCTGATTCACGCAGTCTCCTCTGAACAGTCACTGTGGAGATGTGTCTGTTATTTGGGCTGCAATTTCTGAGGCTGGTAAATCTAAAGAACGTAACCTCTACAGCAGAGGTAACTGGGTCTTCCTTTCCTGTGGCAATCCTCATGAAAGCTAGTTTCATCATAGCGCTTGATGGTTTTTTGCGACTGCACTTGAAGAAACTTTCAAAGTTCTTGAAATGTTCCTTATTGACTGACCATCGTGTCTTAAAGTAATGATGGGCTGTCATTTCTCTTTGCTTATTTGAGATGTTCTTGCCATAATATGGACTTGGTCTTTTACCAAATTGGGCTATCTTCTGTATAAAACCCCTACCTTGTCACAACACAACTGATTGGCTCAAACGCATTAAGAGGGAAAGAAATTCCACAAATTAACTTTTAACAAAGGCTCACCTGTAATTGAAATGCATTCCATGTGACTACCTCATGAAGCTGGTTGATAGAATGCCAAGAGTGTGCAAAGCTGTCATCAATGCAAAGTGTGGCTACTTTGAAGAATCTCAAATCTAAAATATATTTTGATTTGTTTAACACTTTTTTTGATTACTACATGACTCCATATGTTATTTCATAGATTTGACGTCTTCACTATTATTCTACAATGTAGAAAATAGTACAAAGTAAAGAAAAACCCTTGAATGAGTAGGTGTGTCCAAACATTTTCCTGGTACTGTATGTGTGTGTGTGTGTGTGTGTGTGTGTGTGTGTGTGTGTGTGTGTGTGTGTGTGTGTGTGTGTGTGTGTGTGTGTGTGTGTGTGTGTGTGTGTTTTTGGCACGACACTGAAAACCTCCCTCTGTGTGCGCATGCACGGACACACACACACGGCCCCTTTATGCCCAAATCAGAACACACACACAGTCCTTATCATCTGTTCATTCCAAGCCATTGCAGAGCTGCTCCCTGCTTTATTTCAAATGAAGTGCTCAGTTAACGCAGAATGTAATGAGAAAGAAACAAGTCTCTCCCTCTCTTCCTCTCTCTGCCACTCAGAGGCATCGGCATGGAATGAGGGCACCTGCTAATTATGTTGTGGGCTGACTTCTCTTCCACTTGTCAAAGCGCAAGGCAAACCGTTCTGTAGTGCACCTCTCCCGTGGGTGTGTGTATATGTGTCCTGTGAGGGTGTCCACGCTCCAAGTAACACCATTATCGTAATACCTCTTTGTGTTTGTGTGTTTTTTATTTTTTTTAAAGGTGATGTTTGTATGTCATAGCACTCTGTTGACGACAAGCCAAATGATCTCTCTCCCTCTTTCTCTCTCCTTGAAGGGGGAGGAAATTGCTTGTTTAACTGGTGTGTGTGTGGGTTTGGGGGGGGGGGGGCTCCATCTGTTCCCTACACAGTGGAAAGCATGTCTGGGAGCGGGGGCGCTCCCATCCGCAGCTGCTCCAGAGCCCTCTACCACCCCACCACGGCCCTGCTAGAGCCGAGGGAGGGAGGGAGGGAGATGGAGGGACTGAGTAGACAGTGTGTGTGAAGGATAGCGAGAAAGGGAATAGAAAAGGGATAAAGAGGGATAGGGGTTTTGTGTTCCAAATCGCTCCCTACTCCTCCACTTTCCCCCTAAGCCCTTGATGTTAGCGTTTCTGAATGGTCTAGATAGGTTTCATCTTACAGCTCTGCAAAACATTGAAGTGTAAGGGTCAAGGGGTGGGGTATAAATAGAATTGGGCCCAGCTGAAAGAAACTAGGCTGGGTCCCTGGGAACTAGTATGTGCTGCAAGGATAGCCTAGCTGTGCTAACTGGCAGTGTGGTAGTAATATGGTTTCAAGTGGCCGGCTGAGACAGAGAGGAACAAAGATCAGCTTTGATCAAAGCCACAGTGACGCGAAAACCTGGCCCTTTCTTCAATTATAGGCAAGGCTACAATGTTCCTTTTCTTACCTCTTACAGATATAGTAACATGTGCACACACACACATAGCACATAAATAATAACCCTCTCCCCCTACACACACACACACTCTACTTTAATAGTACACTTTAATGATATCATGGAAAATGGGCCATTCCACTCCCCAGTGCTACGGACCTTCAAAGGGCCCTTCATTAGTGAACAGGACACACAGAGCACAGTGAGTGTGTGGATCTAAGTAACCCCAGTGGATTGGATTAACCCAGTGGTGAACTGATGGGCAGGAGATTGGTGTCAAGGCCATTCTCACTACACTGGGCCCTGCAGATTGAAATTCCACCTCACCCCGATCTTCTTCAGCCATTCACTCCCTTCCCCACAGTAGGCTTGTGCTCTCCTCTCCTCTCACCGTAGCATTGGTCTCCAATGGGTTACACACATTTACTGTCTGACACACTCAGCCTCCCAGACCTCATCCTCATAGAAATGCTTGATAATATACAGTGCATTCGCTACGTTTCAGCCTTATTCTAAAATTGATTAAATACTTTTTTTACTCATCAATCTACACCCAATGCCCCATAATGACAAAGCAAACACAGGTTTTTAGACATTTTTGCAAATTTATAAAAGATAAAACATAGAAATACCTTATTTACATAAGTATTCAGACCCTTTGCTATGAAACTCGAAATTGAGCTCAGGTGCATCCTGTTTCCATTGATCACCCTTGAGATGCATCTACAACTTGATTTGAGTCCACCTGTGATAAATTCAATTGATTGGACATGGTTTTGAAAGGTCCACAACTGTCTATATAAGGTCCCACAGTTGACAGTGCATGTCAGAGCAAAAACCAAGCCATGAGGTCGAAGGAATTGTGCGTAGAGCTCCGAGACAGGATTGTGTCGAGGCACAGATCTGGGGAACGGTACCAAAATATTTCTGCAGCATTGAAAGTCCCCAAGAACACAGTGGCCTCCATCATTCATAAATGGAAGAAGATTGCCTACCACTAAGACTTTTCCTACAGCTGGCCGCTCGGCCAAACTGAGCAATCGGGGGAGAAGGGCCTTGGTAAAGGTAGGTGACCATGAACCCGATGGTCACTGTGACAGAGCTCCAGAGTTCCTCTGTGGAGGTGGGAGAACCCCTCAGAAGGACAACCATCTCTGCAGCACTCCACCAATCACGCCTTTATGGTAGAGTGGCCAGACGGAAGCCACTCCTCAGTAAAAGGCACATGACAGTCAACTTGGAGTTTGCCAAAAGGCACCTAAAGACTCTCAGACCATGAGAAACAAGATTCTCTGGTCTGATGAAACAAAGATTGAATTATTTGGCCTGAATGCCAAGCGTCACGTCTGGAGGAAACCTGGCACCATCCCTACAGTGAAGCATGGTGGTGGCAGACTAGCTAGGATTGAGGGAAAGATGAACAGAGCAAAGCACAGAGATTTCCTTCATGAAAACCTGCTCAGGACCACAGACTGGGCGAAGGTTCACCTTTACCTTCCACCTTCCAACAGGACAACAACTCTAAACACACAGCCAAGACAATGCAGGGGTGGCTTTGGGACTAGTCTCTGGATGTCCTTGAGTGGCCTAGCCAGAGCCTGGACTTGAAACCAATGGAACATCTTTAGAGAGACCTGAAAATAGTCATGTTTCGCTCCCCATCCAAGCTGACAGAGCTTGAGAGGAACATAACAAACATAACAAAATGTGGAAAAAGTCAAGGGGTCTGAATACTTTCTGAATGCACTGTAGATCTAAAGCTAAATGGATCCTCAATACTTCAATATGCACCACTAAATGGATCCTCAATACTTCAATATGCACCACTAAATGGATCCTCAATACTTCAATATGCACCACTAAATGGATCCTCAATACTTCAATATGCACCACTAAATGGATCCTCAATACTTCAATATGCAACACTAAATGGATCCTCAATACTTCAATATGCACCACTAAATGGATCCTCAATAGTTCAATATGCACCACTAAATGGATCCTCAATACTTCAATATGCACCACTAAATGGATCCTCAATACTTCAATATGCAACACTAAATGGATCCTCAATACGTCAATATGCAACACTAAATGGATCCTCAATACTTCAATATGCAACACTAAATGGATCCTCAATACTTCAATATGCAACACTAAATGGATCCTCAATAGTTCAATATGCACCACTAAATGGATCCTCAATACTTCAATATGCACCACTAAATGGATCCTCAATACTTCAATATGCAACACTAAATGGATCCTCAATACGTCAATATGCAACACTAAATGGTTTCTCAATACGTCAATATGCAACACTAAATGGATCCTCAATACGTCAATATGCAACACTATATGGATCCTCAATACTTCAATATGCACCACTAAATGGATCCTCAATACTTCAATATGCAACACTAAATGGATCCTCAATAGTTCAATATGCAACACTAAATGGATCCTCAATACTTCAATATGCAACACTAAATGGATCCTCAATACTTCAATATGCAACACTATATGGATCCTCAATACTTCAATATGCACCACTATATGGATCCTCAATACTTCAATATGCAACACTAAATGGATCCTCAATACTTCAATATGCAACACTAAATGGATCCTCAATACTTCAATATGCAACACTAAATGGATCCTCAATACTTCAATATGCAACACTAAATGGATCCTCAATACTTCAATATGCACCACTATATGGATCCTCAATACGTCAATATGCAACACTATATGGATCCTCAATACTTCAATATGCAACACTAAATGGATCCTCAATACTTCAGTATGCACCACTAAATGGATCCTCAATACTTCAATATGCAACACTAAATGGATCCTCAATACTTCAATATGCAACACTAAATGGATCCTCAATACGTCAATATGCAACACTAAATGGATCCTCAATACTTCAATATGCACCACTAAATGGATCCTCAATACGTCAATATGCAACACTAAATGGATCCTCAATACGTCAATATGCAACACTAAATGGATCCTCAATACTTCAATATGCACCACTAAATGGATCCTCAATACTTCAATATGCACCACTATATGGATCCTCAATACTTCAATATGCAACACTAAATGGATCCTCAATACTTCTGTATGCAACACTATATGGATCCTCAATACTTCAATATGCACCACTAAATGGATCCTCAATACTTCAGTATGCAACACTATATGGATCCTCAATACTTCAATATGCAACACTAAATGGATCCTCAATACTTCAGTATGCACCACTAAATGGATCCTCAATACTTCAATATGCACCACTAAATGGATCCTCAATACTTCAATATGCAACACTAAATGGATCCTCAATACTTCAATATGCACCACTATATGGATCCTCAATACTTCAATATGCAACACTATATGGATCCTCAATACTTCAATATGCAACACTAAATGGATCCTCAATACTTCAGTATGCACCACTATATGGATCCTCAATACGTCAATATGCAACACTAAATGGATCCTCAATACTTCAATATGCACCACTAAATGGATCCTCAATACTTCAATATGCACCACTAAATGGATCCTCAATACGTCAATATGCACCACTAAATGGATCCTCAATACTTCAATATGCACCACTATATGGATCCTCAATACTTCAATATGCAACACTAAATGGATCCTCAATACTTCAGTATGCACCACTATATGGATCCTCAATACGTCAATATGCAACACTAAATGGATCCTCAATACGTCAATATGCAACACTAAATGGATCCTCAATACTTCAATATGCACCACTAAATGGATCCTCAATACTTCAATATGCACCACTAAATGGATCCTCAATACTTCAATATGCACCACTAAATGGATCCTCAATACTTCAATATGCACCACTAAATGGATCCTCAGAAAACATGCTGTAGTTTGTTCTAGTAATCAATTAATATGTGATGAGAATGCTTTTCCTATGCAATTTTATATGCATCCTCAGAAATGGGCATAAATGTAATGATAGGGCCTTGATAGGACCATCTGGCCTGATGACTCCTTGCTGTCCCCAGTCCACCTGGTCGTGCTGCTGCTCCAGTTTCAACTGTTCTGCCTGCGGCTATGGAACCCTGACCTGTTCACCAGACGTGCTACCTTGTCCCAGACCTGCTGTTTTCAACTCTCTAGAGACAGCAGGAGCGGTAGAGATACTCTGAATGATCGGCTATGAAAAGCCAACTGACATTTACTCCTGATGTGCTGACCTGTTGCACCCTCTACAACCACTGTGATTATTATTATTTGACCCTGCTGGTCATCTATGAACATTTGAACATCTTGGCCCTGTTCTGTTATAATCTCCACCCGGCACAGCCAGAAGAGGACTGGCCACCCCTCATAGCCTGGTTCCTCTCTAGGTTTCTTCCTAGGTTCCGGCTTTTCTAGGCAGTTTTTCCTAGCCACCGTGCTTCTACACCTGCAATGCTTGCTGTTTGGGGTTTTAGGCTGGGTTTCTGTACAGCACTTTGAGATATCAGCTGATGTAAGAAGGGCTTTATAAATACATTTGATTTGAAATTTGATTTGATATATAGGTCATCATAGTAACGCTATGTAAACCTTCATAGAAATTCTTTGATATGAAATTCTTTCATATAAAATTCCAATTAGATACTCAGAAATGATTGAATATGCAGTTCTGCGTAGTTCCTCATAGAAATGTAACGCTCTAAGGATCGTCATAGAATTGGTTTGATATGTAACGTGATCTGTGCACAGGTTGCGTGCCATGCATTCTTGTGTAGTGGCAGCAGTTCATTTCGGTTGCAGACACATGCCTCGTCATGTGGTCTGTCTCCTTATGAAGGAAACGTATGTGATGAATTTGGCTGGAACGTGCTGTATATTGATAAGTGTTTGTTCAATGTTTGGTGTCTCTGTGAATTTGCCTTTTGTCATGTATTTTTGTTGCAGTTAACCGCTGTTTGTGTGCACATGTTTGGCTGAGTGTGTGTATGGGTATGTGTGTTTGCGTTTGCAGTATTGTATTTCCCCCAATATGTGCGTCCATTCGTGGCCAACTACAGCAGCGTGCTTCATTCAGAATGGGCTAAGCGCTGCCAAAGAGGGCAAATTAAGACAAATGAAGAGAAGCGCATATTTATCCACATTCCCCCAGAATCCCTGTCTCTTTTCCACTTTATCCTGGCAGGAAATATTACAAAGCCTCAACATTGAGGCGCGAGAGTATAATGAAAAGCACACAAGCGTGGAAAGCTTCGCCTACTTTTGTGTTGATGGCAATTAATTTTCTAGCGGCCGCGATCGCTAACGCTAGCCGCCGGTGCATGGGACACATCCTAGAAATGTGAATATATGTCCCCCATCCAACATCCATCCACTCTCCCACTAGCTGGCGTGTTCAACTGCGGCCCCATATTGCTGCTTGCTTTCCCCCCGGCTGAGAGGGAGTGAAGTTCAGAGTGATGGATAGGCAGCATGGGCTTGCTTTGATTCTTTGAAAATAACACAATCATATGCTACGTTCACCTCTCATGGTTATTAAGATACAGAGAGTGATGGAGGAGAGAAAGGGAGGGGGAAAAAGAGAGGGGGCGGCTTGACAGCCTCTAAATTGAGCTTGGCAGATCTGAAGTACCAGGCTCCTTCTGATGGGCTTTATTTGGTGCTTACTCCCTCTTCGGGGTGTGTGTGTGTGTGTGTGTGTCTGTCAGAGTGTGTCTCAGTATGTGTGTTACTCCTCTTTGGTTTTTCGGTGGCACGGGAGTGAACGAAGGAAGGGAAAGGAGGAAAGGGAGGAGGGTTAGGTCGCATTTCACATTGACAGCCCTCTTTCTTTTCATCTCCCTCTCTTTTTCTCTCACCGCCTGGGAGAAGAGCCAGGGAGAGAGGGAAAGGGAGAGAGGGAAAGGGAGAGAGGGAAAGAGAAAATGAAGTGATTTGTGGAAGTATTGATCTCTGAGCCACGGTTATTGATTAGAGCGTGGAGAGAGATGGAGGGGATGGAGAGTGATGGAGAGCTCTGTCTGAAAGAGGAGCGAGGTGGGGGGCGTGCTGACTGTCTACTGGGCCCCAAGGGCTGCTTTATAGGGGGCTCTTTATAGGGCACAAATTTAGGGCACTCACAGGTAGGGGGGAAGGTCAATTCTTATAGGGCAATTTTACTGACCTGCTTTTTTCTATTTCATTACCAAGAATTCATCTCTTCTTTCTGTTTGTGGTAAACTACCAGGGAGGATAGAGGCACTGTAAAATCCCATTATCAAATCTCTCAAGTCATTTCAAATGGCAACATCTCACATCCAGCACCATTTTCACAGTCCTCTTTCTCAAACAAACTAAGTAAAAGCCAAAATGAAACAATACAAACAATACAAGGTTTAGCATCTTCCATCTTCAAACCACCTTAAAATTGGCCTTGTCTCACGATAGCTCTCATTCTGTTTCACTTCAAACAGAATGGTGAGTGTAGCAAGGCTACCTTAAAATTCCTCCTCTATCTAAAAATCATCCTTCTATCCTATTCTATCCCAATGGTGATTAGGAAGAGCATGGAGAAGGTAGGACTTTTCTCCTTTTATCCAGTGAAACCATTTTTGCACCAGATAGAGCTATAGGCACACACACTCACTCACTCACTCCCCCAGGTTCCTCATAGTACAGAGTAAAGCCATCTGCCACTGGCTTGGGCCTTCTCTAGGAAGGACCTCTGAAGTCCCTCACCACCCCCGTTGTAGAGCCAGCATGGAGAAGCAGTTTCCTCCTCCACCCTTGTCTTTGTTGGAAACTGAGGGGAGTTGCAGAGCCATGGTTTAGATGAGGCTGTTTTTGGAGATGGGAGAACGCCTTTGGTCCCCATACATTGACACACTGACTGAGAGGCAGATTCCTCCTCAGACTTTTCTCTTCAACATCCTCTCTCTCTCTCTTTTTTCATGTCACATAGAAAGCTTGATGATGAAACACTGGGGGAAGAGACGGAGAGAGAGATGGAGCGAGGGCACGAGAGCAAAATGGGAAATGTGGACCGAGAAAACGTTAAGGGATAACATTAGATTCCGCGAGGCTATGGATCTCACCGTGAAGCAAAAACCCTGAAGCAACACGGCAACGTGTGTTTGTGAAAAGACACACACCTGGGGGAGTTATTTGGGAGGGCTTGGAAGTTACGTTCAGATGGTGAGAGGGAAAGAGAGAGCACTCCTCTCCGACAACTCGGTGGACGAGTTGAATAATTGAATCTCGCGTAGCAGTGTGAGCATGTGGCATGTGTGTGTAGCTGGCAGGCGCCGGTGATTTAGTCATGTATATTGCATCAAGTTGTCATCTTTCTAGAGCCGCGCTGCTCTCCACTTTCCTTTGTGCCGGAGATGAAGGGTGACAGGATACGGGTCACATCTCCATTATTTAAACTGGGGACCAGGGCCCGTCCATTCTGACTCTCACTCTCTCTCTCTCGCTCTCTGAAGTGTCCACGAAGAAGACGTCCTCCCAAATCCCACTCTTCCTTCCTCTCTTTCGCTCTCACTTACCTCTCTCTCTCACACATTCTCTCTTCCTCTCTCCAATTATATGCCCCTGTCTTTCTCTCCCTTATTGTTCAGTCTATCTCCCTTTTTCACTCTCGGTCTCCCTCTCTCCCACTGTTCTCTCTTTGTCTCACGGACACACAACGATGCAAAGTATCCCGGCAGCCTCATTTTGATGAAGAGTTATCACCGATGGGGTTTGATCCCTCTGATACTACACTGTACTTTGTCACCATGAGCGTGACAGAACAGATGTCACGAGGTTCCATATTTCGGGCCTGATTTACTGTACCATTTGTTTGCACCTGTTATTATCAAAAGGGATTGTAAGATTAAAGTGTAGAGTGAAAGGGTAAATACATTTAGTTAGATTTTTCTCAATTTGTATTCCCACTTGGACATAACGGGTGCAAAATTGTGTGCTGGTGCAATACGCCAGGTAAATTTGACCCCATGGAATATTGGTCATAACAGGTTTTTATGACTGCATATGACATCTTATGTCATGCTTATGACAGCCTTATGGGGGGGTTATGATGATAGAGTAGACTGTTGAAACACTGAGAGAAAACATGCCTGGGGATAATGCATGGTTCTGTTCAGGAGCAAGTTACATTTTACGCTCCTATTTATACTGAACAGAAATATAAACGCAACACGTAGTGTTGGTCCCATGTTTCATGAGATCAAATAAAGATCACAGAAATGTTCCATATGCACAAAAAGCTTATTTCTCTTCAATTTTGTCCACAAATTTGTTCACATCCCTTTTAGTGAGCATTTCTCCTTCGCCAAGATAATCCATCCACCTGACAAGAAGCTGATTAAACAGCATGGTTATTACACCGGTGTGCTCTGGCAATAAAAGTCCATTGTAAAATGTGTTGTGTTTTGTCACACAACACAATGCCACAGTTGTCTCAAGTTTTGAGGGAGTGTGCAATTGGCATGCAGACTGCAGGAATGTCCACCAGAGCTGTTGCCAGAGAATTTAATGTTAATTTCTATACCATAAGCCACTTCCAACGTCGTTTTAGAGAATTTGGGAGTACGTCCAACCGGCCTCACAACCGCAGACCACGTGTAACCACGCCAGCCCAGTACCTCCACATCTGGCTTCTTCATCTCTGGCATCGCCTAAGACCAGCCACCCTGACAGCTGATGAAACTGAGGAGTATTTCTGTCTGCAATAAAGCCAGTAGGTTGCGTCAAATCTTTGAAATTGTAGCATGTTACGTTTATATTTTTTGTTCAGTATAGTTGTATTTTATTTATTCTGATTCTTTGCTTCATCTTTTCTCTCTCTCTCTCCCGGTCTCCCTTTAACCTCTCGCCATCTTCTCTTGCTCGCTGTCTTTATCTCGTTCGACTCTGTCCATCTGGTCTTGTGCACTCTCCGTCCTCTCTCCCTCCATCTCCCCGCCCTCTTTCTGTCTGGGTCTGGGAAACTGTGTGGGAGTGTTTGTTGTGCTGCGGTGTGTGTTTGTGTGATAAATTATAAGTTGATGCAGGTGTGAGCCAGGTCAGCAACCCCGGCACAGCTCAGGAAGCTCAATGAGCGGGAGGGGAATTGATTGACCTTTTATACGTGGAAATGAGAAAACACAAGCACACACACACACACACAATCTCAGTCCAGAAGGGGAATGAAAAAGGTAATAGACCTTGCTCGTTGAAATAATGCCGTAGAAAGGAGGGAAAGACAGTTTTTGAAAGGTATGAATGTCTGTTTCTTTCTTTTCTTCGTCGTGAGCAGATGTTTACGCACTCGCTATGCTTTTGTATGATCAATAATTGAGTGCATCAGTCCCCTGGGAGCTTGGAAGTAAAAGATCAATGGACGTTTGAGGCAGATGTATTCCACAGGCACAAAGACAATGTTCATCTGCATTTCTCCCGGATCTTCTGGTGCGTTGCTGTAAATAGTGTTATCGATGAGGCGACAGACCGACACACAACTTTGCCGTACTATGAATCAGTTGCCTACCTCTGAATGCATCGCTTTCAGCCCTTGACATAACATCTAGGCCCGGAGAAGCGTTTAACCTTAGCGTTTGTCAACTAAATTTGATTTTCAAAATGTCACGTGTGCTCTCTCCGGCCTCTAGGTCACCAGGCTGCTCGTTAGGGCGCACACCTGTCACCAGCGCTATGCGCATAACGACACTCACCTGGACTCCATCACCTCCTTGATTACCTGCCCTTTATATGTCACTCCCTTTGGTTCCTTCCCCGTCGTCATTGTTCCTGTTTCATGTCGGTGCGCTGTTTGTGTTTCTTGTTTTGTTCGTTTATTTATTAAATGTATTCACTCCCTGAACTTGCTTCCCGACTCGCAGCGTACATCCTTACACAAAATTAGATTCTTCTAACCCAAAATTGAATCTAAGAGCGAGTGCTTAGGGGCCGCTCGGGTATTCACTGGCGGAACGGCAATAGAAAAACAGCTTTTCCCAACTTAGTGTTTTCCTAATGACCCCAACCTGCGAGTGAGTCGTTCCCATTTTGAAACCAGATGAAGCAACCGGCGAGCAGAAATGCATTAGCAAAATTGGTCAGTTCTTTGTAAGAGCTACACCTGTTTCTCCTTTGTCATCGGTGTTAGTTTTCAAGGGGTCATTGTGCAGAGACAACCGTGCCACAATGGTCATTTCCTGGACAAAAGCACAGAGAATGTGATTAATCGCATCGATCACACTTTGATGCATTTCGTAGCAACGTGGACGTGGGCAACACTGCACCACAACTGAGGTGCTGTCGAAGGCAACACGCTGTTCTCAGGGGGCCAAAGAAGAGGGTCATCACAATGTGTCTGATAGATGTTTCTACCTGACACCAAAAGATGTGTGGAACATCCAAAGCTCTCTAGCCTCCGACACCAGGCTTGATGAGAATGACAGCATCAGCGTCGACAGACTGGTCAGGTCTGACCTTCCAACAGGAGGTCATTATCTACCAACCCCGGTTCCACTCCGCCAAACAAACACGAATCATTGTACTGCAGAGTGAGCAACTTGCCAAAGATAGAAACGTAATGGTTTTCCTGGATGCAACCTACTAAATAATCACAGCTTATGGTTCCACATTTTATGCATCAATCATTCAGCATCCTGGGCGTGGAATTCCTGTTTCTTACTTCATTGTATGCGAGGAGACTACAGATGTGCTGGAGGTGTGCTTGCAGAAGTTCAAACGGGCTATCCCAGGATTTTAAAAGAATCATGCATGTGACCAATATGAAGGAGATTGTGCATTTTAAACATTCTCAATGTAATTATGAATTGACCCCAAACCTGCTATTATTGATATAGTATGCATTTAGGCTATGCATTTAGGCTATGCACGGATGGATGGTCAAGAGAGACTGAGGCCATTTTGACCGGAATAATGTTGTCCAATCAGTGGTTGCCATGAAGAATTGGACAACAGTAAGATCACACAATATTCATAGCTTGTTTAAAGTTGTAGCATGTAGTTTTGACCTTTGTTGCCCTCTTTAGCAACACTATACATTTTAACATAATACATTTTCTAATAGCGGCAAATCTGGAAACATACAAAAAGTACAAATGGTGTGTAACGGCTTTCGTCCTCTTCGTCTGAGGAAGAGTAGGAAATATCGGACCAATGTGCAGCGTGGTACGTATCCATAATATATTTTAGTAGAATGAATACAAAATACAAAAAAGAACAATAGAATCAAAATGAAAACCGAAACAGTCCCGAATGGTGAAAACACTGAAACGGAAACAAACACCCACAACACACAATGGAAAACAGGCGACCTAAATATGGCTCCCAATCAGAGACAACGATAAACAGCTGCCTCTGATTGGGAACCACACCAGGCCAAACACATAGAAAACAAACAACCTAGAAAAAAGAACATAGACTGCCCACCCCAACTCACGCCCTGACCAACCTAACACAAAGACATAAAAATAAACTAAGGTCAGAACGTGACATGGTGCATAAAGTCCCATGCCTACTGGTCCTTTAACTCTAGAACCACTGGGCCTCGAGGGAGGGGGGCCTCGAGGGACCCCCCTTAAAGCTAATGAGCAGTCGTTCTGACTGAAACATTCTAACAGTGTAATTAATACATTTCATTTATGCTATCTCAAAAATAATCATTTGGTTGTGTTTATGAAAGCCTCGGGTAACATAAGATAAGATTGTTATTTCAAATTACACAATAGCATTTTCATTAGGTTGATACTGCTTGTTATACAGTACCAGTCAAAAGTTTGGACACACCTACTCAGTCAAGGGTTTTTCTTTAGTTTTACTATTTTCTACATTGTAGAATAAGAGTTAAAACATCAAAACTATGAAATAACACATATGGAATCATGTAGTAACCAGAAAAGTGTTAAACAAATCAAAATATGTTATATTTATATTTTATTTGTTATATTATTATATTATATTATATTTGTGGCTCAGTTGGTAGAGCATGGCGCTTGCAACGCCAGGGTTGTGGGTTCATTCCCCACGGTGGGACCAGGATGAATATGTATGAACTTTCCAATTTGTAAGTCGCTCTGGATAAGAGCGTCTGCTAAATGACTTAAATGTAAATGTAAATGTAAGTAACCAAGGTATTTGTTGAAACAGAGGAGGAAGATGGAGTGCTGGCCAGGGGAAGCTCGGGTGGGTTGCAGGAAACCAGGTGCGGAGGCTGAGGCTGGAGCGAGAGGGGTTGGGACAGGGTAAGCATGTCCGGAGGGGTATCCAAGGGAGCAGTAGAGCAGGGAATCTAGGACAGAGTAGCAGGATGAGGAGACGTGGGACTGGAGACAGGGACCAGAGGCAGAGCGGACAGAACTGTAGCGGAGAGGAAAACCGTGTCAGGCAAGGCACAACAGGATAACAGGATCTAAATAGTAACAAACAGCAAGAAACGTAGCAGAGATTATAATCTGGCAGTGTGGAAGTGGAAGGACTTAGTATTTGTTCGAGGTCTTGATTATGGAACAGGTTGCAGCTGGTTGGGGTCTGCTCTGACTCCAGCACACCTGTCTCCGCCCACACAATTACACACACAGAGAGCGAGGGAGAGGGAGAGAGCACTGGGGGAGTGACGGCAGGTCAAGGAGACACATGATGAGCAGTAGAGGGTGTGGCAGGAGCAGATGTAACACTTAGTGGGACTATCATTTGTTTTTCAACAGGACAATGACCCAACACACCTCCAGGCAGTTTAAGGGCTATTTGACCAAGAAGGAGAGTGATGTTGCTGCATCAGATGATCTGGCCTCCACAATCACCCGACCTCAACCCAAATGAGATGGTTTTCGATGAGTTAAACCGCAGAGTGAAGGAAAAGCAGCCAACAAGTGCTCAGCATATGGGAACTCTTTCAAGACTGTTGGGAAAGCATTCCAAGCTGGTTGAGAGAATGCCAAGAGTGTGCAAAGCTGTCATCAAGGCAACGGGTGGCTACTTTGAAGAATCTCAAATCTAAAATATATTTAGATTTGTTTTAGCATTTTTTTGGTTACTACATGATTCCATAAGTGTTTTTTCATAGTTTTATGTCTTCACTATTATTCTACAATGTAAAAGAAAATATATATATATATAGAAAAATCCTGTAATGAGTAGTATGTCCAAACTTTTGACTGGTACTGTTGTGTCGATATGAAAGCAGTCAAAAATAGTCAATTACTGTAATGGCTGTCTTCGGGTGAAAGAGAGGAGGACCAAAATGCAGCGTGATGATAATCCATATTTTAATTAGGATAATTAAACGACGAACAAAAACAACAAACTGACAGAAGGAACCGAAAACGCTACAGTCCTGAACATGGGAACACAGAACAGATGAACACACGAACAGGAACAATCACCCACAAAAAAACAGTGAAAACAGGCTACCTTAATATGGTTCCCAATCAGAGACAATGACAAACACCTGCCTCTGATTGAGAACCATATTAGGCCAAACAACAAACCCAACATAGAAACACAAAACATAGAATGCCCACCCAGCTCACGTCCTGACCAACTAAACAAAGACTAAACAAAGGAAATAAGGTCAGGAACGTGACAATTACTGTTTAATTGTGTAGGTTTTCATTTTTTTATTTATTTTTTATTTAACCTTTATTTAACCAGGTAGGCTAGTTGAGAACAAGTTCTCATTTGCAACTGCGACCTGGCCAAGATAAAGCATAGCAGTGTGAACAGACAACAACACAGAGTTACACATGGAGTAAACAATAAACAAGTCAATAACATGGAATGACATCAGATGGATTTCATTTATCCCTTGTCCTAACAGTTGACACAAATCTTCGTAATTTTCACTTGCTTGACACACTTTGACATACCTTTATTTGGTTGCAGTGCTTAAACAATCTCCGGTTCTCTCCTTATTGTGTCCCCATTGTCTTGTCATTCTTCGGGGGAGGGAGGGAGCTCCCGTCCCACTTTGTTTATGCGGCCGGCCAGGCTTGTTTTCTTTACAAGTCATTTGTTTGCCAATGACAGTCACGTGACAATTGTCCATAGTGACATGTCTCCCCTTGCCAATGTAAAGTTCCAGAAGCCTCATCACCACATACTCCGACACTCGCTCACCTGCTGCCCGATGTGGAGCTTTTCCCAAATATTGAAGGCTGTTTAGTATGTAAAATGTGCGCACACTCTCACTGTGTGGCCTACTCCAAGTGGGCCAGAGTGCAATAGAAGGGCTCACCCTGTTCTTCATTCACAACTGGTGATTACGTTCTCTTCGCTCATCAACTCACCCATTCACTCCCTTTCTCATACTTGACTTCATTTGGTGTACAGTATGTGTGAAATTAGTTTCGGTATAGTGTAGGTTTAGGTTAAGTTTCGAAGTGATTACTAGCTGGGCACTACGTTCAACTGTTGGGAGAAGGAAGGGCAAAGAGGGAAAACCATTGAAAAATGACATGCCCTCCTAAAACTGGGTATAACTACAGTACAATTTTAACACCGACAGTATATAGACTTATTTAGGAAAAAAAAAAAATAAGGAGCAGGGCATGACTTTAATAATGGCAGAGTAATAAAGAAATACAAATAATGAGCAGTCAAAATGACCTAAATGTGTATTAGTGAAAGATGATCACTGGATAAGCAATCAATAATTTATCACACTGTTGACTGTTGTGGTGTCTTAGGGCTAGTAGGAGTCACTCTGTTCTGGTGTAAGGCAACAGCGCCGATCCAAACGATCCTTCGAATTAGATGTTACATTAAGATCTTGGGTGAATCAAGTGTCTTTCCTGGATTCCTTCCATCCTCTTATCTTCTTCTTAAAAGGCATTGGAGGATAAGATCTGAGGTCCCGCCCTCTGGACCATGACCTCCAATGTGAGAACAGAAGAGAGGCAAGGAGAGAAGAGGGTGCAAGAAATGAAGGGAAATCTTTTGAGATTCCCCTCTAGATTCGCTTTTGGCCCTTGTCCATTCAAAATTCAGCACATCCCCCTCCCTTCTCCCTCCGTTTGAACGAGCCCTCTGATGTTTCAATTGCGTTTCAGCAAGAGAGCCCTTCCTTGTTACCTAATAATCCTGTTTCCTAATCTGGTATACATGATTGCCTTTGGTAAATTTCTCCCTTTACATCCATACAGACAGACTACATGGACAAAACACAGCAAGGGGACATACATATGCCAGTTTCCGTGGTCAGAGAAGGAGGGCAGACACAATGTTTGTCAGGGTAAAACTAAGGAGAAAAGCACAAAGAAAATAGTATACCCTGCGTGTGTTTATGAACACACACTCCTTTTTGCACAGTCAAATGTGAGTGCAGGAATGTGGTAATGTGCTGCACTTTGAATGGATAATGCCAGAGTGACTCGGCCTCTTTCATTTGTTCCCACCTTGTATGTAGTCAGACATATTATGGAGCTTTTCGGTTAACACACTGTCTGTACAAAATGTTTGTGGGCATAGTCGTTTGTGTCATGTGTTATATGTAATTTGCTGCTTGATGAAATTGAAAGCTGCCAGCATCGTATGGTGTGAGACAGGAGTGCCCGACCCATCTACCGCAGAGCGACTGTACCTGTTGCATCCAGCGCACGTGACAAATAAACGTCAATTTGATTTGATACAGTGTGTGCAGGCTTTAACATCTGCTCTGCTAAAGTATGCACAGTACACACAGGATCGTTTTCGAACTGTAAATCAAATGTCTGTGTTTATCGACGTACATGATTAATTAAACGATCTATTCCCTAAACCTGACTCATTAAAGACATCCGACAAGATTCCAGGATTTTGTCCTGGAATATGCTCTCGCTTTCTGTCATGTACTGGTCCAACACATTTCTGAAACGGCTGAGCAGATGTCCTCCCAGACCAATGATTGTGTTGTTGTATATCACTTTTGAGTAAACAGTTAGTACTGTAGTGTATCACTATGTAATTATAGTGTTGTTCATTGCATTATCATACATGTACTTGAACTGTTGTACCCCAGCAAGCTTTCTATCTGGCTTGACCCAAGGGACATGTATTTATTTAACTAGGCAGCTACTTTAAAATCTATAAATGTACTCGCCAACATCCCGATGTCCCTGCAGCTCCAGCTGAAACAAAACAACATTTAAAGTGGTAAAGTGAACATAAATAATCATTATTGCAACCACCACAAAATACATGAACGGTGAGCTTCCCTGAATCCATCAAACTTCTATTTCACATTTCAGAGACAATCCTGAACAATACCCTCTGTGATCTTATTTGTTCTGTCTTTTCTGGTGAATAAAACTGAAATTGCAACCAACTTTCTATGGCTTGTTTTAAAAATAGCGATATTTTAAAGATGACTACATTTTCAAATAACCGAAAGTGAGAGGTTGTAATCTGAATAAAGGAAAAAAGGCCATTCTTGAACATAGGGTGAGTCTTTCTCACTAGAGAACCAGTTCAGATTTAAGTATAACTTTTGCATGACTGGTGCCTTCAGTGAGAGATCTAATGCATTAATATTTCATAATATCTGCCCTCCGAATTCAAATGTATTATATAAAAAGGCCCTTAATTTCCAAATAGAATGTAATATTTTTTGCTCATATACAGTTGAAGTCGGAAGTTTACATACACTTAGGTTGGAGTCATTAAAACTAGTTGTTCAACCACTCCACACATTTCTTGTTAACAAACTATAGTTTTGGCAAGTTGGTTAGGACATCTACTTTGTACATGACACGAGTCATTTTTCCAACAATTGTTTACAGACAGATTATTTCACTTATAATTCACTGTATCACAATTCCAGTGGGTCAGAAGTTTACATACACTAAGTTGACTGTGCCTTTAAACAGCTTGGAAAATTCCAAAAAATGATGTCATGGCTTTAGAAGCTTCTGATAGGCTAATTGACATCATTTGAGTCAATTGGAGGTGTACCTGTGGATGTATTTCAAGGCCCACCTTCAAACTCTGTGCCTCTTTGCTTGATATCATGGGAAAATCTAAAGAAATCAGCCAAGACCTCAGAAAAGAAATTGTAGACCTCCAAGTCTGGTTCATCCTTGTGAACAATTTCCAAACGCCTGAAGTTACCACGTTCATCTGTACAAACAATAGTATGCAAGTATAAACACCATGTGACCACACTGCCATCATACCACTCAGGAAGGAGACCCATTCTGTCTCCTAGAGATGAACGTACTTTAGTGCAAAAAGTGCAAATCAATCCCAGAACAACAGCAAAGGACCTTGTGAAGATGCTGGAGGAAACAGGTACGAAAGTATCTATATCCACAGTAAAACAAGTCCTATATCGACATAACCTGAAAGGCCCCTCAGCAAGGAAGAAGCCACTGCTCCAAAACCGCCATAAAACAGCCAGACTACGGTTTGCAACTGCACATGGAGACAAAGATCATACTTTTTGTAGAAATGTCCTCTGGTCTGATGAAACAAAAATAGAACTGTTTGGCCATAATGACCATCGTCATGTTTGGAGGAAAAAGGGGGAGGCTTGCAAGCCGAAGAACATCATCCCAACTGTGAAGCACGGGGGTGGCAGCATCATGTTGTGGGGGTTCTTTGCTGCAGGAGGGACTGGTGCACTTCACAAACTAGATGGCATCATGAGGTAGGAATTGTGATACAGTGAAATAATCTGTCTGGAAACAATTGTTTAAAAAAATTACGTGTGTCTGGCACAAAGTAGATGTCCTAACCAACTTGCCAAAACTATAGTTTTTTAATAAGAAATTTGTGGAGTGGTTGAAAAGGAGTTTTAATGACTCCAACCTAAGTGTATGTAAACTTCCGACTTCAACTGTACCTCACTGTCACGCCCTGGCCATAGAGAGGCTTTTATTCTCTATTTTGGTTAGGACAGGGTGTTACTAGGGTGGGCATTCTAGTTTCTTTATTTCTATGTTTTCTGTTTCTATGTTTTGGCCGGGTATGGCTCTCAATCAGGGACAGCTGTCTATCGTTGTCTCTGATTGGGAATCATACTTAGGCAGCCCTTTTCCCCACCTGTGATTGTGGGTAGTTTGTGGGTAGTTTGTGGGTAGTTTGTTAGTGGCCTGTATAGCCCTAGTAAGCTTCACGTTCGTTTTTGTTGTTTCTTGTTTTGTTGGCGACATTTATAATAAAGAGAAATGTACGCTCACAACGCTGCACCTTGGTCTGATCATTTCGAAGAGCGTGACAGAACTACCCACCACCAAAGGACCAAGCAGCGTGGCCAGGAGGAGCAGGGATCCTGGGCCCGGGAGAAGAGAGAGTGGGGGATATCTTGGACATGGGAGCAGGTTATGGCAGGGTACAAGACCTTGCTATGGAAACAGGCGGAAGTAGCGAGAGAGGAACGACAACGATACCAGGAGTCACGGCAACGAAGCATGCACGAGAGGCACATGAGGGGGAAGGCACATGAGGAGATTGGCTGAGTCAGGTTGGAGACCTGAGCCAACTCCTCGTGCTTACCGTAGGGAGCGTGGTACTGGTCAGGCACCGTGTTATGCGGTGTCTCCAGTGCACGTTCACAGCCCGGTGCGCTACATTCCAGCTCCCCGCATCGGCCGGGCTAGAGTGGGCATCCAGCCAGGACGGATGGTGCCGGCTCAGCGCATCTGGCCGCTAGTGCGTATCTACAGCCCAGGATATCCAGCGCCGGCTCTGCGCACTGTGTCTCCGGTGCGCCTGCACAGCCCAGTGCGTCCTGTGTAGCGCCCCGCTTTTGCCGGGCGAAAGTAACCATCCAGCCAGGACGGGTTGTACCAGCTCTACTCTTGAGACCTCCAGTGCGCCTCCACGGCCCAGTGTATCCGGTGCCTGCCCCACGCACCAGGCCTCCAGTGTGTCTCTCCAGCCCGGTGAGTCCTGTGCCTGCTCCACGGACCAGGCCTCCTGTGTGTCTCCCCAGCCCGGTGAGTCCTGTGCCTGCTCCACAGACCAGATCTCCTGTGTGTCTCCACAGCCTGGTGAGTCCTGTTCATGCTCCACGGACCAGGCCTCCTGTGTGTCTCCCCAGCCTGGTGAGTCCTGTGCCTGCTGCACGAAAGAAGCCTCCAGTGATGATCCATGGCACGAAGCCTCCAGTGATGATCCATGGCACGAAGCCTCCAGTGATGATCCATGGCACGAAGCCTCCAGTGATGATCCATGGCACGAAGCCTCCAGTGAAGATCCATGGCACAGAGCCTCCAGCGACGGTCTCCAGTCCGGAGCCTCCAACGACGGCATCCAGTCCGGAGCCTCCAACGACGGCCTCCAGTCCGGAGCCTCCAACGACGGCCTCCAGTCCGGAGCCTCCAGCGACGGCTTCCAGTCTGGAGCCTCCAGTGACGGTCCCCAGTCCGGCGCCTCCAGCGACGGTCCCCTGTCCGGAGCCGCCAGGGAGGGTCCCCAGTCCGGGGCCTGCAGCGAGGGTCCCCAGTCCGGGGCCACCAGCGAGGGTCCCCAGTCCGGTGCCGCCAGTGAGGGTCCCCAGTCCGGGGCCGCCAGCGAGGGTCCCCAGTCCGGGGCCTGCAGCGAGGGGGACTGGGGCAGCCTGTTTTTCCACCTGTGATTGTGGGTAGTTGTCTTTGTTAGTGGCCTGTATAGCCTTAGTAAGCTTCACATTCAATTTTGTTGTTTCTTGTTTTGTTGGCGACATTTATAATAAAGAGAAATGTACACTCACAACGCTGCACCTTGGTCTGATCATTTCGACGAGCGTGACACACAAATCGTGTGATGTTTACTAAATGGACCTTTTAGATTTAAAGTCTTGATACTCACCCATACAATTCCCCCCCACCCCAATATTATGTGTATTGATTTTCAGATGGGCAAACCTACAAAAAAAAGATTGCAGTTTTGAAACTGCAGTAAAAGTGCAGTCAATTGTGGTATTTTGGACGCAGTAATTGCAGAATAACTGCAGTTGAACTGCTGTTTTTATTTTGGACGCAGTATTTGCAGTATACTGCAGTTATACTGAACTGTGACTGAAATCTTTTTTCGTAAGAGACAGTTGACTAGATATCACACAGTCCCACTGTTGCAGTCCCACAGTTTCATCCCACAGAGAGAAAAAATAACAGTATGAAGATGAAGTAATCATCCAACAGATAGTGGAAGTATACAATACTAACTCTGAGGTAAACACATTGTTTTTTATTAACAATATGACTTAATTGCGAACTGTCTAGCATCCTCTAACATCTAAGCAGTTCCTAGAGTTGTCTTTCTTGTAATTTCTGTCAAAAGTGTTATACCTAACTATCCCATATCAGTCCACACACCCCTCTCTCACCAGTGAGAGCATGACATCATGTATTATGGATGATCTCTCCCCAAAACAGAGTGAGCATTACAAGGACAAGGAATTTTCTTCCATTAAAGCCACAAACTGGACATGCTCTCTCTCTCAAATGGGATGTTCTCCAGTGGGTAGAAAGAAATCCACCAGCATGTAATTTAAAGGTCCAACTCTAAACTTAATCTAACCCTAGCACTAATTCCAACCCTAGCACTAATTCCAACCCTAGCACTAATTCCAACCCTAGCACTAATTCCAACCCTAGCACTAATTCCAACCCGAGCACTAATTCCAACCCGAGCACTAATTCCAAATCAAGCACTAATTCTAACCCGAGCACTAATTCTAACTTTAACCATAAAACCCCTAGAAATAGCATTTGACCTTGTGGGGACCAAGAAAAACGTCCCAGTTGGTCAATTTTTGTTTGTTTACTATTCTTGTGGGGACTTCACAAGTATAGTAAAACACATCCACACACACACACAACACACACACACACATGCCTGTGGGGTGATCTGACAGCTAAAAGTAACCATATAGCCATTGTTCACAGGCACTAGAGGAGAGAGGAGCATTGAATGAGTCTTGACATGGTTTTCACATTACTGACCATGTGCTGTCAAACTCCATAGTTGCACCTCTCATACTCGCATGCCCCCCCCCCCCCCCCCCCCACGCACACACGCTCTCTCTTTCGCTCTCTCTTTCTTTTCTTCCCCCTTCAACCAAAGAAAGACTAGCTCAGGTATCTGTCAGGCTCCAGTTCCTCAGGAGGTCTCACATTGAGAACGGATGCCCTCGCCTGTCCTCTCTCACTGTAACACAGACACACACATTCACCTGTCAATGGAGAGGGGGTAGAGAAAGAGATCTGGAAGCCTAAGACAGATGCTGGAACAGATGCTGCCCTCTCCTTACACACACACACACACACACACACACACACACACACACACACACACACACACACACACACACACACACACACACACACACACACACACACACACACAACAGAGCTCTGTGTTAATATAGGTGTGTGTGTGTGTGTGTGCATACATGAGTGTGTAGTGTACATGTGTGCGCCTGTGTGTGTGTGTGTGTGTGTGTGTGTGTGTGTGTGTGTGTGTGTGTGTGTGTGTGTGTGTGTGTGTGTGTGTGTGTGTGTGTGTGTGTGTGTGTGTTCAACAGCAAGTGAGAGCGAGACAGACAGCTGCAAGGCTAGTCCAAGTGAACATGCCCCCTCGCTTTTAGCACTGGCCTGGTAACCAGTGATAAGACGTAGCTGGGGGGGATCTGTGGAGGGGGGGGGGGCTGAATAGGAGAGCGGGGGGCATCCGAAGGGGCCGCAATGGCCATCAAAAGCTCCGAAACCAAGGAGACTCTTAAGACCAGGGCCCTCCTAAGCTCAGCCAGGAAGGAATATGCTTTGTCCTCAGTCAGTCTCACTGATTTCTATTCAAATCCACTACCTGTGAGAGTTACCTTCTATTTTCGTCAGCTTTAGTGTAGTGGTATGGATGTGTGGCCACTGGCCAGATAAATGATGCTCAAGGTACCAAGCTGACATCTATATTACAGGGGTCAATAAAGATGTAGGTTTTTGGTGGATATTGTATGTAGCTCCTGTATTTGGAGTTGTAACGAAGCTGTTTAACCCATGGATATATCGAGTAAACTAGTCGTTAACTCTGTTTTTTGTCAAGCGTCAACTGTTATGTAGCTAAGGCCCTTTAACTTTCAGTAAATTCTTTGAAGTGTTTTTGAACGGTCTGAAAGTTGTACCATTGGGACATTTCCTCCCTCGCAAATAACATGCTGCATTGCTCTTTTTCTCTATCTCTGTCAAATCAAACATTCAAATCAATTCTAACCTGATTCGTTTTTATTTCTCCTCAGATTGCAGAGGAATGCTATGCGGCTTCGGGTCAGTATGTGAACGTGATGCGGCTGACCCCTCCAAGACAGAGTGTGTCTGTAAGAAGATGGTGTGTCCGTCGGTTGTGGCGCCTGTGTGTGGCTCGGACTCCTCCACCTACTCCAATGAGTGTGAGCTGGAGAAGGCCCAGTGCAACACGCAGCGGCGCATCAAGGTGCTGCGCAAAGGACCCTGCGGTGAGTCTTGCTAGCTAGCACGTCATGCTAGATACAGTGCCTTCAGAAAATATTCACACCCCTTGACTTTTTCCCCCATAAAATGGTGTTAGAGCTTGAATTTAAAAGTGATACAGTTAGATTTTGTGTCTTTTGGCCTACACACAATATCACATAATGTGGAATCATGTTAAAATGATTTTTTACTAAAATGAAAAGCTGAAATGGCTTGAGTCAATAAGTACCAGGGAGGTTTTCCATTGCCTCACAAAGAAGGGCACCTATTGGTCGATGGGTAAAAATGAACAGACGTTGAATGTCTCTATGAGCATGGTGAAGTTACTAATTACACTACGGATGTTGTATCAACACACCCAGTCACTACAAAGATACAGGCGTCCTTCCTAACTCAGTTGCCGGAGATGAAGGAAACCGCTCAGGGATTTCACCATGAGGCCAATGCTGACTAAAACAGTGATAAGAGACAACTGAGGATGGATCAACAACATTGTAGTTACTCCTTAATGCTAACCTAAATGACAGTGAAGAGAAGGACTCATGTACAGAAAAAAATATTCCAAAACATGCATCTTGTTTGCAATAAGGCACTAAAGTAAAACTGCAAAAAAATTGGCAAAGAAATGTACTTTAAGTCCTGAATACAAAGCATTGTGTTTGGGGAAAATTCAACACAGCTGTAACGCACTTAAGGCGTAGTGGGTGCGGAGTCAGGCGCAGGAAGCAGAAGGTACAGAACAATGTTTTATTCTGGCACAGAGGAAAAATGTTCACGCCAATACCGGGCGTGAGCATACAAGACCGGCCCAAAACCAGGACCCAAACAGTCCGGAGGAAAAACAAAGGGAAACGCACTACCACAAACATACACAGAGGAAAAATAAGCCCGCACAAAGACCAGGCGGGCCTTCCCGGCTTAAATAGCCCAACTAAAAACCTAAACAAGAAACGGGTGTAACCAATAAGACAAAACCAACAGAAAAGGGGAAAGGGATCGGCGGCAGCTACTAGACCGGTGACGACGACCGCTGAGCGCTGCCCGAACATGGGAGCAGTGACAACAGCAAGTCACTGAGTACCACTCTCAATATTTTCAAGCATGGTGGTACAGTAGCTGCATTTGCAAGGACTAGAGAGTTTTTCAGGATAAAAATAAACAGAATAGAGCTAAGCACAGGCAAAATCCTAGTGGAAACCTGGTTCAGTCTGCTTTCCAGTAGACACCGGGCGTCAAATGTACCTTTCAGCAGGACAATAATCTAAAATACAAGGCCAAATATACACTGGAGTTGCTTACCAAGACGACATTGAATGTTCCTGAGTGGCCTAGTTAGTTTGAAAAGCAAAGAAAAGCAATGATCAACAACCAACTTGACAGAGCTTGAAGAATTTTAGAAAGAATAATGGGCAAATATTATACAATCCAGGTGGGCAAAGCTCTTTGAGACTTAACCAGAAAGACTCACAGCTTTAATCGCTGCCAAAGGGATTCTAGCAGGTATTAACTCAAGGGTGTGTATACTTATGTAAATATTTAATTTTCAATACATTTGCAAACGTTACTAAAAACATATTTTCATGTTGACATGACGGCGTATTGTGTGTAGATGGGTAATCCATTTTGAATTCAGTGTGTCACACAACAACATGTGTAATAAGTCAAGGGGTATGAATACTTTCTGAAGGCACTGTGCTATTCAGTCTGTTTCAGTCCATTGGCATCCCGTTAGCTACTACTGGTCAGTGTTGTGTACTGACATGAAGTGTTGTATTTACAGTGCGGTGAGATCAGCTAACTAGCGTTACGCTAGCTACTATTCAGTCTGTTTCAGTCAGTTTTGTCTACTACTACTGTACCGGTCCCTTATGTATAGAGAGTCCTAGCTAGCGTTATGGTACTATTCAGTCTGTTTCCGTCAGTGTTGTGCTGTGTAGAGCTGTACCCTGATGTATTGTATAGTTTCTTAGCTGGCATCACGCTAGCTACTATTGAGTCCATTGCAGTCTTTTGTGCTCTTTCATACCTTCAGAATGAGTCCTGCTAGCATTACGCTACAGTACAGTGGCATGTTCTGTACCTCTGCGAGTAAAGAAGCTGTTATGTCATCACATAGATACAGTATTATGACAGGATTTAAAGAAACGTGCCATAAGCCTATTAGAAATGCCAGTATGTGTTTGAAATGGCGTGTCTTCTATCACGAGTTATACCAGCCACCAGATGACAAAACACCTCGACGCACGCTGTGTCTGTCTACCACGGTCCAGAGCCAACATATAATAACAGCAGTCTCCAATGAAGCCTATTTGTCTCATCGTAACCACCACTAGTTAGCATAGCAGCACCAGCCACTCCACCAGATGTTTGCAGGGCTGAAAGCACAAAGCAATATGCTACAATGGGCTTTGTGTCGTGTTTTTTTTCTTCTATGCTTTCGCTACAGTGCTAATCCATCAGCTGATTGCTGTGCTGGCTAATAGCAGGGCCTGTGTGACTAAAGGGCTTGCCAGATAGAGGGAAGGAAACAGGAACAGAAAGACAGAGCGAGAAAGAGAGGAAGGGAGACAGAGAGAGGGAGGGAGCGAGGGGGAGGGAAGGGAGAGAAAGAGGGAGGGAGGGAATGGGGAGAGAGGGATGGAAGGGGAGAGAGAGAGAGGGAGGGAGGGAGGGATGTCGGGAAGAGAGGGGGAGGGAAGGGAGAGAGACAGGGAGAGAAACAGAGAACTGATAAAGAAAGACAGATGGATAAAGATAAAGAGAGAGAGAGAGAGGGAGGTAATTACATCAGCTAGAGGAACAGGCCATATACAGCCATCAAAAGGCCCATAATTATCCAGACTTACCCGCTGGGAGCACAGTGTAGTTCTGGGTAAAGGGCGATGGTGGCCTGTGGGGCGCAACTTCCTCCTGATGAACAAGGTCTGCATCGGGAGATTTAGTGACTATGCTGCTATTCACAAAAATAAGAAAAGCTGCTTCTGTATTGATTATGACAAGTGAGGACTACGGTGTACAGGGCCCATATCCACAAAGTGTCTCAGAGTAGGAGTGCTGATCTTCAACAGTGAAGAGGCGACTCCGGGATGCAGAGTTGCAAAGAAACAGCCATATCTCAGACTGGCCAATAAAAAGAAAAGATTAAGATGGGCAAAAGAACACAGGCACTGGACAGAGGAATTCTGCCTAGAAGGCCAGCATCCCGGAGTCGCCTCTTCACTGTTGACGTTGAGACTGGTGTTTTGCTGGTACTATTTAATGAAGCTGCCAGTTGAGGACTTGTGAGGCATCGATTTCTCAAACTAGACACTCTAATGTACTTGTCCTCTTGCTCAGTTGTGCACCGGGGCCTCCCACTCCTATTTCTATTCTGGTTAGGGCCGGTTTGCGCTGTTTTGTGAAGGGATTAGTACACAGCATTGTCTGAGATCTTCAGTTTCTTGGCAATTTCTCGCATGGAATAGCCTTCATTTCTTAGAACAAGAATAGACCGATGAGTTTCCGAAGAAAGTTCTTTGTTTCTGGCCATTTTGAGCCTGTAATCGAACCCACAAATGCTGATGCTCCAGATACTCAACTAGTCTAAAGATGACCAGTTTTATTGCTTCTTTAACGAGCACAACAGTTTTCAGCTGTGCTAACATAATTACAAAAGGGTTTTCTAATGATCAATTAGCCTTTTAAAATGATAAACTTGGATTAGCTAACTCAACGTGCCATTGGAACACAGGAGTGATGGTTGCTGATAATGGGCCTCTGTACGCCTATGTAGATATTCCATTCAAATTCTGCCGTTTCAAGCTACAATAGTCATTTAAAACATTAACAATGTCTACACTGTATTTTTGATCAATTTGAAGTTATTTTTATGGGCCAAAAAATGTGTTGCTCTTTCAAAAACAAGGACATCTCTAACATTTCTAACCCCAAACTTTTGAACGGTAGCGTACGTTAACGACTCAATCAGTCATTAATAAGTCATTGTGTACACAAGGCATGAGGAGCTACTTAAGATACTTTGCGGTGATTTGATTTTGAATGCAGAGCGTATCTGTACACAGTAATTGGTAATATGAGGCTTTCAAGGATTAATAAAGTGTATTCATTTGTGGGGGGAAATCATACAATACAGAGCTATGTAGCTACTCAGTCTGATTTATCCAATGCTCTTATCTAGAGTCCCTTCACAATGCATTGAAAGTCTACAATGAGAGATGCTGGACAGCAGTATTGTTCCCGAATGACAAACACTGTAATTCTGTATAAAAAAAAGACTTCCATTTGACAGTTTCACACTGAGAAAAAATAGCAAGCTAGAAGATGAGAAGCAGAGAGAAGGGCGCAGCGGGTCAGGGGAAACTGGATGACAGGTTCTTATTCTCTTTCTCCATCCAATATATTTTGTCAGCACAGAAGGTCCAGGCAGCTCACACTGGCTGGTATTATGTTGTTGTCTGGGATGGTGGAGAGATCTGCTGGAGGGAGGGAGTGAAGAGAGAATGTTTTAGAAGTATATTAACCGGGTACTTTAGGTCCTGGATGCTGATTGGCTGAATAGCCGTGGAATATCAGACATAATAAACTGGGTGGTTCGAGCCCTGATTGCTGATTGGCTGAAAGCCGTGGTATATCAGACCATATACCATGGGTATGACAAAAAAAATATTTTTACTACTTTAATTATGTTGGTAAGCAGTTTATAATAGTAATAAGGCACCTCGGGGGTTTGTGGTATATGGCCAATATACCACAGCTAAGGGCTGTATCCAGGCACTCCGCTTTGCATCCTGCTTAAGAACAGCCTTTGGCCGTGGCATATTGGCCATATACCACACTTCCAATTCAATTTGTCACATGCTTCGTAAACAACAGCTATAGACTAACAGTGAAATTCTTTCTTACGCCACCCCCCCCCCCAAAAAAAAACAACAACAGAAATAGCCTGAAAAAATAGAAAATAATAACACAATATACATGGGGTACCAGTACCGAGTAGAGTAGATGTGCAGGGGTACGAGGTAGTTGAGGTAGATATAGGTAGGGATAAAGTGACTAGGTAGATAGATAATTAACAGTAACAGTTGCGTATGTGATGAGTCAAGAGACCAATGCAAAAAGGGCCAATGCCGGTATTCCGGGTAGCTATTGGTTAACTATTTAACTATTTACCAGTCCTTAAGGCTTTATTGTATTTCTTCATATTTTTCACACTTTAAACAAACCACAACTTATAAAGGCTTCATAGGGCATTCCTAAAGTCGTCATAAGCACCATAAAGCGGGACCATATATTTTTTTCTCATTACATGTTGATGGCCCTCCCATTTGAATGGGCAAGGCATGGATAATGTAGTACCATATTAAAGCAGTATTCAAGTTGCATTGTACTGCGCTGTAAGATAACGGCCTGGATCGTGCCTCTGGCCACTCCAGATACCAAGTCAATGTATGGCCACTACATCTGAACAGTTTAGTGGGCGTTTGTACTCGAATAATATTGTGCACATAACTCAGCCATCACTGGCCTTCATGGACATCCCAGCCTAAGCAGCTCTTTTCATTAATTCCCTCTTTATAAAATGGGTAATTTGGGAGCGGAGACACATTTCTATGGGTTAGTTCACTGGTCCAGCGTGCTGATAATGGCCTGATATCATTTGAATTAAAAACACAGGGTGCTCTGCTTTGTTTAAATCTGTTTAAATGGCCCTCAAGTGTGAGAACTGCCGTTTTTTTAGGGAAGAACAGAGAGAAAAGCGATAGAGAGAAGAGGGGGGAGGGGACAGAAGGCAGCCGGCACTTAACCAGGGTAACGGTTCAGCAGAACATGAAGAGAAATTGGGGGCAGTGTGTGTTTGAGAGGCGGCCCGGGAGAGCTCGAGCTGTGTTAGCTCTCCTAATATTGAACTTGGAGCCGACAGAGAGAGACGGGTAAACACTCGATCTCCCAACCTATGCGGAGCGCTGCGGTGGGGAGGAGATGGAATCCCAGCAAGCGCCCGTGCCTCAGAATTTACTTTGTAGCGCCCAGATCGATGGGGAGATCAATTTTGTGTGTGTATGTTGTGTGTGTGTGTGTGTGTGTGTGTGTGTGTAGAGTGGCCCTGGAGCATGCCCTGCCTCACGCACCGTTGATAGACTAGACTCACTCTCATTCTTTTCTCTCCCTCTCCTCTTTCACATCCGCACTGTATTTCCTTCGACCTCTCCCCTCTTTTCCATCACCATTCTCTCTATCCTTCCTCTTTCTCCCCCCCCCCCCTTCTCCCCTTCACTGTATATTTATCTCTCCATCTCCTACCATTCTCTCTCTCTCACTAACCAGGTTTCCATCCAACCTTGTAATGTGAGTAAAGTACATGTTGGATGAAAAAAATGGTGGTAACCTTTCCATTTGGTGGTAACCTTTCCAAATGTTGACAAACAAAATACTCTAGACAAAGTGGGATCTTTTTGTGACTGTAAAATTCATAATAGGATAAATAGTGGTGGAAATGCCTTTATAAATATTGATATAGCAACTCTCATACCATGTAAACGTGTGTGGTCTTCCCACTATGACTCAGGAAATGAGTTTATTAGGTTACAGATAAAGTAAGGTGTGATGAACTTCACTGCGTGGTCAAAGTCAGCTCAAAGCTCTTTTCCAATAAATGTTGAGGGTCTTATTCTGGTTTCAGGATGATTGATGCTTGGCTGCCATTTGACAAGGAAAATAGTCTCGGTCTTATCTATAGATGGGTTAGGTGACAACATCACGAAAACGATGTGCACGCTTAAATAGGGCAGAAGTTGTTGTGATTCTGGATGGCTCGATAGCTTCCAACCCATGACAAGAAACTGTCATGTGGGGAATCGTAAGTGACTCGTTTCAGGTCGTTTCATCTTGTTCTTGATACCATGTCTTGTTTTGAGGTGTTTTGACTGATGTCATGTCAATGCTCAAATATATACTGAACAAAAATATAAACTCTACATGTAAAGTGTTGGTCCCATGTTTCATCAGCTGAAATAAAAGATCCCAGATGCACAAAAAGCTTATTTCTCTCAAATTTGTGCACAAATTTGTTTACATCCCTGTTAGTGAGCATTTCTCTTTTGCCAAGATTATCCATCCACCTGACAGGTGTGGCATATCAAGAAGCTGATTTTTATTAGACACATGAAAACTTAAGCGATAAAAGTACCTTTTATGTTCACTACCTCATTACACACAGCTTTTTATCTGCAACAAGTCAGTTTGGTGGAGAAACACCACTGCCGGAAAGATTTGCATATTTTCTTCATGCAGATTTGAGAATATCCATCTGAAAATCTGTCCCCAATTGAATGGAAACCTAGCTATTGCTGCTATGTTTTCTCCCGCCCCTCTCCCGTCTCCCTCCTTCCCCTCCTCTCCCTCCGTTCCCTCTGTCTCTCTGTGGGTAACTGGAGGACAACATGCCTGACTGGCTGTTTGAAAGGCATCCCTGTCTTATCTCTCCAGCGCCAACAGACACCACTTCACTTCCTCCAGCGATGAAGAAAGTCTGCCTCAGTACTCTGTGTGTCTGACTCTGGCTGTACCTCACTTCTCTTTCCTAACCCACCTCCTTAACCCACCTCCTCAATCTCACTCCACAGTTGGTATAACCAAGGCAGTCAGTCCAAAGGGAACTCTGTCTGTCCGTCTGTCTGTCTGCCCGTCTGTCTGCCTGTTTGTTGGCTTTCCTGTGGTTATGTCTTTGCTGCAGTCGAACTGAGGAAGCAACATAGTGTTAAATGTGTTAATGTGCAAATCAATGTGTTTTGTTTCCCTCTTATTGACTGTTAAAACCATGCACTTCAATACCAAGGAAACGGTTGGTTTGCTTCTCTTTGGGTCTGTCTGGCGCCTTTGACAGGAATCTAATTGCAAAGTAAAGCTGGATACTGTAGTTTTGGTTCAAGCAAACTGGTGGCACCCACTTCCTAAGTCTGGTTCCGAATGGGAGACCATGTAAATCTCAGTTAACCACTCTCCAACCTTTAATAGAAGCTTGAAGAGGAGCTACAGTCCCCACAGTAGACAATTACCTCAGAATCAATACAGAATGTTCCCTTTCATGGTCTTCCATAGAAGACAAATCACAAAGACGTTCCAAGAAAAAGAAGCAGATCGTACGGATGTTATTTGAAGCTGTAGTCTGTAGGGTAGTTGTTTTTTTCTCTACCAGCCTTATATGGAGCAAAGCATTCCCAGACACCTAATCCCTGATACTTTGCCCCCAGGCCCAGTTGTAGGGCGGACTACAACTCAAAGCCGCCAGTTTTTCTCTGACTGCACTTTTGTGATGGCCGGTGCTAGTTAGGATGTAGTTAAGATGTTAGTGGCATAGAAAGACTGATGTATCCCTGGCCGTCTTATAGAGCTCTGGGAAGAAGCCTCGGACTCCAAAGCCCCTGGGCCGAAGGAGAGGCAAGAGGAACTTGAAACGAAAGTGAACTTCCTCCGCCTTTTGCCGTCCCTTCATTCCTCCCTCTCCCCTCCTCCTTCCATCACTCTCCCCTCCATCACTCTCCCCTCCTCACTCCCATTAGCCGACAGATTGTTGTTTACTCAGGCAGCGTGCGTGCGCTCCCCCTGGCGACAGAGTTATGGACGCGTTGGTCCACCAGACTTAGCGCATTTGGGCGGAAGTGTCTGGGAATGAGTTTAGTCGAACTCGAACCACACTCGTCAGCCAGCTTCCCCCTATACAGATGGCTTTGTCAAACTAGGGACTCTAGTCTCTCTCCTAAAAACATCTGTCTGGCAGAATGGCCATTAACACTAGAAAAGCCGGGCCTCAAGGAAGCCCCTTTGAGCCAATGAGTCATTTTAAATAGTCAAATACATTTCATATATGTTATTGGGAAATAACCCTTTGGTTGTGTTTTATAAGGGTCTGGGTAACATCAGAATACTGAACACAAATATGAGGCTGCTGCCACGTGCTTACGGGCGGAGTGCATGGAACGGTGGTTATTCTTGGAAAAAGTTATATTTTGAAATAGTGCTCATCTCTAAAATGTTTAGTTATTTGGTAAGGGTTTTGGAAACTTCAGAATCAAAACATCATAGAAATCAAAACATCATCTCTCAAAATGACTCACTCAGCTCTTCTAGTGTGAAAGGCCAGTTTTTTTCTTGGTCATTTTTGTAATATCTTGATATTTAAATGGCAATAGCAATGTGGTGGAATAAAGGAACAGATGACACTTGACTGATATTGGCTATCCACAGTTTCTGTCATATGGATACGTTCAACTGTCGATTTCGGATTCTCGCTCTCTTGTCACTCTCTCTCTCTCTTAATTGGGTGTTAGTCATCTCTGTGAAGTGTCATTTAGCCATTTTAACTGGCTGCTGGCCCCATCAGTAGGGTCTCAGCTCTGCTGCCCTACTGTAGCAGCTGTAATGTGATCCACTGACTGATTCAAATCAAATCAAATTGTATTAGTCACATGTGCCGAATACAACAGGTGTAGACCTTACAGTGAAATGCTTACTTACGAGCCCCTAACCAACAATGCAGTTAAAAAAGATACGGATAAGAAATAAAAGTAACAAGTAATTAATTTAAAGAGCTTAAAGAGCAACAGTAAAATACCAATAGCGAGACTATATACAGGGGTTACCGGTACAGAGTCAATGTCCTGGGGCACAGGTTAGTTGAGGTAATATGTACATGCAGGTAGAGTTATTAAAGTGACTATGCATAGATGATAACAACAGAGAATAGCAGCGGTGTAAAAGAGGGCAGGGAGGGAATGCAAATAGGCTGGGTAGCCATTTGATTAGGTCTTATGGCCTTATGAGTCTTATGGCTTGGGGGTAGAAGCTGTTTAGAAGCCTCTTGGACCTCTTGGCGCTCAAGTACCGCTTGCCTTGCGTTAGCAGAGAGAACAGTCTATGACTAGGGTGGCTGGAGTCTTTGACAATTCTTAGGGCCTGGTATAGAGGTACTGGATGGCAGGAAGCTTGGCCCCAGTGATGTACTGGGCCGTTCGCACTACCCTCTGTAGTGCCTTGCAGTCGGAGGCCGAGCAGTTGCCATACCAGGCAGTGATGCAACCAGTCAGGATGCTCTCGATGGTGCAGCTGTAGAACCATTTGAGGATCTGATGACCCATGCTAAATCTTTTCAGTCTCCTGAGGGGAATAGGTTTTGTCGTGTCCTCTTTACGACTGTCTTGGTGACCATAATCCACTCTCAGGATGATTGCTGATGCCTTCTCATTCTCTATGTCTTTTTGTCTTTGTATGCCTCTATTTTGTGAAGAAGTCACTTTTCCTTTATCGTAATAGTTATTCTCCTCTATGACCATGTATTTTCAATGTATTCAATGGCAGTTCTTACTTTTGCCACAAGGGGCACTGTGCCGATTTCCCTATGCACTAACTAAACAAACATACTCACAAACAGACACAGACACACACAACCCAATTCACGCCCACCCAACACAGAGAATCCCACTCGTCCTAGCGGATTCCAGATGATAACAGCAGTGTGTTGAATTTTATTGCCTCCCTCGCCTCCTTCTCCCACTCATCCTGTAGTACTGAGCCTTGAGATCCTTTCCAAACATATCCCTGTCTCTTTCTCTCTTTCTCCCGTCACCTCGAGAGGACCTGGGTTTGATGAATGCACTAACTGGATAAGAGTGTCTGCTAAATGACTAGAATGTAACTGTAGATAACAGATTATGGCGCCGGCTCACACATTAAAAGGCACACCACGCACACACACACAATGACAAACAGAAGCTTGGTTTGACACATTTTTTATTTATTATTTATAATTATTATTAGTAATCCACTGACGTTGGTTAATGTTTTGCCCTTTATGCCAAGCGAAAAACAAGATCAGATATGGAAGGATAAGCTGGGAGTCAATGGAACATTTTATATCAGTGAGGAAACCAAAATGGTGACAAACAATCCCTTTTGTTTGTGGCTCCGGTTGGGTGTGAAAATGCTTGTCTGGGAGTGTGTGTGGACGTGGAGATAAAGTGGGATCAGTAAAATGCCTATAATTAGTAGCCCATCATCATCTACTATGCAATGCTTATGGATTAGGCTTGATTGAACGGAAAATGGCCACAGGTAATGATGGTAACTCATCCTCACCTCTTTCTATATGGTATCTCTCTGTCTCCCTCTTTCTCTCTCTCTTCCCCTTTCCTGCTCGTGAGATGTGGAAGTGGGAAGTTTACATACACCTTAGCCAAATACATTTAAACTCAGTTTTTCACAATTCCTGACATTTAACGCTAGTAAAAATTCCCTGTCTTAGGTCAGTTAGGATCACCAGTTTATTTTTAAGAATGTGAAATGTCAGAATAATAGTAGAGAGAATGATTTATTTATTTATTTTTCATCACATTCCTAGTGGGTTAGAAGTTTACATACACTCAATTAGTATTTGGTAGCATTGCCTTTAAAATGTTTAACTTGGGCCAAACATTTTGGGTAGCCTTCCACAAGCTTCCCACAATAAGTTGGGTGAATTTTGGCCCATTCCTCCTGACAGAGCTGGTGTGACTGAGTCAGGTTTAGTGGCCTCCTTTCTAGCACATGCTTTTTCAGTTCTGCCCACAAATTTTCTATAGGATTGAGGTCAGGACTTTGTGATGGCCACTCCAATACCTTGATTTTGTTGTCCTTAAGCCATTTTGCCACAACTTTTGAAGTATGCTTGGGATCATTGTCCATTTGGAAGACCCATTTGCGACCAAGCTTTAACTTCCTGACTGATGTTTTGAGATGTTGCTTCAATATATCCACATAATTTTCCTATATCATGATGCCATCTAGTTTGTGAAGTGCACCAGTCCCTCCTGCAGCAAAGCACCCCCACAACATGATGCTGCCACCCCCGTGCTTCACGGTTGGGATGCTGTTCTTCGGCTTGCAAGCCTCCCCCTTTTTCCTCTAAACATAACTATGGCCAAACAGTTATATTTTTGTTTCATCAGACTAGAGGATATTTCTCCAAAAAGTGCGATCTTTGTCCCCATGTGCAGTTGAAAAACCGTAGTCTGGCTTTTTTATGGCGGTTTTGTAGCAGTGGCTTCTTCCTTGCTGAGCATATTTTCATGTTATGTCGATATAGGACTCGTTTTACTATGGATATAGATTATTTTGTACCTGTTTCCTCCAGCATCTTCACAAGGTCCTTTGCTGTTGTTCTGGTACCTTCAGGCGTTTGGAAATTGCTCCCAACGATGAACCAGACTTGTGGATGTCTACAATTTTTTTCCAAGGTCTTGGCTGATTTCTTTTGATTTTACAATGATGTCAAGCAAAGAGGCACTGAGTTTGAAGGTAGGCCTTGAAATACATCCACAGGTACACCTCCAACCTCCAAATTATGTCAATTAGCCTATAAGAAGATTCTAATGCCATGACATCATTTTCTGGAATTTTCCAAGCTGTTTAAAGGCACAGTTAACTTAGTGTATGTAAATGTTTGACCCACTGGAATTGTGGTATAGTGAATTATAAGTGAAATAATCTGTCTGTTAACAATTGTTGGAAAAACTACTTGTGTCATGCACAAAGTAGATGTCCTAACCGACTTGCCAAAACTATAATTTGTTAACAAGAAATTTGTGGAGTGGTTGAAAAACAAGGTTTAATGACTCCAACCTAAGTGTATGTACACTTCCGACTTCAACTCTATATAGCAATTGGAGGATACCACATTTTCTTCCGACCACCCATTTATGGGAGAGTGTCTCTCTCTGTACTCTTTGCTGCCTCAATACTCTCCCTCTCATTTACCCTCTCTCATTTCTTCCTCCCGCTCTCTCGAGCTGTGTTTCATCCTACCCTCTCCCCATCGTCCTCAGAGTAATCTCATGTTCTCCCTGCCCCCCCCCCCCCCCCCCGCCCCCCCCGTCTCCATCAGGTTAATACTGTGTGCAGAGCCTTCAGAAAGTATTCATATCCCTTGACTTATTCCACATTTTGCTGGGTTACAACCTGAATTCAAAATGGATTCAATCCATTTTTGTTGTGTTACTTTCGGTGCTTCACAGATCAAGCCGGTCTATATCAGGGCAGATGACGCCATATTATAGTGAGCACGGCGCCTGCTCCACTTACACATTGCTAGCCTGCACTGGGAGACGGGTGCATCATGTTAGCTCCCCACTCATGATGCACAGAAGCTAACACACTTGAATAATGCGACACGGCATGTACAGGAATTTTTGAAACTGTTAATTACGGTTTGCAAAACGGTTTGCAAAACAATGACAATACATTAGAACACTTTACAATGCAGGAATGTACCGGTAGCTTTGAGCTTTTGTCGGCTAACCTTTCTTGCTAGCTGATAGCTGAAGCTCAAATCCATTCACTACCCGAGTACTTTGTTTGTAATAATATGTAAACCATACTTTTTGTAGCTGATTTCAAAGATGATTACCACCCAGGGCCTCCCGGGTGGTGCAGTGGTCTAAGGCACTGCCTCGCAGTGCTAGCTGTGCCACCAGAGACTCTGGATTTGAGCCCAGGCTCTGTCGCAGCCGGCCGTGACCTGGAGGCCCATGGGGTGGTGCACAATTGGCCCAGCGTCATCCGGGTTAGGGAGGTTTTTGCCGGCAGGGATATCCTTGTCTCATCGCGCACTAGCGACTCCTGTGGCGGGCCGGGCGCAGTGCACGCTGACCAGGTCGCTAGGTGTACGGTGTGTCCTCCGACACATTGGTGCGGCTGGCTTTCGGGTTGGATGCGCGCTGTGTTAGGAAGCAGTGCGGCTTGGTTGGGGTTGTGTTTTGGAGGCTCTCGACCTTCGCCTCTCCCGAGTCTGTATTGTTGCAGTGATGAGACAAGACAGTAACTACTAACAATTGGATACCACGAAATTGGGGAGAAAAAGGGGGTACATTTAATTTTTATTTTTATAAAAGATGATTGCCGCCCAAAAAGTTAGTCATTCACTTATTTGGTCTCTCCCACATCTCTCCCAAACATGATCTATTGGCTCAGCAAACTGACTGTGCTCCAACTGGCCACCCCGCTCCTGCCTTGATGTCATTACTGGTTAAAGAGACAGCGCACATTTAAAAAAAAAAATAAGCTACTTCTATCCAAATGTTGTTGATCAGTACAATAAATTAAGTCCCAAACGGAAGGGAAATAGATTGTCATCTGTAGCCCCATGAAATCAGCCAAAACAAGCTCAATAATTCGATGCATTCACACACTGCTATTGAATAGGCTATCACCTGTATTGTGCGTAGGCCTATGCGACATCTTTATTTACCCAGTTTATTAATAGAGATTTACAATTCAAATAAATTATCATTATTGTTATGTACTTGGATTTGTAAAAACAATTGATTCATTAATGCATACATGGATCTATGAAAATATGTTCATTTGCCATTCTGTGACTTTGGCTAATATGCCTTATTTGTTTTGCTGTGGTATCGTTTTGTGAAACTAAACCTGGTATCGAAGTTAACATTTTAGTATCCTGACAGTACTACCGTCAGTATAGGAACTCGGGCTTCCTGTTTGTTTTTCACACTGGAATGTATCAACAGGCTCATTTGTTGTGCTCCGCTATCTCCTCGCTCCCCTCCTCCATCTGGCGTGCAGCTCGCAGAACGAAGTGGCTTATGAAAACTACAGCTGAGATATTGAATTATTATATGTTATATGTTGAAAAGGCAGTATACTACGGGGGCTGTAGTGTTTAGATTTAAGAAGGTTATCTGTTGTGTGTGTGACAGAGTTATTAGCCTTTTAATATGACTTTTAGCGTGTGTGTACATGCAAAAGAAAAAACAGCTGACACATTAAGAGAAATCCAGACATTTAAATCCTGTTAAAGCTGGACTCCTTAATAGGTGAAACTGACACTTCTGTTTGGAATATTACATTAACAACAAAAATTCAGCAAAAAGTTTTTGCATGCGCGATAGAAAATGTGCTGCACTTTTTTTTCTCTCGCTGCTGGACGCTCCTCACCTCAGTTTCATCAACAAAATAAAAACAATAACAAAGGCTCTGGGGGCGAACAGTGGCACTGTTTCCCCTAATGCGGATTCAATCTTTAAAGGAGCACCCCCCACATACTCCCCTCCCTCCCCAGCTACATACATGGTGGCTCTTTTGTCAACAAGCAGGAGAAAAATGTTCAAACCCCTGGCCCTTGAGTGCATCCAGGAGTCCTTCTCTGTAGTGTGAGGTTTTTGTGGCCGATTTTCCAGACTCAAAAGCATGTAAGCGAGAGCGACAGCTGCAGTCAAATAAGGTCTTTGAAGAACTACATCAAATGGGAAAATCATCTCCCAGCTATTTGGCTGACAGCGGCAGCGGAGTGGGGCGGCGGCACATGGACAACGTGAGGGCAACATAGAGGGGTGGCGAGGGGCGATGCTTTGTGTGTTGTCTGTGGTAGGGTGGCCAAGTGGATGCTGGGAGGAGGGCTTTTTATTCATTGTCTGCATCCCTTGCTCTCTGCTCTCTCATCTTTCTCTAGCTCAGGGTCTTAAACCTTTTCTTGCTCAGGGACACTCTCCAAGGCAAACCAGCGACCCAGGGACCCCCATCATACGTTATAAAAATAAAAAAAGACAAATAAACTTGTCTTGTCTTCAGGTGAATGATAATGGAAAGGAGAAAAAACGAATCAACATTTTAATGCCCTGCACCACAGGCTAAAATGACATTTTTGCATATACTTATCAATTTAGTCACTAAAAGTACAAATTTGAATGTCAAAATGTTGATGAAAATTTATATTTTTGTTAGTTTATCATGCTACCATCGACAACAGTTCATGAATTATAACTACTTTAAAATGATCATGCATCCATAATTTCAAAGGTCACTACATTGAATCACTCGTCATGTTAAAGCACATTTCATAGATAATGTTACAAACTCCACCAAATGGAGTAACTTACTTTTGAAAAGATGGTGATTGGGTCTAAATAGGCATTTGGTAGTTTAAATTCAGGGTGCTGTAAAACTTAAATTAAACACATTCTCAAATAGCTGTCTGTCGCTTTTGATAAATTATCTAAAGGATTTAGGTGAATTGTTTACGAGTGAACTTCCCGTGAGTAGCGTAAAGATTGTGACAAATAAGATAAAGGAGATCTCTATTGCACTCCACACTGCCCTCTCCCACCTGGACAAGAGGAACACCTACACTACCAGTCAGAAGTTAGACACACCTAATCATTCCAGAGTTTTTCTTTATGTTTAGAAACTTCCTTTCCTGTGGCGGTCCTCATGAGCCAGTTTCATCATAGCGATTGATGGTTTTTGCGACTGCACATGAAAAAACTTTCAAAGTTCATGAAATTTCCCACATTGACTGACCTTCATGTCTTAAAAGAATGATGGACTGTCATTTCTCTTTGCTTATTTGAGCTGTTCTCGCCATAATATGGACTTGGTCCTATTACCAAATAGGGCTATCTTCTGTATAAAACCCCTACCTTGTCACAACACAACTGATTGGCCCAAACGCATTAAGAAGGAAAGCAATTTCACAAATGAATTTTTAACAAGGCACACATGTTACTTGAAATGCATTCCAAGTGACTACGCCATGAAGCTGGTTGAGAGAATGCCAAGAGTGTGCAAAGCTGTCATCAAGGCAAAGGGTGGCTACTTTGAAGAATCTCAAATATAAAATATAATTTGATTTGTTTAACACTTTTATGGTTAATACATTATTTAATGTGTTATTTCATAGTTTTGATGTCTTCACTATTATTTTGCAATGTAGAAAATAGTACAAATAAAGAAAAACCCTTGAATGAGTAGGTGTGAATGATTCACTTTTGACTGATACTGTATGTTTATACAGTACCATTTTATTATCCAAAAATATATTTGTGTCCACATTTAACTGGTAAGAGTTGATTCTGATATGATTAAGGGGAAAATATTCGGGTGTGGTGCTTTATTTTGACCTCCAGTCATTATAATTGGAAGAGGAAGTCTAACAGCCTATTAGCTAGAGCGTTAACTCCAAACACTTTTAAAAACAATTTTTAAACAAAGGTTAGCCATGTGTTGGGTAAAAATGAATGTCCAAATCAAGAAAGCTTACCAGCAGCCAGCGGCATTTGCCTCACTGGTAACCTAATTGCGGGTGCTTTTTCAAAGCCTTTGTCAAATACCTCAGTGAGTATAATTGTCTCCAGTGAGTGTAATTTCCTTTATATTAGGATTTGATAAATCATTAGAAAGAAGATAGTCTCCTCTTTTCTGCAGTAGGTATGTAATTCAAAATGTGTTCATTATTTTGGGATATTCATAAAAACATTGAAGTAAAAAAATATTTATATTCATATATATAAATTTTTTTGCGGAACCCTGCTGAATACCCCTGCTCTAGCTCCCCACCTGCTGAGGGTTGTACACGTAACAAAAATATAAACGCAACGTGCAACAATTTCAACATTTTTAACGAGTTACAGTTCATATAAGGAAATCAGTCAATTTAAATAAATTCATTAGGTCCTAATCTATGGATTTCACATGGCTGGGAATACAGATATGCATCTATTGGTCACAGATACATAAAAAAAGTTAGGGGCGTGGATCAGAAAACCAGTCAGTATCTGGTGTGACCACCATTTGGCTCATGCAGCACAACACATCTTCACATAGAATTGATCAGGCTGTTGATTGTGGAATGTTGTCCCGCTCCTCTTCAATGTCTGTGTGAAGTTGCTGGATATTGGAGGGAATTGGAACACACTGTTATACATGTTGATCGGTCAACTGGGACATTTTCTGCTTCCAGGAACTGTGTACAGATCCTTTCGACATGGGGCTGTGCATTATCATGCTGAAACAGTAAGTGATGGCGATGGATGAATGGCACGACTATGAGCCTCTGGATTTCGTCACGGTATCTCTGTGCAGTGAAATTGACATCGATAAAATTCAATTGTGTTCGCTGTCCGTAGCTTAAGCCTGCCCATACCATAACCCCACTGCCACCATGGGGTGCACTGTTCACAACGTTAACATCAGAAAGCTGCTCGCCCACATGATGCCCACAACGCAAGAATCTGCCCGGTATAGTTGAAACTGGGATTCATCTGTGAAGAGCACACTTCTCCAGCATGTCAGTGGACATTGAAGCTGAGCATTTGCAGTTTGAAGTTGGTAACAACGCCAAACTGCTGTTAGTGTCAAAATCCTGGTGAGAACGACGAGCACTCAGATGAGCTTCCCTGAGATGGTTTCTGACACAGTTTTCACAACCGGCTGGTCTCAGACGATCCCGCAGGTGAAGAAGCCTGACGTGAAGGTCCTGGGCTGGTGTGGTTACACGTGATCTACGGTTGTGAGGCCGGTTGGACGTACTGCAAAATTCTCTAAAATGACATTGGAGGCGGCGTTCACTTAAATGAACATTCACTTCTATGAACATTCACTTCTATGAACATTCACTTCTATTGCAACAGCTCTGGCGAACATTCCTGCAGTCAGCATGCCAATACGCTCCCTCAAAACTTGAGACATCTGTGGCTGTCAGAATGGTGGGTGTAGCTGGTGTATGCAGTCAGGCGCAGGAGAGCAGAGAATTGGGAGCAACGTAACTTTACTCAGAATAATGAATGGTGCAAGGTAAAACAATACACTTGCCCAAACACAAACACACGAACATCAACTTTTACGCACGGGCAAGAAACAGCACCCGTCGAAATAACCAGTCACCAACATACCGAACAATGACCTAAAACAATCCCGCAAAACACCATGGGGAAAACAGAGGGTTAAATACATGAACAATAATTAGGGGGATGTAAAACAGGTGTGTAGAAACAAAGACAAAACAAATGGAAAATGAAAAGTGGATCGGCGATGGCTAGTAGACCGGCGACGCCGACCGCCGAGTGCCGCCCGAACAAGGAGAGGAACCGACTTCGGCTGAAGTCGTGACAGTGGCATTGTGTTGTGACAAAACTACACATTTTAGAGTTGCGTTTTATTGTCCCAAGCACTATGTACACCTGTGTAATGATCATGCTGTTTAACCTTTTGTCAATAGGGGGAGCTGTTAGCATTATTTTTTTTTTTACATTTCCAAATTAAACTGCCTCGTACTCAATTCTTGATCGTACAATATGCATATTATTGTTATTATTGGATAGAAAACAGTCTATAGTTTCTATAGGAGTTGAAATTTTGTCTCTGAGTGGTACAGAACAATTTCTACAGCACTTTTCATGACAGGGTTCAGATTTCAGAAATTTTTACCTCTGATCTGGGGTCTGTTTATAAGGCCACAGTGAATGCTATGAAGAAACCGACACTACCTACGTCTTCCTCTGGGTGTCTGTACGTCATCACGTTTTCAATGAACTCTATGGGACGTTCACAGCCATTATAAATGACAAAAATGTACAGAGACCCCTCTTTCTCAACGTGCGCCTCAAGCGTGAAGGCCATCGGACCTGCCTCGTTCCAAATCGTTTTCTAACCAGCAGTATTTCTCCGGTCATGTTTTCAGTCGTTATAGTTGTTAAAAACATCATAAGGTAGTGAATTTTAACCGTTTTATAGCAATTTATATCCGTTTAGTGCGATTCTGAGGAATTTATTTGTCGTGCACTTTCTAGCTTTGGGAACGTTTCGCGGTCTCGGTCGTTGTTAGTGGACATTTCGAAGGACAGAGGACATCTATCGACCAAAAGACGTTTATAACATAGAAAGGATACATTGCCCAAGAATATGATGGAAGATCAGCTCAAAGTAAGCAATATTTAATATGATAAACCGTGTTTCTGTCGAAATATTTTAAACGCATACATCGCCATTTTGTTTGGTATAGCTTCACTTGGCCAACCCCGTATTGAAAAGTAAGGATAATTTTAAAAATGTAAATCAGCGGTTGCATTAAGAACTAATTTGTCTTTCGATTCCTGTCAACCCTGTATTTTTTAGTCAAGTATATGATTAGCTTTTAATTAAACTAGATCACTCTGATAGATGACGTCAGACATATTGAGGCTTGATTTCCTAGTATTTTCATTGTGTAACCACGGTTTTGTATGGCTAAATATGCACCTTTTCGAACAAACTGTATATGTATGTTGTAAAATGATGTTACAGGAGTGTCATCGGAAGAATTCTGAGAAGGTTAGTGAAAAAATTAATATCTTTTGGCGGTGGTTACGTTATAGCGCTCTTTGGCTGGAATCGATGCTCTGGTAACGTTGGAACATGTAGTATGCTAACTTATCGATTTATTGTGTTTTCGCTGAAAAACGCTTAGAAAATCTGAAATATGGTCTGAAATCACAAGAACTGGGTCTTTCCATTGCTATGCTTTGTCTATTTTTATGAAATGTTTTATGATGAGTAAATTGGTCATACACGTTGCTCTATCTAGTAATTCTAGTGGATTTGTGATGGTCGGTGCAATTGTAAACTGTGATTTCTACCTGAAATATGCACTTTTTTCTAACAAAAACTATCCTATACCATGAATATGTTATCAGACTGTCATCTGATGGTTTTTTTTATAGGTTATTGGCTATCAATATCTTAGTTGAGCCGAATTGGTGATAGCACCTGAAGGAGTAAGAAACTGATGGAGTTAGAATAGTGGTGTATTTTGCTAACGTGTTTAGCTAATAGATTTACATATTTTGTCTTCCCTGTAAAACATTTTAAAAATCTGAAATGGTGGCTTTATTCACAAGATCTGTATCTTTCATCTGGTGTCTTGGACTTGTGATTTAATGATATTTAGATGCTACTATCTACTTCTGAAGCTATGCTATCTATGCTAATCAGTGTGTGGGGGGTGGGGGGTGCTCCCGGATCCGGGTTTCTGAGGCAGTAAAAGTTAACCAGCTTCTTGATATGTCAGACCTGTCAGGTGGATGGATAAGCTCAAATTTGTTCCCAAAATTTGAGCGAAATGCGTATGGACAATTTCTGTGATCTTTTATTTCAGCTCAAGAAACATGTGACCAAAACTTTACATCTTGTTTCATATTTTTGTTCAGGTGTATATAGCGATTAGAGGACTCTGCACAATCCCCCTGTCACGCCCTGACCTTAGTTATCTGTTTTTCTATATATTTTGGTTAGGTCAGGGTGTGACTAGGGTGGGTACGCTAGTTTTGTATGTCTAGGGTTTTTGTATGTCTAGGGTTTTTGTATGTCTAGGGTTTTTGTATGTCTAGGGGTTTTGTATGTCTAGGGGTTTTGTATGTCTATGTTGGCCTGATATGGTTCCCAATCAGAGACAGCTGTTTATCGTTGTCTCTGATTGGCGATCATATTTAGGTAGCCATTTGCCTCGTTTGTGTTGTGGGATCTTGTCTACATTGAGTTGCCTGAGTGCACACCTGTAGCGGCACGTTTCGTTTGGTTGTTTGTTGTTTTGTTAGGTGAGTTTCAGTTGATTAAAATGATGTGGAACTCTACTCACGCTGCGCCTTGGTCTCATCTTTATGACGAACGCAACATCCCTTCCCCTGTGGAGCGATTTCAGTGCCAACAGAAATTGTATTTGAATTCTATCATTTTGAATTTTTATTAGGATATTGAATTTAATATTGTTTTTATTTGTGATTCACAAATGTTGTCATGGAATTCCTGAATGTGTATGAAGCATTAATAAACCCAGTGCAAAACACTGGATCACAGGGAGAAAACAGACAGACTGCCTGCCTCACTGCCTGGGAGATCACTCAAACCCTTCTCCTTGCTTTGTTCACCATCCTCTCCTCGATGCTGTATATTCTATTCTCTGTAATGGTTTTTGTAGTGCAGGGTCGTGTCCTCCTACTCCCCACTACTACTACCATGTCTTCTTCTTCAGCTAAAGTGAATGTTTCAGCATTGCAGTATTCCTCTAATTCTCTACCTCTATACCGCTTGTTATTATCCCAAGCCTAACCTGGCTTGTGTCTACCACTTCAGCACCACCAGAGAGATGAGCTCATTGGCAGTGAGGAGCATTCTAATTTAGGAGGTAGCCATGTGACTGTTCATCCTCCTACTTCTCCAGCCTTTCAAATGATAGTAATGATAGTAATGAGAAAATACAGGCAGGAAGTCTCTGAAGTTTTTTGGGTCGGCGCGTTCTGCTTGTTACGCCAGTCGCATTCGCCCAGGCAATTTGCCTCCTTGTCTGAGTCTGAGAGGAAAGGCTTATCGCTGCAGTTGCGAGGGGCGATGCTCCGTAATTGGACAAGCCCCTTAACATTCAAATCAAAACGACCCCCTTCTGTTCTTTCTCGCCCTTCTTTCCTTGCCTGTCAAGGCACCTGCGAAGGTGACAGAAAAAAATGTGAATGTGATGGTATATTCAATAAGGATGAAGGGAAGGGAAAGCAAACCAATGTAAATCCTTAACTACAGTTGCTAGTGGTTTCAATGGGTTTCAGTGGCCGTGTCCAAAATATGGCTCGCCTATTACTTACTTAAACTGCATACTGTGTACAGTCGTGGCCAAAAGTTTTGAGAATGACACAAATATTAATTTTCACACAGTCTGCTGCCTCAGTTTGTATGATGGCAATTTGCATATACTCCAGAATGTTATTAAGAGTGATCAGATGAATTGCAATTAATTGCAAAGTCCCTCTTTGCCATGTAAATGAACTGAATCCCCCAAAAATCATTTCCACTGCATTTCAGCCTTGCCACAAAAGGACCAGCTGACATAATGTCAGTGATTCTCTCGTTAACCAAGGTGTGAGTGTTGACGAGGACAAGGCTGGAGATCACTCTGTCATGCTGATTGAGTTTGAATAACAGACTGGAAGCTTCAAAAGAAGGGTGGTGCTTGGAATCATGGTTCTTCCTCTGTCAACTATGGTTACCTGCAAGGAAACACATGCCGTCATCATTGCTTTGCACAAAAAGGGCTTCACAGGCAAGGATATTGCTGCCAGTAAGATTGCACCTAAATCAACCAGTTATCGGATCATCAAGAACTTCAAGGAGAGCGGTTCAATTGTTGTGAAGAAGGCTTCAGGGCGCCCAAGAAAGTCCAGCAAGCATCAGGACCGTTTCCTAAAGTTGATTCAGCTGCGGGATCGGGGCACCACCAGTACAGAGCTTGCTCAGGAATGGCAGCATGTAGGTGTGAGTGCCTCTGCACGCACAGCGAGGCAAAGACTTTTGAAGGATGACCTGGTGTCAAGAAGGGCAGCCAAGAAGCCACTACTCTCCAGGAAAAACGTCAGGGACAGAGTGATATTCTGCAAAAGGTACAGGGATTGGACTGCTGAGGACTGGGGTAAAGTAATTTTCTCTGAATCCCCTTTCCGATTGTTTGGGGCATCCGGAAAAAAGCTTGTCCGGGGAAGACAAGGTGAGTGCTACCATCAGTCCTGTGTCATGCCAACAGTAAAGCATACTGAGACCATTCATGCGTGGGGTTGCTTCTCAGCCAAGGGAGTGGGCTCACTCACAATTTTGCCTAAGAACACAGCCATGAATAAAGAATGGTACCAACACATCCTCCGAGAGCAACTTCTCCCAACCATCCAGGAACAGTTTTGTAACGAACAATGCCTTTTCCAGCATGATGGAGTACCTTGCCATAAGGCAAAAGTGATAACTAAGTGGCACTGGGAACAAAACATCAATATGTTGTGTCCATGGCCAGGAAACTCCCCAGACCTTAATCCCATTGAGAACTTGTGGTCAATCCTCAAGAGGCGGGTGGACAAACAAAAACCCACAAATTCTGACAAACTCCAAGCATTGATTATGCAAGAATGGGCTGCCATCAGTCAGGATGTGGCCCAGAAGGTGATTGACAGCATGCCAGGGCGGATTGCAGAGGTCTTGAAAAAGAAGGGTCAACACCTCAATATTGACTCTTTGCATCTTTGCTTTCTGGTGCCCAGAGCTGCTGAGGCGTCACCCATGTGGGCATCATACATTATATTGTGAAGGAGAAGTCCAGTGGCTACACAACTCATGGAGGTTTTCAGAGTAGCTAGCCCTCTACAAGATCGTCACCAGACTCCATCTTCACCAACAGCAGGGAGGTTTCCAGAGTAGCTAGCCCTCTACAAGATCGTCACCAGACTCCATCTTCACCAACAGCAGGGAGGTTTCCAGAGTAGCTAGCCCTCTACAAGATCGTCACCAGACTCCATCTTCACCAACAGCAGGGAGGTTTCCAGAGTAGCTAGCCCTCTACAAGATCGTCACCAGACTCCATCTTCAGCAACAGCAGGGAGGTTCCAGTAGCCATCTCCCTGATCAGGTCATGAACTGTCCCTCTCCGCCTTTGGAAGATGCATACACTCAAAGACTAGGCCTCTATTGGTTGACCTAGCCAAATATAGCTAGGCTACTCATGGTGATGTTTTGCTTGTTTTTTGCTTTTGATGCACTTTGAGATTATGAAAAGTTATACAGAAATTAAATATATTATTATTATACGGTTTATGGTTTATTTAGTTTAGAGCGAAAATCTCTGACGAAGGACAAGAGGCCGACACGTAAGCATCAATAAAAAAGTGATACTAGCAAGAGTAGTGTGGGTTGATTTTTTTCATTCAAATTATCTCATTGTTACCATGCACCTGCAACAAGATAGCGCAAATGTGCGATTGCAATATTTATGTTGAAATGTTCAAAGTAAAACACCAACAGTACATTTTATTATTCTATTCCATGAGATCAGACCCTTTTTGCAGTAACTTTTTTGACTCATCATGTGCGCTACTGTTTATTATCTCTCACTTTACTCCTATTTATATGTACATATCTACCTCAATAACCTCGTACCCCTGCACATCGACTCTGTACTGGTACTCTGTGTATATCACCAAGTTATCGTTACTCATTGTGTATTTTTTACTAATTGTATTATTACGTGTTTTACTTTTCTATTATATGTCTATTTTCTGTATGTCTGCATTGTTGGAAGTAAGCATTTCACTGTTCTTCAACACATATGCTTTACAAAGCATGTGACAAATAACATTTTATTTCATTTGAAATGTAGGCTACCGCGTTACTAACGTTAGCTATAGCTAGTGGCAGTGAATAGTGCAGTGGCCACATGACTTACTCAACCTATTGTTGTGGTATTTCTCCTGCCGTGGTCGCCACGTAATTAAATGCCTGATTGTCATCAGACCCAGTAACCGTTTGAACACAAGCCCTAGGATAATGTTTAATATTAAGTTGTCGCTCAACAGCAAGCAAGTAATCCTGTAGCTAATGTTACTTTTCAAACAGTTACAGGTTCTCGTACTATTAAAGCACATACACTATATATACAAAAGTATGTGGACACCCTTTCAAATTAGTGGATTCGGCTATTTCAGCCACACCCGTTGCAGACAGATGTATAAAATCGAGCACACCGCCATGCAATCTCCATAGACAAACATTGGCAGTAGATTGGCCTTACTGAAGAGCTCAGTGACTTTCAACTTGACACTGTCATAGGATGCCACCTTTCCAGCAAGTCAGTTAGTCAAATTTCTGCCCTGCTAGAGCTGCCTCGGTCAACCGTAAGTGCTGTTATTGTGAAGTGGAAATGTCTAGGTGCAATAACGGCTCAGCCGCGAAGTGGTACGCCACACAAGCTCACAGAAGTGCGTGTAGAAATTGTCTGTCCTCGGTTGCAACACTCATTACAGAGATCACTATGCGCAATGCCAAGCACCATCTGGCAGTCCGACGGATGAATCTGGGTTTGGCGGATGCCAGGAGAACGATACCTGCCCCAATGCATAGTGCCAACTGTAAAGTTTAATGGAGGACGAATAACGGTCTGGGGCTGTTTTTCATGGTTCGGGCTAGGCCCCTTAGCTCCAGTGAAGGGGAATCGTAACGCTACATCATACAATGACATTCTAGACAATTCTGTGCTTCCAACTTTGTGGAAACAGTTTGGGGAAGGACCTTTCCTGTTTCAGCATGACAATGCCCCCGTGCACAAAGCGAGATCTATACAGAAATGGTTTGTCAAGATTAGTGTGGAAGAACTTGACTGGCCTGCACAGAGCCCTGACCTCAACCCCATTGAACACCTTTGGGATGAATTGGAACGCTGACTGCGAGCCAAGCCTAATCGCCCAACAGTACCCGACCTCATTAATGCTCTTGTGGCTGAATGGAAGAAAGTCCCCGCAGGAATGTTCCAACATCTTGTCGAAAGCCTTCCCAGAAGACTGGAAGCTGTTATAGCAGCAAAGGTGGGACCAACTCAATATTGGCCCATGATTTCGGAATGAGATGTTCGATGAGCAGGTGTCCACATACTGTTTGTCATGTGATGTAGCTAGCTAGCTAAAGGCATGGCAGGCAGCAGATTTGTTTTCAAAGATGTAACGTTACGATGAAATAGTCATGATCATTTTAAGAAGAACAAATATGACTTAGATTTCAACACCACCACAGAAGTGCTAAAGTTAGCTATCAAAACTAGCAGCCCTTCTCTTCCAATGCATTGTGACTGTGAAATTCCCCAAATTTGTGCTGCGAATTCTACGAAATGAAAAGCTGAAATACGTATAGCATCGTGGCATTTAAAACTTGATTTTTGAAAATGCACATACTATTTTCACATACTGAGAATGTGTCATGAGCGATTACGTTGCTTCCCGCTATTCTTTTTGTATTCGGTAGCACATCCCCATATCTAATTGATCAGCTGTTGTCAAAGCCGAAATGAGTATGACAAGCGACCATTTATAGTATACTATCTTTTTCGAAATGTCACATACTTTCTTTTTTTTCTTACTCAAACAGCCTACTATTTAGAACGCAAGTGTATTCGGGCATGGACAACGTGTCTGACATGGTTCAATTGTGAACATGGTTTAGAGTCTGTTGTAGTCATAGAGGTGTGTGTCTATGCCTCAGCTGAATTTGTATTCATGATCTGTACATGAATGCCTAAATACAGCCAAACCCCTCTGAATTGTACTGACCTTTTGGTTTGCTGTGTTTTCTCTTTTCCTTGCAGTCAATGAATCATTCCACAACTAGATTAACCATGTTTTATTTTTAGCTTTTAGTAATGTGGCTAGTCTTTCTGGGGTTAGAGCAATGCGGAGATTGATCCCATGTGCTGGGTTAATGGTGCACTGCTATGGGCCTGCATCTACCTTTACTCATTTTCAGGGTGGTAACAGATTCTCTGAGCGGAGTTGAGTGGTTGGAAATCCCGCTCATCACTCCTGGATCATGTTCTTACTCTGCTAAAAACCACTTCATGCTCACGAAAAAAAAAAACTCCCGCTCCAAATTCGCTCCATTCATTAAATCACAATTTAACCAACAGCAATTCATTTTTGTGACTACCTGGACCTACCAATTGATTTTTAAGTATTAAAACCAAACCATATGGAATTTAATGAAAAATATTTGAATAAACATGAAAAGGTGAATGGGATATACATTTTAAAATAAATTATAAAAAATTGTTTATTTATTTACTGTCCTATCCTGATGAAATGGTCCCCAACCCTATTCCCTAGACACCCACCTGAGAGACCCATACACTAAGGAGAAGTCCTTATATTTTCTATGGGTCTACTGTAAGTAGCCTATACGCAGCCAAATCAGAAAGATGAATGTGGTCAGAGACCTACTAAAGCAGCACCACCCCTTCAAGACTCTGAGCCTGCCTGGCAGGGTTGGTCCTACAAAGCCAAATCCCCCTGATGGGAGAGCATAATATTCAAGGAAATTCTCAAAGCTGCTAATGAGAACCTTGATGACCTTGTACCCAGCCGGTGGGGATTCTGGTGGGGTGCCCCCACCCAGGTAGTGGCAGTGCTGGCAACACACAGCTCACTCATACTAAACGAGACTGCACTAACACTAGCTGCAGTCACACTCTGGTGGCACAAAATAATCAAAGGTCTGACTGCACAGAGATGCTTAGGGAAATGGTCACAACATGTGTGTGTTTCAGGGGAAGGGGGTGTACCTGATCTCCATCACCTAGGACTTGACAATTTGCTAAATTTTGCATGCCTTCTCAAACAGCTGCAACTGTATATACGTTCGTAAACCAAGTCCTTTCTTGAGTTGGGCTCTGGGATGGAACAACTGTTGAGCATCTGAGCTTATGATTGTTTGTGGGGGAAAGGGGTTGAGTGTGTATGAGTGTGTATGTGTGTGTGTGTGTAACCCACATCTGTTGCTAGGGGGTAATGATGTAAGGGACAATATAAACTCAGCAACAACAAAAAAACGTCCCTTTATCAGGACCATGTCTTTCAAAGATAATTCGTAAAAATCCAAATAACTTCACAGATCTTCATTGTAAAGGGTTTAAACACTTTTCCCCATGCGTGTTCAATGAACCATAAACAATTAATGAACATGCACCTGTGGAACGGTCGTTAAGACACTAACAGAAGGCCAGCGTCCCGGAGTCGCCTCTTCACTGTTGACGTTGAGACTGGTGTTTTGCCAGTACTATTTAATGAAGCTGCCAGTTGAGGACTTGTGAGGCATCTGTTTCTCAAACTAGACACTCTAATGTACTTGTCCTCTTGCTCAGTTGTGCACTGGGGCCTCCCACTCCTTTTTATATTCTGGTTAAGGCCAGTTTGCGCTATTCTGTGAAGGGAGTAGTACACAGCCTTGTACAAGATCTTCAGTTTCTTGGCAATTTCTCGCATGGAATAGCCTTCATTTCTCAGAACAAGAATAGACTGACGAGTTTCAGAAGAAAGTTGTTTGTTTCTGGCCATTTTGAGACTGTAATCGAACCCACATATGCTGATGCTCCAAATACTCAACTAGCCTAAAGATGACCAGTTTTATTGCTTCTTTATTGAGCACAACAGTTTTCAGCTGTGCTAACATAATTGCAAAAGGGTTTTCTAATGATCAATTAGTCTTTTAAAATGGTCAACTTGGATTAGCTAACACAACGTGCCATTGGAACACAGGAGTGACGGTTGCTGATAATGGGCCTCTGTACGCCTATGTAGATATTCCATTTTCTTTCAAAAACAAGGACATCTCTAAGTGACCCCAAACTTTTGAACGGTAGTGTATTATAATTGATCAACCCTACAAGCAAACCAATACTCTATTATTATGGTGGCAGATTATAATAATATAAATATAAATACTGTTTTAAATACCTCTATGGACCATAAAGGAAATCACACTACAAACTATCACGCACATGCACTTGAGGAAATCACGAATGACATAGATATATTGGAACTAGTGGATATATGAAGCTTAAATATCCTGACCTAGTGAGATTTACAAGGAGGAGGCTCAATCAAGTTAGTCGTCTTGACTACTTTCTTATGTCATTCTGTCTGTAACCAAAAGTTTAAAAAGTGTTGATAGGGGACAGAATACGGTTGGACCATCAAATAATTGCCCATATATATTACTCTTACAGAATGTCCACATGGGCGAGGATATTGGACATTTAATCAAAGCCAATGTTGGAGAATCTCATATAAAATGGGATAAAGTTGTTTTATAATTTTTTTTCTTGTAAGTATGCCTAAAGGTTTTTTGGCTAAAATAAACAAATCAAAACGGAAAGCTCCTTGAATGTGGGAATATGCCAGGCCTATTGGGCCAAAATCTATGATGGCCTTCGCTCTGCTCACATTCTCTGGTTGGTAATACCTGTCACCAGTTGGCCAGCTCCATTTGTAGTATCACATCGAATTCGAACTGAAACAAAGACACATTCGTTAGCGACACCACTCCGCCGTGTCTAGAAACAATTTGAAGACGAGAGAGTTAGAAAGAGAACAAAAGATGTCAAGATGTGAGGGACATGTGTGAGACTTTGATCTGACGGCACAGGAAAAAAAGCACTCTTCTTCCCTCTCCCAGATCCTAGACTCTCATTAGGGCGACGAGAGTCGACCCCCAAGATCCACCGGAAGAAGTAGAGCACAGTCTTCTGAGACAAACATCGCCTGAAGTAGAGGAATAAGACTTTCTTTAATTGGAGATAGGGGGGGATAAAACAAGAAAGGGTACGCTGAAGGTTTGTGGATTACTATATCGTAGCATCCGTCCCTGAAGTGAAATTCATAGACAAAGCATTGCAACAAAATAGGGATATTGCACACGGATATACATTATTCCAAAAGTGGCAGTGCATACGGAATGAGAGTCTCGGCGCTTGTCAGAGGAACCCCACTTCCCTGGTGCATAGAGGGTGTTTGTTTTAATGCCTGTCATAAATATGTATCGGGGGTCTTCATCTGATGACGCTACTTTGTCGAGAATATGAGATAGAAAATAGACGTCCGCTAAATTAGAAGTTCCACCCACTCACATCGGCAGAATGAGTCACTCCGGAGTGGCAGTGGTGTTTATTAAGTAGCTGGAAACAAAGTTCTCTATAGGGAAATACTGCTTTCTTCTTTTCAGAAAAGTACACATTCAGGGGCTCCCCTCAGCTGCCAGAAGAAGAGCACGCTAAAGCATAGCAATTCAGATTGTATTGTGAATGCAAAATCTCCTTCAATTGGCCGACAGCAAATTAATGCAAATTGTTTGTACAGCCAGCCATCTATGACCGTCTGGGAATCCTTAGTCAGGGCTGTCATGTAATTCTTCAGCCCAGAGTAACCCATCCACTGCACTTTTTCCATCTGCACACAAATAGGCTGACACGCTGTTGTGAAAAGGTAGCATGTGTACATTTTGTATTTAAACCTCTATGGAACTTGCTTACATTGTTGTTACTTATGGTAGACACTGTAGCTCCCTGGCCTTCTTGAATTCTCCAAAGTGTTTTCAATGGATCTTCAACCAATGTTTCAGTCAATAAAAGACCACCGGGGTTGACATGATGATGGCTAATTGTGATGGTAGAGTCAAGTGTTCCTGCATAACCCATACACAACACTCCCCCCACCCTCAAGCACACACACACATATACACACACATTTTGTTCTATCCTCATGGGGACCTAAAATTAACTTCCATTCAAAATCCCTAACCCTTCCCATAACCCTAACTTTAACCCGCAACCCTAAAGCTAACTCATAACCCTAGCCTTTGTCCTCATCGGGATGTGATAAATGTCCCTACGAGGGAGAGTTTTCCTTGTTTAACTATCCTTACGGGGACTTTTGGGGATTTTAGGTCCGCACAAAGGTAGAAGAACCCCCCCCCCCACACACACACACACACACACACAAACCCTAATACCTACAGTACCTCTGTCTTCTCTCTCCCTGCAGCCCTGGAGGACCCGTGCAGTGAGGTGACCTGCAGCTACGGCAGCACCTGCATCCAGTCATCAGACTCCTTGTCGGCCAAGTGCATGTGCCCGCTGAGCTGCGACGGTAAGCCCGAGCAGGTGGTGTGTGGCAGTGACGGCCAAGACTACCGCAACGAGTGCGAGCTCTACAAGCAAGCCTGCCACACCCAGAAGAACTTCCGACTGCAGCACCAGGGATACTGCAGTGAGTCCCCTCATATACTTCTCATCTACCCTCCCTCCCTCTCCCTCCTTTCTTTTGTTCTTTCTTTCTTTTTTGCTTCTTTTTTTCTTTCGCTCTCTTCACATCCCTCTGGAGTTTCATTGTCTTCTATCTCTCTGACATCATGTGACTGGTTTTCAAATTCATAGCTTTTTTTTCTTCATGCAAACTCTTCCAGCTGTGTGGATTATTCACTGTTGACAAACAAAGCCACTTGTTTTTAGAGCTGGCCAGTTCGATAGTTGTTTTGTGTCACCCGCTGTTTGTTTTGGTCGTTTTCTCCTGAGGACGTCTGACTTTGAGACATTCGCGCCGAGCGAAAGAGCCAGATAGAGCTAACCAGACAAACTAGCGTCCCAAAAGTGAGACCCTGAGAGACTACAGAATGGAAGGGAGATGGAGTCTCAGGCCCCCAGAGGACGGCTCGAATATATATCCATTCCAAGCCGGTGAGACCAGGCTCCATGTTGCCTTACCCCCAGGGGGGAGGCCCGGGTCCTCAGGAGAGCTGGCCCGGTGGGCCCCTAAATCTTCCTGAGCGATTCTGTCCAAGCTTTGGCTGTCTCAACTGGCTCGCCAGCGTCAGACAAATGGTGATGCTTTATATATACAGCTGGGGCTAGGCTAGCCAGCACCTCCACGGTCTGTCTGTATGTCTAATTGCCTCTTGGAAGCCGTGCTGGTGTGTTAATGGGAGGTAATGGTTTTTGCAAATGGGATAATAGCTGGGCTTGTGTTGCATCATTGCATTTCTGGTGTCAGGTATTTTTGCAAAAAAAAAACAGTTGGTAATGATCCCACACTTTATATCCTCCTGTGTTAGCGATTCCATTGTGCTAATATACACAATCCCTACAATAACTGACCTTGGCAATGTGTTGCTGGCGTTGGCCCTGTTGTTGTCCTGCCTGCCCAGCCCGGGCTGTGGAAGTCAAGCTACCATTGTCACTTTTGTGTTCCTGTTGTCGCTCTTTGTTTCTCGAGCCAGGGCCTTTTCTCTCCCTTTCTCTCTCTCTGTCCTTTTGGTCTCATCCTCCACGGTGGTGTTTTGAATGACTTGCTCGCAGCTTGGCAGTGTTTTAATGCGGCGCAGAGGTACATAAATCCTTTTTGTCCCCTTGCTCTATACAAGACCGTGTAGAGAGATGAGACGAAGTTGAGCAGGCAAACAGCTCCTATTTCAATAAGCATCTCCCCAGTTCCATTATGATTACAGTTGATATGGCCACCAGCGCCAGCTGCCAGCCTGTCGTCCTCTTAGATCCATGGGCTTCTTGGCTTTCCACTTTGCCTTTCCAGGGCAGCCCGTATTGGTAGCAGGCCTATCTCCAGCATATCACTGGTGATGGATAACCATGTCCTACCACTAACCTCTCTCTTTCTCTCCCCTGTTCATAGACCCCTGCAAAGACAGCGAGAACAGTCTGAACGTGGCATGCCGGGTGGAGCCACGTACCCGCCAGCCCCTGACCTTTGCCCCCCCGGAGTCCTGCCCACCCGTCAATGAGCCACTGTGCGCCAGCGACAGCCAGACGTACGAGAGCGAGTGCCATATGACGAGGACGGGCATGCAGAAGGGCATTGACCTCAGGAAGATCCACCCGGGCCGCTGCAAGAAACAAGGTGTGCCAGCACGTTCATGCACGCACACACAAACTGCACTGCCATGACCAATAGATCATTTACCATGTTCTTTACGGGCTGTGTTGTGTTACATGCATGACACCAGATGGTTTGCTTGATAAAAGCTCACAAATGCTTATCTGGGCTATCTGCACTGTCAGGTTTACTGCACAGTCAGGTTACAGTAGATCAAATAAAATCCAATTGTATTTGTCACGTGCCAAATACAACAGGTGTAGTAGACCTTACAGTGAAATGTTTACTTACAATTCCTTAACCAACAATGCAATTTTAAGAAAAATAAATGTTAAGAAAGTATTTACTAAAATAAACTGTAAAAAAATGTTTTTTTTTTAAATGAAGGAGCAACAATAGAATATCATTAGTGAGGCTTTATACAGGGGGTACCAGTACAAAGTCAATGTGTGGGGGCACCGGTTATCGTCTAGGTAGCCATTTGATTAGCTGTTCAGGAGTCTTATGGCTTGGGTGTAGAAGCTGTTAAGCCTTTTGGACCTAGACTTGGCGCTCCGGTACCACTTGCCATGCGGTAGCAAGGAGAAAAGTCTATGACTAGGCTGGCTGGAGTCTTTACCAATTTTTAGGGCTTTCCTCTGAAACCGCCTGGTATAGAGGTCCTGGATGGCAGGAAGCTTGGTTCCAGTGACGTACTAGGCCATACGCACTACCCTCTGCAGTGACTTGCGGTCGAAGGCCGAGCAGTTTCCATACCAGGCGGTGATGCAACTAGACATGATGCTCTTAATGGTGCGGCTGTTAAACATTTTGAGGATCTGAGGACCCATGCCAAATATTTTCAGTTTCCTGAGGGGGAATAGTCATTGTCGTGACCTTTTTCACGACTATCTTGCTGTGTTTGGACTATGATAGTTTGTTGGTGAAGTGGATACCAAGGAACTTGAAGCTCTCAACCTGCTCCACTACAGGCCCGTCGATGAAAATGGCGGTGTGCTCTGTTCTCCTTTTCCTGTAGTCCACAATCATCTCCTTTGTCTTGATCACGTTTAGGGAAAGGTTGTTATCCTGGTACCACACTGCCAGGTCTCTGACCTCCTCCCTATAGGCTGTCTCATCGTTGTCAGTGATCAGGCCTATTACTGATGTGTCGTCAGCAAACTTAATGATGGTGTTGGAGTCGTGCTTGGCCATACAGTCATGGGTGAACAGGGAGTACAGGAGGGAGTACAACACGGGGCCCCCGTGTTGAGGATCAGCGTGGCAGATGTGTTGTTACCTACCCTCACCACCTGGGAGGTGGCTCATCAGGAATGTCCAGGATCCAGTTGCAGAGGAAGGTGCTTAGTCCCAGGGTCCTTAGCTTAGTAATGAGCTTTGAGAGCATTATGGTGCTGAACGCTGAGCTGTAGTCAACGAATAGTATTCTCACGTAGGTGTTCCTTTTGTCCAGGTGGGAAAGAGCAGCGTGGAGTGCAATAGAGATTGCATCATCTGTGGATCTGTTGGGGCGGTATGCAAATTGGAGTGGGTCTAAGGTTTCTGGGATAATGGTGTTGATGTGAGCCATGACCAGCCTTTCAAAGCACTTCATGGCTACAGACGTGAGTGCTACGGGTCGGTAGTCATTTTGGCAGGTTAGCCTGGTGTTCTTGGGTACAGGAACTACGGTGGTCTGCTTGAAACATGTTGGTATTACAGACTCGGTCAGGGACAGGTTGAAAATGTGAAGACACTTGCCAGTTGGTCAGTGCATGCTCAAAGTACACGTCCTGGTAATCCGTCTGGCCCTGCGGCCTTGTGAATGTTGACCTGTTTAAAGCTCTTACTCACATCGGCTACGGCGAGTGTGATCACACAGTCGTCCGGAACAGCTGATGCTCTCATGCATGCTTCAGTGTTGCTTTCCTTAAAGCGAGCATAGAGGTTATTTAGCTCGTCTGGTATGCTCGTGTCACTGTGCTTCCTTTTGTAGTCCGTAATAGTTTGCAAGCCCTGCCACATCCGACGAGCATCGGAACCGGTGTAGTACGATTCAATCTTAGTCCTGTATTGATGCTTTGCTTGTTTGATTGTTTGTCGGATGGCATAGCGGGATTTCTTATAAACATCTGAGTTAGTGTCTCGCTCCTTGAAAGCGGCAGCTCTACCCTTTAGCTCAGTGCAGATGTTGCCTGTAATCTATGGCTTCTGGCTGGGGGTACGTACCGTCACTGTGGGGATGATGTCATCAATGCACTTATTGATGAAGCCAGTGACTGATGTGGTGTACTCCTCAATGCCATCTGAATGATCCCGGAACATATTCCAGTCTGTGCTAGCAAAACACTCCTGTAGCTTAGAATCTGCATCATCTGACCACTTCCTTATTGAGCGAGTCACTGGTACTTCCTGCTTTAGTTTTTGCTTGTAAGCAGGAACAAGGAGGATAGAGTTATGGTCAGATTTGCCAAATGGAGGGTGAGGGAGAGCTTTGTACGCATCTCTGTGTGTGGAGTAAAGATGGTATCAAGTGTTTTCCTCTCTGGTTGCACATGTGACATGTTGGTAGAAATTAGGTCAAATTGATTTAAGTTTGCCTGCATTAAAGTCCCTGGCCACTAGGAGCACCACCTCTGGATGAGCATTTCCTTGTTTGCTTATGGCCTTATACAGCTCGTTGAGAGCCGTCTTAGTGCCAGCATCGGTTTGTGGTGGTAAATAGACAGGTAAATAGTGTGGTCTACAGCTTATCATGAGATACTCTACCTCTGGCCAGCAAAACCTTGAGTCTTCCTTAATTTTTGATTTCGTGCACCAGCTGTTGTTTACAAATAGACACGTACAGCCACCCCTTGTCTTACCGGAGGCAGTTGTTCTGTCTTGCTGATGGACTGAAAACCCAGCCAGCTGTATGTTATCCATGTCGACTCGGTGAAACATAAGATATTACAGTTTTTAATGTCCCGTTGGTAGGATAGTCTTGATCGGAGCTCATCCATTTTATTATCCAATGATTGCACATTGGCTAATAGCACCAATGGTAAAGGCAGATTACACACTCGCTGTCGGATCCTTACAAGGCGATCTCCGTCTCTTCTTCATGTGAATGACAGGGATTTGGGCCTTGTCGATTGTCTGAACTAAATCCTTTGCGTCCGACTCGTTAAAGAAAGAATCTTCATCCAGTTCGAGGTGAGTAATCACTGTCCTGATATCCAGAAGCTCTTTTCGGTCGTAAGAGACGGTGGCAGAAACATTATGTACAAAGTAAATGACAAATAACTTTAAAAAAACACACAATAGCACAATTGGTTAGGAGCCCGTAAAACGTCAGCCATCTCCTCCGGCGCCATCATCATCATAGATGATACCGATCTGAAGAAATCCAATGTTCCTGTTGTGTGATAGGGGCTTCAGTGGACCACCACCACGGCTGTAGCTTTTCTGCTCTCACCTCATCTCCACACATCTGAGACTCCCCATAGAGTTAAAGACCAATGCTCATGGTGTGATGCACTCTACTACAGACAACTGTGGTTTTGTGCTTCAAATAATTCTCAGTTTCTGCCCTGCAACACACTGACTCTCTTTTGTTAGCAATATTTTGTAGTCAAGCTTGAGTACAGATAAAGACCGCTATTATGTGGATACATATGGGACTTCCAACTTCTCAGTAGAAGCCTTAGCACTGTGTGTTCCTGTGAATTTATTTAGTTCTCGATCAAGTTAACAAGAACCCATTCTCTATCTGTCTTTTACTGAAGTGAAATGGATAGGCATAATAGTTTTTTGTTTTCAAAAAAAAAAATGTACTTCAACAGTCATTTCATTTGAAATGTAGATCAATGACATCATATAGTACGTCCCTCTTATGTTCGACTCCCAGAGAATGCAGCTCCGTAATTAGGTTCCAGCATAGCATGACCACTTTACAGGAAAGAGAAAGAGAGGAATGGCTCCAAATTGAATTCATGTACACATTTGATCCAGTGATAGAGAACATAATGAATTTGAAGCTCTCAAGGTGCCTCAACCTTCTCTAAGATTGCCTCGATTCGTCGACTGATTTTCTGCATCACATTTCAAGTCACATTTTATTTTAAGTCCACTATCACAACGTCTCAACATGCTTTACAGAGGAAAATTAAACATTGAAAAACAAGAAACAACAATGTCCCTCGTCCATTTTGCAGAGATGTGCAAGGTGGAGTGCAAGTTCAATGGCGTGTGCCAGGTGGAACGTCTAGGCGTGCGCTGCTCCTGCGAGCCTATCCAGTGCGACGGGACCTACAAGCCGCTGTGCGGCAAAGACGGACGCAGCTACGTCAACGACTGTGAGCGGCGACGGGCCGAGTGCCTGGCTAAAGCCCACATCCCCGTCAAGCAGCAAGGCCCGTGTGGTGAGTCAGGTCCTCTAGGGGAGAAGCCTCTGGTCTTTCTCTCTCTTTCTTCCTTTGGTTGGCTCCTCCTGTCCTGTGTAAGTACTGTATGTGTGTTTGTTCTGTCTGTCTCTTGACTTGTCTGTGGTGGGAGGGGAGGTGAAAAAGCGAAAAGACAGGAAGTTACCATGACCACCACGTTTCCATTCATCCCCCATCTACCTCATGCCCGTCACGCTCCGCCATCACGTGACACATGAAACACAACAGCCTTCATGTTTCGTTCATGTCCTCCTACCTTCCCGGTAGTGCCAGTCTTCCACTTCAATGGTTTCTCTCTCTCTCTCTCTTCACAACACAAATTTGTGTCTCGCCTGTCTGTCTCCGTCTGTCTGTTTTCTGTCTGTGTGGCTTCCTTTTTCAACAGGTATTCTTTCTATTTCAGTGCCTCTGTCAGGGGAGAGTTCAACCTTTGACCTCTGATGGACACTGACCACTTGGGGGGTCAGAGACTCTCCTCCAATTGGACTAAACAGGGGTGGTTTTCTTTCTCCTTTCTCTTCCTCTTTCTCTTTTCTCTTTTCTTTTTCTTTTCCCTTTCTCGCTCCCTCTCACTCTCTCTCTCTCGATAACGGAGTAGTACGTTCTCTCTCCCAACACTCCAAGCTGTCGCTCTTGTCTCTCCTCTGTGCACCCTCCTTGCAGCCCTACTGTGTCTGCGGGAGGAAGAAAGCGTCCGTCCGTGAGGTTGGGGAGCTCCTCTTCTTCCCAGTGCTGTGTTTTGTTGTGTTAACCCCTTTCCCATCTCCCAACTCCCTTTTCCCTCAGCCCTCAGCCTATGAGGGTTCCCTGCTACCCTAGCATGGCAGACTGCATGTAGACCCTCCCCCCTGCCCTATGCCCAACCTCTCCCTTGCCACCCGGGCACTGACTTTAGCTATGCCCAATGCCTATAAGTGCCTGCTGACTAGGTCTCTCAACTTCATATAATCAATTGACTAGGGGTGTTTGTAGATGTAGAATTAGATCAGCGGTGGGCAAACTATACCGCTGTGAAGGCCATCTGGCACAAATGCAGGCTTTTGCTCCTGCCAAGCAGTAACACACGCGATTCAGCAAATCAAAGCCTTGATCGAAAACTACGATGAGTTGATTTTGTAGAATCGTGGGTGTGTTACTGCTTGGCCAGAGTAAAAACCTGCACCCACAGTAGTTCTCACAGGGTATAGATAGTCTACCCCTGATGTAGAGTGTCTGCATTCGATAGACGAGCTAAATGCGGGGCCACAGTCGTTCCGTAGCAAAACTCCTCTCTAGTTCTCCTCAGACAGATATCTCTATCTCACTCCGGTTGGTTATCTGAATACTAAGTTGTACTCGGCGGGGTGACGTTGAAGCATGGCTTCGCAGTATCATGGTGCAACTCATTAGCATAGTTTTTTTCTCATCTCTTCCCCTGTCTTTTTGTCACGCATAAATTAACATGTGAAATGTCTGCCGTGCTTATGTTTTTTTATTTATTATTTAATTATTTCTGACAAAGTAAACGGTCACCATTCTTTTCGGCGTATTTTAGCCCGGTGGCGAGTTACAGTACGTTTTTCAATGCGTTTCTATTGACATTTGCATATTTGCTTGACGACGTGATGAGAGTTAGATTTAAATCTCCTTTCAGATTTAATTCAACATCAAAAGGAGAGGAGTGAGGTGCCGGGGCTGTTGGTTTAGTTGTGGGGGGAGTATGTGTGAGAGGGTGTGTGTGTGTATGTTTGGTTTTGTGTGTGTGTGTGTGTGTGTGTGTGTGTGTGTGTGTGTGTGCAGCTGTTTTGTATGTGACGGTGTCTGTGTCTAAATGGCCTCCTTGTCACGAAGCGATCAATAGCACAATCAGAGGACAGGTTACAGTTACAGCTGTGCCACGTGGCATGCAGCAAAGGACACGCTATCTCTCATCACTGTGACCGTGGCAGCCATTGTCTCACACCGTACTTCCATCCTAACCACAACACACACACTCCACAAAGGAGCTTGAGTCATCCTTACTGGGCCAAACCACATGCCACCTCTGGGAACCACAGTCCCCTGCTAACTTCAATGGCAGTCTAAAACATACTTCAAATCACTTACTGTACATCAGAACTGTATAGTGATCGCAAGCACACACACACACACACAGTGCAGAAGAGAGGGTCCCTGCTGTCCTTTTTCATCTATAGTCCTCCCATCCAGCTGCTGTTCTGGCGTTCATGGTGTGTGTACAGTCTTCTACATGCACCCCAATAAGCCTGAAGTGGTTCAGTCTCCATCGTCTGCTGAATGGAACTGGCCAGCCTTTTGTCACTTCCCGAGAGCTCTTAGAGCGTCGACTGTGGGATGGATGGAGAGCGAAAAACTGGGACGATGGGGTGCCATGGCTGTCGCTAGCCCAAACCCACACACACTCCTCTCTTATTGGGCGTGAGATGGCGCTAGTTTATCGATCAGTCACGCCACAAGCCATATGGAGGGCTGAATATATTTCCATGTATGACACCTAATCGTGAGTGTGGTGACAACCCCCCTAATGTGACTGTCATCCGCCCTTTCACTCTTTGTATCCCTCAAGGGCCACTTGTCCCCTATGGGGGGGGCCACAAACTTCCCTAATCATACTGGACACAACCAATGTTCCCTCTAAGCTGCTTGTGCTGCAAACAGTAGCCCGAGACCGTTGCGCTGCTCCCCTGGGACTGCTGCGCAAAGCGCAGAAGAAATATCAGCCCACGGAGAGAAGCACCAGATTGAACTTAACTCAAGTTTGTTGAGTTTTTCCTGTTAGTTAACACTATCAATGTTTCCCTTTTAATGTGGCAATTGTGATTGAATCAACACAATAGTTGCCACTTTCAATGCAGCATACCAAAACAAACTACTCAGACCGGTGCGGCATAACCAATCACAGCTGCAGTAGGCCTATATGCAAATAGACCATTGCCATATATGGATCTGTGCCATTTACTTAGAACTGGACTGTGTTTACAGCTGTGGTCATGAGTAGATGCGTTTGTTTTCAGATCAAAGCAAGAGCTGCATGTAACCACGTGTTCGTTTTGTTTAGATTATTTTGCTGGTTAGTGAGTTATTAGCCCATGTATAGATCATTTGTAGTCAGCAATAGTGGAGTGATTGCTTCCTACAAGAGCACAAAACGTGTACGTTTCTAGACATCTTTGAAAAGCTAGTCTGGTAAAGAGCTTTTTTCTTGTCTTAAAGGGGCAGTGTTGTATTTTGAGACAGGCTTGAATAAGCTAAGTAGCAGAGGGTAGCATCATTTGTCTGATTCTCTGTAGTAATGGTATGGGAATAATAATGCATTTTATTTTGTAAAGCGGTTTCTTGCACCAAACGACCCAACAACATTTTCAGCCACCTCCTTGTCTGATGGACAAGTGGATAAACAGGTTCATGTCAAGCCCTGCATGTTTTTGTCAAAAGTCTCATGGAATGTAGACCTACGTTGAACACCACACATTGGCTGCTACTGTAGGCTGAATGATGTAACAGCTATTTCCATGTTAACTTGTTATGGGATGTATTATCTCCGTTGTTTTTGATGGTAGGCAACTCTGGTAGGCCTACATTATGATCACATAGCCACAGTAGCCTACTTGACCACTGTTAAAACTGTAACTTAAAGCGGGTACAGCCTCAGTGTTCACAGTAAACGTGCGCTCGGGAGTTGCGAAACATTTCCACAACGTTCAAGACCTGAAATTTGGTCAGTGCCGCAAAAAATTTGAGGAGCATTGGACACAACCATCTTACAAGCTGAAAAAGACAATGAGGCCCTGTTTTGATTTATAAGCCCATATGGTCTTCAACGGGAACGTGTTCGAGGTCAGTCTCTCATGAGACAGCCACTTTAAAGATGAATGGCGGTGGATTGTGAGTGGCCAGGTCATAGCGTTCCCCAGGTGCTCAGATGAAAAAAGTCCAAGGGGCTTAAGATGTGTCTGCCTTAACCCAGAGCGCTCAAAGAAAGCTTTTACTGCTGCGAGACAGGGACACATTAGATGGTACAGCGGATCACAGACAGACACACAGACAGACAGTGAAGTACTTAGTCAGATGGTTAGATAATTGGTTTGAATACCATTTGAGAGCGGTGCAATATTGTCTCATTGTTTGTGTGTGTGTATGTGTACATGCGTATGTGTGTGTGTGTGTGTGTGTGTGTGTGCACATTCACACACGCACTCTCCTCCTGGAGGTTAACGGAGAATCACTCAGCCAGAGAGACATTGTCATTGACAAAGAGCTTCGGCGAAGGAGGAAAACTGGGGAGTAAAGTGCGCCTACGGTGACACCCTGTATGCACGCATGACTGTAAGTCGCTTTGGATAAAGAAGTGTCTGCTAAATGGCATATACACAAGCCTCTCCGGTGAATATTTATCATTTGCATGTTTATTTGATTAGCATCTCCGCCATGTGACGACACTAGTTGCTGGCTGTGATTATGCTCATCAACAATAATAGGCTGAGTAGCTATTAAACCCAGCGAGGACCTCCAGTGATGTTTGGTAATGAATCTAATTAGTGTAGTTGCTCTGGGAGTCAGGTTGACGGTATGGCAGGGGTACTAGGGATTATATTTAACGTGGCCCATAGCGGACTGAAGTGTGTGTGTGTGTGTGGTGATGAGGGTGTGTGTGTGTGTTTCAGTAGTGGCAGAGTTGCAGCAGTCACCAGGCCTTATGGGTATAGCAGGGTTCTGCTTTGGTGAGCCACCCCTCCCCTTACCCTGTCTGTTGTACCCCTCCCTCCCTCCCTCCCTCCCTCCCTCCCTCCCTCCCTCCCTCCCTCCCTCCCTCCCTCCCTCCCTCCCTCCCTCCCTCCCTCCCTCCCTCCCTCCCTCCCTCCTCTTCCTCTCTCACAATGTATGCCTTCTGTGTGGACCACCATTAAATGATGCCCATCTGCTGTTTGGTGGCCTGCTTTACCTTCCTTCCTCTCCTCCACCTCTCCTCTCTCCTCTGTACATATACACGTCATGAGATGGAGGAGCTCATCTTTGTACAGTGGTTCTTCCTTTAAAAGTTACGAGCTTATGCTGCAACAGTTAGTGGTAGATGGTGGCATTCTGTCATTATACCACACTATCACAAGGGGGAGTTAGAACCCTGATCTATTGGTAGTCTAAACTGTGGCACAAATTAACTTTTCGTAAATTAATGGAGGCGTTTTCTTCTCTGGCACTAGAGTCCAGAATCAGGCAACCACAACAAACAACTGTTGGTGGTCCTGGAGTTAAGAGATAATTTGGATAAATTCAATGGGGGAATTTCACTTCACATGTGGACTGGCGATTTTCCAAAAATAGGCACGGTGGGCTTTTGGTATCTCTGAAATAAATCATTCCAAATAACAAACTGGCTTTATTTACAAATTAGTAAGAATGTTTCACCCCAATTTCAAGAATGGCCTTTTTCCCTTTATTCAGATTATAACCGCTGACTTTCGGTTATTTGAAAACGAAATAATCTCCAACATATTGTTGTTTTTTAATTAAACAAGCCATAGAAAGTTTCAGTTTAAACCACCAGAAAATACAGAACAAATAATACAACAAATATTGTGGTTAAACTCAAATGTACTAATTGATAAAAATGTATCAATTGGAACCTTTATCAAGTGGAAGGGGGGAAAAGTAAGGAACTTGTCTGTCGGAAAATTGTGATAAATAAAAATATATACCAGTTTCATTTAAGGACCAGAAAATTGACAGCTGTGCCATGTAGATTGCAATATAGTTGGGAAGAGATTTTCGATGTACCGATTCCATGGCACATGGTTTATGAATTCACACGCAATGAATGGGAATACTATAGGAATAGTATACTATGGGAATAAATATCACTGATTGACAGAAATATTGGAATAAAGTAGGCTAATGAAGGCAACACATTGTTCCTTACTGGAACACCAAAAGTCATCCAATTGTTATGATAGGATTTGGAGCAATAGCCAACCTGCGTGTGGTCAACTATTTCAGAACCGTTTCGCGCTGCTCTGAGACAAGCATGCGGACTGGTCTTGATAAATCAATTAGATTTTTATTTTCACTGAATCTCCGTTTGGGTATTGGTTAGACTACAATTAGGGTGTGGAAATGTTAGGATTATTTAGCTTTTCACTCGCTGTCACTTAGTAGCCTACTCCCAACCAGTCACATTGTACAGCGCCATATTTTCCTTACGGAAATCCTGAGGGTTACGTTTTTCGTTTTTCTTGGAATAGAATGGCAACAATGGCTGACACTTCAATAACGTGCCATAGTATCTGCGGCAGCCAGCAAGCTGTGCTACAGTATGACACAACTTTTAAAGGAAGAACCATTGTATGTGTTCCCTCATTGTTGTCTTTCTCTGTCCTCATTTACTTTCGCTTTTTCTATATTTCCCTCTTTTTATTTTCCCCTCTTCTCCCACCCCCCTCTCTCTCACCCTCTGTTTCGCTGTATTTCACTTCATATGTGTTCCCTATGTCGTCTGGTAGAAGATAAAGCGTGTTTGGGGTTTTAAAAAGCAAGTGGAGGACTAAGGTGTTTGGTTTTATCCCCTTGCAGCCATTACTCTGTGATAAGTGCTCCGTAGCAGGGAAACAGGGCCCGCGGGCCTTCCTTTCACTCTATGCTAATATTTATCCTTTTCTCTCCCGTTCTGGCACCTGTTTTAATATGTTCCATAAATGTTTTCACTGCTAGCGAGACACGGGTGACAGCCCACCCCCCCTCCTTGCAGCACCGACAAAACTGAGTAATGAAGCTTCCCATTGGCTGCTTCTCTACAATGGTGGCACTGACACCCGCCTCTCCCTCACCCGATTGGCTACTGACAGCATGGGGAGAGCTTTTCTCTGATTCTTATCGTGACATTGGGAGTAATCCTGAATTGGACCAGGGAGCAAGGAAGATTCCAATCTACATATGCATGAGTAGGGAGATGCTCTACCGCAAAAATATAATCTCCCTGCTTTTACATCCATATGTACAGTGTTGAACCGTATATATTACCCACGCAAACACGGCTAAGAACATGACACTCCATCTCTCCTGGCTTATATACAGAACGCCCGCCGAGTGCATTCAGCTCGCCTCTAAATCTTGACTAATGTGACAGTTTAGTGAGAGAAGGGAAGAGGCAACGCCCCTGTTGGGGAGAGACGGGCAGCGGAACATTTGACGTTGTGAGGGGGGGGGGGGTATACAGGTAGAAGAACGTTTGTCAGTGGGTAGGCCAGCGGCAATTATGGTTCTCTAAGCAATCCATGGTGCTGCATACTGCATACTAGCAGCACCCCAGAAGCCCATTTCATCTGACAAGAGTTTTAATCCCCCTGGTTTTAATCTCGGGGATGGCAACTATAAAATATCAGACTAATTAAAAGCAAAAGGAAAGCAGGGGAGCGAAGGGAGGGAGCATGGCCTAGACTGGTGGGAGAAGGGCACAAAGCGGAGGCAGAATTCAGACTCCCAAGTCGCCACTTCTGAGACAGAAACATTGTCCTCGTAGAGAAGCCACTGGGGTTTCTTTACTTCAGCTAGGAGCAGAATTATTGATCAGAGGAGAGTTACTCATCTCTAAGACCACTCCTGCGGCGATGCACTCACTTACAGCCATCTCTCCTCAGCACACCTTTTTCTCTCACTTCTTTGATTATGTTTGTGGCACCCTGGATCTTACACACACACCATTGTCTTGTCTCTTTCATCTGAGAAACACAGAGGGAACATTAAATAGTATGTGTGCATTTGATGCTTGTATGTGTATGTGTGTGTGTGTGTGTGTGTGTGTGTGACACTACTGCAGCCTCCCAGTATATGTCCCGCTCTACTGAGGCATATGACTGCGAAAGCTCCAGTCCTTGAACAGCACATCCACCACTACCATCACTACCCAGGCCTCCGGGATGGCAGGCTGCTGTTTCCAAGTCTCCCTCACTGTTTCTGAAGGAGAAAAGGCGCTTTCAGTTCCTTAAGATTCTTTTTCCCGACTGAGAATATGTAAGCCATCTCAATTACCAATGCCGGGTATAAGGGCTGCTGGACGTTTCTCAAAGTCTCTAATCTTACACTCTCTCTCCTCACTAAGATTATTTCACAGAGAACTGTGGGAGTTTTGCTTCTTCTATTTAATAAATCTGGAAGAAAAAATGTGCCTCCAGAAGGATTGAGCATTAAAGAATAAAGAGCTTTTTTGATTCTTTTCATCTTATTTTTTGGTGTAGAAACAAAGAGAACCAGGGACAAAAGTGTTATCTGAGGCTGCAGTTGCATGTTACGGAGCTGGGCCTTGGGAAATGGGTCGGTGAATCCATTTGAAGGGCATGAGTGTGTGTGTGGATTGCCCTCTGTTTCCAGCGCTACATACACACAGTGAGAAAAGAAATATCAGGCAGAATAGCTTTTTCTGAAGCCTGGCAAAATTAGGCACAGTTCCACTACTTACACATTTACATGCCAATTTCGCAGCTCTTTCAAACCACCGGCGTTCCCACAACACAGAAATCAATAGCAGTGTTCCACTGCTTAAGCCGCAACATTCCAATTACAAAAACTGAGAGCCTTGTCTCCTCACTCATCCTTGCACATGATCTGTTTAGATTTGTTCAATTATGGTCGCCGGTGGGCAATGCTCCTCCTCACACCAGTATCAGCCAGGCCCTTATCTTGTTGTTTTGCTGTTCTCTTTTTCTTGAAGTGCCGAATCAAGGTTGGCTTTCTTGTCCTGTGAAGAGACACGATCACACTGACGACATCCTAACAGCCTGAACGTTTGTTCTGCACTTGTTGAAATAAAGGAATAAGCATAGGATAACTTAGGAAACGTTCTTTGTTGTGTGCGGACCCTCTACGTTGCAGCCAAACTACACCCCAACATGGACACAATGGTGAGCTGGCAAGCCACCACAATCCTGAGATTTTAGACATGATGCTATCAAACTGCTACATAGGGCCTCTCTCCCTAACAGTTCGAGATGACGTCACTGGTATTCCATGGGCGAGATAGCGCCCACATAGGTAAATTGCCTTCTGCTATCTGTTGATGATTGTACCAAGAGCGCAAGGCTGAGGCTCAGGGGAGGGGAATATTAAGAGTATTAAATGGCACCTGTGCTTTCAAAATTAAACGGCAGTGATTCCTTAAACGGAGCGCCTGTCGAGATGCTAGTCTAATCCCATAATAATCCGGGTAATGACAGCACTCCCTCACGCTCGCTGGGAAGCCGCGGATCAAATGCATCCTCGCATCCTCTTTCCCTGGCTTATAATCTTTCTCCCTAACGGCCGACATGCCGCGTTATGCCCCCACCCGCAAGACATGCCAATGAGCCTCCCTCGCAGGGCTTCGACATTCTGCATAATTCTCCTGTCCGCTTGGCTAGACGAGGACATACAGTACGCCACAGTCTCCCGAGGCCTTGGGGTTTCAACTGTCAATCCGTTCCACCCACCCATTCAAGAGAATGAGCAATCTGCTGATAATTCAATTTTAATGCCAACTCTTGATACATGTCCCAAACAAAACCAGCCTTCGAGTCAGAAACTCAGTTCCCTTAACCCAGGTATTAGAAAACATTGTACCATGAAACTTTTTCAAACCGTCAATAAGGCTAAAATGCTCTGGGACCCTCGTTCCAAGCCTAGAGGAATATTTGGAGGTCATCTGAATATTCGTAGCATTATTTCTAAGATTGAACAGGTAGAACATTTATTGAGCGACTCTAATATAGATTTTTTTCTGTTTCTCTGCGATATGGTTGAAGAAATCTTCTCATATTTCTGCCTTTAATGTCCCTGGATATTCCATATTCAGGAGGGACAGGGGAGAGGGCATGTATTGCTTATATACATGAAAGATAACTTTAAATGCAATCGTATCATATAGAAACATGCCAATGACATTGAATGTATGGGGCTGAATGTCTTCCTCTCCCCTCATATGTCTCCCACTATTATTGGATTATATCGACCACCAACATCTATCTCGTTTTATGACCATCTAAATGCCATGCTTAAAGAGTGTGATCATAAGAAGGAGTTTATCTTCATGGGTGATTTCAATATAAACTGGGGAAACAAAACTTGCAGGAAAAAACTCACAGATTATTTCAACCTGACTCAAATAATACAAGGTCCAACCAGAGTAACACAGTCATCCCAGACTCAAATTGATCTGGTGTTTACTAACAGACCTGACCGAATAACTAAGTCCATTAACTTACTAACTGGCATATCTGGAAGTATGCTTGGGGTCATTGTCCATTTGGAAGACCCATTTGCGACCACCCTCCTTTTGAAGCTTCCAGTCTGTTATTCAAACTCAATCAGCATGACAGACTAATCTCCAGCCTTGTCCTCATCAACACTCACACCTGTGTTAACGAGAGAATCACTGATATGATGTCAGCTGGTCATTTTGTGGCAGGGCTGGAATGCAGTGGAAAAGTTTTGGGGGATTTCAGTTCATTTGCATGGCAAAGAGGGACTTTGCAATTAATTTCAATTCATCTGATCACTCTGCATAACATTCTGGAGTATATGCAAATTGACATCATACAAACTGAGGCAGCAGACTTTGTGAAAATTAACATTTGTGTCATTCTCAAAACTTTTGGCCACGACTGTACAAGTGTCTGGAACTCTATTGGAGGGATGCAGCACCATTCTTCCATGAGAAATTCAATCATTTGGTGTTTTGTTGATGGTGGTGGAAAACTCTCTCCGGGCACTGCTCCAGAATCTCCCATAAGTGTTCGATTGGGTTGAGATCTGGTGACTGAGACGGCCATTGCATATGGTTTGCATCGTTGTCATTCTCATCAAACCATTAAGTGACCACTCATGCTTTGTGGCTGGGGCATTGTCATCCTGGTAGCCAAAATAGTGGCCTGAAATCATATTTATACATGTCCCTTAGCATGATCGGATGCTTATTACTTAATTTACTTAGGAACCACACCTGTGTGGAGCCATCCCTCATTTTGTCAAGTTTTTCCATTATTTTGGCAGTGACCTGTACATCTAACCTCAACAACAATTTTGATGAAGAATTGATTGGGGGGTTGAAGAAGGAAAAGGAGGCAATGATGATGAAACAACATTAGCTGGATCACTTCAGATCACAGTGTCGTCTACATGTTTCTTCCTCGTTCTTCCCGATCCTGACCCACTTCCCAACTCGCCTGGCAGTGGCAGAACCGGCACCACACGGAACGCCATCCCACTCTTCCCCTCAGAAGCCCAGGAAGTCTCTTTGAAGTTATAGGTTGTGTCACATCCGGCCATGATTGGGAGTCCCATAGGGCGGCGCACAATTGGCCCACTGTCGTCCGAGTTTGCCCAGGGTAGGCCGTTATTGTAAATAAGAATTTGTTCTTAACGGACTTGCCTGGTTAAATAAAGGTTAAATGTAAAAAATTGTAGTGGAGCGGCCGGAGAAGAGAGTGGCATGAATACACCTTCTCTCTGATGTTCTCCCTCTTCTTCATATTTGTCTCTGCCCAGGAGCTGGGCATTATTAAGCAGAGAGCTCTCTTTTTTTCTTCCCTCCCTCTTCTATCCACGTAGCGATAGCTCTCCTTCTCTCTCTCTCTCTCTCTCTCTCTCTCTCTCTCTCTCTCTCTCTCTCTCTCTCTCTCTCTCTCTCTCTCTCTCTCTCTCTCTCTCTCTCTCTCTCTCTCTCTCTCTCTCTCTCTCTCTCTCTCTCTCTCTCTCTCTCTCTATCAGTGAGATGCAAATGGCCTCATTTGAAGAACGGCATGCTTGGAAACATAAATTAATCAGTGCCTGTTTACTTCCCCATAAATAGAAAAAGACAGTTATTTTCTACCGTTTCTTGCCAATTGTCTATCCGTGCCACAAGTCTATGGTTTTTACCCATGTACCTTAGGGTGTGGGTTTCTCATACAGAGTGGTCAGTCACCTGTAATTGGCTCTTACAATGTGCTCAGACACCTCTGATTGACTCATACAGAGAGGTCAGCCACCTCTGATTGGCTCATACAGAGGTGTCTGCCACCTGTGATTGGCTCATACAGAGGGGACAGGGCCAATGAGATTACCTGGAGGGAGTTGATTTATACAGGTAGTATCAATCAAGTACTATGGATGAGAGTCTGGTACATGTTCAGACTTGACCATAGGTTTGTGCAGGTACAAAAAAAAAGGGGGGGGGGGGATTAGCAGTACTTTCACATTGACCCACCAACCCCCTTTTTTCAAACCTCCTGATCCTCCATCAACCTCTACTCTTTTTTTAACCTATGCCGAGTACCCCACTCTTCCTGCCTTTAGCCCCCACCCCCCAATTTTCAGCCCCTAACCCCTCAATTCCCATCCTTCTCCCTCAACCTTTCTCACCGCTCCCTCACCCCCATCAATGCTAACCCCAATTGTCTCCCATCTCAGATCTGCACGCGCCCACCCCGTGCCTGGCAAAGGCCTGCGAGTTTGGCGCTGTGTGTGTGGTGAAGAACGACAAGCCCGTATGTGAGTGCCCCGAAGCCTGCATCCAGACACCCGACCCAGTGTGCGGCAGTGACGGCCACAGCTACGGCAGCCAGTGCGAGATGAGGGCCACGGGCTGCGCCCTGCAGAGGGAGATCCACATACAGCACCGAGGGCCCTGCGGTGAGTACCAGACTATTCTATGCCTGACCATGTAATCTGACCAGGAAACAGGAATAACTCTGGGCCCTAGGGTATAAGGTCATGTGATGTGGTCAGGGAAAAACTCCTGGTCTTAAAGGGATACTTTGGGATTTTGGTAATGAGGCCCTTTATCTACTTCCCCAGAGTCAGATGAACTTGTGGATTTGTTGTCTCTGTTGGAAGGAAGTTGCTAACTAGCTTTAGTGTAATGACTGGAAGTCTATGGGTATCTGCTAAAGCTTGCAATTTCCCTATTATTGACCTTTCTTGTTGAAAATGCAATCTACTTCCAGTGGGAACAGCCATGCTCCTACTGTTTAAATGGTGACTGAGTCATGAGTCTTTGTCTGCTCTCGAGCGCCGGGGTAAAAATATCCTGGCTTCCGCAAGCACTCATTTCGTTGCCTGTCTTCTTTTTCTTCCCTAAAGTCTGGTTAGTCCACTTGACGAAGCCATTTTAGCTAGACTTGTTAATAAAGGCATCTCTACTGCTCATTTTCCCATAACTGGGTAATTGATGATGACGATGATTAACATTTTCCTTTTACCAACAAAGTGTTAGCGCCTGTGCCTTCCGTTCCATGTCCTTTCCTTGCTCTCAGTCATCAGCCAGAGTTCACGCTCTGCAGCTTTAGTTTGAATAAAATTCTATTTCACTGTAAATGTGGGTCTACGGCATAGGCATATACAGGTATCTGTATAGTAAGGAACATGTACAGTAAGTAGGCTGCCATGTCATGTGTAGATATTTACATCTCTTCACGTCTCTCTTCTCTTATAGGCTACTTAGTAAAGTTCATGCATGTTGCCTGCATGTAGCCATTTGGTCCAACACAGGTAATAGATTTTGATTTGATTTGATTAGGATCTCCATTAGCTGACGCCAATGGCGACAGCTAGTCTTACTGGGGTCCGGCACATAATGGAAAATATATTACAGACAAAAGACTTTACGTTTGACATACATTTACAAACATTAACATGTAGTGTGCGTGTGTGTGTGTGCATCTATCAGTTACACATCCAGTACCAGTCAAATGGACACACCTACTCATTCAAGAGTTTTTCTTTATTTTTACAATTTTTTCCATTGTAGAATAATAGTGAAGACATAAACTATGAAATAACACATATGTAATCATGTAGTAACCAAACAAGTGTTAACTTCTTATGGCTGGGGGCAGTATTGAGTAGCTTGTATGAATATGGTGCCCAGAGTAAACTGCCTGCTACTCAGGCCCAGAAGCTAAGATATGCATATTATTAGTAGATTTGGATAGAACTGTTTGAATGATGTCTAAAACTGTTTGAATGATGTCTGTGCGTATAACAGAACTCATATGGCAGGCAAAAACCTGAGAAAAAATCCAACCAGGAAGTGGGAAATCTGAGGTTTGTAAATTTTCAAGTCTTTGCCTATCCAATATACAGTGTCTATGGGGTCACATTGCACTTCCTAATGCTTCCACTAGATGTCAACAGTCTTTAGAACCTTGGTTCAGGCTTCTACTGTGAAGGGGGAGAGAATAAGAGCTGATTGACTAAGAGGTCTGGCAGAATGCCATGAGCCCAGTCAGGCGTGCGCCTGTGAGAGGTAGCTGCGTTCCTTTTCCTTTCTAAAGACAAAGGAATTGTCCAGTTGAAACATTATTGAAGATTTATGTTAAAAACATCCTAAAGATTGATTTTATACATCGTTTGACATGTTTCTACGAACTGTAATGGAACTTTTTGACTTTTCATCTGGCCTCCGCCTCATGAATTTGGATTTGTGAACTAAACGCACAAACAAAAAGGAGGTATTTGGACATAAATTATGGACTTTATTGAACAAAACAAACATTTATTGTCAAACTGGGAATCCTGGGAGTGCATTCTGATGAAGATCATCAAAGGTAAAGTAATATTTATAATGCTATTTCTGACGTCTGTTGACTCCACAACATGGCGGGTATCTGTATGGCTTGTTTTGGTCTCTGAGCGCTATACTCAGATTATTGCATGGTGTTCTTTTTCCGTAAAGGTTTTTTGAAATCTGACACAGCGGTTGCATTAAGGAGAAGTATATCTATAATTCCATGTATAACACTTGTATTTTCTTCAACATTTATGATGAGTATTTCTGTTATTTGACATGGTTCTCTGCAATTTCTCCGGATATTTTGGAGGCATTTCTGAACATGGCGCCAATGTAAACGGAGGTTTTTGGATATAAATATGAACTTAATCGAACAAGACATATATGTATTGTGTAACATGAAGTCCTATGAGTGTCATCTGATGAAGATCATCAAAGATCATATATGCATATATTAGCAACTATGACTGAGGAGCAGGCCGTTTACTCTGGGCAGCTCTGTGCACCTTTCATCCAAGCTACTCAATACTGCCCCTGCAGCCATAAGAAGTTATGTCATAATTATGTACAATTCTGGCAAATTAATTCCGGCCTTTGTTAGGAATAAATGGACTTCACACAGTTCGCAATGAGCCAGGCGGCCTAAACTGCTGCATATATCCTGACTGCTTGCACGGAACGCAAGAGAAGTGACAATTTCCCTAGTTATAAGAAATTCATGTTAGCAGGCAATATTAACTAAATATGCAGGTTTAAAAATATATACTTGTGTATTGATTTTAAAGAAAGGCGTTGATGTTTATGGTTAGGTACATTAGTGCAACGACAGTGCTTTTTTTTCGCAAATGCGCTTGTTAAATCATCACCCGTTTGTCGAAGTAAGCTGGGATTCAATGAGAAATTAACAGGCACCGCATCGATTATATGCAACGCAGGACACGCTAGATAAACTAGTAATATCATCAACCATGTGTAGTTAAGTAGTGATTATGTTAAGATTGATTGTTTTTTTATAAGATACGTTTAATGCTAGCTAGCAACTTACCATGGCTTCTTGCTGCCCTCGCGTAACAGATAGTCAGCCTGCCACGCAGGCTCCTCGTGGAGTGCAATGTAAGGCAGGTGGTTAGAGCGTGGGACTAGTAACCGGAAGGTTGCAAAAATGAATCCCCGAGCTGACAAAATAAAAATCTGTAATTCTGCCCCTGAACAAAGCAGTTAACCCACCGTTCCTAGGCCGTCATTGAAAATAAGAATGTGTTGTTAACTGACTTGCCTAGTTAAATAAAGGTGTAAAAAAATAATAATATCCATGTCCAAAAATACCCATTACCGATTGTTAATTAATCGGCCATTCCGATTAATTGGTCGACCTCTAGTCTGAATACTTGCCGTAGGCACTGTGATCTCATTGATATGACCCTGGGAGAATTGCAAACTGTTCTTCAGGTCCTGGACACCTCTGGTCAGATCGTCCATTATTTTATTAGTTGACTACTCCAGTATTTGGACACAACACTTGAAGCTATGTTCTTGTTGTTGTAACTGCTTGTATAACTATTTTTGTTCGTTTAACCTTTTATGGCTGCAGGCCGGTGTCAGGCTCAATATGACAACAGCCCGTCCAAGTGCAGGGCGCGAAATTCAAAAGATATTTTTTAGAAATATTTAACTTTCACACATTAACAAGTCCAATACAGCAAATGAAAGATAAACATCTTGTGAATCCAGCCAACATGTCCGATTTTTAAAATGTTTTACAGCGAAAACACCACGTATATTTATGTTAGCTCACCACCAAATAGAAAAAAGCACAGACATTTTTCACAGCACAGGTAGCATGCACAAAACCAACCAAACTAACCAAGAACCAACCAAACTAACCAAGAAACAACTTCATCAGATGACAGTCTTATAACATGTTATACAATAAATCTATGTTTTGTTCGAAAAATGTGCATATTTGAGGTATAAATCATAGTTTTACATTGCAGCTACAATCGGAAATAGCACCGAAGCAGCTAGAACAATTACAGAGACCAAATTGAAATACCTAAATACTCATCATAAAACATTTATGAAAAATACATGGTGTACAGCAAATGAAAGACAAACATCTTGTGAATCCAGCCAATATTTCCGATTCTTTAAGTGTTTTACAGCGAAAACACAATATAGCATTATATTAGCTTACCACAATAGCCAAAAACACAACCCATTTATCAGCAGCAAAAGTTAGCGATCGCAAGAAAACAGCAAAAGATATATAATTTTTCACTAACCTGGACAAACTTCATCAGATGACAGTCCTTTAACATCAGGTTATACAATACACTTATGTTTTGTTCAAAAATGTGCATATTTAGAGCTGAAATCCGTGGTTATACATTGTGAAAACTTAGCACCTTTTTCCCAGAATGTCCGGATATATTTCTGACACTCACCTATTCTGACCAAATAACTAATCATGAACGTTACTAAAAAATACTTGTTGTACAGCAAATGATAGATACACTAGTTCTTAATGCAATCGCCGTGTTAGAATTCTAAAAATAACTTCATTACGACATACAGCTTACGTTATAGCGACACCGCGCCAAAACTCAAGGCGGAAAACACAACAACACATTTTCGACAGAAATAGGAAATAACATCATAAATGGGTCCTACTTGAGCTTCCATCAGAATCTTGTACAAGTGGTCCTTTGTCCAGAACAATCGTTGTTTGGATTTAGAATGTCCTTTTTCCCTCTCGAATTTGCAAGCAAAACTTGCCAAGTGGCGCGAAGCTCTCCATCGTCAACAAACTCAGAGAACGGAACACGCCAAAACTCCCGAAAAAATTTCATTAATCTGATTAAACTATATTGAAAAAACATACTTTACGATGATATTGTCACATTTATCAAATAAAATCAAAGCCGTCTATAACAAAAGCTTTTCAGAAGCCAATGTGGAAGTCCTTTCCGCGTCTTCCTGAGCAAAGGAAATTGGGGTCCTGTCATTCCAAGCTCTCTCTTTTGACCATAGAAAGAGCTAGAGACCCCATTTCACCTCTCACAGCCTATTGACATCTAGTGGAAGGCGTATGAAGTGCATGTATACTAATAGATTTCAAGCAAACGATTAGGGAGGCCCTGGAACAGAGCCTCGATTTCAGATTTTTCACTTTCTGACAGGAAGTTTGCTGCAAAATGAGTTCTGTTTTACTCACAGATATAATTCAAACGGTTTTAGAAACTTGAGAGTGTTTTCTATCCAATAGTAATAATAATATGCATATTGTACGAGCAAGAATTGAGCACGAGGCCGTTTGAAATGGGCACCTTTTATCCAAGCTACTCAATACTGCCCCTGCAGCCATAAGAAGTTAAAAGATCCTTCACCTGTGATATAGAGACACCGTTGTCCCCAACGGTACTTCCATTGGCTTTGGTCTTTGTCTTGCTAGTAACGTAGGCTACGCTGTTCCTCCTCACAGTTCCAGACAGGGCAGGTTGCAGGGCAGATGGAAACAGCAACTATGAACAGTGATTCAAACAGTCACACTTCCGGGGCAATCCGTGGTCCTATCTGCAAGGGCTGTGGGCTGTGTACAAGCTGCTAAGGAAACCTGGCTAGCGTGACAGCTAGCTAATGTTAGTTAGAAGCTAGGCTAGCGTCTGTGCCAATAAGGGAACAATGAGCTACTAATAATACTACTAGTAATAGAGATGCCTGAGGCCATTTATCAGCCATTAACACAGACTGCCAATAACTTAACCACTGTTAGTCCCCGTGTACAGTTACATCTGCCACCACCAGCACACAGAGAGAGATTACATTTGCCTGGCTTGGCTTACGCTAGCTCTCCGCTTGCTCTACCCCCTGTTTCAACTCGAGTTTCATGTTTAATCCATTGCAGTGTTGTTGGCAGGGGGGCCAATGTGACTCCACTATTATTTCCTCCCTTCCAAATTGGAATCTATGTGCATAAGGATGTATTCCAATGGGAAATATTTGAGCCGGGTGGGCAAACTCAACTGTGTTCATGCTGGCAGCGTTAGGTAGACAGGTCTCGTCGTGGCGCCGCCGGGGGGTAATGAATAGTCTTCATTTAAAAAGGCGAGGAAGAAGCGGGCCTCGCCATGTTTGTGTAATACAGCGCGCGCACACACACACACACACACACACACACACACACACACACACACACACACACACACACACACACACACACACACACACACACACACACACACACACACACACACACACACACACACACACACACACACACAGCACTATGGATGGCAGTGAGTCCACACAGAAACAGGAGTCAGCGAAACAGGGCAATAAAAGTGGCAGGCAGGCAGTGCTTGGCGAGGCCTGCTCAAGGAATGATGATGGTGATCTGGTTTATTCTGGGCTGTTTGCACTGCTTTACACAAGCCTCTTCAAACTCCATTGAGTCATCACCTCCCTCCGTCTCCACTATTATCTAGCTTAATTATCACGGCCTGTTCATATCACTGGCATACTGGGGGGGGGGGGGGGGGGCTTTATAGGGGATGGGAAGTGTGTGTGTTTGCTTTTGTCTCACGTGGGTTTGAATGCAGAGACAACCTGTGTGTGTGTGTGTGTGTGTGTGTGTGTGTGTGTGTGTGTGTGTGTGTGTGTGTGTGTGTGTGTGTGTGTGTGTGTGTGTGTGTGTGTGTGTGTGTGTGTGTGTGTGTGTGTGTGTGTGTGTGTGTGTGTGTGTGTGTGTGTGTGTGTGTGCATGCGGCATATATGCGTGTGTGGCCTATATGCATGGTCATAATTCGATTTTTCTTTTGAAAAAGGGGAAATAGTTATCTTTACTGCTCCGGTGCGGTCCGATAGTGAGAAGTTACATCTTTTATTATTCTGTTGTATTTCCTCCTCCTGAGTGGCGGGTGACCTTGTGCATCTGGCTGGCTGGAAGAGGCAGAGACACGCATGCTAAAAGACCACAGAAGGATATCAGTCGCTCCGAAAGGCACTTTCTATCTATAGATGAGAGGAGAGAGAAGTCATTTAGAACAGGAAAAAAAACGTGTGTTTCACAGTTGCTGCAAACAAGACATACTTTACTAGTTGGCAATTGTAGATCATATAATATGAGAATATAAGCAGGCAACAGAGCGGGAGAGACATGAGAGGAGTGGGGAGGTAGTGAAGTTAAAAGAGGAGAGGAGGGACAGAGTAATAGTAATAGAGCAGGGCACTGGGAGGTCGGCTGGGGACTATTTTATCGGCTGGGCCATTATAGAGCCCTTCACGAAACAAACGTCTCTCTTTCTCTTCATGTTAAAGAACTGCCCCTCCCTGCATCCCTGGTTGTAGCTTGTGTCTCTCGGACTATTATTACTGGTCTGAGAGGATGTGTAACGTTCTGAGGCTGGAGAGGCTCTTTACCTTTTATTTCCCCCACCGTCTGGCTCTCTATCCATCACTCCAAACGTCTGTGTCCTCAAGGCCACTTTTTACAACCTCCCCTCCCCCCGTCAGACACGTCGCCCCACCGCGTTAATGCTGTTAGTGCTAGCTAGCAAGGCCCTATGTATACAACCAATAAGGCAGTCCGGTTTGGTCCGGCTAGCTGGATGTGTCCTGATCAGCCGACACCAACAACCGGCAGCACTGGCTGGAACAGAGGGAACGAGACAGAGCCAGAGGAGGGAGATAAAGAAGGGAGGCCTTTTTTGGGACACGGGCCCTGATAAAGGACGACACTCGCCGTGATTTATAGCCCTTGGGTCCGGCGCGCCGGTGTCACAGTGATGCATTCTCCATCACCGCTGGCTGCCACCTCAACCACATTTTATTTTTTGGGCGCCTGCATTTATATTTTAATCTGGCGGCCTCTTGACATGACCCAGATCATCCACTGAAACGTGTGTAAAGTCTGCAGGCCATCTGGGGGCCTCTTGACCAGCCTTTCGAAGGGGGTAAAAACATGGCATCATGGTAACATCACGGTTGTGGTTCTATCTGTCCCCTCTCTCTTTCTCTTACTCACTAACTCACTCACTAGATTCCCTGACACACATACATACACACACACATTCTCTTTCTCTCCCCATGTTACCCATACTGGTCTTATGTACTCCCTCAGACCCTAACTCTCTCCTACCTGTCTCCCTCCAGACGAGGTGTGTGCCAACTGTTCATTCGGGGCGATCTGCGACGGGCAGTCGGGCAGCTGTGTGTGCCCGCAGGAGTGTGTGGAGTCCCACCAACCGGTGTGCGGCAGCGACGGATCCACCTACGACAGCGAGTGTGAGCTCAATGTGCGCGCCTGTACCAAGCAGCTTGACCTGCGTGTGCTCGCCCAGGGAGAATGCAGTGAGTAATGCTACCACCAAGTGTGTGTGCTGCGTCTGTGTGCCTGTGTGTTCCTACCAGCAGTGTGGTTGTACAAATATACTATATAAACGCAACATGCAACAATTTCAAAGATTTTACTGAGTTACAGTTCACATCAAGAAATCAGTCAATTGAAATAAATAAATTCGGCCCTAATCTATGGATTGGAAACACAGATACTGTTGGTAACAGATCCCTTTTTTTAAAGTAGGGTCGTGGATAAGAAAACCAGTCAGTATCTGGTGTGACCACCATTTGCCTCATGCAGCGTGACACATCTCCTTCGCATAGAGTTGATCAGGCTGTTGATTGTGGAATGTTGTCCCACTCCTCTTCAATGGCTGTGTGAAGTTGCTGGATTGTGGCGGGAACTGGAAAGTGCTGTCGTACACGTCGATCTAGAGCATCTCAAACATGCTCAATGGGTGACCTGGCTGGTGAGTATGCAGGCAATGGAAGAACTGGGACATTTTCAGCTTACAGGAATTGTGTACAGATCCTTGCGTCATGGGTCTGTGCATTATCATGCTGAAACATGAGATGATGGCGGCAGATGAATGGCACGACAATGGGCCTCAGGATTTTGTCACGGTATCTCTGTGCATTCAAAATGATAAAATGCAATTGTGTTCATTGTCTGTAACTTATGCCTGCCCATACCATAACCCCACTGCCACCATGGGGCACTCTGTTCACAACGTTTACATCAGCAAACCGCTCGCCCACACGACACCATACATGTGGTCTGCAGTTGTGAGGCCGGTAGGACGGACTGCCAAATTCTCTAAAACGACGTTGGAGTCGGCTTATGGTAGACACATGAACATTAAATTATCTGGCAACAGCTCTAGTGGACATACCCGCAGTCAGGATGCCAAATGCATGCTCCCTCGAAACTTGAGACATCTATAGCATTGTGTTGTGTGACATTTTAGAGTGGCCTTTTATTGTCCCCAGCACAAGGAGCACCTGTGTAATGATCATGCTGTTTAATCAGCTTCTTGATATGCCACACCTGTCAGGTGGATGGATTATCTTGGCAAAGGAGAAATGCTCACTAACAGGGATGTAAACAAATGTGTGCACAACATTTGAGAGAAATAAGCTTTTTGTGCATATGGAACATTTCTGTGATCTTTTATTTCAGCTCATGAAACATGGGACCAACACTTTACATGTTGCGTTTATATTTCTGTTCAGTGTTTATGTCTTATTAAATTAATGTACCTGTATCTCTGTATTTTAGCAAGCATATTCTTTCTTCATGATTCCACTGCATAGTCACCTACAACCCTTTGTATGTGCGTTTACAGAGACGTGTGGCAGCGCTGTGTGTGCCTGGGGGGCCCAATGCATACAGAACAAGTGCGAGTGCACGCAGTGCCAGGGCCAGGCTTTTTCGCCTGTGTGTGGCAGCGACGGCATGACCTACGACAACACTTGCGAGCTGGGCTTGGCATCCTGCGTCCTCAAGAAGAAGATCGAGGTGGCCAAGCTCGGCAGCTGCGAAGAAGGTAGGCATTAGGAAATATAAACTGTTTTTAATCATATTTCTTTCCATTGACTTTTGTCATTGTCCACTTTGTTTTGGTAGCTACTGTTGATAGCTGGTGATGTTGATCAATCCCTATTGATACTGTAAGTATCTCCCATTGTCAGGAAAAAACAAAACTTGTGGTCACTACTGATCGGGAAGAGAAAATCGAAACTATGAGACAGAGAGTGCTTTTTAAACATGACTTACTTCATAAGTAGCAGCCTAGTTCACAATGTAAATCCTTTGTGGAGCTGCTCTCCTCTGTCCTACTAGCACTGTTCCAGAGGGTCTAGTGCTCCCCTCTGTGACAATCAGCTCTCTCTCGGTTTCTTTGTCACCGTATGGTTGTCATGCAGACAACGTCAGCGATAGTCCCTCGTGGCCAGACGTAGTCACTGTCACCGAGACTATCGGCATCGTCTGAGGAAGTGTGAACGCGGAGCAGGTTTCACTTGCCAGAAATTATGAGAGATATGGAGAGGGGGAAAATAGACAGGGGGAGAGATGGAGAGGGGGAGAGGTGGTTAGGGAGAAAATTGAGAGATGGTGAGTTGGAAAAAGGGGGAGATAGAGATATAAGGGTGGCCGGGTAGAGAAAGAGCTAGATGGAGGGACTGAGAGATGGACAGAGGGAGGAAGGGGGTAAATGGGTGAGAGTAGTCTGTCCTGGGTTTTTTCTCTCTCTCACTGAGCCATTATCTACTCTACTGTATACGGGCAGCTCTGCTCGCCAGCTCTTACCCCCGAGCTGGTTGTGGTCGATTTAAAATAATCTAATTGACTGAATTGAGTAACATTTTGTATGTGTAGCAGAAAGAAATGTGCCATGATACACAGACACTGCACATATAGTACACACGTGCGCACCCAAACACACTGTCCCCCATATCATCATTATAATCACAAGCAGCACCTATAGTATATACACACACATTCAGAGACACACACTGCCCCATAGCATCATTATATGCACAAGCAGTACCTATAGTATATGCACACACATTCAGAGACACACACTGCCCCATATCATCATTATAATCACAAGCAGCACCTATAGTATATACACACACATTCAGAGACACATACAAACACACTGCCACATATCATCATTATAATCACAAGCAGCACCTATAGTATATACACACACACACACACACACACACACACACACACACACACACACACACACACACTGCCCCATAGCATCATTATAATCACAAGCAGCACCTATAGTATATACACACACATTCAGAGAGACACACACACACACACACACACACACACACTGCCCCATAGCATCATTATAATCACAAGCAGCACCTATAGTATATACACACACATTCAGAGACACACACAAACACACTGCCCCATACCATCATTATACGCACAAGCAGCACCTATAGTATATACACACACACACACTCAGACACACACACTGTGCCCCATATCGTTTTTCCATGCCTTGTCACCGTTCCTCTTGCCCCTGGAATAGATAACTAACCCACAACCGTCATTTCAACTAGAAGCCAGGGCTTTGTTCATGGGGTAGTAGCTTAGTACCGGCAGAATTCTCCAACTCCGGCGAATTGAATGAGTGATTTATTTGTTTATTTAGACCCAACTTAAAAATCATATTCATTAGTCACAAGGAGAAATGGAAGTGTTAACTCCCCATTTTATTTAGTGGTAATGAAAAATGACAGTGTCCCCACTGTTGGCTGTACGGGGGAATTTATCACCTGTTTAATTTCACACTCGACTAGGCCCGGGCTCAGCTTCATTGTCGACACTGACAAAGTGGCAGGTTAGCATAGTGCATCACCTTGGGGTCCCGGCCCATTTTAATTGAATACACATTTACTAAACAGGATTATGGGTGAGGATATCACACGGTGATGCACTATCCACCCACCAATATGGAGTGAAAAAGAGAAAAGAGCTCGTCAAAAGAAGATCAGGGGCTTTATCCTCCTTCGCAGCATCCATCCATAACCAGCGCTTGTATCTATCTATCCAGCCTAGAAACTTTACCTTTTTCTTTCTCTCTCTCTTCTCCCTGCCACTCCATCCTTCTTTATGTAGCGGGGGTTTATTTGGATTCACATCCTTCAGCAGCAGTCTGTCTGAGGGGCTGACAAATGGTGCGAAAACAAATACAAGTCCGGAGCAACAAGCCACCAGCGTGTCTGGACTGACCAAGGCCACACTGTTTTCGATCCCCCCTAATACACTTCAAAGCACACACACAGACGTATGAAGTAGTGGGGGGAAGTCTCTATAGTTACATACAGTGGTGGAAAAAGTACACAATTGTCAAAATTGAGTCAAAGTTTTAAGATACCTTAAAAGAAAATGAAAGTAAAAAGTAGAAGAGACCCAGTAAAAGTCTAAAAGTATTTGGTTTTAAATATACATAAGTATCAAAAGTAAATGTAACTGCTGAAACATACTTACAGTTGAAGTCGGAAGTTTACATACATTTAGGTTGGAGTCATTAAAACTTGTTAGTTTTGGCAAGTCAGTTAGGACATCTACTTTGTGCATGACACAAGTAATTTTTCCAACAATTGTTTACAGACAGATTATTTCACTGTATCACAATTCCAGTGGGTCAGAAGTTTACATACACTAAGTTGACTGCATTTTAACAGCTTGGTAAATTCCAGAAAATTATGCCATGGCTTCAGAAGTTTCTGATAGGCTAATTGACATCATTTGAGTCAATTGGAGGTGTACCTGTGGATGTATTTCAAGGCCTACCTTCAAACTCAGTGCCTCTTTGCTTGACATCATGGGAAAATCTAAAGAAATCAGCCAAGACCTCAGAAAAAAATTGTAGACCTCCACAAGTCTGGTTTATCCTTGGGAGCAATTTCCAAATGCCTTAAGGTGCACGTTCATCTGTACAAACAATAGTACGCAAGTATAAACACCATGTGACCACACAGCAATCATACCGCTCAGGAAGGAGACACGTTCTGTCTCCTAGAATGGAATGTACTTTGGTGCGAAAAGTGCAAATCAATCCCAGAACAACAGCAAAGGACCTTGTGAAGATGCTAGAGGAAACAGGTACAAAAGTATCTATATCCACAGTAAAACGAGTCCGATATCGACATAACCTGAAATGCCGCTCAGCAAGGAAGAAGCCATTGCTCCAAAACCGTCATAAAAAAGCCAGACTATGGTTTGCAACTGCACATGGGAACAAAGATCGTACTTTTTTGGAGAAATGTCCTCTGGTCTGATGAAACAAAAATAGAACAGTTTGGCCACAATGACGATCGGTATGTTTGGAGGAAAAAGGGGGAGGCTTGCAAGCCGAAGAACACCATCCCAACCTGGAAGCACGGGGGTGGCAGCATCATATTGTGGGGGTGCTTTGCTGCAGGAGGGACTGGTGCACTTCATAAAATAGAAGGCTACATGAGGAAGGAAAATGATGTGGATATATTGAAGCAACATTTCAAGACATCAGTCAGGAAGTTAAAGCTTGGTCGCACATGGGTCTTCCAAATAGACAATGACCTCAAGCATTCTTCCAAAGTTGTGGCAAAATGGCTCAAGGACAACAAAGTCAAGGTATTGGAGTGGCCATCACAAAGCCCTGGCCTCAATCCTATAGAAAAGTTGTGGGCAGAACTGAAATAGCATGTGCGAGCAAGGAGGCCTAGAAACCTGACTCAGTTACACCAGCTCTGTCAGGAGGATTGGGCCAAAATTCACCCAACTTATTGTGGGAAGCTTGTGGAAGGCTACCCGAAACGTTTGACCCAAGTTAAACAATTTAAAGGCAATGCTACCAAATACTAATTAAGTGTGTGTAAACTTCTGACCCACTGGGAATGTGATGAAGGAAATAAAAGCTTAAATAAATCATTCTCTCTACTATTATTCTGACATTTCACATTCTTAAAATAAAGTGGTGATCCTAACTGACCTAAGACAGGGAAGTTTTACTAGGATTAAATGTCAGGAATTGTGAAAACCTGAGTTTAAATGTATTTGGCTAAGGTGTATGTAAACTTCCAACTTCAACTGTAAGTATCAAAAGTGAAAGTTTTAATCATTTAAAGCTCCTTATATAAAGCAATCCAGACAGCACCAATTTTCAAATTTATTTACGGATAGCAAGGGACACGTTCCAACACTCAGACATAATATACTAATGAAGCATGGGGTTAGGGAGTCCGCTAGATCAGAGACAGTAGGGATGACCAGGGATGTTCTCATTTACATTTACATTTAAGTCATTTAGCAGACGCTCTTATCCAGAGCGACTTACAAATTGGTGCATTCACCTTATGATATCCAGTGGAACAACCACTTTACAATAGTGCATCTAACTCTTTTAAGGGGGGGGAGGTTAGAAGGATTACTTTATCCTATCCTAGGTATTCCTTAAAGAGGTGGGGTTTCAGGTGTCTCCGGAAGGTGGTGATTGACTCCGCTGACCTGGCGTCGTGAGGGAGTTCGTTCCACCATTGGGGTGCCAGAGCAGCGAACAGTTTTGACTGGGCTGAGCGGGAACTGTACTTCCTCAGAGGTAGGGAGGCGAGCAGGCCAGAGGTGGATGAACGCAGTGCCCTTGTTTGGGTGTAGGGCCTGATCAGAGCCTGAAGGTACGGAGGTGCCGTTCCCCTCACAGCTCCGTAGGCAAGCACCATGGTCTTGTAGCGGATGCGAGCTTCAACTGGAAGCCAGTGGAGAGAGCGGAGGAGCGGGGTGACGTGAGAGAACTTGGGAAAGTTGAACACCAGACGGGCTGCGGCGTTCTGGATGAGTTGTAGGGGTTTAATGGCACAGGCAGGGAGCCCAGCCAACAGCGAGTTGCAGTAATCCAGACGGGAGATGACAAGTGCCTGGATTAGGACCTGCGCCGCTTCCTGCGTGAGGCAGGGTCGTACTCTGCGAATGTTGTAGAGCATGAACCTACAGGAACGGGTCACCGCCTTGATGTTAGTTGAGAACGACAGGGTGTTGTCCAGGATCACGCCAAGGTTCTTAGCACTCTGGGAGGAGGACACAATGGAGTTGTCAACCGTGATGGCGAGATCATGGAATCATTCTCTTGATAAGTGTTTGATTTAGACTATTTTCCTGTCCTGCTAAGCATTCAAAAACATTACTTTTGGGTGTCAGGGAAAATGTATGGAGTAATAAGTACCAAATTTTCTTTAGGAATGTAGTGAAGTAAAAGTAATCAAAAATATAAATAGTAAAGTTGAGAACAGATACCCCCCAAAAATGCTTAAGTAGTACTTTCAAGTATTTCTACACCACTGGTTTCATATCGGGATATTACTTTTATAAATTATTTTTCTCCCCAATTTCTTGGTATCCAATTGGTAGTTACAGTCTTGTCTCATCGCTGCAACTCCCATACGGACTTGGGAGAGGCGAAGGTCGAGAGCCGTGCGTCCTCCGAAACACAACCAAGCCAAGCTGCACTGCTTCTTGACACAACGCCCGCTTAACTCGGAAGCCAGCCGCACCAATGTGTCAGAGGAAACACTGTACACCTGGTGACCGTGTCAGCGTGGATTGCGCCACAGGAGTCACTAATGCGTGATGGGACAAGAACATCCCTGCCGGCCAAACCCTCCCCTAACCCGGATGACGCTAGGCCAATTGTGCACCGCCCCATGGTTTTCCCAGTCACGGCTGGCTGCGACAGAGCCTGGACTCAAACCAGGATCTCTAGTGGCACAACTGCGATGCAGTGCCTTAGACCACTGCTCCACTCGGGAGGCCCTGGATATTACTTTTGACGATATACTATATAATATTGACAATATCGCAATATCTTTGAGCTAGTTGGCTGTAACTGCACCAAAACTCCAGTATTTTTCCTTTATAGCTTGTTCTCCATCTTATTTTAGGTTATAGACTGTTCTCTCTGCTTCCACACGGCAAGCGGTACCGGAGTGCCAAGTCTAGGTCCAAGAGGCTTCTAAACAGCATCTACCCCCTAGCTATAAGACTACTGAACATCTAATCAAATGGCTACCCAGACTACTTACTGTCAAGGTTGTGCGCTACTGGTGGAGAAGTCAGGTGCAGGTTAGCAGAGAGTTGTGAACAGGCGCACACTTTATTTAGGCAGATGCAAATAAAACAGACAGACGCCACTGCGTCAAAACCTCCAGCCAAAGGTAAAAAGTGCAAGGCGCGAAACAGTCACAAAAATAAGCAAATGTTTAACAATTAAACATCCTTCGTGAAATACCACGGAATGCAGGGGAAAAACCAGCCTGGCGCGTAACACTAAACACGTAACAAAAACAATTTGTTTTTGTAGCGATGGCTAGAAAGCCGGTGACGTCGACCGCCGCCCGAACAAGGAGAGTAGCCGACTTCAGCGGAAGTCGTGACACTTACATTGCCCCCCCTTTTACGCTGCTGCTTGTCAGGACCCGGTGCGAGAAACAGTCACTAATAATTGGCAGAACCCAGAAGATGAGGCAGACACAGCAGTACTAGAGATGGTGGTTTAATAAAAAATAGATATCTTCCAAAATACAAAAGAAAATCCACAAAGTGGTAAAAACAGCAAGGGAAAAAACAAACCTCAAAAGACCAATCCAAAAATACACGAGAACAAAACCAGAGAACCTCTGGAAAATCCAACAAGAGAAAAATGTTCAAAGGCTGGGGCTGGGTGCTAACATACAAACACTGAGCAAGGAACAGAGGAACACACAGGGTTTAAATACTAACAAGGGAATGACTTACAGGTGCAAACAATAATTAGGGCAAGAAAAACAAAAGGTACAAAAAAGGTGCAAGGGGGACATCTAGTGAACAAAACCAAACAGTCCTGGCCAAAACCTGACAGAATCCCCCCCCTAGGAACGGCTCCTGACGTTCCTACCAGCCTTCTCAGGGTGGAGGACCCTGAACTGACGAATGAGGTCAGGGTCCAGTATGTCCTTGGCAGGAACCCAGGAGCGCTCCTCGGGACCGTAGCCTTCCCAGTCCACCAGATACTGCCAGGACCGCTGCACCCGGCGGGAATCCAGTATCCGGTGGACGGTATAAGCCGACTGGCCTCCGATGACACGGGGCGGAGGGGGAGGTCTGCCTGCCGGGATAAGGGGAGAAAAAACAACAGGTTTTAATAAAGAAATGTGAAATGTGGGATTGATTTTAAGGGATCTGGGTAAGTGCAGGCGAAAAGTAACGGGATTGACTCTCCTGGCAATCTTAAAGGGACCGATGAATCTCTGGGACAGCTTGCGAGACTCCACCCTTAGCGGTAAGTCTTTAGTTGAGAGCCATACTCTCTGGCCGGGGTACAGGGTAGGACCGGGACGGCGACGTCTGTTGGCTTGTCGCTGGTACTGCTGTGAGGAACGCAGAAGATTAAGACGGGCCTTCTTCCACGTAAGCCGACAGCGTCTGATGAACCTCGAGGCTGAAGGCACTCTGACTTCTGCCTCCTGGTCCGGGAACAATAGCGGAGCATAGCCAAACTGACACTCATGCGGAGACATACCAGTGGAGGAGGAGCACAAGGTGTTGTGCGCGTACTCGGCCCAAACAATGAAGGATGACCATGTGGACGGGTTGTTGGAAACCATACATCTGAGGGTGGTTTCCAGCTCCTGATTCATCCTCTCAGTTTGGCCGTTGGACTCCGGATGGTACCCTGAAGATAAACTGGCCGTGGCCCCTATGAGTTGGCAGAAGGCCTTCCAAAACCTTGAGGCGAACTGGGGACCTCTGTCGGAAACCATATCTTGCGGGATACCAAAGACTCGGAACACATGGTTAATCACCAACTCAGCTGTTTCCTTGGCAGAAGGTAACTTAGTCAAGGGAACGAATCTGGCCGCCTTAGAAAACCTGTCGATGATGACTAGGATAGTAGTATTACCATGGGACGGAGGAAGGCCAGTAATAAAGTCAAATGAGATATGGGACCAGGGTCGGTGGGGAATAGATAGAGGTTGAAGGAGTCCTTGAGGGCGGAGGTGAGAAGATTTGCCCTGGCAGCACACGGAACAGGCCTTGACGAAAGTGGCAACGTCTTCTTTTATGGTGGGCCACCAGAACTTACGCTGGATGAACTCCAAGGTGCGACCTACGCCCGGGTGACAGGTGAGGCGAGAGGAGTGCCCCCACAGAAGGACTTGGGACCTTGCTGCCTTGGGAACAAACAACCGATTAGCAGGACCTCCTCCAGGGCCCGGTTCGATGGCTTGGGCTTGTTTCACGGTATCCTCCACTTGCCACGAGATCGGAGCCACGATCTTAGCGGCCGGAAGGACAGTCATGTCAGTATCTTCTCGAATGGCAGGAGAGTAGATTCGTGACAAGGCATCCGGTTTGAGATTCTTCGACCCGGGTCTATAGGTGAGAATAAACTGGAATCGGCTGAAGATAAGAGACCATCGAGCTTGTCTGGAGTTCAACCGCTTCGCCTGCTGGATATACTCCAGATTTTTGTGGTCCGTAAGCACTTGAAACGGTTGAGAAGCCCCCTCGAGCCAGTGTCTCCATTCCTTCAATGCCATCTTAACCGCTAGGAGCTCACGATCCCCCACATCGTAATTCCTCTCGGCCGGGGTAAGCCGGTGAGAGAAGAAGGCGCAAGGATGAAGCCTCTTGTCTTCACCCCTCTGAGACAGGACAGCTCCAACACCCACCTCTGATGCGTCTACCTCCACCACAAAAGGTTCATCCGCCGTCGGTAGTGTCAGGATGGGAGCAGAGAGGATGCGCTGCTTGAGTCCTTGGAAGGCCGTCTCAGCTTCTCTTCCCCACAGAAACCTTGTGTTGCCACCCTTGGTTAACGCTGAGAGAGGGGCTGCCACCGAGCTGAAGTTCTTGATGAACTTGCGGTAGAAGTTAGTGAAGCCCAGGAAACGCTGAACTTCCTTAACGGACTTGGGGGTGGGCCAATCTGCTACCGCCCCTACCTTCTTGGGATCCATCTAGACTCGACCGGGTTCCACTACAAATCCCAGGAATTGTACTCGAGAGGAATGGAATTCACACTTTTCAGGCTTAACGTACAAATGGCTGTCTAGAAGGCGTTTGAGCACTTGTCTGACATGCTTAGTGTGTTCTTGAAGGGAGCTCGAAAAGATGAGGATGTCATCCAAGTAAACAAACACGAAAATGTTAAGCATATCCCTAAGCACATCGTTTATGAGCGCTTGGAACACAGCCGGGGCGTTGGTCAGGCCGAAGGGCATCACCAAGTATTCGTAGTGACCAGTAGGCGTGTTGAAAGCGGTCTTCCACTCGTCACCGGGTTTGATCCGCACAAGATGGTATGCGTTCCGCAGGTCAAGCTTAGTGAAGACCACTGCTTCCTGGAGCAGCTCAAAGGCTGTGGCCATAAGGGGTAGCGGGTAGCGGTTACGGACGGTTATGGCATTAAGTCCCCGGTAGTCGATGCAAGGACGTAATCCCCCGTCTTTTTTGGCCACAAAGAAAAACCCTGCTCCCGCCGGCGAGGTGGATGGACGCATGAGGCCTGCTGCCAGAGAGTCCTTGATGTAGGTATCCATAGCAGCTCATTCGGGAGGAGATAGGGAAAAGATCCGACCCCTGGGAGGGCAGGTGCCCGGAAACAGGTCGATGGGGCAATCGTAAGGTCTATGGGGTGGTAGTTTGGTGGCCCTCTGTTTGCTAAATACCGGTTTGAGGTCATGGTAACACTCGGGAACTCGGGACAGGTCGATGGATTCTAGAGACTCGGGAGGGGAACTTGGGAAGATACAAGTGGCTTGGCACGTAGGACCCCACTGCTTGATAGTGCCCACAGACCAGTCGATGTGAGGGTTATGGCTGTGAAGCCAGGGATATCCAAGGACGAGAGGGAACTCGGAACACGAGGTCAGATGAAAGTTCATCACTTCCTGGTGTTGGGAAACTGAAAGTCGCAAGGGGGTAGTGACACGAGTGACAAGTCCAGATCCCAAAGGGCTTCCATCCAACGTAGTAACCCTTATGGGGTCACTTAGAGGTTCAGAGGGAACGCCATTTTCCTTCGCCCAGACACCATCCATGAAGTTACCTGCGGCTCCAGAGTCTACCAAGGCTTGAAGGGGAAGCTCGTGGTTGTCCCAGGAAAGGGTAACTGGAATGAGCAGGCGGGAGTTGGATGGATGGGAGGAGGTTATGTTTCCCGTTACAGTCCTCCCAGGCCTGCACGGGAGAGTGCGTTTTCCCTGGAGCCCGGGACACGTGGAGAGGAAATGGCCCGGTTTGCCGCAATATAGACAGCATCGCTCCCTCATCCGGCGGTCTCTCTCAGCCTGGGAGATGCGTCCAACCTGCATGGGTTCCGGTGGAGTCAGCGAGGATAAAGGTGGAGACTCGGAGCTGGGACCGATAGGAGCTAGGGTGAGAGATCTACGGTTGAGCTCTCTCTCTCTCAGACGCTGGTCTATGCGTGAAGCCAACTTGATCAGGGACTCGAGGTTGTCTGGTGGTTCCCGAGTGGCCAGTTCATCTTGGATGGTGTCGGAAAGACCCTTCAAAAAGCACACTGTGAGCGCCTCGTCGTTCCAGCCACTCGCTGCTGCCACCGTGTGGAACTGGATGGCATAGTCCGTCACGCTGCGCCGACCTTGGCGGAGAGTCAGGAGCTGTTTGGCTGAGTCAGGACCGCTGGTAGGACCTTGAAACACTCGCTTGAATTCTTCAGCAAAGGTAGAGTAGCTGGCACAGCAGGGACTTTGGGCATCCCACACAGCAGTAGCCCAGGCTAGGGCTTTTTCCGACAGCAGGGTGATGATGTATGCTATCTTGGACCGGTCGGTGGGAAACGACGAGGGTTGCAGCTCGAAGGAGAGAGAACATTGGGTGAAAAACCCCTTACAAACACTCGGATCACCTGAGAACCGTTGGGGAGGCGGCAGACGAGGTTCAGCCAGGGGGTTAACTGCCACGGGCACTTGAATCTGATGAACTGGAGCAGAAGCGGTTGCAGGAGAAAGTTGATCAGAAATCTGCTTTATGGAAGTCATCATCTCCGACAGAAGTTGAGAATGTCCAGCCAGTAAGGCCTCTTGCTGAACCAGAGCTGCTTCGTGACGTTGGACAGTCCCCTCGTGGTGGGACAGCATGGGGAAAAAATCCTGGGTACTGGCTGCCTCTGGGTTCATATTAAGGGCTCAGTGTTTCTGTCAGGACCCGGTGCGAGAAACAGTCACTAATAATTGGCAGAACCCAGAAGATGAGGCAGACACAGCAGTACTAGAGATGGTGGTTTAATAAAAAATAGATATCTTCCAAAATACAAAAGAAAATCCACAAAGTGGTAAAAACAGCAAGGGAAAAAACAAACCTCAAAAGACCAATCCAAAAATACACGAGAACAAAACCAGAGAACCTCTGGAAAATCCAACAAGAGAAAAATGTTCACAAAGGCTGGGGCTGGGTGCTAACATACAAACACTGAGCAAGGAACAGAGGAACACACAGGGTTTAAATACTAACAAGGGAATGACTTACAGGTGCAAACAATAATTAGGGCAAGAAAAACAAAAGGTACAAAAAAGGTGCAAGGGGGACATCTAGTGAACAAAACCAAACAGTCCTGGCCAAAACCTGACACTGCTATTCTCTGAATTATCTACGCATGAGTCACTTTAATAACTCTACACACATGTAAATATTACCTCAATTACATCGACTAACCGGTGCCCCCGCACATGGACTCTGTACCGGTTACTTTATTTCTTTTTGGGGAGGGGGGTATATTTCTTAAAACTGCATTGTTGGTTAAGGGATTGTAAGTAAGCATTTCACTGTAAGGTATACATGTTGTATTCGGCACATGTGACAAATAACATTTGATTTGATTTGACAATTTTCAAGCACTTCTATTTCCATGACTGATCAAAACTCGTTTTCTCATGGCTCTCTCTTGTCCCTCTGCAGCAGACATGGTGAGCAACATGTTTGGAACATCGAATCGCAAAAAAAAAAAAAACAAGTGACAGATGAAAAATGGTCATGTTGACATTAACACGGGTCATGATATTGGTACAGTGTTTTTTTTACAGACAGGCGTGTTTCCTGTCCCTGATATTGATAGTACTGAGGTGACTCGGGCCATGTTCTTCAGAAGGTCACACCCCTTTCTCTACTTTACTTCCCATAATCCACCCTTATATCCTGTCTACTTCTTCCCTCTAGTCATCACCTCATCCTATCAGTAAATCACACATTACTTCCTCTATTGCTTCTACAGTTTTTATTTGCTCAGCCAATTCCCAGCTCTTCTTTAATAAAATAAAATGTATTTTCTCCTCTCTCCACCGTAGTGTATTTGCTCATCTTAATGGCGATCCCTTGGCTAAATGGATTCTGGTTATGACATGATTGAGTAAAAGGAGCAGGCAGACACGGGTGCTGGGAGAATAGCTGATGCAGACATCTTCCCTGCTAATTAAAAGGTTCATAGGCAGTGCGGGTGGCAGCCACATCAAAGACCAACAGCTAATTACTGCCCCCCTCCTTCGTTTAACTCCCTCCCTCTCTTCACTTTTGTTTATTCCATTTCTTAGGTTTTATTTTTATATCTTTATATTCCTTGAGTCAGGGGTGCATGAGCAGAATATGAATCGGGTTGTGAAGGCTCTCTCGGCGCACTCCCACATTTCCCTTCTCATGGGGAGTTTGCATAAATACCCTCAGGTGGCCAGGCAGGCCGGGGCCTTGTTTATTTAACAGCTGCTCTGGGGTCAGTTGACTCATGCATTTGCATGGGAACCCGTCATTATGGCCTATCACTGTCCCGGATCAGATAGCGTGTGGGCTCATCGTATGGTGCTGACAGACATTTAGCAATGCAATATCGCATTAAGCTTTAGAAGACTCACAAAATGGCCTCTTATATAGTGGTATCAAATCCATTTTACAATCCTTTTTTATCATCCCCATTCATCAAAATCAACACAGTCACAATGATAGCGAATCCTAATAAAGTGAATCCTCTTCCATTCTATCGACCCCTCGAGCCTGTCGGAGTCCATTGCTGATGACCCATATCAGGCTGAGGAGACGGACTGCTGCTCCTCTTGTCCGGGCACCGCTCGCTACAGAGTGACCTGCCCCATAATCCATTTAAGAAGATGAGTTATGCTAATTGGCACTTCCACGACTACACTATTGATTTACCCATTAGGGCCAGTGGGGGCCTTGCTACAGCACCTCGTCAATACAGATGGGAGTGATTCAGACAGTCAAAAGAAGCATCTGGGCTTCCTAGTACTTTACATCTGGTTTTAAGTGTTGTACAATATTGCATTATAACTGGTCTGGAGGATATCAAAAGAAAAACTTGCATCATAGATCAATAGATGTTTCCCCATTCTTGTAACATCTTCCTCTGTCTGCCTGTGGAGTATCGCCCTCTCTCTGTCTCTATCTTGGTTTTTCTCCCTTTCTCTCTCTTGCTCTCTCTCTCCCCCATTCCTTCATTTCCCACGGGAGTCTTGTAAGCGTAGCTGGTGTCAAATGTCAGAATATCAAAAGAAGGACCCTCCCATTCTACAGGGCTGAACTCCCTCCCATTTTGTTTGCATTCAATAAAACATTGTGGTCATGTCAAGCCCTGACCATAGAGAGCCCTTGGGGTTCTCTATGGTGCAATAGGTCAGAGCGTGACTAGGGGGTGTTCTAGTCTTGAATTTCTATGTTGGTGTGAGTATGGTTCCCAATTGGAGGCAGCTGATGATCGTTGCCTCTAATTGGGGATCATACTTAGTGTGGTCCTTTTCCCACCTGCGTTTGTGGGATATTGTTTTGTTTTGGTGCTATGTGCGCTACGAACTAGTTTAGTTTATTCTTTGTTGTTTGAAGGTTCACTTTAATAAATATGTGGAACTCTACTCACGCTGCGCCTTGGTCCGCTCATTATGTATACCACGAACGTGACAGGTCAGTCTGGATCTGTCCACACTTGTTCCCCCCCCCCCTCTTATATCTTGTGTTCTTCACTGTGTACAGAAAGTATGCCATTAGAAAGTATTCATACCCCTTCACTTATTCCACATTTTGTGTTACAGCCGGAATTCAAAATAGATTAAATAGATGTTTTTCACTCACCCATCTACTCACAGTATCCTATGACAAAACGAAAACATGTATTTAGACATTTTATCGAATTTATTGAACGTGAAATACAGAAATATCTAATTTACATAAGTATTCACACCTTTGAGTCAGTACTTTGTAGAAGTGCATTTGGCAGCGATTACAGCAGAGTCTTTCTGGGTAAGTCTCTATGAGCTTTCCACACCTGGATTGTACAATATTTGCCCATTCTTTTTTTCATAATTAGCTCTATCAAATTGGCCATTGGTAGACAATCATTTTCAGGTCTTTTCATACATTTTCAGGTAGATGTAAGTCACCTGTAGGTAGCCTAGTTGTTAGAGCGTTGGACTAGTAACTGAAATGTTGCAAGATCAAATCCCAGAGCTGGTAAAAATATGTCATTCTGCCCTTGAACAAGGCAGTTAACCCACTGTTCCTAGGACGTCATTGAAAATAATAATTTTTTCTAAACTGACTTGCCTAGTTAAATAAAGGTAAAAAAAATAAAACTGTAACTCGGCCACACAGGAACATTCACTGTCTTATTTGTAAGCAACTCCTGTGTAGATTTGGACTTGTGTTTTAGGTTATTGTCCTGATGAAAGGGGAATTCATAATGGTGGAAAGCAGACTGATTCCTCTAGGATTTTGCCTGTGATTATCTCCATTCCATTTGTGTTTTACCTTTAAAAGACTCCCCAGTTGTCACGCCCTGATCATAGAGAGCTTTTATTCTCTATGTTGGTTAGGTCGGGGTGTGACTAGGGTGGGTCCTCTAGGGGATTATTTTTCTATGTTGGCCAGGTATGGTTCCCAATCAGAGACAGCTGTTTGTCGTTGTCTCTGATTGGGGATCATATTTAGGCAGCCATTTCCCCTTTGTGCTTTGTGGGATCTTGACTATGGATAGTTACCTATTAGCACTATTGTTAGCTTCACGGTTCGTTTTGTTTGTTTATTGTTTTCTTTTGTTTTGAGTTTCACATAGTAATAAAAGATGTGGAACCCAGATCACGCTGCGCTATGGTCCAGTTATTATAACGATCGTGACACCAGTCCTTAACAATTACAAGGATATCCATAACATGATGCAACCACCACTATGCTTGAAGATATGGAGAGTGGACCTCAGTAAGCTGTTGTATTGGATTTGCCCCAAACATAACACTTTGTATTGAATTACTTTGCCACATATTTTGCAGTATTACTTTAGTGCCTTGTTAAAAACAGGATGCATGTTTTGGAATATGTTTTATTCTGTACAGGTTTTCTTCTTTTCACTCTGTCAATTAGGTCATTATTGTGGAGTATCAACAATGTTGTTGATCCATCCTCAGTTTTCTCCTATCACAGCCAAAGTCACCATTTGAAATCCCTGAGCAGTTTCTTTCCTCTCCGGCAACTGAGCTAGGAAGGACGCCTGTGTCTTTGTAGTGACTGGGTGTATTGATAAACCATCCAAAGTGTAATTATAACTTTACCATGCTCAAAGGGCTATTCAATGTCTCCTTGTTTTTATACCCATCTACAAACAGGTGCCCTTCTTTGCGAGGCAGTGGAAAACCTTGTAAATACAAAAAGCATCTAAATTACTTTTCTCTGAAGTCTGGAGAAAAGGTATATTTTTCGTTTTTTAAACAACTTATTGACCGACATCGGTTCAATTATTTGAATTCCATTTCATTCTGTTTTATTCGGTGCCCTCAATGCACACATCGCACTGCAGTTTCTCTTGAGATAAATCAGATCATATGCAGATCATATGCAAGAACAAGAGGGGATACATAGAGCAGTTTCTTTGAGGTATCTCCACCTGAAAATACATGAGCTAAGTGATTAATAGTTTGTATTCAGCAGTCATAAAAGTATGCCATGTTTATTTCGATAAACTACTAAAATAGTGATTTTGTCAGACAGCGTAGGCAGCAGCTCTGTTGGGCTAAAATGATGACTTGGAATGAATTAAAGTCATCAAATAAAACAAATGTAATATACACAATAACTAAAATATTTTATTAAAGTAATGTGAGTAAATGATGGTTAATAAGTGATCAGCAGTCACTACCATCATGGGACTTTTATTCATTGTTTTAGTCTGTGTTACAGCATTCAACCCGCATAATCCATAGTGTATTTCATGTAAAAAAAAAAATATATTGAAATTAAAAAATATTAATAATACTTTTTTTTATCATCGAACCGAAACGGACCTCAAAAAGCACTAACCGTTCAGCACTACTGGAGTGGATTGATAATTGGATCTTACAGAACACTGTGCAATTAGTGGCTTCCTCATATCAGGAAATCTGTGTCCATGAAACAGGCTCTGGCATTGATTCCCCCTCGCAGGGATGCAAGTGCTAATATTTTCCTCCTCCCTCTATCTTCAACTTTAATTGAAATGTAAAGGATGCCTCACTGGTGGCGCAGCAATGTTGTGCCTAATTTATTTAGTCAATTGCTGGTCCTCTCCATGGTTGGTCATTATCTTGTACTTCCAGCAGCGCCTTTGGTTCAATCTCAGTGCCAACGTGAAGAAAATTCCAACATCAAAAGGTGGCGTGCTCTGAATATATAAACACTCTGCCAATAACTTTTTTTTGGGGGGGGGAGACAAAGATGGAAGGCATTTTTACTGATGTATCAAAAGGTTAGGGTTTCTTAAAATGTGTATCTGTGCTGGGCTGTTAATAACCACTTCAGTTGTTTCTCTGTGTGTTGTCTTTGCAGAGTGTGGTTCAGGAGGGTCGGCCTCAGGTGCTGAGAGCTGCGAACAGGATAGGTGTCGTACGTTTGGAGGCTCGTGGGACGAGGACACAGAGGATGACCGCTGTGTCTGTGACTTCGACTGCAGTCGCGTGCCTCGCAACCTGGTAAGCCTTAACCTCCATAACTTAGCCTTCCCAACAACAACCCTCTACGTGGGTTTTACTTAAATAGTGGTGGTTTTCATTTCACGCAAGCCTATGTAATTCCTAGGTAATGAATGCATGACATCTGACATTTACATTCAGTTAATAATAGTGCAATTTAATTTTCATATTGAGATTGAACTTGTCGCATGGTTTGAAAATGAACTATGTACATAAAGTCCTTTGGAATGAAATTGCTATCAAACGCTGCTATGTTCCAGCATTCATATGCGTATGACTACAATTCTCCTCAGGTGTGTGGCTCAGATGGGAAGACCTACAGCAACGAGTGTGAGATGAAGAAGGCCAGTTGCGAAAGGCAAGGGCATCTGTTGATCCAGAATCAGGGACCCTGCACAGGTGAGCTGCCTGGACATCCCACCATAAATGATCTAAGATCAGCCAGAGTAATAATCCATCTCGTACAGAGGATTCACACAGCTTACTACTTTGTCATAAAGCAACGCCCAGAAATCCTGTTGTATTTTCTGAATAGCACTTTGGTGGTAACATATCCAACACAGTGTCAGCGCTGGCCGGTGAGTGCTTCATTTCCCAGATTCAACGTGCCTACATATGGCTCAACGTGCACGTGGCTACCAAAGGCTCAACATGAAGAAGCTCCTATTTCTTTAGAGACATCCACCACAGGTGCTAGGCAGTTCAGAAGGGAACACTAGTTATACTCGAGTCTCTGCCTTGGCAGTGCAAAGCACGAGCTTTAACTGAAGAGGCAGTATAGAGACTTTTCTGTAGTAGGCCAGAGTGAAGCCAAAGGCACATGAAAGATTCTGTCTGATCACTGCAGCCTGTTTGATTCCTAGCTGTCCTAGAAAAAGAGGGGGGGGAGCAAACGAAAGGGAGAGAAGAGAGCGACACGCTCGGATTTCACACTCGCATCCCTGTAGAGTTGTCAAGGCTAAGCTGGCTTTTTGGCCACTTTCTGTCACGCTTCTCCACCATCTGCGGATAATCAATCCCTTTTCTTGTGGAGTGCTATTGGTGCGCGAGCTCTGGGTCCTCTTCTTCTCCCAAAAAGCTCAGATCAATGGGAATCTCAGTGGGCCCTTCTTCATTAGCTATACATGGAGGGACTTGTCTTTGACCACGGTTTGACCTCCAAGCCTTCAAACTCACTCAAGAAAGCTCCTGATGGCTTTCACTAACTAGACAAAACAAAACAGGGATTGACCTCAACACGATCTTGTTGTTTTTTACCGTCCTATGTTGTTTATAAACAACGTATGTGTTGTCGTCTCTGGGAGTTCTTTGATCTATGACAGCTGTCTCTGAAGAACTTTCAAGCTGTCCTATTTTGCATTTTCTATCAGATAACCAGGTCAGTGATTCCAGTCTTCATGAGGTCTAAAAAGATCCTGTGCTATATACCGTCGCTACGTGCAGAGGCACTCAATTCTCTCCGAGGAGACATGCAAAGGCTACCTGTACAGAGCCGTGGCAGCAGCAGACCTTGAGATAGAGAGGGTAATACTCTCTCATCAGAGAGAGCTGCATTATGCCAGACAATGGCCACTGAAGAGGAAAACCCTCGAAGGGTTGAAGAACATATGAAATTAAAAGTTCTCCCTTGCCCTAATAGGCTCAGTACAGATAGTAGCAGGGGCACTGAAAAGTGGCAAGTTAATGAACTGTGTCCAAAGCCCATCACTGGAGTGGGAAAGCACTGAGAAAGAGAGAGAGCAAGTCATCACCATTAGGCTTCGGCTCATATCCACACCAGTAAGAGTGTGATTTATGGGCCGGTATCTGCAGCCTACAAACTCCAAATGAGAAACACAAGAGAGGAAGAAAGAAATAGAGAGTGGAGGCCATTTTGATTCAAGGTCTGGAAAGAGTTTGAGCGATAAGATAATATATTGCCTTGTAGCCGTTGAACCACCCCCTTGCCTCCCTCTTTTCCCTCCATCCTTCCATCGCGCTCTCTCGTTTCCCTTATACACAAGTCTCTGTTGGGTAACACACATTTGTTTAGGGGGTGTTGTATGCGGTTTTCTTTTTCGAGCTGTCACGTCGGCTTGGAATTTGGCACACGCACAGACAAAACAACTACACACATACGCTCACAGATTGGCCCAGTCCATCACATTCAGCTGCAGATTTGTTGTTTTCTGCTTCTGAAAGCTTGTAGAGATGTTGTGTCGCATGCTGCAATTTCACAGGAGAACAAATGAAGAGAATAGGCCTCCTAGGATGTGGCAAATGTCAGCTGTTCCACTAGGAACACCATTGTTTGTTTTCAGGTAATGGCATAATTTCTCCCTGATTTTGAGCCATTGTCAGGATTGGGAAAGTAGAATTGTTATCTAGAAGCCAGATGCCAACTTTTCACCTCTGGCCCTCGAGGTGAACCTCATTGTTCGCTAGAAGTTGCATGTTGTTCAGAGATTGTGTATTCTAATTCCTTTTAAAAGAGCCTTCACCGTCACTCTAAAAAGTTTGTTTTATCTTTTCTTCTCTCCCTCTTTTGTTCCATCCTCGTTCCCATCTCATCTGCGATTTCAGCCACCTCTCCGCCGGAGCTGACAGCGCCACAACGCTGCATTCAGTCAGTCTACGGCTGCTGCCGCGACAACAAGACGGCGGCCCTTGGTGTGGGACTCGCTGGATGCGCCAGTAAGTGTGCCAACCTCTTACTCTAACCTTATCTGACCTCTCACCTATGACCACTTGTATTATATCCATCACAATGGTATTCACTTATTGATGAGATGCACACAAACAGCCTAGCATACATTTTCTGGAAAGGAAAACCTGCATATAAAGTGATATCTGAAGGTCTACGTATAGGGCCGGTTTCCAGGACACAGATTCCCGGACACAGACACACTGGACTTTCAGTGCTGCTGAGGGGAGGACGGCTCATAATAATGGCTGGAATGGAGTATTTGGAATGGTATCAAACACGTGTTTGATACCATTCACACCATTGCAGCCATTAAACTCCATTCCAGCCATTATTATGAGCCATCCTCCCCTCAGCAGCCTCTACTGCTTTCAGTTGAGATATGCAATTGAATCCCGGACTAAGCTTGATCAGTTTCTGGGAAACCGTCCTTTAGTGGTCCATCTGATCCACCTCTGGCGTTGACTCAGACTGGAGAGTTGTTGTTTTGATGTTGTAGCTGTGTAAAATGATCTCATTCATGCAATCATCCATTCGGTCCTATCCTTATTGTGTCCCCAGGTACGTGCCAGTGTAACCCGTATGGCTCCTACAAGGGGACGTGTGACCCGGCCAGCGGCCAGTGCTCCTGCAAGCCCGGCGTCGGGGGACAGAAGTGTGACCGCTGCGATCCAGGCTTCTGGAACTTCCGCGGCATCGTCACAGAGAACTTGAGCGGCTGCACACGTAAGAGACCACCTCCTACTTCGCTGCTTTCTGTTTTCTTCACATTGACTGTCCTGGTGTAGGGAACAGAATAGTTTTGGTCCCGTGCTCTGCTTCATTTGTAAATCGGAAGGTGCCGGAACAATAAGTGAGCACGAGAGGAGGGTGACCTGGGTAGCTCTGATATACCTTTATAATAAAGCATTGCATGCATAGCATCACATTTGCATAGTGGGTTTGAGCAGTAGAGTATAGGCACTTATAGAAGTTGCACACATGGGGAAAACTTTTAGTAGCCTAGGGTCCAGGAAAAAAATTGCTTTTTATAAATGCATGTCATGCAACTCTGCACCATTTTACATGACTGGAGACTTTTGCAGTATCTTTAATACTGCACAAATTATCTAAATGACACTGAGAATCTGAGATCAATAAAAAACGACCTTGTTTTGAAACCATCAATAGCCTAGGTGTGTGGTGAAACACATATTGTAGGTTGCAATATGAGGAGGAAATGATCATTCTAAAAATGCTTTCCGGTTTCACTGACTCGCCCAATGATGCGCAGCGCACTCGCCGGTGATGGCCGATGCGTTCATGCCAGAAGCCTATCTGTCTCTTGTTTAACTTTGTAAAAAACACTATTTGGACGTTGATCAAATATTTTGGTAGCCTACAGCACAGTCTTCTCTTTTCAGCAGGAGCCATTTGCTTTCCAACCTGTGTTTTCCTGTGATTGTATTTGAAATAAAGGCCTGTTTTGTCTGCATTATGTTCACTGACAGATTTGCTGCGCGTTCCCGACTGTAGGCTATGCTTTGTTATTGGGCTACACACAATCCACAGCAATTTTTTTTCAGAAGCTATTGATAAATAATAGGCCTTCTCATGGTGTAGTAGGCTACTCTGAATTATTTGTTTGTTGTATTTGTTTCTGAACAGACAGTAGTAATTCTATAACTATGGCAAATGTATTTCAAATGGTCAGAGGTGCTGCGGCACCTACAGCACCCTGGTTATGATTCTATCGGGAAATAAATGATGAAGTGCAACTCTGAAGAGATGAGAGTTGCAGGCTCATGTCTATCAGAGCAGAGAGAGGGAGAGAGATCATAGAAAGTGAATCTCATTCTAGTTCTGTGAGAGATACAGGCGCACTTGTCACACAGCCACGCGCTGGTCTCAAACATACACTGAACAAAAAATATTAATCCAACATGTAAAGTGTTGGTCCCGTGTTGTTTCCCAGAAATGTTCCACATGCACAAAAAACGTATTTCTCTCATTTGTGCTACATCCCTGTTAGTGAGAATTCTCATTTGCCAAGATAATCCATCAACCTGACTGGTATGGCATATCAAGAAGCTGATTAAACAGCATGATCATTACACAGCCACCCAGACAGTTGATAAAACTGTGGGTTTGCACAACTGAAGAAACAACCAAACTGCTAGAAACCGTCTCAGGGAAGCTAATCTGCGTGCTCGTTGTCCTCACCAGGGTCATGACCTGACTGCAGTTTGGAGTCGTAACCGACTTTAGTCGGCAAATGCTTACCTTCGATGACCACTGGCACTCTGGACTAGTGTGCTCCTCACGGATGAATCCTGGTTTCAACTGTTCCAGGCAGACGGCAGACAGCGTGTATGGTGTCGTGTGGGGGAGCGGTCAACGTTGTGTCAACGTTGTGTACAGAGTGCCACATGGTGGGGTTATGGTATGGGCAGGCAAAAGCTGCGGACAACAAAAACAATTTGAATGCACAGAGATACCATGACGAGATTCTGAGACCCATTGTCATGCCATTCATCCGCCGCCATCACCTCGTCTTTCAGTATGATAATGCACGGCCCCATGTCGCAAGGATCTGTACACCGTTCCTGGAAGCTGAAAATGTCACAGTTCTTCCATGGCCTGCATACTCACCAGACATGTCACCCATTGAGCATGTTTGGAATGCTCTGGGCCAACGTGTATGCCAGTGCGTTCCAGTTCCCGCCACTATCCAGCAACTTCACACAGCCATTGAAGAGGAGTGGGACAACAAGCCACAATCAACAGCCTGATCAACTCTATGCAAAGGAGATGTGTCACGTTGCATGAGGCAAATGGTGGTCACACCAGATACTGACTGGTTTTCTGATCCACGCCCCTACCTTTTTTTAAGATACGGTGCATTCGGAAAGTATTCAGACCCCTTCACTTTTTTCACATTTTGTTACATTACAGCCTTTTTCTAAAATGGATTAAATAGATCCCGGACTTGAACCCGATCGAACATCTCTGGAGAGACCTGAAAATAGCTGTGCAGTGACTCTCCCCAATCCAACCTGACAGAGCTTGATAGGATCTGCAGAGAAGAATGGGAGATACCCAAGAAGACTCTATGCTGTAACCGCTGCCAAAGGTGCGTCAACAAAGTACAGAGTAATGGGTCTGAATGCTTATGTAAATATGATGTTTCAGTTTTTTATTTTTTATTAATTAGCAAAAATGTCAACCTGTTTTTGCTTTGTCATTATGTGTGCTAATTGATGAGGGAAAAAAACGATTTAATCAATTTTAGGATAAGGCTGTAACCTAACAAAATGTGGAAAATGTTATGTGGTCTGAATACTTTCCAAAGGCACGGGGGGCTAGGGTCAGACTGTTATATCTGGAGTATTTCTCCTGTCTTATCTGGTGTCCTGTGTGAATTTAAGTATGCTCTCTCTAATTTTAATTCTCTCTTTTTTTCTCTCTCTCTCTCGGAGGAACTGAGCCCTAGGACTGTGCCTCAGGACTACCTGGCCTGAATACTCCTTGCTGTCCCCAGTCCACCTGGTCATACTGCTGCTCCAGTTTCAACGGTTCTGCGTGCGGCTATGGAACCCTGACCTGTTTACCGGATGTGCTACCTTGTCCCAGACCTGCTGTTTTCAACTCTCTAGAGACAGCAGGAGCGGTAGAGATACTCTGAATGATCGGCTATGAAAAGCCAACAGACATTTACTCCTGAGGTGCTGACCTGTTGCACCCTCTACAACCACTGTGATTATTATTATTTGACCCTGCTGGTCATCTATGAACATTTGAACATCTTGGCCATGTTCTGTGATAATCTCCACCCGGCATAGCCAGAAGAGGACTGGCCAACCCGTCATAGCCTGGTTCCTCTCTCGGTTTCTTCCTAGGTTTTAGCCTTTCTATGTAGTTTTTCCTAGCCACCGTGCTTCTACACCTGCATTGCTTGCTGTTTGGGGTTTTAGGTTGTGTTTCTGTGCAGCACTTTGTGACATCAGCTGATGTAAGAAGGGCTTTATAAATACATTTGAATTTATTTAAATTGACTGATTTCCTTATATGAACTGTAACTAAGTAAATATATTTTTTTTTTTACCCGGTTCTCTCCCCAATTTTGTGGTAGCCAATTGGTAGTTACAGTCTTGTCCCATCACCTCAACTCCCGTACGGACTCGGGAGAGCCGAAGGTCGAGAAACGTGCGTCCTCCGAAACACAACCCAACCAAGTCGCACTGCTTCTTGACACAATGCCCACTTAACCCAGAAGCCAGTCGCACCAATGTGTTGGAGGAAACACCATGCACCTGGCGACCGTGTCAGCGTGCACTGCGCCCGGCCCGCCACAGGAGTCGCTAGTGCGTGATGGGACAAGAACATCCCTGCCGGCCAAACCCTCCCTATGGGTCTCCCGGTCGTGGCCGGCTGCGACAGAGCCTGGACTCGAACTCAGAATCCCAGAATTGAGATTCTAGAACAGCTCCACTCGGGAAGCCTCTTCAGTAAATGTTTTGAAATTGTTCCATGTTGCGTTTATATTTTGGTTCAGTGTTGGTTGCAGTGTTGCGCAAACCATAAACCGGAATCAACTCTTAGAATATTGAGGAAACTCAAATTAACTTTGAACGCTTTTATCAAAATGTTTACATTGCAAAAAGTTACAATTATTTTTCGAACCACGAAAGGTACCGGATCTGGCCAAATAGGATCCGTAATGAAACAGTCCAAAACGGTGAGGTGCCGGATCCTCTTCCGGCAAGATCCAGCTCAAATGAAGCAGTGTTCCTGTGTAGTACAGTTACAAGACAATGGCGCTTGTAATTCAAGGATCATTGGCTCCCGCTGCGGCCAGCAATACATAAATGTATGCATGCCCTTCTGTAAGACGCTTTGGATAAAAGCTGCTTCTTAATGGCATATATTATATGTTATATTAGTTAAGTGTAGCACGTGGCTGTAAAGAGATTAAGTTGAAAAATGAATGCTTATTGTTGCAGCCAAGGAGGTCATAGGAAGAAAAATAAGAAAAATGACTAGATTTACATAATATAACCTCTTGAAAGAAAAAAACAGAGACCCAAGAATCAGAGCTTTGTCAAAGCTGTCACACAATTGCACTTGACATTGACTCAAGTCCTTTGTGTGGCTGTGTGTCCATAATCCTTTTTGAATACTATCCTACTTGTGAAAAGAGTTATTGGCAGTACAGTAGAAGACCCGCTGAGCTATTTAGTCCACAGCAGGAGCTTTTATCCGTCTCCGCTGTAGTCTGACCTGTGGGGTTTACCCATTGACAGGCAAACAGTACACACATCAGTACAGAGTTCAGCAGGGGGGGAAACATTGATTCCAGGAACATGATGGGGTTTGATGGGGTTGATGTTGTTCCTTGGGGCCTGGAGGCTCTCTGTGATCTTATTGGCCCATCTACCCTCTTGCCTCAGGACTCTGGCTGGCCTCTGCCTGAACTATCCCTGACTCCAGTCCCCGACACCGAGGCGTTGAGATTTACATCAACCTAGGGGTCACTTCTGAGGCGGCCTGAGTGTGTGTGTGTGTGAGGGGCTAGTTTCTATGACATAGATTAAGTCTAGTTCCGAACTGAAAAGCCCAATAGGAAATCTTAAAGAGTTTTAGGGAAAGAGTTAAGCTGGATAATCAATATTCTTTATCTTGCATTGTGGTGAACAGGTGGATTGTTATTCACTGTATGTCATTAAGTACCACTTACCCTTTTGTTTCCATCTCTCTCCCTGTCTCTCTTCCTCCATTCCCTCCTTCTCCCTATTTAAATCTCCCTTCCTCTCTTTCTTTCTCTCCCTCGGTGTTCCAGCGTGTAGCTGCGACGCGGTGGGCTCGGTGAGGGACGACTGCGAGCAGATGTCAGGCCTGTGCTCCTGCAAGACTGGAGTGAAGGGCATGAAATGCAACGTGTGCCCCGACGGGAGTAAGATGGGCAGGAGCGGCTGCAACACAGGTACGGGGAGCCCCTGCTGACTGACGTGCGCCACCTGTTAACTCACCGCGCCACCGACAGAGCATGGCAACCCTTCGGCTCTCGTCTCGTCCCTGTAACTCCTCTCGTCCGGGGAGCGGCCTTGCAGAAGCCAATTCATGAACTCAATGGCTTTTTCTCTCTCTAAGCCACCTGTTTTATCAGCGTTAAGAAGTAGCAGAAACTGAAGCGGCTGCAGTACAATAAAAATTATATCAAATTGTATTAGTCACATGCGCCGAATACAACCTTACAGTGAAATGCTTACTTATGAGCCCTTAGCCAACAATGCAGTAAGAATGTTTTTTTGTACAAATAAATAAATAAAATAAACAAGTAATTAAAAAGCAGCAGTAAAATAACAATAGCGAGACTATATACAGGGGGGTAGCGGTAAAGAGTCAATGTGTGGGGGCACTGGTTGGTCGAGGTAATTGAGGTAATATGTACATGTAGGTAGGGTTATTAAAGTGACTATGCATAGATGATAACAACAGAGAGTAGCAGCGGTGTAAAATAGGGAGGGGGGAGGCAATGCAAATAGTGTTGGTCGCCATTTGATTAGATGTTCAGGAGTCTGAATGTTATGGCTTGGAGGTAGAAGCTGTTTAGAAGCCTCTTGGACCTAGACTTGGCGCTCCGGTACTGCTTGCCGTGCAGTAGCAGAGAGAACAGTCTATGACTAGGGTGGCTGGAGTCTTTGACAACAATGGCTGTTGTTGTAGCTGTAATTTTTCATTCTGTTATTTGAAGGAAAAACAAATCAGAATGGGAAATATCAGTTTATTAAGTACACAACCCCATTCACAAAAATGGTTTGCTCCTACAGACGTTGAGTCCAGTGCTCTGGATCCAGTACCCCAGTACATCTGTTCTCCTGGGCTTTTCACGCACGACAGTGCGTTTTTTGTTTATTTTTTTAGCCCTTTTTCTCCCCAATTTCATGGTATCCAGTTGGAAGTTACAGTCTTGTCCCAGCGCTGCAACTCCCGTACGGACTCAGGAGAGGCGAAGGTCGAGAGCAGTGCATCCTCTGAAACACAACCCAGCCAAGCTGCACTTCTTCTTGACACAATGCCCGCTTAACACGGAAGCCAGCCGCACCAATGTGTCAGAGGAAACACCGTACACCTGGCGACTGTGTCAGCATGCATTGCGCCCGGCCCGCCACAGGAGTCGCTAGTGCGCGATGGGACAAGAACATCCCGGCCCGCCAAACCCTCCCCTAATCCGGACGATGCTGGGCCAATTGTGCGCTGCCCTATGGGTCTCCCGGTCGCGGACGGCTGCGACAGATCCTGGACTCGAACCAGGATCTCTAGTGGCACAGCTTGGGAGGCCCCAGTGTCTAGGGTTTACAGAAAATGGTAGGACAAACAAAAAACCATCCAGTCAGCGGCAGTCCTGTGGGTGAAAACAGCTGGTTGATGAGAGAGGTAGAAGAAGAATGGCAAGAATCGTGCAAGCTAACAGGCAAATTACGGCGCAGTACAACAGTGGTGTGCCGAACAGCATCTCGGAAAGCACAACTCGTCGGTCCTTGTCACGGATGGGCTATAATGCAGCGGAGGGTTCCACTCCTATCAGCTAAAAAGAAGAAGAAGTGGCTCCAGTGGGCACACGATCGCCGACACTGGACAATTTAGGAGTGAAAAAACATTGCCTGGTCCGACGAATCCCAGTTCCTGTTGTCTCATGCTGATGGCAGAGTCAGAATTTGGTGTAAGCAGCATGAGTCCATGGCTCCATCCTGCCTGAAGGACAGGCTGGTGGTTACAATGGTGTGGGGAATGTTTTCCTGGCACACGTTAGGTCTCTTGATACGAATTGATAAATATTTGAATGGGAGTCCGACTTGGTACTAGATGGGTGTACCTAATACAATAGTTGGGAAATGTATCCAGTATCCATTAATTTAGCCCTCCATTCTAATGTCTTGATGAATGGCAACCTAACCTAATGAATACACACAACTCCAGTTGATGAGAGGGGAAGTTAAGCTCCCGCTGTGTTATCCGGGCACTGTCTCGTTAAGACCCACCTTCAGCTATTGACAGGAAGTCAAGTGCTGAATGAAGTCAATAGTCCCAGCACAAAGTCGGGTGTGGTGGGGGGGGGGCAGCACTTGAAAGCCGAGAGGAGGCTCTCTGCACCACAGTAAGGTCAGCGCAGAGAGGAGAGCCCACACTTGATGCCTCAGGGGCTCATGGCAATGATTCGTAGCCCCTGTTGTTACTGCTGATGCAACCCAGTGGTTGCTTCAAACAGGTTCCTTGGTCAAAGTACCAGTGATCAAATCAAAATGTATTATATAAATGTACAACAGACCTTACAGTGAAATGCTTACTAACCAATAGTGCAAAAAAGGTGTTAGGTGAACAATAGGTAAGTAAAGAAATAAAACAACAGTAAAAAGACAGGCTATATACAGTAGCTATAAAAGTAGCGAGGCCGGTTAGTCTGGCTGACTGAGGTAGTATGTACATGCAGACATGGTTAAAGTGACTATGCATATATGATGAACAGAGAGTAGCAGCAGCGTAAAAAGAGAGGTTGGGGGGGGCACACAATGCAAATAGTCCGGGTAGCCATTTGATTACCTGTTCAGGAGTCTTATGGCTTGGGGATAAAAACTGTTGAAAAGCCTTTTTGTCCTAGACTTGGCACTCCGGTAACGCTTGCCATGTGGTAATAGAGAGAACCGTCTATGACTGGGGTGGCTGGGGTATTTGACAATTTTTAGGGCCTTCCTCTGACACCACCTGGTGTAGAGGTCCTGGATTGCAGGCAGCTTAGCCCCAGTGACGTACTGGGCCGTACGCACTACCCGCTGCTTTGCGGTCACAGGCCGAGCAATTGCTGTACCAGGCAGTGATGCAACCAGTCAGGATGCTCTCGATGTTGCAGCTGTAGAACCTTTTGAGGATCTCAGGACCCATGCCAAATCTTTTTAGTTTCCTGAGGGGGAATAGGCTTTGTCGTGTCCTCTTCATGACTGTCTTGGTGTGTTTGGACTATTCTAGTTTGTTGTTGATGTGGACACCGAGGAACTTGAAGCTTTCAACCTGCTCCACTACAGCCCTGTCGATGAGAATGGGGGCGTCCTCAGTCCTCCTTTTCCTGTAGTCCACAATCATCCCCTTAGTCTTGGCTACGTTGAGGGATAGGTTGTTATTCTGGCACCACACGGCCAGGTCTCTGACCTCCTCCCTATAGGCTGTCTCGTCATTGTCGGTGATCAGGGCTACCACTGTTGTGTCGTCTGCAAACTTAATGATGGTGTTGGAGTCGTGCCTGGCCATGCAGTCGTGGGTGAACAGGGAGTACAGGAGCGGACTGAGCACGCACCCCTGTGGCGCTCCAGTGTTGAGGATCAGTGTGGCAGATGTGTTGCTACCTACCCTCACCACCTGGGGGGGCGGCCCGTCAGGAAGTCCAGGATCCAGTTGCAGAGGGAGGTGTTTAGTCCCAGGATCCTTAGCTTAGTGATGAGCTTTGAGGGTACTATGGTGTTGAACGCTGAGCTGTAGTCAATCAATAGCATTCTCACATAAGTGTTCCTTTTGTACAGGTGGTAAAGGGCAGTGTGGAGTGCAATAGAGATGGCATCATCTGTGGATCTGTTTGGGCGGTATGCAAATTGGAGTGGGTCTCGGGTTTCTGGGATAATGGTGTTGATGTGAGCCATTACCAACCTTTCAAAGCACTTCATGGCTACGGACGTGAGTGCTACGGGTCTATAGTCATTTAGTCAGGTTGCCTTTGTGTTATTGGGCACAGGGACTATGGTGGCCTGCTTGAAACATGTTGGTATTACAGCCTCAATCAGGGACATGTTGAAAATGTCAGTGAAGTCACCTGCCAGTTGGTCAGCACATGCCCGGAGCACACGTCCTGGTAATCTGTCTGGCCCCGCAGCCTTGTGTATGTTGACCTGTTTAAAGGTCTTACTCACGTCAGCTACGGAGAGCGTGATCACACAGTCATCCGGAACAGCTGATGCTCTCATGCATGCCTCAGGGTTGCTTGCCTCGATCGAACATAGAAGTGATTTAGCTCGTCTGGTAGGCTCGTGTCACTGGGCAGCTCGCAGCTGTGCTTCCCTTTGTAGTCTGTAATAGTTTGCAAGCCTTGCCACATAAGACGATCGTCGGAGCCGGTGTAGTATGATTCAATCTTAGCCCTGTATTGACGCTTTGCCTGTTTGATGGTTCGTCGCAAGGCATAGCAGGATTTCTTGTAAGATTCCGGGTTAGAGTCCCACACCTTGAAAGCAGCAGCTCTACACTTTAGCTCAGTGCGAATGTTGCCTGTAATCCATGGCTTCTGCTTGGGGTATGTACATACAGTCACTGTGGGAACGACGTCCTCGATGCACTTATTGATAAAGCCAGTGACTGTTGTGGTGTACTCCTCAATGCCATCGGAAGAATCCCGGATCATGTTCCTGTGATAGCAAAACAGTCCTGTAGTTTAGCATCTGCTTCTTCTGACCACTTTTTTATAGACCGAGTCACTGTTGATAGAAATTTGGTAGAACTGATTTAAGTTTCCCTGCATTAAAGTCTCCAGCCACTAGGAGCGCCACCTCTGGGTGAGTGGTTTCCTGTTTGCTTATTTCCTTACACAGCTGACTGAGTGCGGTCTTAGTGCCAGCATCTGTCTCTGGTGGCAAATAAACAGCCACGAAAAGTATAGCTGAAAACTCTTTAGGCAAGTAGTGTGGCCTGCAATTTATCACAATATACTCTACTTCAGGCGAACAGAATCTAGAGACTTCCTTAGATTCCGTGCACCAGCTGTTGTTTACAAATATGCACAGACCGCCCCCCTCGTCTTACCGGAGTGTGCTGTTCTATCTTGCCGGTGCAGCGTATATCCCGCTAGCTGAATATCCATGTCGTCATTCAGCCACGATTCTGTGAAATATAGGATATTACAGTTTTTGATGTCCCGTTGGTAGGATATTCGTGATCGTACCTCGTCTAATTTATTGTCCAATGATTGCACGTTGGCGAGTAGTATTGACGGTAACGGCAGCTTTCCCAGTCGCCTTCGCCGGGTCCTGACCAGGCATCCGGCTCTTTGTCCTCTGTACCTGCGTTGCTTCCTCTTGCAAATAACGGGATGTCGGTCCTGTGGGGTGTTTGGAGAATGTCCTGTGCGTCGTCTTTGTTGTAGAAGAAATCTAATCTGAGGTGAGTGATCGCTGTCCTGATATCCAGAAGCTCTGTTTTGCCGTAAGATATGGTTGCAGAAACATTATGTACAAAATAAGTTACGAATAACTTTTTTTTAAAAACACATAATAGCACAATTGGTTGGGCGCCCGTAAAACTGCTGCCATTTCTTCCGGCGCCATTTTAACGATCAGTGCTGTGTAGGCGCCTGACCCAAAAAACATGACGGAATGAGATCAAATCCTTTTTTTTTATTGACTTGAAAAGAGTCCACATATTTACTTTATACTAAAGACTCATCATTAATATAATCGCGTATGGAAAGCATAACAATATTTCATCTGCATAACCTACTCATGTTTCTATACGGTGAACTCCAAGAGTATTGGGACAGTGACAAATGTTTTGTTGTTTTGGCTCCAGCACTGAATTTGAAATGATACAATGACTGTGTGAATAATGATGAGTGAGAAAGTTACAGACACAGAAATATCATACCCCCAAGACATGCTAATTTTTCAGAGGGGAGTTTAGCATTTTTGGGGGGGGGGTATGATATTTGTGCATATGTAACTTTCTCACTCATCGTTATTGATGATTCCTTCAGGATTATCCGTAATCATGGTCGCATCCACATTAATGTAGAAGTGTTTAGAAACATATTCTATTCTTATTTACAATAAAAGTGACTCCAAATTGACACAATACATCATTCATTTGTATTGGGCACAAAATAATCTGAAACCCAGCCAAAACAAACAGCATCCAACAAATGTGTCGAGTCACAAGCTTGATGTGGTCATTACGTGGTATGAATATTGGACCAAATACTTTTTTATACTACTTTAATAAACATATAACTGAATTTGCCCCAATACTTTTGGTCCTCTGAAATTGGGGAACTATGTACAAAAAGTGCTGTAATTGCTAATGAAAATAACCTCAAATTAAAGCTGACAGTCTGCACCTTAACCTCATAGTCATTGTATCCCTTAAAATACAAAGGGCTGAAGTACAGAGCCAAAACAACAACAATTGTCACTGTCACATTTACTTTTGGACCTCCCTGTGTGTGGAAGTGGTACTACGCATATACATTATTATGGTGATTATCAACTAGGGTTCAGAGCAGTTAAAAGTACCAAGCTCACATGCTAATTTCAGCATCATGATTTGGACTAGGAATGCACATTCATATGATGGACAGTGATGTTATCCATTGACCCATGAGTGGATTTTAACCCCTTCATTCCCATCCCAGGTGCTGATGCCCCAACCTCATGTAATGAGCTGGACTGCAAGTTTGGCGTGTCTTGTGTTGAGGTCAATGGTCAAGCGCACTGTGAATGCCCCTCGCCCGACTGTGACGAGAAGAACAAGACCAAGGTGGGCCTTTACATGATCCTCTCTATGTCAGAAATTCATCACAGAATCCAGAACACTTTATCTGGAACTACTGAGCTTGTGATCGGCCTAAAGTGGTCGGTAGTAAGCAGGCATAGAGTTAACAAGTGGTGGTCCTAGCCTGTTTCTATTTTGTTTTTTCTGAGCAGGTGTGTGGCTCTGATGGGGTGACCTACGCTGACCAGTGCCAGCTGAGCACCATTGCCTGTAGACGGGACAAGCACATCAGAGTGGAACACTTTGGCCAGTGCACAGGTGAGCCCCGTTTGTCCTCCATACATCATACTAGGGGATGTCCATCCCCTGTTGTCAGGCCCATATCAAAAGATAATGAGTAACGCCATAGGCGTTGGAAAGACCAACTGTCCTCTCTCTCTCCTTGTCAAAGCCAAGAGACTAGGGTATGGGTTGTGTCCTCTTTGTGGTTGGTGCAGTATTGCTTCACTGTGTCTTTCACCGAGGTTTGTCTTTGGATAGCCTCCATGGCTATACTTTAATGTATACAAATTTTACTTTACACATTACTGTGGTAAACAGTTTTTGAGACTGACTGTACCAGATATCATCAAGTGTTTTTGTATTTTAGTGTATTCTGGCTCTATATGTGCCAAGAATTTGCAGTAAAGCACAAGTTTTCTTGTGGAAATAACGACCAGCTGGCGTGTCGTCAACATACCTGTGAGCGTACACAACGACAGCTGAGGCTCTGTACCGTCGTCCTCCCTGCTTCGGATGGCTGACGGAGAGGAGCGAGGAAGAGGGAAAACAATTTCTTGGGAGAGAAATGAGGCCCAAGATGCTCCCCTGGAGATAGAGAAACTACCGTGTGGCTGCAGCCTGAGCCACTGAATCGCCCATAAAGGGTTGACATTTTGCTGTTTGATTCCCTGCACCCCTGTGCGGATTAGGGAGGTTTAGCTCCCAAATTCTCTTCCCATTCGCAGCTTTTAGCTGGATGAGTGCACCACTGTTCAGCTATCAGAGGGGAGATTGGCGAGATGCTTGAGGATGGGGGGAAGAGTAAGCCTTCTGATACCCGGTTTGGAATAGAGGTTGTGGGTAGAGGTCTTCACGGTTCAAAAAAGTTGGACCCATTTCTGAAATGGATCCGTGGCATTCCCACCTGACCGATAAGCATAATTTCATATTTTTGTTAAAAAAGGAGAACTGTTCCAAATGGACCCGAGGATAGTCAGACCCGTTACAAAAAGGCCAGTAGAATTACGAACATCAATGGACCCGTGCTGGTTTGGATCCGAGAAACCCGTTCAGATCCGAGAATAGAAAGACAGAGTGAAAGAAACCTCAATAAACGCGCGATAGGCTATTGGCCAAATGATCCATAGTTACGTTTCCTTAAAAACGGTGTGAAACAAATTACAACTTTATTGTCCACCTCATGGTTCAGCTGTCGGAGATTTGAGCACTAAATACATCAGGGCATTGCATGCATCTAGACAGGCCTAAAGGCCTAGGTGTCCACTGTATGATATTAATATATATGTATAAACATATATACACATATATATATATACATATACATATATATATATATACACCCACAGTGTGTACAGTGCATTCGGAAAGTATTCAGACCCCTTGACTTTTTCCACATTTTGTACAGTACAGCCTTATTCTAAAATTAATTAAATCGTTTTTTCCCTCATCAATCTACACACAATACCCCATAATGACAAAGCAAAAACACTTCTTTAGAAATGTTTGCAAATGTATTAAAAATAAAAAACTGAAATCACATTATATAAGTATTCAGACCCTTTACTGTTGAAGCACCTTTGGCAGCGATTACAGCCTCGAGTCTTCTTGGACAGCTATTTTCAGGTCTCTCCAGAGATGTTAGATTGGGTTCAAGTCCGGGCTTTCGCTGGTCCACTCAGAAAAATTCCAAACATAGTCAGCGACAGATCTCAAATCAGTACGACCACTAGCATCAACAAAAACGTTTTTACACAATGTGGCTGACGAACCAGATCAGAACGTTTAGCTTCAAATGTTGATAAACTATTAGGCTATTTCTTCACATTATAAGCGTAGCAATGCACACATAGTAGTAGGCTATCAGCGCGAATGTTCCATTAGCGGGAAAACACTATTATCAAAAATGCAATTATGCTTTATTATAAAGGTGCATTTTTATGGTGAAATGGGTCTTCCCCAAACTTGAAAGTCACGCACTGCTTATGTATGCCAGTTAGGTTCTACACCCCCTTGTAAAGCGGATTAATGTGCTTAATTTTAAGAAGTTATTTGGCCACTTTAGTTGTGAATCAAAACCTTATCAGTGTGCGACTATGATTTTTTAAAAGTCAACAACAAAAAATTCATTATTTCTTGCCTGACGCTGGGCATCATTCACATGTGATAATATATCATTCACATGTGATAGGCTAATATTGTCACCCATCAGACTATTATTGTTTTAATCTTGTCTTTGCATATACTAAATAATATACAGTACCAGTCAAAGTTTGGTCACACCTACTTATTACAGGGTTTTTCTTTATTTTTTATATTTTCTACATTGTAGAATAATAGTGAAGAAATCAAAACTATGAAATAACACACATGGAATTATTTAGTAACCAAAAAAGTGTCAAAATATATTTGAGATTCTTCAAAGTAGCCACCCTTTGCCTTGATGACAGCTTTGCACACTCTTGGCATTCTCTCAATCCAGCTTCATGAGGTAGTCACCTGGAGTGCATTTCAATTAAGAGGTGTGCCTTTGTTAAAAGTTCATTTGTGGAATTTCTTTCCTTCTTAATGCATTTGAGCCAATGTTTGAGCCAATCAGTTGTGTTATGACATGGTAGGGGTGGTATACAGAAAATAGCCCTATTTGGTAAAAGATCAAGTCCAAATTATGGCAAGAACAGCTCAAATAAGCAAAGAGAAACGATAGTCCATCATTACTTTAAAGACATAAAGGTCAGTCAATACGGAAAATGTCAAGAACTTTTAAAGTTTCTTCAAGTGCAGTCGCAAAAATCATCAATCGCTATGATGAAACTGGCTCTCATGAGGACCGCCACAGGAAAGGAAGGCCCAGGGTTACCTCTGCTGCAGAGGATAAGTTCATTAGAGTAACCAGCCTCAGAAATTGATGCCCAAATCAATGCTTCATAGTTTAAGTAACAGACAAAGGCCTTCATGGTCGAATTGCTGCGAATAAACCACCACTAAAGGACACCAATAGAAGAAGAGACTTGCTTGGGCCAAGAATCACGAGCAATTGACATTAGAGAGGTGAAAATCTGTCCTTTTGGGCTGATGAGTCCAAATGTGAGATTTTTGGTTCCAACCGCCATGTCTTTGTGAGACGCAGAGTAGGTGAACTGATGAGCTCCGCATGTGTGTTTCCCACCGTGAAGCATGGAGGTGTGATGGTGTGGGGATGCTTTGCTAGTAACACTGTCTGTGATTTATTTAGAATTCAAGGCACACTTAACCAGCATGGCTACCACAGCATTCTGCAGCAATACGCCATCCCATCTGGTTTGCTCTTAGTGGGACTATCATTTGTTTTCCGGATCCCGGGTCGGATCTCAGAATTTAGGGTCTGTTGAACCCGTGAAGACATCTGGTGGGTACCTTCCTTTTCCCTGCTGATCTTGGTGCAGTTTGTCAGGGCTGAAGTAGGTGCAATGCTTTGAAGGCACCACCTCAACCCCTAACCAAGGCTTCTGAAATAGTGCTGTGTGGCGGCCTCATACATGCAGGCACACAGGAGCAGGGGTGCAACTTTCACTGGGGACATTCTGAAATAGCATTTATTTTTGTCCCCCCGTTCTATCATAGGAATATGATACAAAACGAGGCAACGGTGGGCTTTAGGACCATGCGGACGCCTCCGAGTGGTCAGGTAGGCTGTTTGGAGTGTAAATAATAATTATATTATATAACTCCATTATATCTTAAACCAGTTGCGTCCCTGCACAGGAGTAAGAGTAATTTGCTCTATGAGACGCCGACAGCACCTTGATCTGGTGATTAGCGATCTGACGCCGTCGGTTACAATGAAATTCACTCCAGACTCATTCTTTGTTGCCTGGCGATGGAGACATGAGTATTATGTAAGTCCTTGCCTAGTGTGGGGCTTCATTCGGAGGGAGAAAGAGTTTTCTCTCGCTCGCTTTCTTTGAGCCCAAGGGGGAAGCCAGACAAACACAACTTGTCACAGCAGTTCATTTAATTTCTTCCCCCAGATGCAGTCACGCCGTAGGTAACGGGCTCCTCAGCCGCCCCCAGGTTGGAGGTTAGATCGAGCTCATTTCACGTGTGATTGGGTGCGAATTAGCATTCAAACATCCTCGCCCTGCCACCGCTCCTCACCTTCCGCTGATCTGATGCAGCTCTTAATACAAATTACAGAATCAACTTCAATGCTAATAACTAGCGCAGAACCACTACTGAAGGCCTGTGCCCTTTCACACTGAAGCAAGTTCTGCAGAAACTACATCAAATGGCTACTACTGTGAACTTGTGATCTAACCCATCTCTCCGCCCATGCTAAGGGACAAGCACTTTGAGTCTCCTCGACACAACACAGCATTTCTGCTTCTGGCTATGTGGCCCTTACTAAGAGCTAGATGAAGCAAACCATGGGAAAAACCTGTGAAAGTGTGTGAGGTACAAGCCACTAAAGGGGGGTATTTGAATGAATGAGGAACTTCTGGCACCGATCGTGTCCAGACATTGGCCATTGGCCTGGATCTCCCATATGTTGTCATCACCTGTAGGTTTGACGCAAATTGGCAGTGAACACTAGCATATGACATCATCAGTTTTCTGCCTTAATGTCTTTTGTCTTTTATGCCTCTCACTCCATCCTCGTACTTTCCCTGAACACTTTTTAAAAAACTTGTTCATCTTATGTCCTCCGTCCCTCTTTTCATGTCTCTCTCTCTTTCGTGCTCTCTTTCTCCCCCTGCTCGTTTTTCTTCCTCTCTTCCATTTTCTCTTTCCCTTTTTTCTGTCGACTTTCATATATCTGATTCCTCCTCCCCACTGAGCATGGCAGACACGGCAAACAATCTTAATAACCGCCTTTCAAAGATGACTACACAGCCCAGACAAGTGAAGATGACAATGATTTCTCTCCCCGCCCGCCTGTCGATATAACCGCCTGCCTCTCGGAAAAAAAGCAAATGGAGCGTTAAACCTGATTAAGGAAAGCTTCCACTGAACTGACTGCGCTGCCAGTTGTCTATCCTTCCCTTTCTTTCTATATCTGTTTTTTTTTATTTTACCCCTCTTCGAGCGTTCGCCGCCGAAGGACTCCCGGCCGTAACCCAGCACCTGAGTAACAGGTGTAGCCAAGAGGAAGAGCAAAGGATACCACCGCCTCGCACACGGCGATAGCAATTGATAGATGCACTCTTGGGCTAAGCCGACATACTGTATCTGCAGGCTGGCTCCTCTGCCTCCCCTCCTCTGGAGCCTAGCAGGATGGGAGATAGTGGGGTGCCTGCCTGGCTGATAACATCCAGCGCCTCATCAAGGTATCACATTTCACACCTCACGGCGTAATTGCCTACCAAATAGGAGATTATTGGTGTGCAATTAAATCCTACACATAATGTTAGCCGAATTCCAATGAGATGGAAATTATATACCGTAGGAGGTTTTTCTTTTGCCCTGCACACACAACGGCTGGGGTAAAGTAGGAGGTATTAAGTGAAGCCTGGCTGGTTTGCCGCCATCCTAGCAGCTACATTTACAAAGTGTCTCCCTTCCCTCCAGCTCTTGACTCGCTTCTTTCCCTCAGGAGTTGTTCTCCTATTTCATCGGTTTTATCCGATACATTTTTTGTCTTTGTACCAAGGCATTGCATGGGTAATGCTGGTTTCTGCTGAAAGAAAAGCGGGTCCCTCTCTCTGGTGACGGCAAGGAAAGGATTTCTGAGAGTGTTTGGATGGCGTGTGTGACTGTGTTGACAAGGCTGTTGACGGATAGTTGTGCGGCTGTGAGCGGAGTCTGGAGTCTTTGAAGCCGGAGTTAAACCCTGCTTTTTCTGCCCCATTTATATCAATCATTCATCACCAGAGGCTTTGACTGTCTGTGATTAAAGCTCCGCTACAGGAGGGCAACATTTCAATATGTATATATAATTCATACCCACAGACACACACCAACACCGGCACATATACACACAGACACATTGAACAAACACACATGCCTCACAAACACACACACACACACCAGTGCAACTGCAGTGCAGTTTAACCCTATATAGGGCACATGATTCTTCTCTGTACACAGACTGCAGTGCAGTTGAACTCAACAGTATGCCATCCTTTGGCATACTTCAGTGTAAGATGTTCTAATTTTCATGGTGTGTTTTGCTTCGTAAGTCATAAGGGGTTAAAAGATTTCATCCAGGTTTTCTGTTCCTATGTGCATAGGTTTTCAATTCTATTTTAGATGTATATTTCATATTGCAATGAGTCTGGCCTCTGTTCTTGTGTGTCGGTCAGTATTGGGTGCTCAGGTGCCTGACGTGACCAGAACACGAAAGAGAACCATAAGGGGTACAGCAGTAGTATGAGGTAAAGGTGTACAAACGAAATAGGGAGAAGAAAAAAAGAAAAAAAAGATTTTCATCTTTGCTTACCCATTCATCCATTCCTTGCTTCCTCTCCTTCTCCCTTCCCTCCCCATGCAGAAAGCATCACCGAGCCGGCCAGCCGGCCCACCCCTTACCCCCCCACCCCCCGCGCAAAAGCCACCACCCCCTCCCACGTCAGGCTTACGTCGCCGCACCATGGCACATCATACTCTCCCTGGGACGATGATGAAACCGAGGGGCCACTAGCCTCATTCGTGGAGGCCCTGCCGCCCCCCATGTCCACTGAGAGACCGCTCACCACCAACCACCCCGTCATCACCCCCCACCACCCACCTCACTCCACCACCCCTCGCCTACCCAGCCACACCAGCCCTGGCTCCTCCCCTACAGCCTTCGAGGACTCAGGGAGCGGTGAGCCCAGCGGAGACGACCAGGTGGAGGAGGTGGAAGAGAGTAGCGGCGTCGGAGTCCTGGAGGCGAGCGGAGAGGAGCCAGTTGGTAAATCAAAGCTATTTCACTTCATAACCCATAATTCTGCTCCACAGGGGGTCAAGGGTCAGAGGTCAGGGGAGGGTTGAATTACAGATGAGGGTTTGAAATAATTTCACTATTTGAATAGTGTCATTCATCTATAGCTAGCTAGTCTAATTGAGGCCACATTCTGCACTTTCTCCCCAACCCAATTCAGATAAAACAGGCTACCTCTTGGTTGCTCGTTATAGCCTACTCCTTGTCATTTCGCTAACTTTTCAATTCCGTAATTTTATTCCATCTGCATTGCATTAGTGAACTCTCACTCCCCTTGCTACACGTTGAGCCTCTTTGATTGGCCTACTAGTGGTGTGTATTCATGGATGCCAAGGGAAGCCAAGCTTTCCCCCAAAAAGTACCAAGGGAAAAAAACATACAAAATAATGTATCTTTCGTCTCTCTGTGTTTCATAAATTTCCTTCAAAAAGCAAGAGGCTGATTGTATCTCACTGAAGAAAGCATCCGAGTGAACGAAACAGTGCGTCTCTGTCACAGAATCTATCTGATGCTGTCTGGTCAAAAAGAGTATGACATTGTTGCCGCCCATAGCATTGAATGCAAGGGAAGCAAGCGAGCATTTGTCTTCTCTTGAAAAAAAATAATAATAATAATAGCCCATCAGTGCTGAGTGAGCTGTAGATGGCTCTGGCGCACACAAAAAAAGTGTCAAGGGAAGCCAGTTTTGGATTTCGCTTCAGACCAATCACATCACATCAGAAGTCAAACATATTTGACAGAAAGAAACTTAAATTGTTGCATCTCTTTGTTTCATTGTCCTCCGGTGGCTAGCTAGCTAAATTAGCCGTGGATGGAGATATGGATTTGGACTTGTTTTACTTAATTCTCCGTACATATCAAATTTATTTGTTCACATACACATGGTTATCAGATGATATTGCGAGTGTAGTGAAATGCTTGTGCTTCTACCAATGATTATAACGGCGATTCTGATCCACACTTTCCAAATGGTCTTCAGTACAACTCTTTGTACGTAACTGTTTGTTACATGCAATATGTTTTGTGGGCTTCGCCGATTTGCTCTCCGGTTTTGTAATGAAATAAATGTCTTCTTATTGTCTCGGCCTTAGGCCTATACAGTATATCACGGTGTCAAGGCATATGAACTAACAGGTTATAGAGCAAACAACTCAATTATCACAACACATAGGAAGTAATAGGGCTTTATTTTTTCTGGCTTCCCCCATGCACATCCCTAGGTTGAATATGGGCCTCTGAACTGACTCAAGGTTTGATACGTCATTGCTACATCATACACCATTTGTGACTCACCGCCTAGATTCGGTCTTATGTAACAACATTTGAAATTGGGCTTTTTACATTGGTAAAAAGTAGAGACTCAGAGCTACAACATGGTATATCATACACTGCAGTTGAGGAAACAATGGGAAAGTAATTCTGCTTTGAAAGTTGATACACTTTTGAGAAAAAGGCCTTTGACGGCTTTGGTGCCTACTGGAGAGCTCTCCTTTGTCTACACCCATTCAGCATTGTTCACACCCTCTTAAGCCAGCCCCACCCATCTCTTTAAGACTAAAAGTGGTAATAGCCTACAATAACGAAAAATTCCAGGTAAACAGAAAGTGTCCAGATGTAAAGAAACCTTAATAGAAAATGAAGTAAAAGTCACCCAGTAAAATACTACTTGAGTAAAAGTCTAAAAGTATTTGGTTTTAAAAATACTTAAGAATCAAAAGTAAATGGAATTGCTAAAATGTGCTTAAGTATCAAAAGTAAAAGTATAAATCATTTCAAATTCCTTAAACCAGACGGCCCAATTTCCTTAATTTTTTTTCATTGACGGATAACCAGGGGCACACTCCAACACTCAGACATAATTTACAAACGAAGCATTTGTGTTTAGTGAGTCTGTGGGGTATGTCACAAAGTCATGTTACGACCACACATAGCAAAATATGTATATGTCAAATGAATATTGATAAGTCTTGCTAAGTGGATGGGTCTCTACGGAAGATGTAAACGGTATAGCCAAATGGTTACTTGCATAGTAGCAATATCAGAAATAGATAGTGTCAATGTAAATAAAATAATATACAGTATGTACACGAACAATATCAATAACGATAGTGATAGACGAGGTAGTTACATGCATACAATCAGGGGTAAAGTGACTAAGCAGCAGGATAAAAATATAAATAGTAGCAGCAACGTATGGCGTGTGTGTTAGGAGAGAGTCATTTGAATAGAAGCACTGCAGATAGTGCTGATGACTGTTCCGTCCAAACCACGCATGAACAAGGGAATCTATATTCGGAGAGCCTGTTTCTGTCCTGCCCTTGATTTTGGTGCAGGGCATGTGATGTCCATAGCCTCTTTGTTTCAAAACTCCCTGATCTTCTCAAAAAGATACGTTGAACGCTCCTTGGCGACAACAACACCAGGCTTCAGAGCATCGAGCTGTAAAACAGGAAATAACAAGAAAAATTAAGATATTATAACCTTGCACAACATCAATTCACCTCCCAAGTTTAGATAAGAATAATAACCTCATACAATGCAATGAAAATGATATTCACCTGAAGTGCTGGTACTGCTTGAACTGTGGCAGCGGGCTGAAGTACGGAGTCAGGTGTTGTTGCCAACCATAGCTTTCCACCAGCACCGTACCATCCTCCAGTCCAACCAGCTGTGGGATGTTGACCCCTGTCACAGTGCTGTCCTTCACAGCACCAGCAATCTCAGACAAAGTGTTCACTCCGGTCTTTCTGAAGTGCTGCATGATGATCCCGAAGCACCAGCCGGGGGCGAACTTGGTGTGGCCTGTGATCAGGAAGTGAAAGTCCAGACAGTGGTGGAGCTTGTGCATGGTCCGCCAGGCACAGTGGCAGAGCACAAACTTAACAGCTTCTGGCAGATTGGCAGATCTGAAGACCTGATAGTTGTTCCTCTGGCACTGTCAGCACAGGTATGTCTGGGGCTTAGTGCTTGAGATGTGGGGCAGCAATTTTCCCCACAGATTCCTGAAGGAAGACAGCTCGACTACACGTACCTCTGGAAAATACAGAAATAATGTGAGATGAATAAAGTAGTGCCAATCATGTTGGAGGACAATTAAATAATCAAAATGTGTTTATGCTTTACATGCCAAGTGTTGTCATCGATTCCTTGTAGAGATGCCACACTGCTGCTTTTTTCATATGGGATGGCAGCAGCTTTCCACCAAAGTGTTTGTGTCCTGGGTAGCGTCCTGGTAATACTACTGCATTATCCTCTGGGTGGCGTCCTGGTTATACTATTGCATTATCCTCTGTGTAGTTGTTGATGAAGTTCACAACTAGCTGCAAGTCCTCATGCTTCAGGTGTAACCTGTGCTTGCTTGGGCCAGCTCTCTTTTTGATTGGAGGCATTAGACCATTCTCCTTGTATGACTGGTGGAGGAGAGTCAGGCGTGTTCTACTGATGCTGAAGACAAATTCCAGATACTAATGTTACGCACACTTCATACATGTAAGTTAATGTTAGCTAGCAAGCCAGCCATCTCACCTCCACAAACATTAGCTAGCTAACAGCAAGCTTTAACTTGGGTTCTTTTGTTTAGACATGTAACGTTAACGTTAGCCAGCTAGCAAAATAATTCACTAAAATCCCAATCCATAGAGTAACGTTAGTAAGCCAGCCTTCGAACTCAAGCTGTCTAGCTAACAGCAAGCTTTAACTAGCAATACAAACCGATTGTCATAGCTAGCTAAAGTTAACCAGATATGTTCAATATTAGCTAGCAAGCCAGCCATCTAACCTCCGCTAGCGTTATCTAGCTAACAGAAAGCTTTAACTTGGGGTCTTTTGTTTAGACATGTAACATTAACTAGCTAGCTAGCTAGCTAAACAATTTACTTAAATCCCAATTGTCATAGCTAGCTAAAGTTAACCAAACAGGTTAAATGTTAGCTAGCATTTGGATTAATCTGATAACAATGACATGTATAACATGACATGATGTTATACATGTCATGATCTGATGTTATGTCACCACAACAGAGGTGTGTTTTCAAAGTGTCCTTTGCATTCAGTTTAATCCAAATGTTAAGCAGAGAAATACAAGAATGTATTCCAAACGAAGACTGTTGTCACAGTATCCTCCACTCTGTCAAAATAAGAAGCTATCCCCACGTAACAGAATTTGTAGAAATGGAAAACAGAAAGGTGATGAGATTATTGGCTTATGTTGGGGGGTTGTTTCAAGGCTGAGTTGATAGCTTGATAAGAATTTCTCTTACCTTGCCATTGCAGCATAGTGATACGAAACACAACTCTCACTCTACACAGTAAAATCCCTCCACGGCATTCTGGCCTTATAGCTAAACCACTCCACCAAGCACCACACTCCAGAGACCTGTAGACTAACCCTTTTCAATCAGCTTTTTTTTTACCATTCCAAAGCTCTGTGACTCAACAGCTTGCTTTGACACTCCTGAATTGATGGAACACGAGCCTCAGCGCTTCCTCTGACGCTTTTCCCTCTCGCAGATTTATTCTCTTGTCACCAGCGGACCGGAGCGCTGGCTGACGCCTGGCGCACATGGCCTGTCTGCCAAGGAGACCTGGGTCTCCTCCGTGTCTGTGTGTCTAGTTGTCTGTGTATGTAAACAGGGGGATGGTTGTGGTTGGGTGGATCTGTGTTTGCCTCCCAATGGAACAATACATAGTCCCTGAGCCGTAGCACACCTCCCTACCCCCCCATCCTCCCAACTCAATAGCTGTGGTCCGTAAATCCATGTGCCAACAGATGCCCTGTAGACGCCAACACTCCCCTCCATCCCTCCCTCCCTTCCTTCCAATCCCTGAACTAGAGTTTTCTCCACAGACTCCTGTCCTAGCGGCGGGTGTTTCACTCACAGGGCGACGACAGAGAGTCCTTGAAGAGACAACCGTCCCCCTTTGACGTCTTAACGACTTATTCAGCAAGCCACGGTTGTTTGCTCTACGATCATTTCTAATCATAGGGTGACCGTTAAGCTGCTCCACAGAGGAACCTATCCCCGTAAGAGAGAAACGGGTGCAGGCCATTCCCTGGTGTACTGTGAGAGTAGCCACTTTACCCCATTGGAGATGAGGTCAGGGTACTCCTAGATTTATAGCAAAGGCAATGTTCTCTGGGACAAAGTGTTTGGAGATTGCCATCTGCCAATCAGTGGAAATTTGCAGATAGCAATCGCCCAATCAGTGGAAGAGATTAGCTGTTTCCGTGGTAATTTATCAACCCTCATCACAAAGTACTTAGTGCCATTATAACGGTATGTAGCCCATTATGTAGCTACTACAGTATGGCTCTCATAATGGAGATGAGTTCCAGATGCAGCTCTCCGAGGTTGGGGTTAAGAAGGTATTATGAAGCATTAAAATGCGCTATAAAGCATTATGAATCTCTTCCTCTCTCACCCCTAGTTCCCTAGGCTGTGGCCACCACCGCCAGACTTAAGATGTGTTACAAGTGTTATGAATCATTATGAAGCGTTATGAGGTGTTATGAAGCATTATGAACCCTCCTCTCTTTCCCCTAGACCCCACAGCCGCAGCCACCACCATCCCCACAGCGGAGGACCGCTCGTCATGTGACAACACTCCCTTCGGCTGTTGTCCTGATGGCAAGACGGCTTCCAGCAGCCCTGAGGGAGCCAACTGCCCCTGTAAGTACCCCACAACCCCCCTCTCCTGTTCCCCTCCTATACTTACCACCTCACCTCTCTTCAACCCCTTTAGGAGGCACACTTGAAATTGAAGAGGACTTTTGGATATGAAACAATGTGCTCATATAAAATCTAGAGCTGTGTTGCTTCTTTCTCATCACACCAACATTACCAGTCGCTACCGTCCATAAAATGAAATCACACCAACATTAACAGTCGCTACCGTCCATGAAATGAAAGCACACCAACATTACCAGTCGCTACCGTCCATAAAATGAAATCACACCAACATTACCAGTCGCTATCGTCCATGAAATGAAATCACACCAACACTACCAGTCGCTACCGTCCATTACATGAAATCACACCAACATTACCAGTCGCTACCGTCCATGAAATGAAATCACACCAACATTACCAGTCGCTACCGTCCATGAAATGAAATCACACCAACATTACCAGTCGCTACCGTCCATGAAATGAAATCACACCAACATTACCAGTCGCTACCGTCCATGAAATGAAATCACACCAACATTACCAGTCGCTACCGTCCATAAAATGAAATCACACCAACACTACCAGTCGCTACCGTCCGTGAAATGAAATCACACCAACATTACAAGTCGCTACCGTCCATGAAATGAAATCACACCAACATTACCAGTCGCTACCGTCCATGACATGAAATCACACCAACATTACAAGTCGCTACCGTCCATGACATGAAATCACACCAACATTACCAGTCGCTACCGTCCATGAAATGAAATCACACCAACATTACCAGTCTCTACCGTCCATGAAATGAAATCACACCAACATTACCAGTCGCTACCGTCCATAAAATGAAATCACACCAACACTACCAGTCGCTACCGTCCATGACATGAAATCACACCAACATTACCAGTCTCTACCGTCCGTGAAATGAAATCACACCAACATTACCAGTCGCTACCGTCCATGAAATGAAATCACACCAACATTACCAGTCGCTACCGTCCATGAAATTAAATCACACCAACATTACCAGTCGCTACCGTCCATGACATGAAATCACACCAACATTACAAGTCGCTACCGTCCATGACATGAAATCACACCAACATTACCAGTCGCTACCGTCCATGAAATGAAATCACACCAACATTACCAGTCGCTACCGTCCATGAAATGAAATCACACCAACATTACCAGTCGCTACCGTCCATGAAATGAAATCACACCAACATTACCAGTCGCTACCGTCCATAAAATGAAATCACACCAACATTACCAGTCGCTACCGTCCATGAAATGAAATCACACCAACACTACCAGTCGCTACCGTCCATGACATGAAATCACACCAACATTACCACTCTCTACCGTCCGTGAAATGAAATCACACCAACATTACCAGTCGCTACCGTCCATGAAATGAAATCACACCAACATTACCAGTCGCTACCGTCCATGAAATGAAATCACACCAACATTACCAGTCGCTACCGTCCATGAAATGAAATCACACCAACATTACCAGTTGCTACCGTCCATGAAATGAAATCACGCTATTAGCACTACAATACAGTCCCGGTACATCTGCAGCAACGACGAAATGCACAAACATCCATTTGTCAGCAGTGGCGAGGCGCTAACGATGTCACACCCACCCTTTGTCGATCGATAGCTCATTCTGCCAAAGAGTTACCAATTTATAGAGTGTATCGCTCCTTAATCAATACGCCAGACCTATTTCTACTCCTGAGAAAGGCTGATATCACACTCATTAGGATGGAACTGACAAGCCCATGGCTTCCGGCAAGGTGTAATATCTATCAGCGGAGCGTCTTGCTTTATTTTCCTCCTGTATTGATGGTGTAAGTGATCTCTCTGAGGAGAGGAGCTAACCGCTATTTGCTAACTCCTAGCGAAAAAAGGCGTAGTTAACTTTAGATCGCCCTATAAATGGTCATCAGAAGGTGTGGACAAATTTTATTGGTGTGCAAATGAACATTTTGATCATGTTTGTGTTCCTTTAACCGTCTGAATCCCCACAGTAAGTGCAAACATTTTTATGCATCCTCGTAGTCGCAAGATTTTTTTTTTCTGTCTAGCCCAGATAAGCATCAGTGGGAGTGATTTGAATTACTCTGACTTTGTTGCCACATCATTGAAACATCTGAAAAGTGTAATATCAGTTACAGTATATGTATCATGCGCATGATTTCCCATTTAAAAAAACTATTTTCTGTTTTTTTGTCTGACGTACCATTTGAAAGCATTGTCTTTCCGGAAATCAAACTATCTCACTTGTTTACAATAGGAAAAGTGAATGGGAAAAGAAGTTTGCAGTTTCCTCACCTGGCTGTGTCTTATTTCAACAACAATAAACATGATAACTTAAAAGCCCTGATTCCTATAGTCATTTAAAGATGTCAGGCTTGGAAATCTGTTCAGCCATTTTGGCATGGTGACTACCTAAACCAGAGGCAACTGGTTTCAAGTTGCCAAGAGACATCATGTGCTCATGTGATCTCCTACTGCCACCTAGTGGACAAACTGGGAATCAGACGAGATATATTTACGTCAATGGATAGGTAGAGACTTCAGCTTTCTCCTCATTTATTTTATTTAACCTTTATTTTAACTAGGCAAGTCGGTTAAGAACAAATTCTTATTTACAATGACGGCCTAGGAACAGTGGGTTAACTGCCTTGTTCAGGGGCAGAACGACAGATTTTTACCTTGTCAGCTAGGGGATTTGATCTTGCAACCTTTCGGTTACTGGCCCAACACTCTAACCACTAGGCTACCTGCCACCCCCCTGCTGCTCATATGTATATCATTCCAGTAAGATGAAAAATTATTCCTGTAATACGAAAGATTACGTTGCACCAGTCCTGTCTATGTTCCAATGGGAATTTGTGCATGTTTAAAGCGACACCATTAGGTAAAAGATCTGACTTATTTTTTCTTCATAAAAAACAACCTTTTGGAACAATAATTGTTTACATATTTAATGTTAAACCTAGACATTGAAGTCTCTCAATTGTGACCCGCCCCACACACACACATATGTTTTATCTGTTGTATCTAAGGCTCTGTAATAGTCACATTGTTTCTGATCCCCCTTTATCACCCCCCTGTATCATAATCCCACAGTCCTTACCTTTCTAACAGTACTAAGCATGTGTTTGTAGGACTTATAGTTTTGAAATGAAATCTACTTCATGAGGGTAGTATACAATATTATGAGTCATTTACAAAATGCCACCAGAGGGCGTCAGAGTATGTTAATACTAAGAACAAAGCTTCTGTCCACTTTCCCAATGCAAGTTGCGAGTGGCAAGTTAACCTCAGACAAGGCCTTTTAAGTTTCACAGTTCAACGTGAACCATCACGGCTGCTGCTCGTCAGAAAAATGACCTCCTCTGTTTTGTCTTCTACCCATATAAAAATGATCTGATCTATTGCTCTCCTCTCCTCTTTTTTTCTCCTCTCCATCCAAACCTTCCCCATTTGTTCCTATTTAATAGCTGCCCCATCAGATTTGAATCGATGTGTGTCGGGCGGAGACAACGGCAAAAAAAAAGTCCTTATCATGCAATTTTAACCAGCCTATGTCAGTCACCGGTTTGGCGGCATTAGGAGACAATTACGGCTATCTTCCATGATAATCATACAAGTGCTCTTCACTTTTTTTCCCAGGCGAGCTCCAAGCAGGGCACCATGATTGATTTGGCCAATTTGTTCAGCTGATTATGAGCCGCAGCATGAAACCTCAGCATCAGCGCCTCTCCTCATCTCCTCTCCAGCCCCCTTTCTCTCCTGCTTTCTGCCTTATTTCACTCTTCTCTTTCACGATGTCTTGAGTCTCGCTGCCATTGTGTTGCCGGAACAATAGCAAGAGGCCATTGGGGGTTGAAGGATTTTGAACAGGGAAATGGGGATGTTTAAGGGCAAGGTAGGGGACTGTCTTTGCCAAAGCTGGAGACTTTTAGAAAATGTTCTTAATTTTTGCTATGCGTGTTGTCTTGTCTGTCCCTCTCTGCTTGTCTTTGTAATATGTGTGTCAACATTTCCTGTCTGTCTAACGGATCTCTCTCTACTCAGTCCTCCATGCCTCTGCCAAGTTTTGGGACAAGTCTCAGTCTGGTAAACTCCATTACTCCACCCCCTGCCCTTCTGCTTTTCCTTTTCCCTTCTTCTTTCGTTCCTCCTTCATATCCCACAATCCACTCTTTCCACTTCCGCTGCAGCCAATCAAAGGCTCCGCCCCCTCAACTCCGCAGCCACACCCACCATAAAAAACAACCACACTAACCCCCCCCCCCCTCCCCTCCCACGCACACACTCCATCACTAACCCCAGACTGGCACTACCCCACCCAAACGGTCACTGTCTGAAGCTGAGGGCGGGTAGTTGAGGGCACCGCATGCCTCACAGGTACAGAAAGTAAACGTTTATAACTTGTGTGTGACACCATTTCCTCTCAGCCACCATGCGGTTCAGCGGCTTCCTGCACTTGGACCAGGTGGAGGGTCAGGAGGTCTTCTACACCCCTGAGATGGAGGATCCTAAGTCTGAGCTGTTTGGCGAGACGGCCAGGAGCATCGAGAGTGCTGTGAGTAGCAACCCCCCTACACACAGAACTAGCTGCCGTAGTCAGTGGTTCAACAACAGTCTGTCGAACAAGTGTGGGTTGTCAAAGTTAATGCTCGCTCTTAAACGGGGACATTGCATGTGTGTGGGCGCGCGCACACGTGCGCTTCTCGCCAGCTGTTGAAATGGTGTCACTGGCCCCCGTCGATGCCTAATCTACCACCTCGCGACACTCAGTGTGTGACTGTGTGTCTGTATGTGTGTGCATCCTACGCCTTGTGGGGGCCAGCTGTGGCCCTAGATAACAAAACCCTCCCTCTAGCCCCTTGTGTGTGTTTGTCTGCTAGAGACTGTGTGTGGATATCACCTGAGGTTAAAACTAGAGAGGGGGAGAAGTGGCCGTGTTTCTGGTTCAGTGTGGCCGTGTGGGGGTTGTTGAGAGACCTGGTTTGTGTCTGGGCACACTCAGATTGGTTTTGCTACCTGCAGTCCCGCCTTCTACCCAGCAGGGGTACTTGAGGAGTATGTGCAGAGACGTAAACATACAGTATGCTAGTATAGAAAATGGAATATAGTGTAGTGGGAGTGATGTCGTTCACCCCCATACAAATAATTTGGAGTGAACAGAGGAGGAACAGGAGAATAACCCCATTGTGTGTGCTTCAAAATCTCTCGAGATGAGTGGTCAGCAGGAGTTAGCTCTATGATTGAAAATAAACAAAGGTCAGAGGTCAGGTACTTGGTACAGTACCTTATTTCTCCCTCAAGGTATCAACTTGAGCCAACAGAGTGAGATCCACAATGGACGTTATGCTCTGTTTATTAGGGAAGCAAGAAACCATGTGGATTACATACAGCTTATTTACTTCCTGACAGTGACTTCGACTTCAGGCGCCGGAAAGAGATGGCTGCCTCGCTTCGCGTTCCTTGGAAAATATGCAGTATTTTGTTTTTTTACGTGTTATTTCTTACATCGGTACCCCGGGTAATCTTAGGTTTCATTACATACAGTCGGGAGGAACTACTGAATATACGATTAACGTCAACTCATCATCGTTCCTACCAGGAATATGACTTTCCCGAAACGGATCCAGTGTCTTGCCTTCCACACAATACAATGGATCTGATCCCAGCCGGCGACCCTGTGCGTCGCCGAAAAAGGGGAAAACGTGGCGGTCTCGTGGTCAGGCTTCGGAGACGGGCACATCGCGCTCCACTCCCTAGCATACTACTCGCCAATGTCCAGTCTCTTGACAATAAGGTTGATGAAATCCGAGCACGGGTAGCATTCCAGAGAGACATCAGGGATTGCAACGTGCTCTGCTTCACGGAAACATGGCTAACTCAAGGGACGCTAACGGAGTCGGTGCAGCCAGCTGGTTTCTCCATGCATCGCGCCGACAGAAACAAACATCTTTCCGGTAAGAAGAGGGGCGGGGGGGTATGCCTTATGATTAACGAGAAGTGGTGTGATCATCATAACAACACACAAGAACTCAAGTCGTTCTGTTCACCTGATCTAGAACTCCTCACAATCAAATGTCGACCGCATTATCTACCAAGGGAATTCTCGTCAATCATAATCACAGCCGTATACATTCCCCCCCAAGCAGACACATCGATGGCCCTGAACGAACTTTATCTGACTCTTTGTAAACTGGAAACCACACACCCTGAGGCTGCATTCATCGTAGCTGGGGATTTTAACAAGGCTAATCTAAAAACAAAACTCCCTAAATTCTATCAGCATATCGATTGTGCTACCAGGGCTGGAAAAACACTAGACCATTGTTACACTAATTTCCGCGACGCTTATAAGGCCCTCCCCCGCCCCCCTTTCGGAAAAGCTGACCACGACTCCATTTTGTTGATTCCAGCCTACAAACAAAAACTCAAACAACAAGCTCCCGCGCTCAGGTCTGTTCAACGCTGGTCCGACCAATCTGAATCCACGCTTCAAGACTGCTTCGATCACGCAGATTGGAATATGTTCCGCATCGCGTCCAACAACAATATTGACGAATATGCTGATTCGGTGAGCGAGTTCATTAGGAAGTGCATTGACGATGTCGTACCCACAGCAACGATAAAAACATTCCCAAACCAGAAACCGTGGATTGACGGCAGCATTCGCGTGAAACTGAAAGCGCGAACCACTGCTTTTAACCAGGGCAAGGTGACCGGAAGCATGACCGAATACAAACAGTGTAGCTATTCTCTCCGCAAGGCAATCAAACAGGCCAAGTCTCAGTACAGAGACAAAATCGAGTCGAAATTCAACAGCTCAGACACAAGAGGTATGTGGCAGGGTCTACAGTCAATCACGGATTACAAAAAGAAAACCAGCCCCGTCGAGGACCAGGATGTCTTGCTCCCAGACAGGCTAAACAACTTTTTTGCCCGCTTTGAGGACAATACAGTGCCACTGACACGGCCCCCTACCAAAACCTGCGGGCTCTCCTTCACTGCAGCCGAGGTGAGTAAAACATTTAAACGTGTTAACCCTCGCAAGGCTGCAGGCCCAGACGGCATTCCCAGCCGCGTCCTCAGAGCATGCGCAGACCAGCTGGCTGGTGTGTTTACGGACATATTCAATCAATCCTTATCCCAGTCTGCTGTTCCCACATGCTTCAAGAGGGCCACCATTGTTCCTGTTCCCAAGAAAGCTAAGGTAACTGAGCTAAACGACTACCGCCCCGTAGCACTCACTTCCGTCATCATGAAGTGCTTTGAGAGACTAGTCAAGGACCATATCACCTCCACCCTACCGGACACCCTAGACCCACTCCAATTTGCTTACCGACCCAATAGGTCCACAGACGACGCAATCGCAACCACACTGCACACTGCCCTAACCCATCTGGACAAGAGGAATACCCATGTGAGAATGCTGTTCATCGATTACAGCTCAGCATTTAACACCATAGTACCCTCCAAACTCGTCATCAAGCTCGAGACCCTGGGTCTCGACCCCGCCCTGTGCAACTGGGTCCTGGACTTCCTGACGGGCCGCCACCAGGTGGTGAGGGTAGGTAACAACATCTCCACCCCGCTGATCCTCAACACTGGGGCCCCACAAGGGTGCGTTCTGAGCCCTCTCCTGTACTCCCTGTTCACCCACGACTGCGTGGCCATGCACGCCTCCAACTCAATCATCAAGTTTGCGGACGACACTACAGTGGTAGGCTTGATCACCAACAACGACGAGACGGCCTACAGGGAGGAGGTGAGGGCCCTCGGAGTGTGGTGTCAGGAAAATAACCTCATACTCAACGTCAACAAAACAAAGGAGATGATTGTGGACTTCAGGAAACAGCAGAGGGAGCACCCCCCTATCCACATCGACGGGTCAGTAGTGGAGAAGGTGGAAAGTTTTAAGTTCCTCGGTGTACACATCACGGACAAACTGAACTGGTCCACCCACACAGACAGCGTTGTGAAGAAGGCGCAGCAGCGCCTCTTCAACCTCAGGAGGCTGAAGAAATTCGGCTTGTCACCAAAAGCACTCACAAACTTCTACAGATGCACAATCGAGAGCATCCTGTCGGGCTGTATCACCGCCTGGTACGGCAACTGCTCCGCCCACAACCGTAAGGCTCTCCAGAGGGTAGTGAGGTCTGCAGAACGCATCACCAGGGGCAAACTACCTGCCCTCCAGGACACCTACACCACCCGATGTCACAGGAAGGCCATAAAGATCATCAAGGACAACAACCACCCAAGCCACTGCCTGTTCACCCCGCTATCATCCAGAAGGCGAGGTCAGTACAGGTGCATCAAAGCAGGGACCGAGAGACTGAAAAACAGCTTCTATCTCAAGGCCATCAGACTGTTAAACAGCCACCACTAACATTTAGCGGCCGCTGCCAACATACTGACTCAACTCCAGCCACTTTAAAAATGGGAATTGATGGAAATTATGTAAAAATGTACCACTAGCCACTTTAAGCAATGCCACTTAATACAATGTTTACATACCCTACATTACCCATCTCATATGTATATATACTGTACTCTATATCATCTACTGCATCTTGCCATCTTTATGCAATACATGTACCACTAGCCACTTTAAACTATGCCACTTTATGTTTACATACCCTACAGTACTCATCTCATATGTATATACCGTACTCTATACCATCTACTGCATCTGCCATGCCGTTCTGTACCACCACTCATCCATATATCTTTATGTACATATTCTTTATCCCTTACACTTGTGTGTGTGTGTAAGGTAGTAGTGTGGAATTGTTAGGTTAGATTACTGTTGGTTATTACTGCATTGTCGGACCTAGAAGCACAAGCATTTCGCTACACTCGCATTAACATCTGCTAACCATGTGTATGTGACTAATAAAATTTGATTTGATTTGATTTGATTTGATTTGACTTCATTTGGGCACCGAAAGCACACGCCCGCATTGTGAATCAGAAGCTAAAACCAATTAGCACCCAGCGTGTGCCATGCTAACCTGACATTTACCTCTGCCTCAGGAAAAAAACATGTTCATGTAATTATACCCCTAGCTGCAGCTAAATGTCAATGTGTGCACCCAGACCAGGCCCAATGTGGTTCTACACAGTAGTAGACCTATTCACTGACATAGTTTGCGTCCCAAATGGCATAGGGGCCCTGGTCAAAAGTAGTGCACTATATAGGGAACAAGGTGCCATTTTGGATGCAGACATAGTCTTCCCCCATCCTTCCGGGAAATGAGTTCACCGCACTCAAATTGGATGAGCCACCGCACAGAGCTCATTACCTCGCTCATTCATCATCCTGGTTGTATTCATTATGCACGAAACGGAACAAAACGGACTGAAACGGAGAGGGACTACCTAAACTTGTCCAAGCGTGTTTTCTGTTGCAAAATATTTGGCTATGGTGTGTACTAAAGAATGTGTTTCTCCTCCCTGGCTCAGCTGAATGAGTTGTTCCGTAAATCAGAGGTGCAGAAGGACTTCATGAGCGTCCAAGTCCGCAGCCTGGCGCCCAGCAACTCCATCCTGGCCTTCGTCGAGGCCCACTTCGACCCAGGTAAAAAACGATTTGATAAAAAGTCACGATGAACACACTCTGGGCCAGTTTCCCAGACACAGATTAAAAAGCATGTTCAATGGAGATTGTTCTTTGAAAGTGCTTCTTCGTCCAAGAAACCAGCCCTTACTGTGTGGTATATAGTATGGCAAATGTACTGTTATGGCTAGTGTCGCACATTCATTAAACACATGTTAAACATGTTTCTAAATGCCAATGTCAGCAAAAGGCTACGGCAAGTGTGTCACTGCACTAGCATTATTGTTCAGAAAGTCATTCCATTTTACAAAACACACCAGACCGTGGCTATGCTATTTTCATTGTTATTCTCTTTTTCAGACGTGGGCTGTACTTGTTATTTGTAAGAGTCAACAGGGAAAAACTAACAAAACAACACCAACAACAATGAAATCCTCTCAGTGAGCTTGAAGGCGTCGTCTTTCAGAACTGGGCTCATTTCAGCCACAGAGTACTGTTAAGCATTGTTCGCACTGCAGGCCTTAATGCTCAAATCAGTTCTGTTTTGGAATACTGATTGTCCAACAGCAAGTTACAAGTGACCAATTCGGATATGTGTGCGTTCAGACAACAGTCATTGGCTGACGTGGCTACGCTAGTTGTCATTGTAACGACGGGTGTGTGCGCAGTAGTTGATTAGTGGTTGTGCTTGTGCTTCCTATCACTCATAAGTTATTTAACAACCAATTGTTGTCACCTTAGCTTTTTGGCTAGGCACAGCAGTCAACTACAGTCGTGGCCAAAAGTTTTGAGAATGACACAAATATACATTTTCAAAGTCTGCAGTTTGTATGATGGCAATTTGCATATACTCCAGAATGTTATGAAGAGTGATCAGATGAATTGCAATTAATTGCAAAGTCCCTCTTTGCCATGCAAATTAACTGAATCCCCCAAAACATTTCCACTGCATTTTAGCCCTGCCACAAAAGGACCAGCTGACATCATGTCAGTGATTCTCTTGTTAACACAGGTGTGAGTGTTGACGAGGACAAGGCTGGAGATCACTCTGTCATGCTGATTGAGTTTGAATAACAGACTCAAAGCTTCAAAATGAGGGTGGTGCTTGGAATCATTGTTCTTCCTCTGTCAACCATGGTTACCTGCAAGGAAACACGTGCCGTCATCATTGCTTTGCACAAAAAGGGCTTCACAGGCAAGGATATTGCTGCCAGTAAGACTGCACCTAAATCAACCAAGACTTTTGGAGCATGGCCTGGTGTCAAGAAGGGCAGCAAAGAAACCACTTCTCTCCAGGAAAAACATCAGGGACAGACTGATATTCTGCAAAATGTACAGGGATTGGACTGCTGAGGACTGGGGTAAAGTCATTTTCTCTGATGAACCCCCTTTCCGATTGTTTGGGGCATCTGGAAAAAAGCTTGTCCGGAGAAGACAAGGTGAGCGCTACCATCAGTCCTTTGTCATGCCAACAGTAAAGCATCCTGCGACAATGTGTGGGGTTGCTTCTCAGCCAGGGGAGTGGGCTCATTCACAATTTTGCCTAAGAACACAGCCATGAATAAAGAATGGTACCAACACATCCTCCGAGAGCAACTTCTCCCAACCATCCAGGAACAGTTTGGTGATGAACAATGCCTTTTCCAGCATGATGGAGCACCTTGCCATAAGGCAAAAATACTAAGTGGCTCAGGGAACAAAACATCGATATTTTGGGTCCATGGCCAGGAAACTCCCCAGACCTTAATCCCATTGAGAACGTGGTCAATCCTCAAGAGGCGGGTGGACAAACAAAATCCCACAAATTCTGACAAAGCATGCCAGGACAGATGGCAGAGGTCTTGAAAAAGAAGGGTCAACACTGCAAATATTGACTCTTTGCATCAACTTCATGTAATTGTCAATAAAAGCCTTTGACACTTATGAAATGCTTGTAATTATACTTCAGTATTCCATAGTAACACCAACAAAAATATTTAAAGACACTGAAGCAGCAAACTTTGTGAAAATTAATATTTCTGTCATTCTCAAAAGTTTTGGCCATGACTATATGGCCAAAATTTGTGGATTCGGCTATTTCAGCCACACTTTGCAACAGGTGTATAAAATCGAGCACACAGAAATGCAATCTCCGTAGACAAACATTCGCAGTAGAATGGTCTTACTGAAGAGCTCAGTGACTTTCAACATGGCACCGTCATATGATGCCACCTTTCCAACCAGAACTGCCCCGGTCAACTGTAAGTGTTGTTATCGTGGAATGGAAACGTCTAGGAGCAACAGCTGCTCAGCCGTGAAGTGGTAGGTCACACAAGCTCAAAGAACCGGACCGCCGAGTGCTGAAGCGTGTAGCACGTAGAAATCCAATGTCCTCAGTTGCAATACTAACTACGGAGTTCCAAACTGCCTCTGGTAGCAACGTCAGCACAATAACTGTTTGTCGGGAATTTCTTGAAATGGGTTTCCTTGGCCAAGCAGCCTAAGATCACCATGCGCAATGCCAAGCGTCGGCTGGAGTTGTGTAAAGTTTTCCGCCATTGAACTCTGGAGCAGTGGAAGCGCGTTCTCTGGAGTGATGAATCAATCTACACCATCTGGCAGTCCGACGGACGAATCTGGGTTAGGCGGATGCCAGGAGAACGCTACCTGCCCCAATGCATAGTGCCAACTGTAAAGTTTGGTGGAGGAGGAATAGTGGTCTGGGGCTGTTTTTCATGGTTCAAGCTAGGCCCCTGGAATGAGATGTTTGACGAGCATGTCAATATACTTTTGGCCATGTAGTGTAGCTAGCTAGTGTAGCTAGCTAACGAGTTAGCAACCACATGTTCTTACCTAACTGTCAACAGAGTAGCTAGCAAGCAACAAAATATGCCAAATAAGTATTAAAACCACTTGAGGGCAAGTAAATCAGATTTTATCATTCAGATACAAGTCGCATGGACAGGAATCAGATTTGCATCCGACTTCGAACCACCTACGAAGGTGGTTTGAAATGTGCCTTGAAATATCCGATTTCATGTGCTTTTTAGCCGTTCAGACTGCAGGAAAAATAATAGATTAGAAATGGATATTCCCAAAAATTGGATTTGAACTTCCAATCTGAACAAGGCTTTAGTGCCTCTCCCCTATTGGATTAAAGCTCCAAAAACCTTGCCTTTCTCCACGCCTCTCCTCTTTTTACTGGCTCTGCTCAGTGTCTTTTACATCCGCACAATAGACGTGGCCATAAAGGAACTCTGCGTCGGCCATCTCTAATTGCCGTCTGTGGAAAATGTTATGAGAAAGGTTCATCTGAACCTTACTGAAACTTTGTTGGATGGTAGGAGAACGACTGGTCCCCTTGGGTGTCGTTGTCTCGTAGCAAGCGGCCTCAATCGCTCTCGTAAATATTTACTGTCATGGGATGGAGGGAGGGGAGTAACTTTCCTAATTTCCTGCCGTTTCACAACATTGCTTCTCTGCCTTCTAGTTCAGTGTCTCTCAAACCTCTCCTCTGGGACCAAATGTTTCACAGTTCTGTGGTAGCCCTGGAACAGCATCCCTAATTGAACTAGTCAATGGCTTTATAATTAGTTGACAAGTTGAATCAGGTGTGCTAGCTCTGGGAGAGATAAAATACGTAGAAGTACATGGAACAGCTGTCCTAGTTGAGTGGTGTCCTCTGGGTTGTTGTGAACGTCTTTGTCCTCCGTGTTGTCCCACAGAGACCAGGCTCACGGTGCAGGACATTGAAGGAGCCCTGCTCAAGCAGATGAAGGCAGCCAAGGAGACAGCCATTGTGGTGAAGAAGCCAGAGGAGGAGAATATTCGCTTCAACAACTATGGTAGGACACACCCAGGGGATTGGCTTGCGTTGTTTACATGTAATTACAAACATGAAGCATGAGAGGACATGAAACGTTCTTAGGAAGGACGATGTAAGCGTGATTAGAAATGTTTTGGTTCTTGTATGTCAAAGTCCAAGACTGACACGCTCCTTGACATTTGCTCTCTCTCTCTCTGAATCTCCCTCTCTCCATCTGTCTACCAGGCCTGTTCTCCCGCCCCTACTTCACCACCACTACCACAGCTACCGCCACCACGCCCACTGCCAGCACCACCCTGCCGCCCCCCAACTCCCCTTTCATCACACGCCGTCCCCTGGGCACCATCCTGCCGCCCCCCAACTCCCCTTTCATCACACGCCGTCCCCTGGGCACCACCCTGCCGCCCCCCAACTCCCCTTTCATCACACGCCGTCCCCTGGGCACCACACGCCGTCCCTATACCAGCCGCCGGACCACCGCCGCCCCTTCTACCATGGCCCCCACTCCCACCACTACTATCACCCTCCTCCACAGGACCAGCCCTGTGCCCCACTACACCAAGGCCCAGCGGCCCTGCGACTTCCACCCCTGCCGCCACGGCGGCACCTGCGATGACGACGGCGCCGATTTCACCTGCATCTGCCCCGCCGGGAGAGGGGGCGCCGTCTGCGAGAAATGTGAGTGGAGCACCCTCGCCCTCCTCCTTGACCGACACACACAAACAAACACAAACCCTAGGTTCCATCTCTGAACTTTGAAAGGGAGATGGAAATGATCACAATCCTAGAAGAGAACAGTAGGTTCCTATTTAAGTATTGATGTCCTGAAATGACAGTGCTGAACTGACCCCTACCTTGCATCAAAGACGATGCCCAAACCCATACAGCTTACCTTCCAGTCTATTTAACTCAATAGATATCCAACCTCTATCAAAGTTGCTACAGCGCTAGGTAAATAACCAACGAGGTTATCAACCACTGCACTCTACTTTACACTAAAGTAAACTGATATCAAATCAGTGTCTGCTGCGCCGTGCGCCAAAATCAAGTGTTGAGTGCTGTCAGAGCAATCTCAAGAGCTCTTTTCCCCTTAGTTTCTCACACTCGGTGGTTTCTGATAAGAAATTACCTCACACAGCTGCGTCTTACAATAATTTACACTAATTGCTTTGATCGGGATTAACTGGTGGAAATGTGTGTTTGAGTCAGAGTGTGTGTGTGAGTGACAGCCCCATAGCCTCCCTCAAATCAATTAAATCATTAGGCAAGATGATTTCATCAGCCTACATTCTCCCAAGACAAAGGAAGGCGGACAGAGAAGCAAACGGCTCAGGAGTTTGTTGAGTTTGGAGAACAAAGATGATAATATAATGTTAGAGTGAGAGAAACAAGTGTGTACGCAGTGGAGGGATACAGCCGAGGTGAGGATTTACAGATTTACTCCCATGTACACCTGTGTCACGGATGGGGTCTGCCCCTATATATAGACACACATTCTCTTTAATTTTCTCGAAATGGTTTGAGGTACAGTCTCGCTTGGATGAGGGCTTGGCAGCCTCTACACTGAGAGGGTATTTGGCCACTATATCGTCCTGTGTTGTGGGGTGGATGGACAGGCCGGTGGGGCGCTATCCTTTGTTCTCCAGGTTTATGAAGGGGGTTCGTTGCCTGCGGCCAGCTCAATGGCGAGCTGGGATCTGGATGTGGTTGTGGCAGCTTTGGCAAAGCCGCCTTTCGAACCGTTGGAGTCTGCCTCCCTGAAACACCTCTCTATGAAGGTGGCTTTCTTGTTAGCGATTACTTCCATGAAGAGGGTGGGTGAGCTCCATGCTCTTTCATTAAGTTCTGAGTGTACCGGATGGACCACGGGGGGAGGACTATAATCTCTCCGTACCAACCCCTCATTCCTCCCGAAGGTTCTGCTTACGACCCCCCGGCAGTGGCAGGGAAGTCTGGGTCTCCCTCCGGCATGCTGTGCCCTGTACCCTCTGGCACTGGCTGCCTATGTGGAGTGGACACGGTCAGTGAGAACAACAGACCAGCTCTTTGTCTGCTATGATGAGAGAGTCCTGCTGGCTGGGCTATCAAAGCAGAGGTTCTCTCACTGGATCGTGGACACTATTACGACAGCATACCTCCTGGCTTGAAGGCCAGTGCTGGGTTCTGTGGTGGCACATTCAACACGAGGTGTGGCTGCGTCCTGGGCACTACTGAGAAGAGTGCCCCTCACTGATATCTGTGCTGCGGCCAGCTGGGCTTCCTCTTGCACTTTTGCTAGGTACTATCGGGTAAATGTGGCATCTCCCTCTGCAGTTGGTTCAGCAGTCCTGGGCGTTGCCTCCCCTTCCGGGGACTGTGCCAGGACCTCCCTTCCACATTGACGGACCCTGCGTCTCGGTCCCGCGCTGGGACTTTGCCACTGCCTGGCCAGGTCCCTCTAGCATCGACTTATTTGGTACGGGTATACCAATACACTGGAGTGATCAGTGCTAGAGAATGTGTGTCGTGATCATGGGGTCTATATATAGGGGCGGACCCCAGCCGTGACACAGGAGTATATCTGTAAATCCTCACCTCGGATGTATCCCTCCACCGCGGAGTGATACCAATATATTGGAGTGATGCATATAGCTCACATAACCACGGTTACATACGTAACCTTAGTTTTGTGTGTGTGTGTGTGTGCGCTCATGTGTGCATTCGTGTCAAAACTCCAAGTATAAAATGGAAAACACATCAAGCTGTCCTTTTCTACCTGACGATACACACCAGCCCAGGTAATCTCTTTTAACACATCTGTCTGTTGAGCTTACTGTATGACCTACCTAGCTAGGCTAGGCTATATTACCTTAACTAGGCTCTTGTCTCCAACTGTACGAACAACAATTTACAGACACACACAAACAATGACTACATCTCCTCTGCCCAGACTCGCAAGCTCACAACCCCCATCCCTAGTGCCTGCATTATAGTGCCTGCATTAACCTCTAACGAGCCTCAACCCCGGATCCGGGATCACCCCCCACCCCCCCCCCACACTGATTAGCATCGCTAGCATAGCGTCACAATTAAATAGTAGCATCTAAATATCATTAAATCACAAGTCCAAGACACCTAATGAAAGATACAGATCTTGTGAATAAAGCCACCATTTCAGATTTTTAAAATGTTTTACAGGGAAGACACAATATGTAAATCTATTAGCTAAACACGTTAGCAAAACACACAATTTCTTTGTCCACCATTTTTTCTCTCCACCAGTAGCTATCACCAATTCGGCTAAACTAAGATATTGATAGCCACTAACCAAGAAAAAAACTCATCAGATGACAGTCTGATAACATATTTATGGTATAGGATAGGTTTTGTTAGAAAATGTGCATATTTCAGGTATAAATCATAGTTTGCCATTGCAGCCACCATCACAAATCTCACCAAAGCGACTAGAATTACTACAGAGAGCAACGTGTATTACCAATTTACTCATCATAAAACATTTCTTAAAAATAGACAAAGCATAGCATTGGAAAGACACAGATCTTGTGAATTCAGACAATATTTCAGATTTTCTAAGTGTTTTACGGCGAAAACACAATAAATCGTTATATTAGCATACCACATATGCAAACGTTACCCCAGCATGAATTCAAGCTAAAGAGAGCGATATCGTTATCATCGCCAAAATATATAAATTTTTTCACTAACCTTCTCAGAATTCTTCCGATGACACTCCAGTAACATCATTTTACAACATACATATAGAGTTTGTTCGAAAATGTGCATATTTAGCCATAAAAAACCGTGGTTATACAATGAAAATAGTAGCAAAACAAGCCTGGAAATGTCGGTCGCCATCTTTTAGTGATCTAGTTTAATCAAAAGCTAATCATATACTTGACTAAAAAATACAGGGTTGACAGTAATCGAAAGACAAATTAGTTCTTAATGCAATCGCTGATTTACATTTTTTAAATTATCCTTACTTTTCAATACAGGTTGCGCCAAGCGAAGCTATACAAAACAAAATGGCGACATAAGCGTTTAACATTTTTCGACAGAAACACGATTTATCATCATAAATTGTTCTTACTGTGAGCTGTTCTTCCATCAGAATCTTGGGCAAAGAATCCTTTCTTGGGTCTAATCGTCTTTTGGTCGAAAGCTGTCCTCTTGCCATGTGGAAATGCCCACTAACGTTCGGCATGAACTGGAAACGTGCCCAGCGGTTCAAAGTGCCTCAGAAATAAATGGGTCAAAATCGCACTAAACGGATATAAATTGCTATAAAACGGTTTAAATTAACTACCTTATGATGTTTTTAACACCTCTAACGAGTAAAAACATGACCAGAGAAATATTACTGGCTAAACAAACGCTTGGAAGGAGGCGAGTCCGACGTCCTCCGTGCGCAAGGCGCAGGCAGCAAAGGGATGCTACTTCCGGTATTTGCTCTTTTATGCAGCCCCTGATTGCGCAATCGACTCCATTCAAAGCGTCATCACGTACTGACATCCAGGGGAAGACGTAAGAAGTGTCTGTTTCTCCATAGCATTTACAGGGACCTTTAAACTGACTCCAGATCAGGGGCCAGAATGTCTGAAATCTGACTCCCTATCATGAAAAGTGCTGTAGATTGAGTTCTGTACCACTCAGAGACAAAATTCCAACGGCTATAGAAACTAGAGTGTTTTCTATCCAATAATAACAATAATATGCATATTGTACGAGCAAGAATTGATTAGGAAGCCGTTTAATCTGTTGAGCAAATTATGCTAATGCGAAACAGCACCCCCTATAGTGGCAAGAAGTTTTAAGGCCAAATACCACTTGGCCTTAAATTCTACCAATTAATTTTTCTTGTCGCCGATGTTACTTCAATAATAAATCATTAGATTTTTCCATTGTGTCAATGATGGCGGATTGATTGACTTCCAAGTTTTTAGTATACGTTTTTTTCATGATGAGTGATGAGAAGAGAATCGTCCAACCCATTGGGTATCTCACTACACCCCCATATGCTATATCTTGAATAATACAGACAGCGGATAAGAAGTAAGTTTACATTGTAATACTTCTGACAGCCCACTTTGTAGTTTCGCCCACAACCTCCTGACTTTATAGCATTCCCAGAAAGCCTGGATTACGAAGTCGTTATTAGTTTTACATAGTTTTACATGACTCAAGAAGAATTTTAATGAGTGAATTTTGCTCTTGTATAATACTAATACATTAGTTTATACTGGATTAAACGTACATGTTTGTTAACTGTAATTGCGTTAGTTATGGTCCAACTTCCCTTCCATGTTGTGTCAACATCAGTTCTTGGTTCAAACATTTTTTCTTAGAGATTGTCAGTTGGATAGGCTCTTTGCAAGGTTATGTATATCTTACCTATCATATGAACATCCTTTTGTGATTCAAATAAGATTCCCTCAAGGTTGCTCTGATGTACAAAAGATTTTAACTCAAAATGTTGTGATATATAACTTTTAAGTTGCATGTATTTGAAACTGTCTTTATTGGTCAGTTCAAAATTACTTTTTAATTCTGTTACGGAAATACATGTATTTCCTGTTACCAAGTCATTTACGGTTTCTATGCCTTTAGTGTTCCATGTGGACCAATTTATCTGTGAATTCTGAAAAGCTTTCCAAGGATTGTTCCATAGGGTTGTGTTTTTAGAGAGTGATATTGGTTCTTGTAGAATACGTTTCATTTTCTTCCATATTGTTATAGTGTTCTTTACTATGAAGTTAATGTTCTTAGCTTTATCCTTTGAAAATAGACATGTAAAAATATTCTGGGGATGAGCATATTCTCTGGATGAGCAAAGACGTGGGTAGCGAGTTGATACAATTTCAAGTCTGGAAGGTTAAAACCACCTCAGGCTTAGGAAGATGTAAAACTTTCCTTTTTATTTTATGAATTATATTAGCTCAATTTCTTTTTAAAGAATGTCATCGGTGGGATAATTGGTATTACCAAAAATAAATACCCCTCTCTTCTTCCCAGTGATCACATACTTCATCCCGTCATTCGGGGGTAAGTCCTATCTGGCCTTCGACACCATGAGGGCCTATCACACGGTCCGCATCGCCATGGAGTTCAGGGTGGCCGAGATGACGGGCATCCTGCTCTTCAACGGCCAGGACGGCAAGAAGGACTTCCTGTCTCTCACCCTGGTCAATGGCAAAGTGGAGCTCAAGTGAGTGGACAGGTAGAGGTGATAAAACAGGAAGTGACAAAACAGGAAGAGGTTCAGTTGTGTCAAAGGGCATTGATAGCAAGCTGTAGATCAGGGTGTCAAACATACGGCCCGTATCCGGCCCGTGGAGGTGTCCAATCCGGCCTGCGGGTGGTTTGAGTAAAAAAAATGACATATACACTACATGATCAAAAGTATGTGGACACTTGCTTGTCGAACATCTAATTCCAAAATCATGGTCATTCATATGGAGCTGGTCCCACTTTGCTGCTATAACAGCCTCCACTCTCCTGGGAAGGCTTTCCATTAGATGTTGGAACATTGCTGCAGGGACTTGCTTCCATTCAGCCACAAGAGCATTAGTGAGGGCAGGCCCTGATGTTGGGAGATTTGGTCTGGCTCGCAGTTGACGTTCCCATTCTTCCCAAAGGTGTTCGATGGGTTTGAGGTCAGGGCTCTTAGCATTGCACATGATGATCTTAGGCTTGTGTGGGGGTGCTCGGCCATGGAAACCCATTTCATGAAGCTCCCGACGAACAGTTATTGTGCTGACGTTGCTTCCAGAGGCAAGTTGGAACTCAGTATTGAGTGTTGCAACCGAGGACAGACCATTTTTACGCGCTACGTGCTTCAGCACTCAGCGGTCCTGTTCTGTGAGCTTTTGTGGCTTACCACTTAGCGGCTGAGCCGTTGTTGCTCTTAGACGTTTCCACTTCACAATACCAGCACTTACAGTTGACCGGGGCAGCTCTTGCAGGGCAGAAATTTGAACTGACAACCACATTGAAAGTCACGGAGCTCTTCAGCCCATCCTACTGCCAATGTTTGTATATGGAGATTGCATGGCTGTGTGCTCGATTTTATACAGATGTCAGCAACGGGTGTGGCTGAAATAGCCGAATCCACTAATTTGAAGGGGTGTGCCAGTCCAGTTTCGACCCACCTTCTCATTCAAGGGATTTTCTTAATTTTCTACTATTTTACACATTGTATAATAATAGTGAAGACATAAAAACTATGAAATAACACATCTGGAATCATGGAGTAACCAAAAAAAGTTAAACAAATCAAAATATGTTTTAGATTTTAGATTCTTCAAAGTAGCCACCCTTTGCCTTGATGACAGCACACTCTTGGCATTCTCTCAACCAGCTTCACCTGGAATGCTTTTCCAACAGTCTTGAAGGAGTTTCCACATATGCGAGCACTTTTTAGCTGCTTTTCCTTCACACTGCGGTCCAACTCATCCCAAACCATCTCAATTGGTTTGAGGTCGGGGGATTGTGGTGGCCAGGTCATCTGATGCAGCACTCCATCACTCTCCTTCTTGGTCAAATAGCCTTTACACAGCTTGGAGATGTGTTTTGGGGTCATTGTTCTGTTGAAAAACAAATGATAGTACCACTAAGCGCAAACCAGATGGGATGGCGTGTCGCTGCTGAATGCTGTGTTGTAGCCATGCTGGTTAAGTGAATTCTAAATAAATCACAGACAGTGTCACCAGCAAAGCACCCCAACACCATTACACCTCCTCCTCCATGCTTCACGGTGGGAACCCCACATGCGGAGATCATCCCTTCACCTACTATGCGTCTCACAAAAACACGGCGGTTGGAACCAAAAATCTCAAATTTGGACTCATCAGACCAAATTACAGATTTCCACCAGTCTAATGTTTATTGCTTGTGTTTCTTGGCCCAAGCAAGTCTCTTCTTCTTATTGGTGTCCTTTAGGAGTGGTTTCTTTGCAGCAATTCGACCATGAAGGCCTGATTCATGCAGTCTCCTCTGAACAGTTGATGTTGAGATGTGTCTGTTATTTAAACTCTGTGAAGCATTTATTTGGGCTGCAATTTCTGAGGTGCGGTTAACTCTAATGAACTTATCCTCTGCAGCAGAGGTAACTCTGGGTCTTCCTTACCTGTGGCGGTCCTCATGAGAGACAGTTTCATCATAGCGCTTGATGGTTTTTGCGACTGCACTTGAAGAAACTTTCAAAGTTCTTGACACTTTCTGGATTGACTGACCTTCATGTCTTAAAGTAATGATGGACTGTCATTTCCTGTTGCCTATTTGAGATGTTCTTGCCATAATATGGACTTGGTCTTTTACCAAATAGGGCTATCTTCTGTATACCACCCCTACTTTGTCACAACACAAGTGATTGGCTCAAACACATTAAGAAGGAAAGAAATTCCACAAATAACTTTTAACAAAGGCTCACCTGTTCATTGAAATGCATTCCAGGTGACCTCAGGGCGGCAGGGTAGCCAAGTGGTTAGAGCGTTGGGCTGACAAGGTACAAATCTGTTATTCTGCCCCTGAACAAAGCAGTTCCATGTTCCTAGGCCGTCATTGAAAATAAGAATTTGTTCTTAACTGACTTGCCGAGTTAAATAAAGGTAAAATAAATAAAAAAGTAAGCTGAGAGAATACCAAGTGTGTGCAAAGCTGTCATCAAGGGGAAGATACTTTAAAGTATCTCAAATCTAAAATATATTTTGTTTTGTTTAATATGTGTTATTTTATAGTTTTGATTTCTTTACTATTATTCTACAATGTAGAAAATATTAAAAATAAAGAAAAACCCAGGAATGAGTAAGTGTGTTCTAAAATGTTTGACTGGTACTGTATGTGTATATATATATATATATATATATGTGTATATATATATATATATATATATATATATATATATATATATATATATATTATGGACCTACATTCTAACAGTAGCTCTATAAAAGTCACATTAGAGTTGAGGGCAATTTATTATGAGAAATATAGTACCATCAATTCCCAAGTTTTCCTGAGGTACATGTAGGGCAGTTAACCATAGACCTCTAAACTGCTTCCTTCAAAGAAAATATATATACTGAAAAACAAATGCAGTATGGGCCAGTTTCCTGTATCCAGATTAAGCCTATTCCTGGATTAAAAAATCTTCTTTCCATGCAGATACTCCATTGAACATATTATATAAAGATGATGGTTTGCTTCCCACCCCTAGGTTCAACACCGGCTCGGGCACAGGCACACTGGTCAGTAAAGTCCAGGTGAAGCAGGGTCGCTGGTACCAGCTGGTGGTGACGAGGAACCGGCGCAACGCCGTGCTGAGCGTGGATGACGAGCTCCACATCGAGGGCGCCAGCCCGCCCGGCACCGACGGCCTCAACCTGGACACCCACCTCTTCATCGGAGGGGTGCCCGAGGACATGATGACAGAGTAAGGCCTCACATGAAGATGGCATTAGTATGGTTGTATATTAGCAATATATAATTAGTCATGTATTAGTATATATAGAGAAAAGGAGATTGATGGAGAAAGGAGTTGTTGAGTTCTATAAAAACAGTACGGAACTCTCCGGTACCATATTGGTTTATTGAGACGCATACACAGTGAGCATTAGCAGAGGTGCAGGTATTGCTTTTTTCATATTATTTGTTTGTTTTTTCTGTCCAGCACCTGTGTTTTATTTTTCCTATTTTTCACTAAGTTGATTTGAATACCTACTGAATGGCTGATGGTATATTATCATTCACTCTCTTTCTCTCTCTTGCTCTCTCTCTCTCTCACTCCATGTCGGTCTTGCTTTCAACCCCTCTCTCTCTCTCTCTCTCCCTCTCCCCCTCCCGCTCTCTCCATCCCCTTCTCTCTTAGTGTGAAGGAGAGGACCTCCACCGGGACAGGTCTTGTTGGCTGTGTTCGCACGCTGGACGTCAACAACCTGGTGTACAACCTGCAGGAGAAGGGTGGCAACGTGCTCTACGGCACCGGCGTAGGCGAGTGCGGCAACAACCCGTGCCAGCCTAACCCCTGTAAGAACAGTGCCTCCTGCCAGGTCAAGGAGGCTGAGATGTTCCACTGCAAGTGCATCAACAGCTACTCCGGTCAGCCAAACACTATTTCTTTCTAACAACAGGGTCGTAGTCATTAGGCACCAAACAGCTGAAAATGGATCGCAACATCAAGGGACTACCTGCACTTGTCCATTGAGAAACGCCATTGCGACACATTTCAAAATTATTTTTGTTGCATGCCCTAATGAACATGACCCAGACCTCAGTTCTTGGCACCGTAGATTTGAGTTCACAAATAGTATTTGTTTTTGTTTATTTGAATAATTAAACTGCACTTGATTGAGCTTGCCTGGCACAATAGAACCAAATGACATAGTCCCCACAGTAGAAGTCTTCATGGGTCCACCTGTACCTGAATACCCGAGACCAGGTCCGGGACCCGAGCAAGTCCGGATACAGAATTCTAAATAATGTCACAGGTCTGGGTCGGATCTGATATAATTTGTCACGGGTCTTGGGTATATGTAATTGTAACTGACTTGTTTGCAAGGGCCCGTACAGATCTGAATGTGACTGCTGCAGTAGAGAGAGAGAGAGAGAAATATCTTATTTATGTTGCTGCTCTTGCTTTTCACTTGTGTGGACCTTGGCGTGTGTAGCTTGTGGTTGGCCAGTCAATGCTGCAATAGGCTACAGACATAGAGCCTCTCTCCATGTGTGGCAAAAGTTAGGAGCTATCTAATCAATGGAAGATGGAATTAAAAGTTCAAGGAGAGGGATAGGCTTCAACGACCAAGAGGCAACAGGAAGGCTGTTGTTGTTATTTGTAACTCTAGGATGAGAAAGCGCATGCACTGCAACCTCAGTTAGCCAAGCTAGCTAACATTAGCTCTCTTAATTAGCTTCTCCCGGTTTGATGCAGTCAAGACGGGTACCACGTGCTCATATTTGATGATAAATAGCCTAGCTATGGCAGCTATTAGTCTACTATAGCGCGAGTCGGCTTGGTTGGTTGCTGTCTCTCACTTCTCCCTCCCTCCTCACCTTGTCACTCGCTCACAGTATGGCCCCTCTCTTCCTCTTGCGCTTTATCAGCTCCGGTTAATAAAGGAACTTATAAAAATAATTTTTTGCTGCTTCGCCCCACTCGGATCGGATCTGGACCCGACCTGTACGGAAAGGTTCTAGTTGTCTTCGGGTCTGTTCGAAACGGGTCTCTAGATTACATTGTTTATTTATGCATATCGGGTCTGGGTGGGAAAGCCCCAGGTCCATTTCGGAACGGCTCCAACGTTTTGGACCCGTGATTACCTCTACCCCACCGTGCACTCCTCATTGGGCTCAATCCACCGCTCAAAAGTATTTGAAAGTAAGCCAATACTATTTGAACCAATGTCTGAGGAATACACCGCAGTCAGGATTTAGCCATTTGAAAAGCTCACAGCACGTTGCCTCTGTCTTGCTTAAGACTTGTCTGGGATTAGGTGTAGTGCAGTAAAGGAACCCATTGAAGACTATAACCAAATGCTCCCCATCGCCTGGCCTTTACCCCTCTCTCCTCTTTTACAGTGGTCACAGTCCAAGTGCAGTGTCAGGGGCAGAGTGAGTGTTATTTAAGATACTCCTCAAAGAGGTAGGGCTTCAGATGTTTTCGTAAGATGGGCAGGGACTCCGCTGTCCTGACTTTGGAGGGAAGCTGGTTCCGCCATTGGGGTCCAGGACTGAGAAGAGCTTTGGGGGGTGGGAGGGCCAAGAGACCAGAAGTGGCAGAATGCAGTGCTCGGGTTGGGATGTAGGGTTTGAGCATAGCCTAATGCACGAAGGGGCAGTTCCCCTTGCTGCTCCATAGACAAGCACCAGGGTCTTGAAGCGACTGCGAGCTACGACTGGAAGCCAGTGGAGTGTGCAGAGGAGCGGTGTGACATGGGAGAACTTAGGAAGGTTGAACGCAAGGCGGGCTGCGGCGTTATGGATAAGTTGCAGGGGTTTGGTGGCACAAGCCGGGAGCCCAGCCAACAGAGAGTTGCATTAGTCTAGACAGGAGATGACAAGTGCCTGGATTCGGACCTGCACCACTACCTGTGTGAGGAAGGGTTGTACTCTTCAAAGCAGTGACTGCATGAGCAAGTCACTGCTTTGATGTTTGCAGAGAACGACAGTGTCTTGTCCAGGGCCAGGCCAAGGTTCTTTGCACTCTGGGAGGGGGGCACCATGGAGTTGTCAACCATGATGGAGATGTCTTGGAGTGGGCAGGCCTTCCCCGGGAGGATGAGTAGCTCCGTTTTGTCGAGGTTGAGCTTGAGATGGTGGGCCGATATCCAAGCTGAGATGTCTGCCAGGCATGCAGAGATGCGTGTCGCCACCAGTGCGTCAGAAGGGTGGATGGAGAAGAGTAGTTGAGTGGCATCCGCATAGCAATGATTGAAGAAACAATGTGAAGATATGAAAGAGCCAAGTGACTTGGTGTAAAGAGAAAAGAGGAGAGGTCCTAGAACCGAGCCCTGGGGGACACCAGTAGTGAGAGCACGTGGTGCAGACACAGTCGACCTGTCAGGTAGGATGCAATCCAAGGGTTTGCAGATCGTGAGACACCCAACCCTGAGAAGGTGACGAGGAGGATCTGATGGTTCGCAGTGTTGAAGGCAGCAGATAGATCTAGGAGGATGAAAACAGAGGAGAGCGAGTCCGCTTTAGCAGAGCGGAGAGCGTCTGTGACACAGAGGAGATCGGTCTCATTTGAATGAGCCGCCTTGAAGCCTGACTGGTTAGGGTCAAGAAGATAGTTCTGAGAGAGATAACGAGAGAGTTGGTCAGAGACAAGAGGGAGATGGAGTACGAGGGAGGGAGAGAGACGAGAGAAAGATTGTGTGTGTGTGCGTGCGAGAGAGAGTGAGTAACAGGAGAAATTGATGAGAAAGAGTGTAATAGAACTCAGCGGGAGGGGTTAATTACATCATTCTCCTCGCCTCAGGCAGCTCTGGCTACTTAAATAATGACAGCTGAATTGGGATGCGTCCCTGCTAGTGTAGGGCAAAGCCAATTTAGCCATCCGGGAGACATTTCAGCCACCTCTCCCACAGCCAGGAACCGTCTCCATACCCATGACTGCAAAACAGCAAGACAGGGTGCCTGGGTCTTTCCTTAATCTTTCTAAATCCTATTAGAGAAGGACCTCTATTACTAAGGAAAGCATGGAATGAAGGGAAAATGGTCTGAAAGGCCTAGGTTGTATTAATTAGGGCATACAGTAGCAAAACGGTTTGCAATAGAAAATGAAAAAGTTTCTTAGAGTACAACTTAATTGTCCATATGTTACAGAAAACAGCAGTAATTTGTCTTCTGCCCCGTTCTTGTCTTATTGGACAAGTTCAGGTAGTCCCTCCCTTTTTGTCATTTATTTCCCTTTTTGGTGCCTAATGAATACAACCCTGGTTTTTATAAGAGAAGATGGTTTAAAGATTCTGTGGTTTGAGTTCTAACTTGGGGTTGTTGTTTTTTTGTTGGTGTTGGTGAAATATAGGTCCGACGTGCGCCGACACCCACAATCCATGCGAGCCTAACAGATGCCACCCATCGTCCCAGTGTCAGGTGCAACCAGAGGGAGGGTATAAGTGTGAGTGTCCCATGGGCCGCGAGGGACGCCATTGCGAGCAAGGTACTGGCACCTCTTTTTAAAGAATTTAAATCCCCACTGCTTAACCTTTTGTGTCTGTGTTTGAGAGAGAGTGAGCATGTATCTGAGATATAAACTCAGCAAAAAAAGAAACGTCCTCTCACTGTCAACTGCGTTTATTTTCAGCAAACTTAACATGTGTAAATATTTGTATGAACATGACAAGATTCAACAACTGAGACATAAACTGAACAAGTTCCACAGACATGTGACTAACAGAAATTGAATAATGTGTCCCTGAACAAAGGGGGGGGTCAAAATCAAAAGTAACAGTCAGTATCTGGTGTCGCCACCAGCTGCATTAAGTACTGCAGTGCATCTCCTCCTCATGGACTCCACCAGATTTGTCAGTTCTTGCTGTGAGATGTTACCCCACTCTTCCACCAAGGAACCTGCACGTTCTCAGACATTTCTGGGGGGAATGGCCCTAGCCCTCACCCTCCAATCCAACAGGTCCCAGACATGCTCAATGGGATTGAGAATTATTTCATTTTTTTCACCTTTATTTAACCAGGTAGGCCAGTTGAAAACAAGTTCTCATCTACAACTGCGACCTGGCCAAGATAAAGCAAAGCAGTGCGACACAAACAACAACACAGAGTTACACATGGAATAAACAAATGTACAGTCAATAACACAATAGAAAAAATCTATATACAGTGTGTGCAAATGAGGTAAGATTAGGGAGGTAAGTCAATAAAAAGGCCGTAGTGGTGAAGTAATTACAATTTAGCAATTAAACACTGGAATGGTAGATGTGCAGAAGATGAATGTGCAAGTAGAGATACTGGGGTGCAAAGGAGCAAAAAAAAAGATTTAGTTGGATGGGCTATTTACAGATGCGCTATGTACAGGTGCAATGATCTGTGAGCTGCTCTGACAGCTGATGCTTCAAGTTAGTAAGGGAGATATGAGTCTCCAGCTTCAGTGATTTTGCAATTCGTTCCAGTCATTGGCAGCAGAGAACTGGAAGGAAAGGCGACCAAAGGAGGAATTGGCTTTGGAGGTGACCAGTGAAATATACCTCCTGGAGCGCGTGCTATGGGTGGGTAGCATGATGACCAGTGAGCTGAGATAAGGTGGGGCTTTACCTAGCAAAGACTTATAGATGACCTGGAGCCAGTGGGTTTGGCGACGAATATGAAGCGAGGGCCAGCCAATGAGAGCATACAGGTCGCAGTGGTAGGTAGTATATGGGGCTTTGGTGACAAAAACGGATCCGGGCTCTTTGCTGGCTATGGCAGAACACTGTCGTTCCTGTCTTGCAGGAAATCACGCACAGAACGAGCAGTATGGCTGGTGTCATTGCCATGCTGGAGGGTCATGTCAGGATGAGCCTGCAGGAAGGGTACCACATGAGGGAGGAGGATGACTTCCCTTTAACGCACAGTGTTGAGATTGCCTGCAATGACAACAAGCTCAGTCCGGTGATGCTGTGACACACTGCCCCAGACCATGACTGACCCTCCACGTCCAAATCAATCCCGCTCCAGTGTACAGGCCTCGGAGTAAGCTCATTCCTTCGACGATAAATGTCAATCCGACAAACACCCCTGGTGAGACAAAACCACGACTCATCAGTGAAGAGCACTTTTTGCCAGTCCTGTCTGGTCCAGCGACGGTGGGTTTGTGCCCATAGGCGACGTTGTTGCCGGTGATGTCTGGTGAGGACCTGCCTTACAACAGGCCTACAAGCCTTCAGTCCAGCCTCTCTCAGCTTATAGCTGACAGTCAGCACTGATGGAGGGATTGTGCATTCCTGGTGTAGCTTGGGCAGTTGTTGTTGCCATCCTGTACCTGTCCCCGCAGGTGTGATGTTCGGATGTACCGATCCTGTGCAGGTGTTGTTACAGATGGTCTGCCACTGCGAGGACAATCAGCTGTCCGTCCTGTCTCCCTGTAGCGCTGTCTTAGGCGTCTTACAGTACGGACATTGCAATTTATTGCCCTGGCCACATCTGCAGTCCTCATGCCTCCTTGCAGCATGCCTAAGGCACGTTCATGCAGATGAGCAGGGACCCTGGGTATATTTCTTTTTTGGTGTTTTTCAGAGTTAGTAGAAAGGCCTCTTTAGTGTCCTAAGTTTTCATAACTGTGACCTTAATTGCCTACCTTCTGTAAGCTGTTAGTGTCTTAATGACCGTTCCACAGGTGCATGTTCATTAATTGTTTATGGTTCATTGAACAAGCATGGGAAACAGTGTTTAAACCCTTTTCAATGAAGATCTGTGAAGTTATTTGGATTTTTAGGAATTATCTTTGAAGGACATGGTCCTGAAAAGGGGGCGTTTCTTTTTTTGCTGAGTTTATAAAGCATGTCAGTACAGTATGTACATCAGTCTGTGTTTGACTTCAGTTTTTATATGTCGTATCATCGCTACTTAAACTACAAACATTTGATTTAAAAAATAAAACACCAAGCTAATCGTCCTACCTCAATGATCCAGTCAGGATTCAGTGTGGAAGATCTCCCACATTTCAAATGTTCCCTCTTTCCCCTTCCGCTCTTTTCTTCTCCGTGTCGTGCTGCTCCATTTTTTCCATCTTGATTCGGGAGAGAGATTAAATGCAGAGAGACAGGCCGCGCCTCCAGGGTGTCTGGCGCACAGCGGAGCGCTGCGATTGGCCTATCAGGCTGTTAGCGCATCGGCTTCGTTTGTTACAGATCCTTGCCGTAGCCATTCTCCATCTCTCACATGCTCCCCTTTCCACAGGTGTTGTGTTCAAACGCGTTCGCCTCCACTTAGCTCCTAGGGGAAGAAGCATGGGCCACGGCTGGGGAGGAGACCCTAATGTACCGGAGCTGCGTTTGAAGTTTATCATTAGCTCTGGTTTTCATTCACTTTTTTCCTCCACCACCTCTCATTGAAATTCTCATGGATGTTTTCAGAATATAAAGGCTTGAGAATATTTGACTCAATGTATAACAATGAAGGTTGGTGTTCAAAAGTTTAAAAAAACATTGATTAGTACGTAGGCACACAGGCAAAGACAAACGTGCACAGTCTCGTTCATACACTCACAAACGCGCGCTTTCCTAACCTGACTGGGTCGACTAACACCTGAGGAGAACCGCCTCTCGCCTCACCGAGAGGCGGCAAGTCCCAGTTAGCAGGTGATTTAAAATCAATTGGGGTGAACTGAAAATCATTGTGAGGGAAAGAGCATCTCACACTCTGAGGGCTTCAATTAAATCAATGAGATGACTAATGACATCAATCCTCCCATGATGATTAATGAAGAAGTCACTCAGCCTGAATGTCTGGCCGACACAGGGTCTGGATCACGTAACAGAACCATCATTCAGCTTAAGGGCTGTACTGGGAACATTTTAAAGACAGGATCTCTCAGATAAAAATACATCATTCAGTGGCGTATGCTTTAAAGTCTGTACTGGGAACAGTTAAGGCAGGATCTCTCAGATCAGATAAGAAGACCTCATTCAGCTTGTGTATGCTTTAAAGTCTGTACTGGGAACAGTTAAAGACAGATGGTGTCGCCAACCGCCTACTCGAAGGAAGCCCTTGGTAGACATAGTTATACTCACTAATACTAAGTACAAGAGTGTTTTTCCCTAGTACTTGGCTGCTGTCCCCAATGCAACTACATAGAGTTGCTTCGCTGGAACTCGTGTGAGATTTTAGATTCCAACTGTCCATCTCCCTTTACCTTGTCACTCACTTATCTGAGTCCCTGTACCTTATGGCAGAAACATAGCCAGTCCTTTTAAACCATAAGTGCAATTCTCCGCTCAAATTTGCTTGTGACAAGTTGTGTGTGTGTGCATTCAGCTAAAGAAACCGAAATCTTCTCCTGGTCCACTGGCTGAGTTCCGAGGTTGCTCTTTCCTTTCCTTATTATGACAGCTGTTTTGACGGCACACTTCCTTGTTGTGTCTGCAGCAGTGCTCCTATTGTCCTCTCTGTCATTAGCCGTTTCCTACACAATGGCTAATTAGCTTTCTCATCTCCGTCTGCCTCCCCTCCCCGACTCAGTTAGCTAATCCCGACTAATTAGCAAAGAAAAGAGCCTCGCAGCCCCAAACTGTCTGTGTGTGAGTGTGTGTGTGTTTGTGTGGGTGGGTGAAGACTAGGCCACCATTGTTATACAAAATGTACCGCCTGGGTGGGTAGCACTGACTTCAGCCAATGTGCCCCTGACAGACTGCATAAGCCTTCTTACTGTCGTAAGCATGCACAGTGCTATCGTAAGGAGGACATAATGCCTGTTGTAATGCATTCCATTTGCGTTTCATCTTCAGTGTCGGACAAGAAAGGGACCTACATGCCTTCCTTTAGTGGCGACTCTTACCTGGAGCTGAAGGGACTGCACACCTACGGTCACGCTCTCCAGTAAGTCAAATGCAAATTCCACTACACACAGACATGCAGACACACGCGTATACTCACACACGACACCATATGTGTCCACGAAGACACCGTCGCTGATATTTGAGTGTATTCCGGTGCTGTATCGTAAAGGCATATTGATCTCCAGGAGTAGGTACACAGGAGCTGTAACTTGCTGTGATGGCAGATAGATACTTAAAGCTGTGCCTCCAGCAGGACACTCTGGTGATGAATTGGATATCGTTAAATGGAACGGAACAGATAATTGTCCTCCTGCTTAGAAATACTATTCCGTAGAAATATCATTAATGAAATGTTTATGTTGTCCTCGATGGTGGGAATTATTTTCAGTCTTGTTTAGGTTACACGAAAGATCACACAAGTACAGCTATCGTCACATGCAACATTGTTACATGATGTAAAGACCAGATGGACATAACAGTAGACAGACAGGCATGGTAGACAAGTGTTTAAGGGATAGGCGTCCCGTCAACGGGACAGTTGTAAATCACGCAGCGCCTTGGGTCACGATTGCGGATTTTAGAGAAACAAATGTCGGTACATATTAGTGTGTTATATCGTCTGAAAGCTTACTTTAAAAAAAATATAACTGCACTGTCCAATTTACAGTAGCTATTACTGCGAAAAAATGCCATGCTATTGTTTGAGGAGAGCTCCTAACAACAATATACTTTTTTCACCGCGATAGGTTTGATAAATTCACCTCTGAAGGTGAAATGTGTACTTACATTCTGAAATCTTTGATTTATCATCCAAAGAGTCCCAGAGATAACATGAAGTGTCGTTTTGTTAGATAAAATCCCGTTTCATATCCTAAAAAGGTCCATATAGCACGCATGATCCATTTTGAATTTTCACTCGTTCAATTTGCAAAGAAAGGAATCTGTGAAAATCTCACCTTTAACGTTATTTCAACCAGTCAAATCACGTTTGTATGTATTCCTCGGAGATCCTAGAACGTATCCAGACTTCAATATCATTAGGGGTGTAGTATATCCTATAGGACACCATATTTGGTCAGAGAGCGACGCCTTCATGGCACGCCGATGATGCGGGTGGTCTTCACTTGAACGACGCTAACTTTGTCAAATAAGCACCAATCGGGTTCAAACAAAGCTAGCTAGATGGCCAATGAGCTCGAATTTACGGGAGTATCCGGAAACCCTGTATCTGTCCTAAAATGTAGCTACTGACCTTGTATGACAGCATGCCTTTTCATTTTGGACAAAAATTATAAGAATATTCAGAGTTATGAAGTTATGAAAACTGTTTGTTTTGCAAATGTTGAACATAATATGGCTACTAATACTGGAAAAGCTAAATCAAAGTCCAAGAATACAGATGTGACGATATTCTTGCAGAAAAATGTAATATGTTTGCAGATGTCTTCTTCACGATTTGCCCAAATTTACCTGGGGACTTCACACTAAAAGTCTTGTAGTTCACTCATACTACAAGTTATCCATCTGAAACTCTGCACATACACTGCTGCCATCTTGTGGACACCATCGAAATTACAAGCAGAGTGATGGCTGGAACTGGGACGTTTCTGTTGCATTTCAAAGATGGTGGTAGAAAAAAAATATATATATATTTTCTTTGTATTTTCTTCTACCAGATATATTGTTTTATTCTCCTACATTCAATTCACATTTCCACAATCTTCAAAGTGTTTCCTTTCAAATGGTACAAAGAATATGCATATCCTTGCTTCAGGTCCTGAGCTACAGGCAGTTAGATTTGGGTATGTCATTTAGGCGAAAAATTTGTTTTTTTAAAGGGGGCTATCCCGAAGAAGTTTTAATACCAGGTCTGGCCTCCATTCCGCCATGGTGTTTGTTTACCATTGTTGTTGGTCTTCTGTCTGTTTGTTTACTGCTGTTTTTTATGTTTAGTCTGGCACTTGTTTACTATTGTTGTATGTGTTTTTGTCTGTGCCTGGTTGTTTACTCATGTTTGTTTTGTCTGCAGCCAAAAGGTCAGCATGACGGTGGTGCTTATGGCCAACGAATCCAACGGTATGATATTCTACAATGGCCAGAAGACCGACGGCAAAGGGGACTTCATCTCCCTCTCCCTCAACGACGGCATCCTGGAGTTTCGCTACGACCTAGGCAAGGGCCCAGCCGTCATCAGGTGGGTACCACACTAGAACCCCATAGTGACTCTAGTCTGAAACCCCATAGTGACTCTAGTCTGAAACCCCATAGTGACTCTAGTCTGAAACCCCATAGTGACTCTAGTCTGAAACCCCATAGTGACTCTAGTCTGAAACCCCATAGTGACTCTAGTCTGAAACACCATAGTGACTCTAGTCTGAAACACCATAGTGACTAATCTAGATCCCTATGTTGACTTTAGTTTAGAACCCCATAGTGATTCTAGTCTAGAAACAAATAGTGATTCTAGTCTAGAAACAAATAGTGACTCTCGTCTAGAACCCCATAGCAACTAATCTAGAACCACATAGCGACTCATGTCTAGAACCCCGTAGTGTCGCAGGTCTTAAACCGCATAACAACTAATCTTCTAGCCGATAGCAACTCTAGTCCAGAACCCCATAACGACTCTTATCTAGAACTCCATAGCTACTCTAGTCTAGACACCTATTTATTTTCATTTTACCTTTATTTAACTAGGCAAGTCAGTTAAGAACGAATTCTTATTTTCAATGACGGCCTAGGAGTCCTTGTTAACTGGGTTATTGTTGTCTCTTGATTTTGGATTGTACTTGTGTGTGTTGCTTTGAGACGTCCCTGACCTCTTGGCTCGTTTGTCTGCTCCTCTCATGCAGGAGTAAAGATAAGATCAAGATGGGCGTGTGGAACACAGTGAATCTGGAGAGGGCCAGTCGCAAGGGAGAGATCAACATAAACGGAAAGGACCCAGTCAGGGGAGAGTCGCCGGTGAGACAGAGAGAGCTAGCATGCTAGGCTAATCATGATTGTCCTGATTTATGATTAGCCTAGCTATTAGCATGCAAGGCAAACTGGATATGAATATACTCTGCATAGCTGCTAGCATGCTAGGCTAATCATGATTGTCATGATTTATGATTAGCCTAGCTATTAGCATGCAGGGCAAACTGGATATGAATATACTCTACATAGCTGCTAGCATGCAAGGCTAATCATGATTATCATGATTTATGATTAGCCTAGCTATTAGCATGCAGGGCAAACTGGATATGAATTTACTCTGCATAGCTGCTAGCATGCAAGGCTAATCATGATTATCATGATTTATGATTAGCCTAGCTATTAGCATGCAAGGCAATATCCAGCTTTGCTTATGCTTAGCCTGCGCTACTGTGTGTGTGTGTGTACATGCGTGTCACTGTAGCACCACATCCTTGGCCATGCATACAGGCCCTTATCAATGGAGCTGTTCAACTCAGTGCACTCTTTACTCCCAGAGTGCACTGATGATAACACACCAGAGCTGACTCTGCAAAACGCTTACCTAGTTGAGGTCGTCCATAAGGCCATACACGCTACCAGGGTTGTGTTTGAAAACACATTCCACTGTATTCTGATAGCTCGTCAAGGTAAGAAATAGTACGCTGGAGACATAAAGGGCACGTTTGACAGGCGGTCTCTGATTTGGAAATGTCTTATTTCCCTCCTTTTTAGAATCATTTTTATCTGCCATCTTTGCATCTGCTGAAAGGCCGACACAGAAGTATGATCTTGTTCTTATTTGCTGCAAAACATCCTCCATGGCCTGAGTGGTATACACCCATTAGTATGACTTTACTTATTCCTTTTAGCTCCTAGTGAAGCAAAGATCCCCAATAGTGCAGCCCATTAATATGTACATGCAAGTTTCATTGTCACATGCACAAGTACAGTTATTATCATTATTACATTATTTTAACCCATGCTCTTAAACTCTAGGGAGGTAGATATATAGATGGAGAGATGGGAAAAATAAAGACTGATAATCAAGCAATAAACCAGGTACATGGGCCTAAGTGAGAGCAATCTAATAGCCAGATACAGTATGTCTGCAAGTCATCCAATTATATTAAACAGAGTAATTTGTGATTAGGAACATGTACACCCGCATGCAAGTCAACTCCAAAGCCACCGCCTCCAGAATGCATGCTGTCACTTTTTCTTCTCTTTTCTTTTTGTCTTCCTGTCCTCCGTAAAGTAATTGTGTTTCCCTACTGCAAAGGAGGCAGAAAATCGTATTAAAAGACGAGAACAGGGAGAGGGTGAGAAAGATGGGGATGAGTGGAGGCCAGTGATGGAGGAGCTCAATGCATAGAGGCCCCATGCAGGATATAGTTGGCAGCTCATTTTCTCCTACTCCTGCATTTACAATGAAGATGGGAAGCCAGGAAGTCCCACTGCACTCAGACAGCCTAGCATCTTTGATATAGATACCTTATATAAAGTTATTAATTTATACCTGGGATGGGAATTTCTGTGATTCAGGACATCTAAAAACAGAATATTTCAGTCAAATCCAGAAGGAGATTTTAAAAAGACAAAATTTCACGTCAAATCCATGCATGCTTTTTCTCACAAACAGAAATAACACTGTCTGCATTGGCTGGCAAATGGTGGATCCAAATTATGTTTGAGCCACAGCTGCAACTTCCTTAAGCACAATTATTGTTTCTCATTTATTTTTAGTGGCAGCCTTTCTGTCTTGTCCATGACCTTTAGGCTTCACAGTTTGTGTTGTGTTATGCAGTTTTATGTTGGTCCGGGGTGTGCATTTGAGTGTGTGTGTTGCCTGTTTCTCCACACACCACCGTCCATTGATCTCTCTCTTCTGATAACCTTTTTCCCCTCCCGTGTTCTTTTCTCTTACTGTGTGCTGTCTGGAAACTAAGAAATCACGCAAGGTAATAAGACAAGTGCCATCCACCTCCTTTGACATATTTCATATTTCCACTTTCAGCTCCAATTTCAGTTCGCCACTTCTCACCCCCATGCTCCACCATACGACAGTTATTAGACTATAGAACTGACAGGGGAAAAGGGTCTGTATTTAGTATTACCATTTCATACACTGTACCAAAGTAGAGACATTTGTTGAACTAGGTTTGGCTTTCACCTCAGTCCATCTGCTGTGGAGGCGGAAGAAGGAAGTGAGGGAAGTTATCTTTCTGGCCGCCATTGTTCCTCGCAACAATGAAACTTCTTAAGGCCCTTTCTCACCAAGTCCGTTATTTTCGTCTGAGTAATTTCAACAACAAAAAATGTATAAGAGCGTGTCTTGTTTATGACACCGTTCCCACCAATTGTGAGATACTGTACTGCCGCAATCCGTCACTTATTTATTCGGAACAGGTTCTATTTTTGTGTCTTTTCACATGTGAAAATAAGCTGTTGACCGATAGTAATTGTTATCTGGGACAGTGGCAGTCAGGCGGTGCACTGACAGGTCGGTGGGTTCATTGTGTGAACAAAATAATTAATTCATTAATTTCTCTCTGCCTGTTTTTTACATTTGCAATGCTTCAGTGGAGCACGGTATCAATTTAGCCAAATTGCTACACATCACTCTCGCCATTCAAACTTCCCTGCAAATTCAATACCAACGATTTAGCCGATTTTCTAGCCATTCAGCAAGCAAGGGGATCGATCAATGCTTCTCTCCTTGAATAGGCCTAGGCCTATAAGTACATTTTTTGTTGTTGCTTGAAATACATTTCAAACTGTATCGTTGGTCAATATCTAAATATAGAGGCTACTTGTTCAAGAGCTAGAGAGAGGGGGAAGAGTTGCCAGTGGAGATGTGTGAATTGCGCGAGGAGTGAAGAAGGAGATGTGCAAGTTAAGTTAGTTAATATATGAATGCATAATTCGAATAGCCTATACATTAGGCTATGTATTATATGCCTGCTAAAGTGAATCTAGGTGACCATCTGCCAGAGTTTATCTTTTTTAATAAGTGGTTGCACAGATTTAGATAAAGCACTCAAATGTAAAATGTAGTGTTAACGTAACCGCCCGTTGCTTCACAAAAATGTATCAACGGGTGATCGTTAGGCTATGGATAAGTTGTGTGCATGTGTTTCTATTTTCTAATGGTTGTCAATTACATCTTCATATACCCTAAATCACAGTTGTCTCTATCTCCCACTTAAAACTTTCCTCGTCAATTTACGCGATAGGCTACATTGATTTAGCATTATCCTATAGACTCGTTTTTGATATCCTACAGAAGTGATTTGAAGCTAAGGCAAGGTTATTGCAGTAATACATTTTTGGGGAAGGAGAAACGTGATTTGCTTATGTCTGAGTGAGATGCGCTTCAGGCGGCTTTGATTGATGGGTCCTTTTAGGTGCGTGTATGAGTTCGCTAATTTTCTATGCTTAGCCTGTCTAGGCTTAATCTCTTTAATCCAACAGAAAGAAAATTTAAGTCAGCAAGTGTCATGATGTACAGCATATGTGCGAGGAACGACGACAGGTTCCAGTTTTGCATCTCCTCCACTTATTGAATGAAACGTAGCCATTCTCCATTCATGATCAATCCTATAGGATGAATAGCCTATCCTAATATTTTCAGTAGCATATAATTTTTCCAGTAGCCTACTATATGATTTGCTTCTCATTAAATGTGTCTCTCTAGCCACTTTGAACAAGGAATTGCCTTTGAGAATGACCTCAGCAGCGTTGGTGATGTTATGCAAATTCTTCGGACTGGTTTAGTCCGTCAAAATCGGAATCTGTATTTTTGGGGAATTGGGATGAAAAGATCGCACCGCAGTTGATGAGAAAAGGCTGCGTGGGCGGAGATATCTCACCGATTCTGTGTGGCAGTCGAGAGCGAGAAGAAGATCAAGGCGAGAAGAATGAGAAAGAGAGTGAGGTGCCAAGCAGGGCTGTTCTTTTGTCATCAACATTCTCTTCTCGAAAGAGAAACAAAATGTTCTACATCAACTCACTTACTCACTTGATCACTCACTCACTTGATCACTCACTCACTTGATCACTCACTTACTTACTCAATCACTCACCCATAACAGCACTGGCATTACCAACAACACCCATGCCATTAGATATACTGGTCTGTTACCAGAGTTAGAGTATCTCATTCCAATTCACTCCTCTTCAGGAATCTAATATGACCTTTCAAATTGATAGAAGCCATGTTTATTATACGATGGCCAAAGTACAACTTCATAATAATGGACTGGATGTATATATCCAAATCGTTTTACAATGTAACTGGAAGAATTGCATGTCAACTTGTATCGAATACAGGTTGAGTTGATCCCAACCCGTTACTCTTCACTTGAGCATTGCCTTCAGCTAAAGTGGGCACTTAGTCCTTCCCACAAGAGGCAGCCATAGCTGGACTGTAGGTGACCCAACTGACTGGGCTCTCGGAGCCCACTCCAGGTGCACCACACAGCCGTGGGGTTAGCGAACCCCCACTGCCCTCCACCCTCCAGCTCCCATCTCAAATAGAAGCACAATCCCATGCCAGCTTTCAAACACAACCGATGTTTACTTGGCAACTTCCATCATTTTTTACACCAATTACCTCATCTTTTCCCTCTAGTAATTACTGGCCTACATAAAAAGAAATATCTGCAATTCCTCCCGAAGAGGGGGCCTGTACTTTCTCTTTCGTAATTGAAGCCAATTCCCCTGCGGGTTGCTGTATGAACCTGATTTCATGGTCCTCCACCACACAAATTAACGGCCAATTATAGGCTGCTGCTCGCTCGGCGCCGGAAAGGTCTTCAGTACAACCAGTCATTCATTAGAGAGACTTTCATAAAAATAACGGCATCCATATCGTCACTCCAGCCGCACCAGCTGACTTTCTATTGTAGCCCTTGTGTTTTGTACCAGATAACAAATAATTGACTGCTTGGCGAGTTGCACAGAAATCAATTATATTTTATCAAGTGTATTGATGTGGAAAAGGTGGTAGCACAGTTAGTGAATTGTCCTGCATGCACTATATAGATATATCTTTCAAAGGAGAAATATTTTTCGCTGGGACAGCTATTAGTCTCATTGTGCTACTGTATGGCTCAAAAACTAAAAAACTAGTCTCATTTGAATCAAAACAGAAGTGATTGATCAGGTGTGGTTATAGTCCCTGTGGTAGGGTTCTAGACCATTTGGTAGGGTTCTAGTCCCTGTTATTCTAGAGTTCTAGTCTGCTAGGGTTCTAGTCCCTGTTATGGTAGGGTTATAGTCCTTGTGGTAGGGTTCCATACCCTGTTATTATAGGGTTCTAACACTTGTGTCCTATCTCCAGAACCAACACACCGCTCTCAACCTGAAGGAGTCTCTGTTCGTGGGTGGTGCTCCTGATTTCAGCCGGCTAGCGAGGGCCGCCTCGCTCAAAGATGGCTTCAACGGGGCCATTCAGAAGGTGAATATCCTGTCCCCACACACACTATTCATACAAAAGCAGATATTTTTTGCCAGACACCCTGTTCAAAAGGTTGTGCAAAAGTTTCTTTACATTTGACCAATTATCAACAACTATAAATGATTTCATTTAAAATAGGTAGGTTTTTGACATCTTTTAACTGTGACACAATGTTGAATCCACCTTACACATGGATACATATATTTTGACACGATTTAGTGATGGACAATAACTATCATCTACCTAAACATGATGACCTTCACAGTGACCCCAACTATTGTAAGGTCAGCTGTGTCTGAGTGTTGTTTTAGTGTTGTAGGGTGAGAACTGTGCTGACACAGTTCCACAGAACGAAATACAACACGGTCAAATCTGTATCTACACTACCGTTCAAAAGTTTGGGGTCACTTACAAATGTCCTTGTTTTTGAAAGAAAAGCACATTTTTTTGGTATATTAAAATAACATCAAATTGATCAGAAATACAGTGTAGACATTGTTAATGTTGTAAATGACTATTGTAGCTGGAAACGGCTGATTTTTTTTATGGAATATCTACATAGGCGTACAGAGGCCCATTATCAGCAACCATCACTCCTGTGTTCCAATGGCACGTTGTGTTAGGTAATCCAAGTTTATCATTTTAAAAGGCTAATTGATCATTAGAAATCCCCTTTGCAATTATGTTAGCACAGCTGAAAACTGTAGTTCTGGTTAAAGAAGCAATAGACTAGTTGAGAATCTGGCGCGTCAGCATTTGTGGGTTCGATTACAGCCTCAAAATGGCCAGAAACAAAGAACTTTCTTCTGAAACTCGTCAGTCTATTCTTGTTTTGAGAAATTAAGGCTATTCCATGTGGCCTTCTAGGATGCTGGCCTTCTAGGCAGAGTTCCAGTGTCTGTGTTCTTGCCCATCTTAATCTTTTATTTTTATTGGCCAGTCTGAGATATTGCTTTTTCTTTGCAACTCTGCCTAGAAGGCCAGCATCCCGGAGTCGCCTCTTCACTGTTGACGTTGAGACTGGTGTTCTTGAAATGTGCTTATTGACTGACCTTCATGTCTTAAAGTAATGATGGACTGTCATTTCTCATTGCTTATTTGAGCTGTTCTTTCCATAATATGGACTTGGTCTTTTACCAAATAGGGCTATCTTCTGTATACCCCCTACCTTGTCACAACACAACTGATTGGCTCAAATGCATTAAGAAGGAAAAAAAATCAGACAAATTAACTTTTAACAAGGCACACCTGTTCATTGAAATGCATTCCAGGTGACTACGTCATGAAGCTGGTTGAGAGAATACCAAGAGTGTGCAAAGCTGTCATCAAGGCAAAGGGTGGCTACTTTGAAGAATCTCAAATATAAAATATATTTTCATTTGTTTAACACTTTTTTGGTTACTACATGATTCCATATGTGTTATTTCATAGTTTTGATGTCTTCACTATTATTCTACAATGTAGAAAATAGTAAAAATTAAGATAAACCCATGAATGAGTAGGTGTGTCCAAACTTTTGACTGGTACTGTATGTACAGTGCATTCGGAAAGTATTCAGATTACTTTTTCCACATTTTGTTACGTTCCAGCCTTATTCTAAAATTGATTAAATAAAAATGTTCCTCATCATTCTACACACAATAACCCATAATGACAAAGCGAAAACTGGTTTTTAGCCATTTTTGCACATTTATTTAAAAAATGTATATACCTTATTTACATACCAATTCAGACCCTTTGCTATGAGACTCGAAATAGAGCTCAGGTGCATCCTGTTTCCATTGATCATCCTTGAGATGTTTCTCCAACTTGATTGGAGTCCAACTGTGGTAAATTAAATTGGTTGGACATGGAAAGGCACACACATCTATTTAAGGTCCCACCATTGACAGTGCATGCCAGAACAAAACCCAAGCCGTGAGGTCAAAGGAATTGTCCGTAAAGCTCCGAGACAGGATTGTGTTGAGGCACAGATCTGGAGAAGGGAACCAAAAAAGGTCTGCAGTATTGAAGGTCCCCAAGAACACAGTGGCCTCCATCATTCTTAAATGGAAGAAGTTTGGAACCACCAAGACTTTTCCTAGAGCTGGTCATACGTTCAAACTGAGCAATCGTTCGAGAAGGGCCTTGGTCAGGGAGGTGACCAAGAAACCGATGGTCACTGAAACAGCTCTAGAGAGATGGGAGAACCTTCCAGAAGGACAACCATCTCTGCAGCACTCCACCATTCAGGCCTTTATAATAGAGTTGCCAGATGGAAGCCACTACTCAGTAAAAGGCACATGACAGCCCGCTTGGAGTTTACCAAAAGGCACCTAAAGACTCTCATACCATGAGAAGCAAGATAATCTGGTCTGATGAAACCCAGATTAAACTCTTTGGCTGGAATGCAAAGCATCACGTTTGGAGGAAACCAGGCACCGCTCATCACCTGACCAATACCATCCCAACAGTGAAGCATGGTGGTGGCAGAATCATGCAGTGGGGATGTTTTTCCGCAGCAGGGAGAGGGAGACTAGTCAGGATCGAGGGAAAGATGAACAGTGCAAAGTACAGAGAGCTCCTTAATGGAAACCTACTCCAGACCTCTCAGGACTTCAGACTGTGGTGAAGGTTCACCTTCCAACAGGACAACAACCCTAAGAGCACAACCAAGACAACGCAGGAGTGGCTTCGGGACAAGTCTCTGAATGTCCTTCAGTGTCGCAGCCAGAGCCAGGACTTGAGACCTGAAAATAGCTGTGCAGCGACGCTCCCCATCCAACCTGACAGAGCTTGAGAAGATCTGCAGAGAAGTGTGAGAAACTCCACAAATACAGTTGTGGCAAGCTTGTAGCACCATACCCAAGAAGACCTGGGGCTGTAATCGCTGCCAAAGGTGATTCAACAAAGTACTGAGTAAAGGGTCTGAGTACTTCAGTTTTTTATTTTTAATACATTTGCTGAAAATAAACTGTTTTTGCTTTGTCATTATGGGGTATTGTGTGTAGATTCATGTAACGTAACAAAATGTGGAAAAAGTCAAGGGGTCTGAATACTTTCTGAATGCACTGTATGTCAGATGTATCTTCGATGTAAGTTGTTTGACTAGGATCCCACGATAGTCCTGACCATGTCACTTGACCAGGAAAGACTCTGAACCGAGAGGATTTCCAGGTCAGGTAGGTCATGTGGTCAGGAAAAACTCAGGACCCTATATGTATGTCATGTATGTCCTATGTAGGCTACACACTGCACTATGACAGGTCTAAGTCCCCTCTCCTCCTCTCTATCCCGCCTCAGATCACCCTGATGGGCACTTCCATCCTGCGGCAGGAGAACGCATTGCACTCCAGTGACGTGGCCATGTTTAAGGGCCACCCGTGCAGCCGGGAGCACTGCCACAACGGGGGTCTCTGCAACCCCATGCTTGAGAGCTACGAGTGTGTGTGTCCCCACGGCTTCACGGGCACCGCCTGTCAGAACAGTGAGTGAACAAAGAATTCAATGCAACGTTTCTGTTGGTGTAGTATTGATGTCACGCTGGTCTTACAATGTTTCCATTTGAAGGTTAGAGTAACCCCTCTGATTCATCATTCTCACCAGTTTGCACACGTTAAACACACACTAACTACACACACGTATACTTTACCAAACACATCCACTTTGGCCGTATGCCCTACTGTCCCTTTTTTACTTGAATTAAAACCATAAGCGCATGAACGCTCATCCCAATTCATCACCATCCACTCCCTTGACTCCAATTAAAGGAGCCATGTTTCCTATTGATTCATGTGATCTCAGCCAATGTTCCTCCTCCTCTTCCTCGCAGCCATCTTGGAGAAGTCCGCGGGGGAGACGGAGTCCATTGTTTTTGACGGCCGGACTTTTATCGAGTACCACAACGCCGTCACCAAGAGGTAATCTAATCGAATCAATCACATTTTATTGGTCACATACACATGGTTAGCAGATGTTATTGCGAGTGTAGCAAAATGCTTGTGCTTCTAGTTCCGAAAGTGCAGCAATATCTAACAAGTAATTCCACAACAAATATCTAATACAAACTAATCTAAGTAAGGAATGGAATAAGAATATATAAATGTATGGATGAGCAATGTCAGAGCGGCATAGGCTAAGATGCAATAGATAGTATAGAATACAGTATATACATATGAGATGAGTAATGCAAGATATGTAAACATTATTAAAGTGGCATTATTAAGGTGACTAGTGTTCCATTTATTAAAGTGGCCAATGATTTCAAGTCTGTATGTAGGCAGCAGCCGCTATGTGCTAGTGATGGCTATTTAACAGTCTGATGGCCTTGAGATAGAAGCTGTTTCAGTCTCTTGGTCCCAGCTTTGATGCACCTGTACTGACCTCGCCTTCTGGATGGTAGCGGGGTGAACAGGCAGTGGCTCGGGTGGTTGTTGTCCTTGATGATCTTTTTGGCCTTCCTGTGACAACGGGTGCTGTAGGTGTCCTGGAGGGCAGTTTGCCCCCGGTGATGCGTTGTGCAGACCGCACTACCCTCTGGAGAGCCCTGCGGTTGTGGGCAGTACAGTTGCCGTACCAGGCGGCGATACAGCCTGACAGGATGCTCTCAATTGTGCCTCTGTAAAAGTTTGTGAGGGTTTTAGGTGACAAGCCACATTTCTTCAGCCTCCTGAGGTTGAAGAGGAGCGCTATTGCGCCTTCTTCACCACACTGTGTGTGGGTGGACCATTTCAGTTTGTCAGTGATATGTACACCGAGGAACTTTAAACTTACCATCTTCTCCACTGCTGTCCTGTCGATATTTATAGGGGGGTGCTCCCTCTGCTGTTTCCTTTGTTTTGTTGACGCTAAGTGAGAGATTATTTGCCTGACACCACACTCCGAGAGCCCTCACCTCCTCCCTGTCGTCAGGAAGTCCAGGACCCAATTGCACAGCGTGGGGTTGAGACTAGAGGTTGACCGATTAATCGGAATGGCCGATTAATTATGGCCGAATTAAAGTTTTCATAACAATCGGTAATCGGCATTATGGCCGATTATATTGCATTCCACGAGGAGACTGCGTGGCAGGCTGACCAGCTGTTACGCAAGTGCAGGTAGCGAGGAGCCATGGTAAGTTGCTAGCTAGCATTAAACTTATCTTATAAAAAAACTATCAATCTTAACATAATCACTAGTTTAACTAACAGCAATATTTATACTTAGGGTTGCCACCTGTTCGATAAAATACGGAACAGTTCCGTATTTCACTGAAAGAATAAACGCTTTGTTTTCGAAATGATAGTTTACAGTTTTGGCCATATTAATGACCTAAGGCTCGTATTTGTGTGTTTATTATATTATAATTAAGTCTATGATTTGAAATTTGATAGAGCAGTCTGACTGAGCGGTGGTAGGCAGCAGCAGGCTCGTAAGCATTCATTCAAACAGCACTTTCCTGCGTTTGCCAGCATCTCTTAGCAATGCTTGAAGCACAGCGCTGTTTATGACTTCAAGCCTATCCACTCCCGAGATTAGGTTGGCAATACTATAGTGCCTAAAAGAACATCCAATAGTCAAAGGTCTATGAAGTACAGATGGTATAGAGAGAAATATTCCTATAACTACAACCTAAAACTTCTTAACTGGGAATATTGAGGACTCATGTTAAAAGGAACTACCAGCTTTCATATGTTCTCATGTTCTGAGCAAGGAACTTAAACGTTGGCTTTTTAACATGGCACATATTGCACTTTTACTTTCTTCTCCAACACTGTGTTTTTGCATTATTTAAACCAAATTGAATATGTTTCATTATTTATTTGAGACTAAATTGATTTTATTTATGTATTATATTAAGTTTAAATAAAAGTGTTCATTGTTCATTCAGTGTTGTTGCAATTGTCATTATTACAAATATATTTACAAAAATCGGCCGATTTGTCTATATCGGCTTTCTTTGGTCCTCCAATAATCGGTATCGGCGTCAAAAAATCATATTCGGTCGACCTCTAGTTGAGACCCAGGGCCTCAAGCTTAATGATGAGCTTGGAGAGGGTACTATGGTGTTGAATGCTGAGCTATAGTCAATGAACAGCATTCGTACAGGTATTCCTCTTCTCCAGATGGGATAGGGCAGAGGGCAGTGTAATCGTAATTGCATTGTCTGTGGACCTATTGAGGGCGGTAAGCAAATTGAATTGGGTCTAGGGTGACAGGTAGGGTGGAGGTGATATGATCCTTATCTAGTCTCTCAAACCACTTCATGATGACAGAAGTGAGTGCTACGGGGCGATAGTCATTTAGTTAAGTTACCTTTACATTATTGGGTACAGGCTGGCAGCCTTGCGAGGGTTAACACATTTAAATGTCTTACTCACGTCGGCCACGGAGAAGGAGAGCCCACAGTCCTTGGTAGCGTTGGTGGCACTGTATTATCCTCGAAGCGGGCAAAGGAGGCGTTTAGCTTGTCTGAAAGCAATACGTCAGTCTCCCATGCTAACGCTAACCGTGGCTGGTTTTCTTTTCGTAAGGGAGAGGCCATCTTGTCCTTAGATGCTAATGGCCTTCAATGCTAATGGTAATTGGTTTAAGTGAATTGGTCTCCCATGCTAACCGGTAGTAGAGAAATGGTTAATGGCCTCCTCATTCATATTCCACTGCAGTAAGTGGTGGTGACAGGGTTGATTATTCCAGGCCCGTTAAAGGCTTCAGAAGTGAGCCCGGCGTTAGCTGATAGCTCGACCACTTCCCCTGCGCTGTTTCACTGGTCTTGACTGAATTTAGCTAATTAACGGATTGGCTAACATTTACGGCAATGCCCCGAGCGCCCCTCTTGCTTGCTGTACACCACAGCGGACTGAGCCGACACACACACACAGACACACACACACACCTCTAATTTGACACACACACCATGCATTTCACAACAACCATAGCAGCCCTCTCTATACTTGGTTAAAATGTTATTTAATTTAAGCTTCTTTTAGAAATACACAATGTGTCCCCTGAAAATAGCAGTCCTAAAGTGTCGATTTCCATTTAAACACACACTAGCTATACCAGGAAAAGCTGAATGATGTAAGTGTAAATGGTTTCAATACAAGGTGTGAAAGAGAGAAAAACGTATCCTGCCTTCCAGGCTACCGCTGATGCATTCTATCCTCTTCCATCCATCTACGTCTTCCACACGCCCGCAGGATAGCATTCATTACATGTTTGTGATGATGAACCTGGAAAGACATGGGACAAAAGACTAACCATCAAGATCCGTTACAAGTCTTCCCAAAACACAACACTCGAGGGTGTGAAAATGGAGAAACAGACCGTGAATTTGAATGTGTGGTCTTATGAACTCACACACACACACACACACACACACACAATGAAACTATAAGAGACAATTGTAGGATATGTCTGTATCCTCTGTCTGTTGTCCTGGTTGAGCCTGTAAGATGTATGTGCTGCCGTCCGTCTGTCTGTCCACTTCTTTCTCTTGTCTGTCTGTCTCATGAGTGTTCCTTGTCTGTCTTTGCTGATGCGCTCAAGCCAACTGACCAATGACATTCCAGAGTAAGTAGACTTAAAGAGATGCAGAACCTTCCCAGCTTCAGTCAAAAGCCAAACTAACCCAACTCTAAATACATTACGATAGTTAACACAAAGTAATAGATTTATTTATTTATTTATCCTATATCATCTTTATCATCTTCACCTGTGCAGATAGCTATCATGTGTATTATGTTTAAATAGGCCTACAGGACATTCAGACTCCATGCCCATCGTTTGATTTTGTCCGGGCTTTAATCTTTTCTCATTAAAATGGCTCATGATAGTCCAGTCTAAATGAACGCATGACTGCATGTGTACCAGATGCATTGTGTTCAAGCTCATAGCAAAGAGTTAAAGAAGGTGCTATATTGTACGCATGGTTTCGCCAGAACCAGAAATATGCACCTTAAATTGGAATGGTTTTAACTGTCACGTTGAAATTAAAGCGACCCCGTCTTAACCCTTTACACTCATACCCATCTACGGATTGAAAATGGCAGATTTTGGCACTAATAAGTGCCTAAATTGGAACGCAGTGGTAAAATGCTGTAAATTACGTCAGAGTTCTGCACTTCACAGCGCTGTATGGGTTTTGTGCCTGACAGCCATTATGAACTTGAGCACCGCAAGCTTCAATAAAGTGCTCCCATCCCTGTCGCTAATTGGGCAACTTTTGCAAATTTGTAGTTGTCTGAGTGAGGAAAATGCTGTAAATTAAGAGGACTCGGTGTGCTTTGAAAGATGAGACACTGAGGATTATAATAAATACCACTTTGATGTCATACAAGCAAGCCAAACACCTGTGAGTCAAAATGTGCACTATGCATTTCCATATCAGAAAACTCATGTCATCTACAGTGTCAACGTTTATGATCACGATGTTTGATGTACAGGTACACGAAGGCATGGCGTCATACCCTGGGTTGTTCTGAACAGAATGAACCTATTTGTCTATTTGTCTCTAAAAAATTGCCGCGTAACACTCACCTGAATGCACGCGTTACTTCTTTCTATGCGCACCACAATTACGATCTGTTTCTCTGAATTACCCTGTGAAAGCCTAACACTGTAAGATCATATTTTATAACTTAACTAGTTAAGTTAGCGATAGAACAAGCTGTCAGATGCCCACCTGACCCAGTATTCAGACCCCTTCCCTTTTACCACATTTTGTTATGTTACAACTTTATTCGAAAATTGATTAAATATTTTTTTCCCTCATCAATCTACACACAATACCCCATAATGACAAAGCACCAACAGGTTTTTTGACATTTTTGCAAATGTATAAAAATACAAAACTGAAATACCTTATTTACAGAAGTATTCAGACCCTTTGCAATGAGACCCGAAATTGAGCTCAGGTGCATCCTGTTTCCATTGATCATCCTTAAGATGTTTCAACAACTTGATTTGGAGTCCACTTGTGGTAAATTCAATTGATTGGACATGGTTTGGAAAGGCACACACCTGTCTATATAAGGTCACACAGTTGACATTGCATGTCAGAGCAAAACCCAAGCCATGAGGTCAAAGGAATTGTCCGTAGAGATCCGAGACAGTATTGTGTTGAGGCACAGATCTGGGGAAGGGTAACAATTTTTTTTTGCAGCATTGAAGATCCCCAAGAACACAGTGGCCTCCATCATTCTTAAATGGAAGAACTTTGGAACCACAAAGACTCTTCCTAGCAATCGGGGGAGTATGGCTGTCGTGGTAATTTCCTGTATTACTCAATAGAGAGAGAGAGAGAGAGAGCCAACCACACACAAGTCAGAGTTAAATTATATATTCCATCTTTAATATATATATACAAGCTTCACCAAAGCCCTTTAATGACTCTCAGATCAATTCAGTGTCTATAAATGAATTCTCTGAGAGTCCTTACAAAACAATTCTTAGTTTCATTTATAGCCAAGATACACCCCTCTCAACTTACAAAGAATCCTTTACCCGAAAGAGGAGTATCCTATCGCTAGACAGCATCAGCTATAAATCATCGTTCAGTTTGATCTCCCAAGACAAGGTTTAAATCTCATGCTTGATACTTCCCTGTCTACCAAAACATTACCTCATCCAATGGCATATATCAATTGTCATTTCTAGATACTCCCAAACCTGGACAAACTCAAAATCAGACAGTGAGCCCCTTAGGTCAAATACTAGGTCAAGATAAGGGCAACCTCAGAGGGGACATACAATGGTTCCAAACACGGCCAAACTCCTTCCCCCTATGAGAAAAGTAGGGAGTGACTGGCGTACAGACATTGTATGAGATAACTAACTGGTTTCCCAATTAATAACTCCATCCCATGGTTTAGGAATAGTTACAAACAACGTTCCCATAAGAAACCAACATTCCACTCTGTCCTCCTCCCCTTCTAATATTCTACTTAGCACCACATGGTTTAACAGATACATTGACATATGAAGACAAGCCTGACCTCTCCCCTCTCTGGCCCCAAGTTACCAATTCCTAGCTCAGAAGATTCTAATGACAAGTATCTCACAAGCATATGATGAAAATAACATCTTATCTATCTATGTTACTTAGCTAAATCTGATTCTGCCACGACAATGGCCTTGGTCAGGGAGGTGACCAAGTAACCAATGGTCACTCTGACAGTGTTCCTCTTTGGAGATGGGAGAACCTTCCAGAAGGACAACCATCTCTGCAGCACCCCACCAATCAGGCTTTTATGGTAGAATGCCCAGACGGACGCCACTCCTCAGTGAAAGGCACATGACAGTCCGCTTGGAGTTTGCCAAAAAGCACCTAAAGGACTCTCAGACCATGAGAAACAAGAATCTCTGGTCTGATGAAACCAGGATTAAACTATTTGGCCTGAATGTCAAGCGTCGCATCTGGAGGAAACTTGGCACCATCCCTACTGCGAAGCAAGGTGTTGGCAGCGTCATGCTGTGGGGATGTTTTTCAGCAGCAGGGAATGGGAGACTAGTCAGGATCGAGTACAGAGAGATCCTTGATGAAAATCTGCTCCAGAGCGTTCACCTTCCAACAGGACAATGACCCTAAGCACACAGCCAAGACAATGCAGGAGTGGCTTCGGGACAAGTCTCTGAATGTCTTTGTGGTTCAGCCAGAGCTGAAGGTTGTGCCAACCTTGATCCCGATCGAACATCTCTGGAGAGACCTGAAAATAGCTGTGCAGCAACGCTCCCCATCCAACCTGACAGCTTGAAAGGATCTGTAGAGAAGCATGGGAGAAACTCCAAATACAGATGTGCCAAGCTTGTAGCGTCATACCCAAGAAGTCTGTAATCGCTGCCAAAAGTGCTTCAACGAAGTGCTGAGTAAAGTACAAACATTTCTAAAAACCTGTTTTTGCTTGAAGGGTATTTTGTGTAAATTGATGAGGGGAAAACACAATTTAATTCCGTTTAGATCAAGGCTGTAACGTACAGTTGAAGTCGGAAGTTTACATACACCTTAGCCAAATACATTTCAACTCAGTTTTTCACAATTCCTGACATTTAATCCTAGTAACAATTCTCTGTCTTTGGTCAGTTAGGATCACCACTTTATTTTAAGAATGTGAAATGTCAGAATAATTGTAGAGAGAATTATTTATTTCAGCTTTCATTTCTTTCATCACATTCCCAGTGGGTCAGAAGTTTACATACACTCAATTAGTATTTGGTAGCATTGCCTTTAAATTGTTTAACCTGGATCAAACATTTCGGGTAGCCTTCCACAAGCTTCCCACAATAAGTTGGGTGAATTTTGGCCCATTCCTCCTGGTGAAACTGAGTCAGGTTTGTAGGCCTCCTTGCTCACACATGCTTTTTCAGTTCTGCCCATACATTTTCTATAGGATTGAGGTCAGGTCTTTGTGATGGCCACTCCAATACCTTGATTTGTTGTCCTTAAGCCATTTTGCCACAGCTTTGGAAGTATGCTTGGGGTCATTGTCCATTTGGAAGACCCATTTGCGACCAAGCTTTAACTTCCTGACTGATGTCTTGATGTTGCTTCAATATACAGTGGGGAGAACAAGTATTTGATACACTGCCGATTTTGCAGGTTTTCCTACTTACAAAGCATGTAGAGGTCTGTCATTTTTATCATAGGTACACTTCAACTGTGAGAGACGGAATCTAAAACAAAAATCCAGAAAATCACATTGTATGATTTTTAAGTAATTAATTTGCATTTTATTGCATGACATAAGTATTTGATACATCAGAAAAGCAGAACTTAATATTTGGTACAGAAACCTTTGTTTGCAATTACAGAGATCATACGTTTCCTGTAGTTCTTGACTAGGTTTGCACACACTGCAGCAGGGATTTTGGCCCACTCCTCCCTACAGATCTTCTCCAGATCCTTCAGGTTTCGGGGCTGTCGCTGGGCAATACGGACTTTCAGCTCCCTCCAAAGATTTTCTATTGGGTTCAGGTCTGGAGACTGGCTAGGCCACTCCAGGACCTTGAGATGCTTCTTACGGAGCCACTCCTTAGTTGCCATGGCTGTGTGTTTCGTGTCGTTGTCATGCTGGAAGACCCAGCCACGACCCATCTTCAATGCTCTTACTGAGGGAAGGAGGTTGTTGGCCAAGATCTCGCGATACATGGCCCCATCCATCCTCCCCTCAATACGGTGCAGTCGTCCTGTCCCCTTTGCAGAAAAGCATCCCCAAAGAATGATGTTTCCACCTCCATGCTTCACGGTTGGGATGGTGTTCTTGAGGTTGTACTCATACTTCTTCTTCCTCCAAACACGGCGAGTGGAGTTAGACCAAAAAGCTCTATTTTTGTCTCATCAGACCACATGACCTTCTCCCATTCCTCCTCTGGATCATCCAGATGGTCATTGGCAAACTTCAGACAGGCCTGGACATGCACTGGCTTAAGCAGGGGGACCTTGCGTGCGCTGCAGGATTTTAATCCATGACGGCGTAGTGTGTTACTAATGGTTTTCTTTGAGACTGTGGTCCCAGCTCTCTTCAGGTCATTGACCAGGTCCTGCCGTGTAGTTCTGGGCTGATCCCTCACCTTCCTCATGATCATTGATGCCCCACGAGGTGAAATCTTGCATGGAGCCCCAGACCGAGGGTGATTGACCGTCATCTTGAACTTCTTCCATTTTCTAATAATTGCGCCAACAGTTGTTTCCTTCTCACCAAGCTGCTTGCCTATTGTCCTGTAGCCCATCCCAGCCTTGTGCAGGTCTACAATTTTATCCCTGATGTCCTTACACAGCTCTCTGGTCTTGGCCATTGTGGAGAGGTTGGAATCTGTTTGATTGAGTGTGTGGACAGGTGTCTTTTATACAGGTAACGAGTTCAAACAGGTGCAGTTAATACAGGTAATGAGTGGAGAACAGGAGGGCTTCTTAAAGAAAAACTAACAGGTCTGTGAGAGCTGGAATTCTTACTGGTTGGTAGGTGATCAAATACTTATGTCATGCAATAAAATGCAAATTAATTATTTAAAAATCATACAATGTGATTTTCTGGATTTTTGTTTTAGATTCCGTCTCTCACAGTTGAAGTGTACCTATGATAAAAATTACAGACCTCTACATGCTTTGTAAGTAGGAAAACCTGCAAAATCGGCAGTGTATCAAATACTTGTTCTCCCCACTGTATCCACATAATTTCCCTTCATGATGCCATCTATTTTGTGAAGGGCACCAGTCCCTACTGCAGCAAAGCACCTCCACAACATGATGATACCACCCCCGTGCTTCCCGGTTGGGATGGTGTTCTTCAGCTTGCAAGCCTCCCTCTTTTTCCTCCAAACATAACGATCGTCATTATAGCCAAACAGTTACATTTTTGTTTCATCAGACCAGAGGACATTTTTCCAAAAAGTACGATCTTTGTCTCCATCTGCAGTTGCAACCCGTAGTCTGGCTATTTTATGGCGGTTTTGGAGCAGTGGCTTCTTCCTTGCTGAGCGGCCTTTCAGCTTATGTCGATATAGGACTCGTTTTACTGTGGATATAGATACTGTTTTACCTGTTTCCTCCAGCATCTTCACAAGGTCTTTTGCTGCTGTTCTGGGATTGATTTGCACTTTTCACACCAAAATACGTTCATCTCTAGGAGACAGAACGCATCTCCTTCCTGAGCGGTATGAATGCTGCGTGGTCCCATGGTGTTTAAACTTGCATACTATTGTTTGTACAGATGAACGTGGTACCTTCAGGCGTTTGGAAATTGCTACCAAGGATGAACCAGACTTGTGGAGGTATACCATTTTTTTTCTGAGGTCTTGACTGATTTCTTTAGATTTGCCCATGATGTCAAGCAAAGAGGCACTGAGTTTGAAGGTAGGCCTTGAAATACATCCACAGGTACACCTCCAATTGACTCACATTATGTCAATTGGCCTATCAGAAGCTTCTAAAGCCATGACATAATTTTCTGGAATATTCCAAGCTGTTTAAAGGCACAGTCAACTTACTGTATGTAAACTTCTGACCCACTGGAATTGTGATACAGTGAGTTATAAGTGAAATAATCTATCTGTAAACAATTGTTGGAAAAATTACTTGTTTCATGCACAAAGTAGATGTCCTAACCGACTTGCCAAAACTATAGTTTGTTAATGACTCCAACCTAAGTGTATGTAAACTTTCAACTTCAACTGTAACAAAATGTTGAATAAGTCAAGGGGTCTGAATACTTTCTGAATGCACTGTATAATGGGCTGTTTTTGGATTGCGTGAACAACAACAGTAATCGTGTGATGGCGGGGATACAGGGTCGTGTTCCAAACAAGTGTGCTTGCTCTAATTCCTCAACGGCACAGCTAGGAGAGCTCAAAAAATCACCTTCTAGTTGAAGACTCTTCTTTGAGTCATAAAAGTGCATTGAAATGACTTAGGAACTGCGGACACCTTAGAGAAGTGTGTGGCCACTTGGAGACACCAGTTAGCTCTCAGTCAAACCCTTGTAATTTATTTTTGTCTTATGTTGCACCTTCCCAACATTTTCCATGAATATTCTTATCGTGTTACTGAATGTATCCAGAGTATTTTCTGATTTTGTTGTCAACAAATGTGATGAAAAGAACAGTAAATGTAAAATGGACATAAAATCAACTGTGTAATGTTTGGATTCAGTCTTGTGTCAGGGGAATTGTTGTGTCAACTTTGGTCTAATAATTTTCCCATAATCTCCAAACTGTACCATGCTTAGGCATATGCTTTTCATATTTATTTTGTAAGAAACATGTCAATTTAACCATGTCCATATAGGCCAATTCCCACAAGTGTAAAGGGGAATTGTTAACTGCAAGGTAGTGTACCAAGAAATTCCCCCTTCCTCAGTTTTGTTGCATCAGTCATTTTACTGCCTCCTCCAGGGCAACACTTAGATCTTACTTTGTTGTTAGTTTACTTTTTGCTTGCATTAGCTTGGTAAGTAACCTCTTAAAAGATTTGATTAAAAAACTAAGCGGGGAAGTTGGTTTTAGTTTGAATTATGCCAAGCTTATTCACCAGAGAATTGGATATCCACATTTAAGCCCCTGTCATTCACACTTAGTTCAATCTCTAACTGCAATTATGAATATTTATCGAGTTGGATGCGGAGAAAAAGGAAGGCTGACATGTTAAGGAGTTGTCTCATGTTTTAAAAATTATTTTCCAAAATTATTTTCCAAAACAAAATTACAAAAGTTGAAAATGAAAGCGCACAGTTCTGTCAGGAAAAAACACTAAACAGAAAACAACATCCCACAAAACCCAAACGGAAAATGACAACTTATATATGATCCCCAATCAGAGACAACGATAGACAGGTGCCTCTGATTGGGAACCACACTAACATAGAAATAAGGAAACTAGAATGCCCACCCTAGTCACACCCTGACCTAACCAAAATAGAGAATAACAACCTCTCTATGGCCAGGGCGTGACAGTACCCCCCCCAAAGGTGCGGACTCCGGCCGCAAAACCTGACTCTAAAGGGGAGGATCCGGGTGGGCATCCATTCACGGCGGCGGCTCCGGTGCGGGACGTAGACCCCCCTCCGCCCGCAGATCCCTGCGCTTTGGTGGCAGCCCTGGTGCATGGACCTTCACTGGAGGAATCGGGCCACCGATCATCGCCGGAGGCTCCGGACTGGGGAACGTCGCTGCAGGCTCCGGACTGGGGACCGTCGCTGCAGGCTCCGGACTGGGGACCGTCGCTGGAGGCTCCAGACTGGGGACCGTCGCTGGAGGCTCCGGACTGGAGACCGTCGCTGGAGGCTCCGGACCGGGGACCGTCGCTGGAGGCTCCGGACCGGGGACCGTCGCTGGAGGCTCCGGGCCATGGATCGTCGCTGGAGGCTCCGGGCCATGGATCGTCGCTGGAGGCTTCGGGCCATGGATCGTCGCTGGAGGCTTCGTACGTGGAGCCGGAACAGGTCTCACCGGACTGAGACGTACTGGAAGCCTGGTACGTGGAGCTGCCACAACGCGTCCTGGCTGGATACCCACTTTAGCTCGGTGAGTGTGGAGAGCTGGCCCAGGACACACTGGGCTATGAAGGCGCACTGGAGGCATAGTGCGTAGAGCCGGCGCAGGATATACTGGGCCGTGGATGCGCACTGGAGGTCTTGAGCGTAGAGCTGGCACAACGCGTCCTGGCTGAATACCCCCTGTAGCCCGGCAAGTGCGGGGAGCTGGAACAGGCCGCACTGGGTTGTGCTGGCGAACTGGCGCAGGATATCCTGGGCCGAAGAGACGCACCGGAGACCAGGAGCGCTGAGCCGGCACAATCCGTCCTGGCCCACTCTAGTGCGGGAAGCGGGAACAAAGCGCACCGGGCTGTGAATGCGCACTGGAGACACCGTGCGTATCACCGCATAACACGGTGCCTGACCGGTCACACGCTCCCCACGGTAAGCACGGGGAGTTGGCTCAGGTCTAAACCCTGACTCCGCCAATCACCCTTGTTCCCCCCCAAAACATTTTTTTGGAGCTGCCTCTCGGGCTTCCGTTGTTGTCTCAACGTTCTGTCGCCGTTCTGCTCTCGTTGCTTCTATCTCCTCCTTCAGACGGCGATACTCCCCGGCCTGCCTCCAGGGTCCTTTCCCGTCTAGGATTTCCTCCCAGGTCCAGTCCTCCTGACCACGCTGCTTGCTCCTGACCTAACCAAAATAGAGAATAAAAACCTCTCTATGGCCAGGGCGTGACAAAGAAAGACTTCAAATCGAGGCGTCTTTGAGACCAGCCCTAACTATGTGGCAGCGGGTATCAATATCCATTAGGACAGCATTTCCCAAATTAAAATGATCAAAGCTTTATGATTAGTTGATTATTTGAATCAGCTTTGTAGTGCTATGCAAAAAACTAAACGTGCACCCCTTGGAGTTTGGGCAACCCTGTTAGTGATAATCATGGTCCTCGAGCCGGACTGGCCAGAGGAGCTTTAATAGTTGTCACTTCCTTTAAGAGCGAGGGGCGCGATTATGGTCCAAACCAGAGCCAGCCCAATCTCTCCGAGCGAGTGTCATCGATTCAACATGATCTGGTGTTTAACAGAGATTCATAAATGAACTAAGTAATTGATCAATTCATTCCTCAGAGGAATGTTATAGCAATGTTATTACAACATTGTATCACCCTGGGCTAATGATGCTGTTACTATTTACTGTAGCCTAGATCGGTCTTCATTCCTCTTCTGAAAGTTTGGGTCAATTTCCTCACGCCCCATTATTGGAGCAACCAATCATATAGGGCCCTGTCTCTGGTAATACAATATTTGACCCCATTTTTGTTGAGTTCCCAATTTTTCTCATTTGGTGCTTCCTTCACTCAAGGAAGTTGATAATGGCCACCACACACACAACACTGTCATCAGACTCAGTAATGGTAGTGGAAAATGTTATTATCCCCAAAAGAAAAATGGTTTAGCGAATGAATCATAAAATCATTACATTGTTGCCCAGCCCTCCCCTTAAGAGTCCCAGTGGTGGTGTGGTTGTGGTCCTGAGGACCTCATTGTGTTGCTTTGCTGCTCCTGGACCAGGATTACAGTGGGGCTACAGTGTCTCTGATCAAATCAAATTGTATTGGTCGCATACATGTTTAGCAGATGTTATTGTGGGTGTAGCAAAATGCTTGTGTTCCTAGCTCCAACAGTTCAGTAGTATCTAACAATGCACAACAGTACACAGAAATCTAAAAGTAAAATAATAGAATTAAGAAATGCAATAAATATTTGGACGAGCAATGTCGGAGTCAGGCCTACCACTTTTGTGTCGCCTGCAAACTTGATTGTTGAGTTGGAGGCGTGCGTGGCCACGCAGTCATGGGTAAACAGGGAGCACAGAATGGTGCTGAGGACGCACCTTTGTGGGGCCCCTGTGTTGAGGTTCAGCGTAGTGGAGGTGTTGTTGCCTACCTTCACCACCTGGGGGGGCGGCCTGTCAGGAAGTCCAGGATCCAGTTGCACAGGGCGGGGTTCAGACCCAGGACCCCGAGCTTAATGATAAGCTTGGAGGATACTATGGTGTTGAAGGCTGAGCTGTAGTCAATGATCAGTAATCTTACATACATTAGGTAAGATGGGATAGGGCAGTGTGTAGTGCGATGGCATCATCCGTGAAGCTATTGGGGCAGTATGTAAATTGTAGTGGGTCTAGGCTGTCGGTGAAGGTGATATCATCCTTGACTAGTCTCTCAAAGCACTTTACGATGACAGAAGTGGGTGCTACGGGGTGATAGTCATTTAGTTCAGTTACCTTCGCTTTTTTGGGTACAGGAGCAATGGTGGACATCTTGAAGCAAGTGGGGATAGCAGACTGAGATAGGAAGAGATTGAATATGTCCGTAAACACTCCAGCTAGCAGGTCTGCGCATGCTCTGAGGATGCTGCTCGGGATGCCGTCTGGGCCGGCAGCCTTTCAAAGGTTAACATGCTGTCCGCGATGTGTCTGGTTTTCTCTTTATAATCCGTGATTGTATGGAGTCCCTGCCACATACATGTCATGTCTGAGCCGTTGAATTGCAACTCCACTTTGTCTCTGAACTGACGTTTTGCCTGTTTGATTGTCTTACAGAGGACATAGCTGGACTGTTTATACCCTACCATATTCCAAGTCACCTTGCTGTGGTTAAATGCAGTGGTCACAGTGGGAACAACATCCCCAATACACTTCTTGATTAACTCAGTCACTGTGTTTTGGTCAGACAGTCTTGGTCAGACCAGCATTGAATAAACCTTAGGACAGGTATTTCCTGTTACTGCTTATGCGGAGGGAGGAGCAAAATGGAGTTGTGATCTGATTTGCCAAAGGGAGGTGTGGGGAGAGCCTTGTAGCCATCCTGGAAGGGAGAGTAACAATGGTCGAGTTCTTGAATCGCGAGTACTGCAGGCAATGTGTTGATAGAACTTCGGTAGTGTTTTCCTCAGATTTGCTTTATTAAAGTTCCCAGCTATGATAAATGTCCCCCATGAAATGCAGTTTCCAGTTTGCACAAGGTCCAGTGTAGTTCCTTGAGAGCTGTCGTCTATCGGCTAGAGGGGGAATATACACGGCTGTGACGATAACTGAAGAAAATGCTCAGAGGTAATCCGGTCGGCATTTGATTGTGAGGTGTTCTAGGTCGGGTGAACAAAAGGACTTGAGTTCCTGTATGTTCCCACAATCACACCATGAGTAGTTAATCATGAAACATACACCTCTGCCTTTCTTCTTCCTGGAGAGTTCTTTATTCCTGTCTGCACGATGTACTGAGAACCCAGCTGGCTGTATGGACGGGAACTGTATACCCAGAGAGAGCCATGATTCTGTGATCAGCTCCAGAGCCAAACGCATAATGTGTTCTATTTCCTGTGTTCATACTACCTAGGATGTATTAATGCATTGGCTAGTATGCTAGTGTATACCATGGAAGGTAGCTAGACATGTTTTCCCATCTCTCGGGCAACAACTTACTCTGTTCAACACATCTCCTTGATCACTGAGGCTCTTGTCTATGCTGTACAATACGTCACCCTGTAAGGTTCCTCGCGGGTCCTCCTTCCACCTCCCTCCTTCCGCTTATTGCATGCCCTTCCATTCTCTCCCCTGCTCCCTTAAAGTCCTGAGTCACTGGAGAACCCGTCGGAACAGAGGTGAGTGTCCTGGAGCCAGCGCTGTCCAACCAGTCGCTAGCATGCTGCCTCCCCATACCTCTGCACCCCACCCCGACACAACCACCTGCAGGTTGCAGCCTATCTTCTCGCTACTCAAGGGTCAGAATGTGCGCCATAGAAACAGTATTGGAGAGCCACACTTCAATACTCTCGGCCCCATTTAGAGAAGTATAATAGGGCCACACTACTCGGTACACTGGGCCCCTGTTAGGAGAATCAAGTTCTCATGTTCTTTAACCAATTCAATTAAATTACTCAGTCTGCTATATCAGGATTTGTAGGATACTGATAGAAATAAAAACAGACAGAGGCCCAGTCTACAATAGTCAAATGTTTATTTACGGGAACGTTCCCCTTATCATTTCCGGTACATTGGTCTATATACCTCACATTTTGTCATAAACGTTCCTCCTCCTCTCAGATACAATGGCAACATAGTTCACAAGTCTTCTTCTCATACATTGTCCGCCACCTGTTATACAATCTACTACAAGCCCAAGGTCTCTCCCCTCCCTGGGTGGGGAGACTTCCTTCCCTGTTATCAGTTCCACAGTGGTCACACGTTGTCTGCCACAGTTCCTTGCCTACCAACAGTCCCTCTTTCTTATGGACAAACATTCTTCATCAGACAGGATATAATTCTGTTAGTTATAATTCTACGTTAAATGTATACATAATTTAGTCATTATTCATAAAATTCCCATAACAGCCCCATAGAGAAATTATTGGAGGGCCAGACTTCTCTATATACTGGGCCATGTATAGAGATAGGGCTCAACTTATTAAGACAGCATATCTCAGTCCCCAATCACATCCAGCCCTAGCAGCCAAACGAGCCATCCAGCCTTGCAATCTCTATGCAATGTTTTCCTTACAAGTTTAGCAATGTTCAGATTACAACTCCCACCTAAAGGCAATGGGGTGCACAGCCCTTTTTCAGACTTATTCAATAAGGAATAAAAGAAGCATAGAAGACGCTACTCCATAATATTGATTTATTAATCAAATCCAGTAAGTATACTGCCTTGTTTCAAATAAAATTCTTAATTCAATTCAATCTTTGTCCCTTCGTGGAAATGTATTATGCAGCCAGGAGTCCAAGACTAGTCAGTATAGTATAAATACAGTATAATATATCCTTAGTCTGAGGACCTTATTATTTCTGAAAATCCATCCTGTTGAGGATTTATTGAAACTCATACCCAGGCTGTTGCACACACAAGTCTGGTGCGTAGCACTATGGCAGGTCTCTGTTCAAAAGTAGTGTACTTTCTAGTGAATGGGGTGCAATTTTAGACACATCATGTGATTTATTTGGAGCCCTGGGTACTGTGGGGTTAAGGCAAGGGGAAAGGAGTCCAAATATTGTATGTGTTTTGCTACTGACCGTTTGTGTCAAAAGGATTTCTATGACTCTAAATTCATCAGTCATTCTGTTTTGTGCATTTGTGCTTCAGTGAATTGAATTGGTGTTTTTTTAGAAAGATTAGTTATGCTTCGGAAAATCTCAAATCCAAATGTAGAAACGTTGCACTCCTTCCTCTCTGCTGGGTCGAATACTAAACATGCGTCAAGGTCGGTTGGCCATACCTGAACAGAAACTAAATGAAAAGCCTTCAAGTAATTATTCCGTTTAAACAATCCGTTCAGTCTCTTCACCACCGTTAGCTCAATCAGCAGTAGCACCATTTTTGGCCGGCCCGATGAGAGGATTAAATCAAACTTTATTTAACGTGGACCGATTTTATACGTAGTCAAGGGTCATTTTCTCTTTTCTTCCTTTTCTCCTCTCCTCCTGCCCTTTGTGGATAACCCCCTGTGCTCCCATAAGACTCTGTCTGTTTGCTGAGCAGACTCGTGTCGTGTACATGTCATGTCTGTCTTGTGTGATCTGTGTTTTGTGTTGTGTTGTGTTGTGTGCTCTCTGTTCTGTGTGCTTTGCCTATTTTTATTTTTATTTTTTTACGATCCTTTTCAAAACTATGAAAGTAGTTGAACCTTGTCGACTTCACAGTACATTACAGAGATTCCGATTAGTGACACACACACCACATACACAAGCACATACACCAAAACAAAGGTATGATTCTCTTGATATCCATCTCTTGAAGGGAACAATGGAGAATAAAGGAGCTGTTTAAAAATAGCATCCCTTCAGGAGTCTTTTTGTTTGAGGTCTGTACCAAATGGAGCTGTGTGTGTGTGTGTGTGTGTGTGTGTGCATGTGGCGTACATGGATGTGTGCTTGTGTGTATGTATGCCTTTGTGTGTAGGGGGGCGTGTGTGTGTGTGTACATGGATGTGTGTGTACATGGATGTGTGTGTGTGTGTGTGTGTGTGTGTGTGTGTGTGTGTGTGTGTGTGTGTGTGTGTGTGTGTGTGTGTGTGTGTGTGTGTGTGTGTGTGTGTGTGTGTGTGTGTGTGTGTGTGTGTGTGTGTGTGTGTGTGTGTGTGTGTGTGTGTGTGTGTGTGTGTGTGTGTGTACATGGATGTGTGCTTGTGTGTGTGTGTGTGTGTGTGTGTGTGTACATGGATGTGTGCTTGTGTGTGTGTATGCCTTTGTGTGTAGGGGGGCATGCATGAATGTGTGTGTAGGGGGGCATGCATGAATGTGTGTGTGTGTGTGTGCGCGTATGTGTGTGAGCGTGTGCAAACCACCACACCAGCTCCAGTTAGGCTCTGAGCAGCAGCCCCACTCTCACAGAGTAGAGACAGCTGTGGCAGTGACATGCAGCGCTCCCCATAGGATGGCCAAGGATGTCCCAGTCTCCACCCCTCTCCCCAGCTCCCTGACTCCCCCGTAGCACTGGCACTTCAGAGACTGAGATCAAACAGCACATTAGACAGCTTGCTCCGAACCCGCCAGCATCCTGCCTCAGTCCCCCGCCTCCACCACCACCACCACCTAACAGGAAGAACAGAGGTGAGCTACTGCACAGTTAGCCAAGGAGAGAGAGCGAGTGAGAGATACAGGACAAAGTGTCTTTACGCAATCTTCCTTCCACTGTCATCTTCTCTGCCTCATAAGGTTTCTCACATGACCCACTCAAGTGCTTTCAGATCAGTTGTCATGAAGGAAGCTAGACAAGAAATTAGGAAGCCAGTGAAGTGTATTGGGACACAGCCATCACTGGTTACCATTTAGAATCCAGCCCGTCACTATCAACCTGGAATCACCTCTCTGGGGTTCATACGTACAAGCAACACAGCCAGTCTGCAAACGTGGACTACTTCCCAGTTCACAATCACCTCACTTACTCTGCTCTTCAATAAAATAAGTCATTCTAATCTCCTCCTTCCTCCCCCTGCCCTGCAGTGAGAAGGCCCTGCTGGTGAACAAATTTGAGCTGAGCATCAAGACGGAGGCCACACAGGGCCTGGTGCTGTGGAGCGGAAAGGGCGTGGAGCGCTCTGACTATATCGCCCTGGCCATTGTGGATGGCCGCGTGCAGATGACCTATGACCTGGGATCCAAGCCTGTGGTGCTTCGCTCAACGGTGCGCGTCAACACTAACAGTTGGATCTGCATCAAGGCCAGCAGGTAAGGCGATGGCTAACGTGACATTGAACAGGAGCAAATCCTGACTTCAACTTGACTAACTTTTGATTTAGGTGGAAGTTAGGATTTAGCCCTAAGTGAATATTTATATTAGTGATCATTTTATGATAGAAAAGGACCAAACAGTGGAAAGGAAGTCATGAAATGTTCATCGTAGTGTTCGGCATACAGAGTGTGTGGTTTTCATATTTGCCTTCAATTTCACTCAGCTTGTAAGCAAACCGACAATCTAGCTTTGGGTTAGCTTTCATTCCACATTATTTAAACGTGGGGTTATGAATGCTATCTCAACCCATTCTGACATATCTCCAAACCCGCGTCATCCTACCACATAGTGAAGACTTGATACCTTTAAATCCATGGAGGTTGGTCTCATTTCAGCTCATTGGGAATGACAGCGATGCCTCCAACAAACTGTTGGGTGACTGTCTGCGTCTGAAATGGCACCCTATTCCCTATACAATGGACTACTTTTGACGATGGCTCATACAGGCTCTGGTGAAACGTAGTGCAAGATGTAGGGAATAGGGTGCCATTTCGGACGCACCCACTCTCTCCCCCTTCGCTCAATCAACTGCTAAGCACATAGTCATCAGACTTGATTTCTCTCAATTTTTACTACAAGCCAGTTGAAGTGAAATTGAGGACAATACCCAGACAGGCTGTAAACAACTCCCTCTTTCTCTCCCTATCTCCCATCTCTCCCTCTACCTTCCACCTTTCTGCCTCTCTCCCTCCCCACCCCCCTCTCTCAGAGCACTTAGGGACGGATCTCTCCAGGTGGGCAACGAGGCAGCAGTCACGGGATCGTCGCCCCTGGCAGCCACTCAGCTGGACACAGACGGAGCTCTCTGGTTGGGTAGGTGGACTAATAAGCCTGCAACAGGTCTTAGGGTTAACACACAGTGAAACAGACACACGGAGGCAGACACAGATGTACAAACATACACACACCCAGATGGGAATGCACACATGTAGACACACGATAGACAGACAGACAGACAAATCAAATAAATGTTTATTTGTCACATGCGCCACATACAACAGGTGTAGACCTTACAGTGAAATGCTTACTTACAAGCCCTTAACTTCTTTGAAATAGGGGGCAGCATTTTCACTTTTGGATGAATTGCGTGCCCATAGTGAACTGCCTCCTACTCTGTCCCAGATGCTAATATATGCATATTATTACTATTGGATGTAAAAAAAACTCTGAAGTTTCTAAAACTGTTTGAATGATGTCTGTGAGTATAACAGAACTCATATGGCAGGCAAAAACCTGAGAAAAAATCCAAACAGGAAGTGAGAATTCTGAGACTGGTCAACGTTCAACTCATCGCCTATTCAATACCAGGCGGTGTCAGAGGAAGGCCCTAAAAATGTTCAAGGTTCTACAGTCAATCACGTAAGATATGGATCTGTTTGCACTTCCTACGCCTTCCACTAGATGTCAACAGTCTGTAGAACGTGGAATGAAGCCTCTAGTGTGATGTGGGGCCGGATGGGAGGTGTTTCAGTCATTGGTCTGGCAGAATGCCAGTTCCTGGTCATGCGCTTTCCTCATGATATCACCTTGCGTTCCATAACTTCTACAGACACGAAGGAATGCTCCGGTTGGAACGTTATTGGATATATATGATAACAACATCCTGAAGATTGATTCTCTACTTAGTTTGACCAGTTTATTCGACCTGTTATATAACTTTTTGAAGTTCTCATCCGAGTTCGCCTGCATCTGCGGGAGCGTTTGGACATGTGCACTAAACATGCTAGCAAAAGTAGCTACTTAGACATAAGTATTGGACATTATCGAACAAAACAACGATTTATTGTGGAACTAGGATTCCTGGGAGTGCATTCTGATGAAGATGATCAAAGGTAAGGGAATGTTTATGATGTAATTTCGTATTTATGTTGACTCCAACATGGCGGAGAAATGTTGTCTCAGATTATTGCATGGTGTGCTTTTTACATATAGTTTTTTTTAAATCTGACAGCGGTTGCATTAAGAACAAGTGTATCTTTAATTCTATGTAAAACATGTATCTTTAATCAAAGTTTATGATGAGTATTTCTGTTAATTGACGTGGCTCTCTGCAATTTCTCCGGATATTTTGGAGGCATTTCTGAACATGGCGCCAATGTAAACCGAGATTTGTGGATATAAATATGCACATTATCGAACAAAACATAAATGTATTGTGTAACATGTTGTCCTATGAGTGTCATCTGATGAAGATCATCAAAGGTTAGTGATTCATTTTATCTCTATTTCTGCTTTTTGTGACTACTATCTTTTGCTGGGAAAATGGCTGTGTTTTTCTGTGGCTATGTACTGAGCTAACATAATCGTTTGGTGTGCTTTCGCCGTAAATCCTTTTTGAAATCAGACATGTTGGCTGGATTCACAACATGTGTAGCTTTAATTTGGTGTCTTTCATGTGTGATTTCATGAAAGATAGATTTTTATAGTAATATATTTGAATTTGGCGCGCGCTACATTTTTTCTGGCTTTTGACCAAGTGGGACGCTACCGTCCCACATATCCCAGAGAAGTTAACCAACAATGCAGTTTTAAGGAAACGAAGTGTTAAGTAAAAAATAGATACAGTTGAAGTCGGAAGTTTACATAAACTTAGGTTGGAGTCATTAAAACTCGTTTTTCAACCACTCCACAAATTTCTTGTTAACCTCTCTGGGATATGTGGGACGGTAGCGTCCCACTTGGCCAAAAGCCAGAAAAAATGTAGCGCGCCAAACACTGCCCAAACACACTATACCAGGCGGTGTCAGAGGAAGGCCCTAAAAATGTTCAAGGTTCTACAGTCAATCACGGATTACAAAAAGAAACCAGCCCCGTCGTGGACCAGGATGTCTTGCTCCCAGACAGACTAAACAACTTCTTTGCTCGCTTTGAGGAAAATACAGTGCCACTGACACAGCCCGCTACCAAAACCTGCGGACTCTCCTTCACTGCAGCCGATGTGAGTAAAACATTTAAACATGTTAATGCTCGCAAGGCGGACATATTCAATCAATCCTTATCCCAGTCTGCTGTTCCCACATGCTTCAAGAGGGCCACCATTGTTCCTGTTCCCAAGAAAGCTAAGATAACTGAGCTAAATGACTACCGCCCCGTAGCACTCACTTCCGTCATCATGAAGTGCTTTGAGAAACTAGTCAAGGACCATATCACCTCCACCCTACCGGACACCATAGACCCACTCCAATTTTCTTACCGCCCCAATAGGTCCACAGACGATGCAATCTCAACCACACTGCACACTGCCCTAACCCATCTGAACAAGAGGAATACCTATGTGAGAATGCTGTTCATCGACTACAGCTCAGCATTTAACACCATAGTACCCTCCAAACTCGTCATCAAGCTCGAGACCCTGGGTCTCGACCCAGCCCTGTGCAACTGGGTGGTACTGGACTTCCTGACGGGCCGCCCCCAGGTGGTGAGGGTAGGTAACAACATCTCCACCCCGCTGATCCTCAACACTGGGGTCCCACAAGGGTGCGTTCTGAGCCCTCTCCTGTACTCCCTGTTCACCCACGACTGCGTGGCCATGCACGCCTCCAACTCAATCATCAAGTTTGCAGACAACACTACAGTGGTAGGCTTGATTACCAACAATGACGAGACTGCCTACAGGGAGGAGGTGAGGGCCCTCGGAGTGTGGTGTCAGGAAAAGAACCTCACACTCAACGTCAACAAAACAAAGGAGATGATCGTGGACTTCAGGAAACAGCAGAGGGAGCACCCTCCTATCCACATCGACGGGACAGTAGTGGAGAGGGTAGAAAGTTTTAAGTTCCTCGGCGTACACATCACGGACAAACTGAATTGGTCCACCCACACAGACAGCGTTGTGAAGAAGGCGCAGCAGCGCCTCTTCAACCTCAGGAGGCTGAAGAAATTCGGCTTGTCACCAAAAGCACTCACAAACTTTTACAGATGCACAATCGAGAGCATCCTGTCGGGCTGTATCACCGCCTGGTACGGCATCTGCTCCGCCCACAACCGTAAGGCTCCCCAGATGGTGGTGAGGTCTGCACAACGCATCACCAGGGGCAAACTACCAGCCCTCCAGGACACCTACACCACCCGATGTCACAGGAAGGCCATAAAGATCATCAAGGACAACAACCACCCGAGCCACTGCCTGTTCACCCCGCTACCATCCAGAAGGCGAGGTCAGTACAGGTGCATCAAAGCAGGGACCAAGAGACTGAAACAGCTTCTATCTCAAGGCCATCAGACTGTTAAACAGCCACCACTAACATTGAGTGGCTGCTGCCATAAATATAATACATGTATCACTAGCCACTTTAAACAATGCCACTTAATATAATGTTTACATACCCTACATTACTCATCTCATATGTATATACTGTACTCGATACCATCTACTGCATCTTGCCGATGCTGTTCTGTACCATCACTCATTGATATATCTTTATGTACATATTCTTCATCCCTTTACACTTGTGTGTATAAGGTAGCTGTTGTGGAATTGTTAGGTTAGATTACTCGTTGGTTATTACTGCATTGTCGGAACTAGAAGCGCAAGCATTTCGCTACACTCGCATTAGCATCTGCTAACCATGTGTATGTGACAAATAACATTTGATTTGATTTAAAGGACATGGACTAGTGACCGAGGTACTGTTGAGCAACATATCGGGTTAACCTGAAATCTGACGCACATAGTACATTTCTGTCTGTAACAATGGTAGAAGTGTGCCAGGAATGAGGAATGCGCTCACTATGCATTGCAATGGATGTGAGAGAAACTCGCTGGCATGAAAAGAATTGGTCAGAAATGTAAGATGACTGTCTGGAAAGAGTGTCCAACTCTATTCCGGTATTGATTTGAGAAATGAAAAGCAATCTGACGAAAGTCAAAAGTTTTCTTTTCTCTGGAATTTGAAACGACCGAAGAAGCCTGTTATCTTTTTGAGTTCCATTTGACCTGAACTTCGCTCAGCGAAATGGCTTTTGAAGCAGCACACGCTGATAGATAGAATATTCTGGGGAAATGGCGCTGGTAGAATTTTTTTTCCCTTGAAATGCATTTGGTCGTGTAAGGTGTTGGGAAGGTGTGTGTGGGTGTTTTGAGTTAGGAGAGCCAGCAGGTAGAAGAACACATGACACACACACATAATCCCTCTCTTTCTCACACGCACGCGCGCACACACACATAATCCCTCTCTGTCTCACACACACGCGCGCACACACACACACACACCGCTGCGGATCCAAACAGGTACCGAGCACGCCCCACAGCTAGAATACATTATCCTTTCAGCAGGCCTCACATCAAGCAGCTCCTCGCTTTCAAATCTTCCTCTTTCACTGCTCATCATTAATTAATCTTTTACTCGCATAAAATTAGCCCTGTCGATCCCCGAATCAGAGGCACGCAATTCGATTAGAGGGGACAGAGAGAAGGGGGGAAAGAGCTTGACGGAATGGCCAACTCGGCGCAGCAGATTTAACAGGGACAAAAGCAGGAGAGGGAAGAGAGAGGGAATAAGTGGGAAATGGTGTCTTTGAGAGGGAAAGAGATATAGACAAAGAGTGTGTGAAAGTGTTTGATAGAGAATGAGAGACAGAAAACGAGAGAGAAAGATAAATCCAGGGGAATTATCAGAAGACGGGCTCCCCTTGGAGTGAATGAGAGAGGTGATTTCTAGTGACTGTACTGCTAGAGCAGGCCTCCAGAAAGGACCGCCTGTTTGATATGCAGTTCGTTCCTGTTCACCAGAGCTACATGTCTCTTTCTCATCATCTACAGCCAGTGTCAACATCACACAGTACTTTACAGCAGTTTGTTATCCTTTGTGGCAGGACACAGGCTGCTTTGTGGGAGATGCAAGGATGTGACCTCAATCTGTGGGGGTGCATGCATTTGTTGTGTGTCTGTCCATGCACCTCAGACACTGTGTCCTAAATCACCCTCTTTCTCTTCCCCTCTTTTCCTCCCCCTCTCTTTCCCTCCCTCTCACTTTCCCTCCCTCTCTCTCCTTCTCTGTCTCCAGGTGGCCTGAAGGAGTTGATGGTGGCCCCCAGGCTGCCTAAGGCTTACAGCACGGGCTTCGTTGGCTGTGTAAAGAACGTGGTGGTGGACGGCCGGGAGCTTCACCTGGTGGAGGACGCCCTCAATAGCCCCAAAATATTACACTGTTCCGCCGCTGAGGCCAAAAAATAGCCTGGCTAAACCACCCCCTTCATAAACTACATGTCTAATGCTGTAATTAAGTTCTATTTTTGTATAATTGTCATCGCTTTTTATATTGGAAAAAAATAATACATTGTTTTAATTTGTTTTATTTTGTTTTTATATACTGTATTTTTTTTGTTTGTTTATCTACGCCTCCCGTTCGTTCATTATCCCCTCCTGAAATGCCGGTGTAAATACCTTGCGTACATTTGTGTGGCGTCGCAAGACAAGCGAAAGTTGTATTAATTGTATTTGTTATTTTCAAACAAACGCGAACAAAACCTCCCTATCGCTCATAACTTGAACACTGGTGAACCACATTGGTCCTCTCTATTATTGCCTTGTCTTGGTGTCATATCAGTCACTACCACCCAACACAGCCTATAGACATAACCCTAACTCTACATACAAACATTCCCGTGTGAGGCAAATGCAGTAGAGACATACTGCAGTTACCTGTGTCATGTTCATTAGAGCACACTGTTACAAAACGTTTTACAACATTTTGAAACGAAAACAAGCGTGTCTTATTGGTGCCTCATGAACACAACTCTGGTATCATAGAACCCTATGCTTGCCCCTGATAGGACACAAGTGTATTCCATATTAGTTAAGAATGAGTTTCGGAAACCGCCTGATCAAACTCTTCAAACTCCTCATACAGCGCAAGTGCTCTGTTGGCTCTGAATCAATGACTGAGTCTCATTTTTGAACAAAGACAAAGTGCCCTGCATTCCAGAACAACTTACATATCATAATTTCAGAACATCAATCAAGAAATGTAATAATAATTTACATCAATAAATGTAATAAATATAGAGTATATAAATACCTGAGACTGTGAATATGTAAGATTGGTTCTCTTCTCATGTATTGTGCTTCTCATGTATTGTGCATATTCTGTTTTACAATCAGTAAAGCTAACAATGACCACTAGTTGCATGCAGTTTCTGCCGTGTTGATTTTGTTTTGTTTTTGTTCCGCGAATGTCTTTTCATTTTCTGAGGCGAACGTGACAGCGGTCAAGTGGATTATTTTACTCTCACCTGATTTCACTGAGCTTGTAGAACTATTTCATTTGGCTGGGTTCTTTTTTGAAAATGGTGTAACAGAACAAGTTGTTTTTACCAGAACTGGCCTGATGGAGGAGCTGTAAGATAAGGCTAAATAGAGGACACAGCTAGAGGAAGAGGAGAGATATCATACCAGGTGGGCAATGGGACCCTTCAATGCTCAGTCATGGAATGTTCAGTCATCAATGAAATTCTTCAATCTTTCAAACTTCAGAGTAAAAAATGTTTCTCAAATTGAAATGAAAACTGATACTCTTGCATTAAAGTAGAGTGGTCCATCTCTTTTTTTCTTTTTTTTCTTAAAAAAAAAACTTTATTGAATTAACTAAGCAAGTCAGTTAAGAACAAATTCTTATTTTCAATGACGGCCTAGGAACAGTGGGTTAACTGCCTTGTTCAGGGGCAGAACGACAGGTTTGAACCTCTTGCTGTTGGAAAGGGGATAATGTGATAAGTTGGGATATTGGGCAGCAAAATTTAAAGAAAGAAAACTGCTTAATAATTGCATAATTGCAAATAAACAAACATTCTGTAACATCCAAAAACTGCAATGACTGACATAAACCCACTCTGTTTTGATATAGAAGATACTTGGCAATATTGTTCACGTCATATTTTCCCCTTCTGAAACAAAGGTGGCCATTTTGTACGTGTAAATTTAGCATTGTGCAAAACTGTGGTGGTTATGTTTTTAGTACTATACACTGGAACCAAGAAGCCTGACTTGTCTGTTCACGACACACAATAATTATGTTCCCCATGTCAATGGGGAAGGAAAGGGGAGGGGAAGAGCATTGAAGCATATGGCTTTTGAGTCAAATCAAGGACTAGTTTCCAAAGCTAAGACCAGTAACCGTGTGTGCGTATGTATGGTCTACACCACTGCATTTCTATGTTGTATTACTGTTGAATTGGACCTATTCCAGTAGTTGTGGAATATGTCCTGTGTTATTGACACTCAGAAGTGACACTGGCTCAAGAGTAAGACGGGCACAATCTAATGGCGGGGTAGTTGAAACTGTCTATGAATTGCCTTAAAACAGGTCAACGGCTTACCGGTTGACAAAGTCGTTGTCCATACTGTTCTGTGCTCTTATTTTAGCCAGCATACTAGCCTCATCATCCCCATCGTGTAAATTAATATATAATAATTATATTCATAATAATGCTCATGACAAGTCATCGGAGAGCCTAAAAAATGTCTGCCTCTGGCTTTTACAGAAAATATACTATTTACTGTTTGAATCTATTTTCTGTTCCTTATTTATGTCTTCATGTGGATTCCCCTATCGACTGGCCTCTAAACTGCTGTTTGATTGGGACGCTCCTGAAGGGCAGTGCACCGAGTAAGAGTGGCATGACCTGACCGTTACTAACTTTATTACCTTTGTCTTTTGTTCCTACCACCATGAAATAAAATGTCAAACAGACCTGCCTCTGTCGCCTGTCTCCGTGGAATCCATCTCCTTCCGTCAAAACAACATCAGGATTACACCTTCATAAGCAAAACACCTTCATAAGCAATGCATAACGGCATCATAAGCACTAGCTAAACATTGATCGACGCTTACTGTACACGGTATGTCAATAACAACATATGTTTTACTCGTACTTATTAAAGTGTTACTGATTCCTAACCAACCTTATGTAGTTACTCTTGGATGGTTGAATTATATAAATATACATTTGTGCAGAATGAACTGCGGCCTTTACAATTCAAGCCATAGCTGAATAAGAGCTTGTGTAGGAGGGCACACATTCCAACATACGAGTACCTCCACAGATAACTATGAGTTCAGGACTAATGTAAAGTTGGAATGTCAACATGTGCGAAAATTAGATGGACAGGCAGGCAGCAATGCCATTCTCATTATTATTCTGAGTTCAACTCATGTGGGCTTTTGGACTGGCATCAGAGTGTAAAGCCTCCAGCCAGCTAAGCACATTTCAAGATTTGTTATTTTTAACAGGGAATACATTATTAAATTATTATCAAAGGAGAAGGTCAAAGGAGATGTATGAATTATGCAACAATGCCGGGCCTTCAGTAGATATCCTGAGCAGCAGAGGAGAGGCGGCTAGCCTGGAGATGTGTGGGGGAAAAAAGCAATTTCATCCATGAGCCTTTCTCCTGACATAACTGCAAAAATAAAAACTCACTGTGTTTGATTTCTGCGGTCCAATGTGAAGTAATGATGAAATTATCCGAGCTCGGATAAGAGGGCTCTTTTCTCTTTGGGAGGGGGGATTTCTAGCTAGGCCAGGGTTGGCTGCAATAAAGGCTCTATTTTTCTGGCAACAAACAAGGACCTAGCTGTCCTGCTATCAGACTCTCTCTATCCCTTTTGTTTATTTTTCTGGGACTTTATTTTGGACCAGAGGACTCTTGAGTCTCAGGTTGAAAATATCAGCCTGGAACCAATCACATCGGGACAGAGAGAGAGGAGAGAGGTCTTGGCCTGGTTTTATGGGACCGTTCTACGCTGCTGAACACTGAGCTTCAGTCGGCATACACAGTCACCCCATCCCATGGGCTCTTTTATCATGCCGACTGCCGACTGTTTACCCAAACCAAACAGAGCATGATTGTAATGGTTCCCGCAACTAGGGTGGACGCTTAACCAGGCCAGCTTAAAGCAGCTTGGTTTGACTCGGCTCGATTCCGCTCAGTAGTGTGAAAAGCCTTACATTTCCTAATTCATTTAGAGTATCCCATTACACCAACTAATGGTCTGGATCTGGATGAATCATTTGTCTGTGTTGCACCTCTCGTTCTCCGCCACCAAACACCTTTCTGTCAATGGCAACCTGGATGTCACATAGCAATAAATCTGCTAATTCCATTTTAGTGGATCTATCAGTTAAACTATGAGTGAGGGAAGGACAGTGGAAATGGGTAAAGGAAACCATTTCAAAGTATTTGGACCCAGCTTTGGTCTGCACAACACTGTCCTCTCTATACATATTCTACATTATGTTAGTAAACTCAACCTCAAACATTTCCACGGCATATTCAAATCAAATGTATTTATATAGCCCTTCTTACATCAGCTGATATCTCAAAGTGCTGTACAGAAACCCAGCCTAAAACCCCAAACAGCAAGCAATGCAGGTGTAGAAGCACGGTGGCTAGGAAAAACTCCCTAGAAAAGTCAAAACCTAGGAAGAAACCTAGAGAGGAACCAGGCTATGAGGGTTGGCCAGTCCTCTTCTGGCTGTGCCGAGTGGAGATTATAACAGAACATGGCCAAGATGTTCAAATGTTCATAGATGACCAACAGGGTCACATAATACAATTCACAGTGGTTGTCCAGGGTGCAACAGGTCAGCACCTCAGAAGTAAATGTCAGTTGGCTTTTCATAGCCGATCATTCAGAGTATCTCTACCGCTCCTGCTGTCTCTAGAGAGTTGAAAACAGCAGGTCTGGGACAGGTAGCACGTCCGGTGAACAGGTCAGGGTTCCATAGCCGCAGGCAGAACTGTTGAAACTGGAGCAGCAGCACGGCCAGGTGAACTGGGGACAGCAAGGAGTTATCAGGCCAGGTAGTCCTGAGGCACAGCCCTAGGGCTCAGGTCCTCCGAGAATATTCTGTTAAGTGAAAATGGAACAAACCGTTCTCCATGGCTCTCAAGTTATCTATTTTGGCTTTAAGACCAGTCCCTAGAATTCCCTAAAAGAGCAATGACATATCAATTACATTTGAATTCAACAGAACTCACTCTGTGTTGTGTTACTGATGCAGTATAGAGTACCGCAGTATGAGTCATAATACCCGTAAACCTAGGGGTCAAACAGGGAAATGGTTCCGATCGTTTTTCCACCATTCATTTTTCCCATAGGGTATTCTAGAAACACTTTAAATAAGGGTTGTGTTTCGTGTCGACTTACCCTGGCATGACGTTTTGATATTTGCCTGTATTTACACCCTCAAAAATGAAATGCTAATTAGCTGTTAACGAGAACACATACAGAACTACAAATGCCTGTCTCAAGCTTCACGTCACTCACCAAGCCATGATGATCTGGATGAGTCTGTCGAATCAAGGCAAAGGTAAGAATCTCTGGATTAAAGAGCTGAATTATCTGTTAGCTAAATTTAGTAATGAATAAATTGCCTAAATTTATTTAAATTCACATTTGTGAATTTAAGTTCACATCTGTGAACTGTCTCGGGCAAGTTTTTAATTTACTGTACATAATACATGTTATTAAGCCAGCTAGCTCATGGTTAGCTAGTTAACAATATTAGTCTGGCTAGATGGCTACATTAGCTGTCTGTCTAGCCATATAAATGCATGAAAAATGAGTTTAGCTTTCTTTGGCTTTTATAAACCAACAAGGTAGCTCGCTAGTTAACTAGTTTGCTAACTTAGATGGGGAACTAGGCGTTCTTGATAATGTTTGTATCTGTGGGTGAGGGGTGGGTAGCCTACTTCAAGTATTACTTGACTTGTACAGTAGCTACCCTAGTATTATTTTGGTTTGGCCTTTTGAGAGGTTTCGGAGATGAACTGATTAGCATCCTTTCTTGAGTCAGCAGTGTGCTTGCTTTACTTTACTGTGTTTGCTGTTGCCCTCTTTACCGCAGATCATTAGTATAGCTAGCAGGCAGTATTGATGGAGGAAAAATACAAGCAATACAGTTACATCACAATATTATTGTGGATGATTGTCATGTTTTGTCTTTGATCATGTCTTGTCCCTGTGCTTCCCTCTGCTGGTCTTATTAGGTTCTTTCTCTTTCTCTCTCTCTATCGTTCCGTTCATGCTCCCAGCTGTTTCTCATTCTCCCTACGACCTCATTTACTCTTTCACACCTGTCCCCTATTTTGCCCTCTGATTAGAGTCCCTATTTCTCCCTCTGTTTTCCGCTCCTGTCCTTGTCGGATTCTTGTTTGATGTTTGCAGTTCCTGTGTCTTTTTCCGCCCTGTCGTGTTCTTTTGCCTTCTTCAGATGCTGCGTGTGAGCAGGTGTCTATGTCAGCTACGGCCTGTGCCTTCCTGAAGCGACCTGCAGTCTGTGGTCGCGTCTCCAGTCGTTCCTCTCTATTGACGAGAGGATTTCAGTTTCCTGTTTTGGATTTCCATTGATTTATATCCAGGAGTATCATTATTTGTTTTATACTGGAATAAAGACTCTGTTACTATTACGTCGCTTTTGGGTCCTCATTCATCTGCTTAACAGAAGAATCCGACCAAGAATGGACCCAGCGACTACGGATTCTCTCAACACTGCCGTCGAGTTCCAGGGAGCTATGCTCGGCAGACACGAGCAGGAATTGTTTGCTGCTCGTCATGCCGTTGAGACCCTGGCCGCTCAGGTCTCCGATCTCTCTGGACAGTTTCAGAGTCTTCGTCTCGTGCCACCAGCTACTTCCTGGTCTTCCGAGTCTCCGGAACCTAGGGTTAATAACCCACCATGTTACTCTGGGCAGCCCACTGAGTGTCGCTCCTTTCTCACCCAGTGTGATATTGTGTTCTCTCTCCAGCCCAACACGTACTCAAGAGAGAGAGCTCGGATCGCTTACGTCATATCACTCCTTACTGGTCGGGCTCGGGAGTGGGGCACAGCTATCTGGGAGGCAAGGGCTGAGTGTTCTAACGATTATCAGAACTTTAAAGAGGAGATGATACGGGTTTTTGATCGTTCAGTTTTTGGGAAGGAGGCTTCCAGGGCCCTGGCTTCCCTATGTCAAGGTGATCGATCCATAACGGATTACTCTATAGAGTTTCGCACTCTTGCTGCCTCCAGTGACTGGAACGAGCCGGCGTTGCTCGCTCGTTTTCTGGAGGGACTTCACGCTGAGGTTAAGGATGAGATTCTCTCCCGGGAGGTTCCTTCCAGCGTGGACTCTTTGATTGCACTCGCCATCCGCATAGAACGACGGATAGATCTTCGTCATCGAGCTCGTGGAAGAGAGCTCGCGTTAACGGTGCTTCCCCTCTCCGCATCTCAACCATCTCCTCCCACCGGCTCAGAGACTGAGCCCATGCAGCTGGGAGGTATTCGCATCTCGACTAAGGAGAGGGAACGGAGAATCACCAACCGCCTTTGCCTCTATTGCGGTTCTGCTGGACATTTTGTCATGTCATGTCCAGTAAAAGCCAGAGCTCATCAGTAAGCGGAGGGCTACTGGTGAGCGCTACTACTCAGGTCTCTCCATCAAGATCCTGTACTACCTTGTCGGTCCATCTACGCTGGACCGGTTCGGCTGCTTCCTGCAGTGCCTTGATAGACTCAGGGGCTGAGGGTTGTTTTATGGACGAAGCATGGGCTCGGAAACATGACATTCCTCTCAGACAGTTAGGGAAGCCCACGCCCATGTTCGCCTTAGATGGTAGTCTTCTCCCCAGTATCAGATGTGAGACACTACCTTTAACCCTCACAGTATCTGGTAACCACAGTGAGACCATTTCCTTTTTGATTTTTCGTTCACCTTTTACACCTGTTGTTTTGGGTCATCCCTGGCTAGTATGTCATAATCCTTCTATTAATTGGTCTAGTAATTCTATTCTATCCTGGAACGTTTCTTGTCATGTGAAGTGTTTAATGTCTGCTATCCCTCCTGTGTCTTCTGTCCCCTCTACTCAGGAGGAACCTGGTGATTTGACAGGAGTGCCGGAGGAATATCATGATCTGCGCACGGTCTTCAGTCGGTCCAGAGCCAGCTCCCTTCCTCCTCACCGGTCGTATGATTGTTGTATTGATCTCCTTCCGGGGACCACTCCCCCTCGGGGTAGACTATACTCTCTGTCGGCTCCCGAACGTAAGGCTCTCGAGGATTATCTGTCTGTTTCTCTCGACGCCGGTACCGTGGTGCCTTCTTCCTCTCCCGCCGGAGCGGGATTTTTCTTTGTTAAGAAGAAGGACGGTACTCTGCGCCCCTGCGTGGATTATCGAGGGCTGAATGACATAACGGTTAAGAATCGTTATCCGCTTCCCCTTATGTCGTCAGCCTTCGAGATTTTGCAGGGAGCCAGGTGCTTTACTAAGTTGGACCTTCGTAACGCTTACCATCTCGTACGCATCAGAGAGGGGGACGAGTGGAAAACGGCGTTTAACACTCCGTTAGGGCATTTTGAATACCGGGTTCTGCCGTTCGGTCTCGCTAATGCTCCAGCTGTCTTTCAGGCATTAGTTAATGATGTACTGAGAGACATGCTGAACATTTTTGTTTTCGTTTACCTTGACGATATCCTGATTTTTTCACCGTCACTCGAGATTCATGTTCAGCACGTTCGACGTGTACTCCAGCGCCTTTTAGAGAATTGTCTCTACGTGAAGGCTGAGAAGTGCGCCTTTCATGTCTCCTCTGTCACTTTTCTCGGTTCTGTTATTTCCGCTGAAGGCATTCAGATGGATCCCGCTAAGGTCCAGGCTGTCAGCGATTGGCCCGTCCCTAAGTCACGTGTCGAGTTGCAGCGTTTTCTCGGTTTCGCTAATTTCTATCGGCGTTTCATTCGTAATTTCGGTCAAGTGGCTGCCCCTCTCACCGCTCTGACTTCTGTCAAGACTTGCTTTAAGTGGTCCGGTTCCGCCCAGGGAGCTTTTGATCTCCTCAAGAAGCGTTTTACATCCGCTCCTATCCTTGTTACTCCTGACGTCACTAAACAATTCATTGTCGAGGTTGACGCTTCAGAGGTGGGCGTGGGAGCCATTCTGTCTCAGCGCTTCCAGTCTGACGATAAGGTCCATCCTTGCGCTTACTTTTCTCATCGCCTGTCGCCATCGGAACGCAACTATGATGTGGGTAACCGCGAACTGCTCGCCATCCGCTTAGCCATAGGCGAATGGCGACAGTGGTTGGAGGGGGCGACCGTCCCTTTTGTCGTTTGGACTGACCATAAGAACCTTGAGTACATCCGTTCGGCCAAACGACTTAATGCACGTCAAGCTCGTTGGGCGTTGTTTTTCGCTCGTTTCGAGTTCGTGATTTCCTATCGTCCGGGAAATAAGAACACCAAGCCTGATGCCTTATCCCGTCTCTTTAGTTCTTCTGTGGCTTCTACCGACCCCGAGGGGATTCTCCCTGAAGGGCGTGTTGTCGGGTTGACTGTCTGGGGAATTGAGAGACAGGTAAAGCAAGCACTCACTCACACTGCGTCGCCGCGCGCTTGTCCTAGTAACCTTCTGTTCGTTCCTGTCTCTACTCGTCTGGCTGTTCTTCAGTGGGCTCACTCTGCCAAGTTAGCTGGCCACCCCGGCGTTCGGGGTACGCTTGCTTCTATTCGCCAGCGGTTTTGGTGGCCTACTCAGGAGCGGGACACGCGTCGTTTCGTGGCTGCTTGTTCGGACTGCGCGCAGACTAAGTCAGGTAACTCTCCTCCTGCCGGTCGTCTCAGACCGCTTCCCATTCCTTCTCGACCATGGTCTCACATCGCCTTAGACTTTATTACCGGTCTGCCTTCGTCTGCGGGGAAGACTGTGATTCTTACGGTTATCGATAGGTTCTCTAAGGCGGCACATTTCATTCCCCTCGCTAAGCTTCCTTCCGCTAAGGAGACGGCACAAATCATCATTGAGAATGTGTTCAGAATTCATGGCCTCCCGTTAGACGCCGTTTCAGACAGAGGTCCGCAATTCACGTCACAGTTTTGGAGGGAGTTCTGTCGTTTGATTGGTGCTTCCGTCAGTCTCTCTTCCGGGTTTCATCCCCAGTCTAACGGTCAAGCAGAAAGGGCCAATCAGTCGATTGGTCGCATTTTACGCAGCCTTTCGTTTCGAAACCCTGCGTCTTGGGCAGAACAGCTCCCCTGGGCTGAGTACGCTCACAACTCGCTTCCTTCGTCTGCTACCGGGCTGTCCCCGTTTCAGAGTAGTCTTGGCTACCAGCCTCCTCTGTTTTCGTCCCAGCTCGCCGAGTCCAGCGTTCCCTCCGCTCAGGCTTTTGTCCAACGTTGTGAGCGCACCTGGAGGAGGGTCAGGTCTGCACTTTGCCGTTACAGGGCGCAGACTGTGAGAGCCGCCAATAAGCGTAGGATTAAGAGTCCTAGGTATTGTCGCGGTCAGAGAGTGTGGCTTTCCACTCGTAACCTTCCCCTTACGACAGCTTCTCGCAAGTTGACTCCGCGGTTCATTGGTCCGTTCCGTGTCTCTCAGGTCGTCAATCCTGTCGCTGTGCGACTGCTTCTTCCGCAACATCTTCGTCGCGTCCACCCTGTCTTCCATGTCTCCTGTGTCAAGCCTTTTCTTCGCGCCCCCGTTCGTCTTCCCTCCCCCCCCCCCGTCCTTGTCGAGGGCGCTCCTATTTACAAGGTACGGAAGATCATGGACATGCGTTCTCGGGGACGTGGTCACCAGTACTTAGTGGATTGGGAGGGTTACGGTCCTGAGGAGAGGAGTTGGGTTCCATCTCGGGACGTGCTGGACCGTTCGTTGATCGATGATTTCCTTCGTTGCCGCCAGGGTTCCTCCTCGAGTGCGCCAGGAGGCGCTCGGTGAGTGGGGGGGTACTGTCATGTTTTGTCTTTGATCATGTCTTGTCCCTGTGCTTCCCTCTGCTGGTCTTATTAGGTTCTTTCTCTTTCTCTCTCTCTATCGTTCCGTTCATGCTCCCAGCTGTTTCTCATTCTCCCTACGACCTCATTTACTCTTTCACACCTGTCCCCTATTTTGCCCTCTGATTAGAGTCCCTATTTCTCCCTCTGTTTTCCGCTCCTGTCCTTGTCGGATTCTTGTTTGATGTTTGCAGTTCCTGTGTCTTTTTCCGCCCTGTCGTGTTCTTTTGCCTTCTTCAGATGCTGCGTGTGAGCAGGTGTCTATGTCAGCTACGGCCTGTGCCTTCCTGAAGCGACCTGCAGTCTGTGGTCCCGTCTCCAGTCGTTCCTCTCTATTGACGAGAGGATTTCAGTTTCCTGTTTTGGATTTCCATTGATTTATATCCAGGAGTATCATTATTTGTTTTATACTGGAATAAAGACTCTGTTACTATTACGTCGCTTTTGGGTCCTCATTCATCTGCTTAACAATGATATTATATCAATACTTAGACTCCAAGTATCGATTTGTTATTTTTTAAACAAAAACTAAGTTAGCCAAAATAGTGAGCCAACATAGTGATCCAACATGTTTTTAGCACTTATTTCCTTGACTGATCAAAATTCATTTTCTCATGTACTCTCTTGTCTCTCTGCAGCAGACAAATACTGAGCAATATGTTTGGAATGTCAAACCGCAATAAAATCACAGTATCGAATCGCAATACATATAGAATTGTGAGAATCAGGCCTCCTGAGTGGCGCAGCGGTCTACGGCACTGCATCGCAGTCCTTGCTGCGTCACTACAGATCCTGGTTCGATCCCAGGCTGTGTCGCAGCCGGCTGCGACCGGGAGACCGGGAGGCACAATTGGCCCAGAGTTATCCGGGTTAGGGGAGGGTTAGGCTGGCCGGGTTGTCCTTCTCCCATTGCGCTCAAGCGACTCCTGTGGCGGGCCGGGCACAATGCACGCTGACATGGTCGCCAGGTGTACAGTGTTTCTTCCAACACATTGGAGCATCTGGCTTCAGCGAGCATTGTGTCAAGAAGCAGTGCGGCTTGGCGGGGTAGTGTTTCGGATAATGCATGGCTCTCGAACTTCGTCTCTCCCGAGTCCGTATGGGAGTTGCAGCGATGGGACAAGACTGTAACTACCAATTGGACATCACGAAATTGGTGAGAAAAAGGGGTAAAACAATTACATTGAAACAATATATATAAATACAATTTTGAAAAAAAGGTTAGTGAGAATCGCAATACAGTGGTAAGAAAAAGTATGTGAACCCTTTGGAATTATCTGAATTTCTGCATAATTTGGTCATAAAATTAGATCTGATCTTCTTTTAAGTCACAACAACAGACAAACACAGTGTGCTTAAACGAATAACACACACATGATTGTATTTTTCTTGTCTATATTGAATACATCATTTAATCATTCACAGTGTAGGTTGGAAAAAGTATGTGAACCCCTAAGCTAATGACTTCTCCAAAAGCTAATTGTCAGTCAGCTAACCTGGAGTACAATCATTGAGACGAGATTGGAGATGTTGGTTAGAGATGCCCTGCCCTACAAAAAATACTCACAAAATTTGAGTTTGCTATTCACAAGAAGTATTGCCTGATGTGAACCATGCCTCGAACAAAAGAGATCTCAGAAGACCCAAGATTAAGAATTGTTGACTTGCATAAAGCTGGAAAGGGTTACAAAAGTATCTCTAAAAGCCTTGATGTTCATCAGTCCACGGTAAGACAAATTGTCTATAAATGGAGAAAGTTCAGCACTGTTGCTACTGTCCCTAGGAGTGGCTGTCCTGCAAAGATAATTGCAAGAGCACAGTGCAGAATGCTCAATGAGGTTAAGAAGAATCCTAGAGTGTCAGCTAAAGACACACGGTCCCGTGTGGCTCAGTTGGTAGAGCATGGCGCTTGCAACGCCAGGGTTGTGGGTTCATTCCCCACGGGGGGACCAGGATGAATATGTATGAACTTTCCAATTTGTAAGTCGCTCTGGATAAGAGCGTCTGCTAAATGACTTAAATGTAAATGTAAATGTAAAGAAATCTCCGGGATATGCTATCATCTCTGTTGCTGAGTATACGATATGTAAAACACTTAACAAGAATGGTGTTCATGGGAGGACGCAATGGAAGAAGCCACTGCTGTCAAAAAAAAACACTGCTGTACGTCTGAAGTTCGCAAAAGAGCATCTGGATGTTCCACAGAGCTACTGGCAAAATATTCTGTGGACAGATGAAACTAAAGTTGAGTTGTTTGGAAGGAACAGACAACACTCTGTGTGGAGAAAAAAAGGCACAGCACACCAACATCAAAACCTCATCCCAACTGTAAAGTATGGTGAAGGGATCATCATGGTTTGGAGCTGCTTTGCTGCCTCAGGGCCTGGACAGCTTATCAAGACAATTTGCAGGAGAATGTAAGGCTGTCTGTATGCCAATTGAAGATCAACAGAAGTTGGGTGATGCAACAGGACAACGACCCAAAACACAGAAGTAAATCAACAACAGAATGGCTTCAACAAAAGAAAATACACCTTCTGGAGTGGCCCAGTCAGAGTCCTGACCTCAACGCGATTGAGATGCTGTGGCATGACCTCAAGAGAGCGGTTCACACCAGACAACCCAAGAATATTGCTGAACTGAAACAGTCTTGTAAAGACTGAAACAGTCTTGTAAAGAGGAATGGTCCACAATTCCTCCTAAACATTGTGCCGGTCTGATCCGCAACTACAGAAAACGTTTGGTTGAGGTTATTGCTGTCAAAGGAGGGTCAACCAGTTATTAAAACCAAGGGTTCACATACTTTTCCCACCGTGCACTGTGAATGTTTACACGTGTGTTCAAAAAGACATGAAAACGTATAATTGTTTGTGTGTTATTAGTTTAAGCAGACTGTATTGTTGTGACCTAGATGAAGATCAGATCAAATGTTTTGACAAATTTATGCCGAAGTCCAGGTAATTCCAAAGGGTTCACATACTTTTTCTTGCCACTGCCACTGCCACTGTATAGCTATCTAAGTATCTTGATAATATCGTATCGTGAGATCCCTGGAAATTCCCAGCCCTAGTAGGTTATGAAACCTTATTTAGTCGTACATGCTATGGTGGGTTTTAAATGAGTTGGTATTCACATTTGTTTTTGAGTTAGAATTACTGTCATATTATTGATGCCAAACTGCAAACCTTATTTGCACCTTCTCTATTCCAGAACCAACGGGTGTGCCTGAGTCTTATCACCTGTCAACTAGATAAACAGTTGCAACCTGGAACACTTTTCTCATGCTTTGGTCTGTTTGGCAGGAAGTCCTGATGAGCAGGAGTCCGTGAAAGGTTTTGTCCCAGCCCAGCTCTAACACTTGATCAACATAATCCATTGACCATAATCAACATAACAAATTACGGCGATAGGCTATGGTTTGTAATCAGGTATCAGCTGGGCAGGAACAAAAGCTTATACACACTCCTGCCATTCAGATCTGTAGCTGTCCACTCTTTTAAGTAATTCTGTACAATGGTACACATACCGCATGCTCCACTCTCAAGTTGAAGTTGAACGTGTTGACTGATGCAAAGGCTGCTAAGAAGAACGGAGCAGGTGTGGACCAGAAGACTGCAGCCAAGGCAGCGCTGGTCCACACCTGCCTTGTCTGTCGGGTGTGTAGTATTGGTTGGTACTGTATGTGCCATTAGGTTCCTTTCCATTTGTAAGCTATTGTACTGGCCTTTGTGGTATAGTCTTTCGTATGTGTAGAACATAAAATGGGGTGCTGGAGTGTGTAGAAGGTTGTATTGCTTTGTTCATCATTCGTGTAATTTTTTTTTATTCAATCTAAGCCACAGATGAACTTCATCCATTTTGTACTTGACCTTTATAGACGCAGTTGCAAAGACATTCAAACAGCACTTTGAGAGCAAACATCCCAAGTCTCCAATGGTCCCAGTACTGGTTGATGTACAGTGACCACACACACTCAAATGGACCTACAGCTGGGGTAGGATTCTTCCATCATTCACACACAGTAGACATAGTGTAAACCACCATGTTATCAACAACATGCTGACCTCAATGATTACGTTGTATTGTGTATGGTTCAATCTGTGGAAATGCTGTGATCACTCATCGTCTTTATGTTGCGATTCACAGACACTAGATGACCACGATTTGAATGACGTCGAGGGACACACACTGAGACCCCTAGTATGACTGGACATGGGCCGGATATTTGTGACAACAGCATAAAAGGGGTGCAGAAGCACTCCAGCACCCCATTTTATGTTTATGTTAATTTCATGGCCAACCATCTCTCCAGCTACCCCTTATTCCACACTTTGCCTGTTACATCTCATGGTCCCTCAACTTCATACACTTTGGAACTCTCCATCTTATCTCTATAAACCCACCCTACCTTCACCTATTTTCCCTATGCTGCTTCCTTCTTCTCCTGATTTGATAACATCTAGACTCTGTAACACGTTTAAAAGGCGCTTACACACTGCGAGGAAATCAACATACCATGTGTAGTGACCAGTGGTCCCGGTTGTTGTCAGCTCGAATGTTGTCATTAAAACATTGCTTGATTGGTTGACAAGATTAACTTTTCTCATTAGTCAACCATTTGCAGTGGGCGTTCTAGACTCCAGCTAATTTCATCTTTTGGCGCCTCGTGCGCCGAGCCAGCGGTGCCGCTCGTGGGAGCGAGCACCACAAACCAGTGTTATGCTGTCCTCCTTTTGGGGTTCAGACTGAATGCAGGGGTAAATGTGCTGCTCACAATTGACAGCAGCAACATGGACCTGTTTTCTCGAGATATTGCTCGCCTGAGGTCGAATACCTCATGATAAACTGTAGACCACACTAGACCACACTATCTACCAAGAGAGATCTCATCTATATTATTCGTAGCCGTCTATTTACCGCCACAAACCGATGATGGCACTTAGACGGCTCTCAACAAGCTATATAAGGCCATAAGCAAACAAGGAAATGCTCATCCAGAGGCGGTGCTCCTTGTGCCCGGGGACTTTAATGCAGGTAAACTTAAATCCATTTTACCTCATTTCTACCAACATGTTACATGTGCAACCAGAGGGGAAAAAACTCTAGACCACCTTTACTCCAGACAGAGAGATGCATAAAAAGCTCTCCCTCGCCCTCCATTTGGCAAATCTGACCATAATTCTATCCTCCTGATTCTTGCTAACAAGCAAAAACTAAAGCATGACGTACCAGTCACTCGCTCAATACGGAAGTGGTCAGATGACGCAGATGCTACGCTACAGGACTGTTTGGTTAGCACAGACTGGAATATGTTCCGGGATTCATCCAATGGCATTGAGGAGTATACCACCTCAGTCACCGGCTTCATCAATAAGTGCATCGACGACATCGTCCCCACAGTGACAATACATACATTTCCCAACCAGAAGCCATGGATTACAGGCAACATCCGCACCGAGCTAGGCTAGAGCTAGAGGCTAGAGCTGCCGCTTTCATGGAGCGGGACAATAATCCGGACGCTTATAAGAAACCCTGCTTTGCCCTCAGACGAAACATCAAACAGGCAAAGTGTCAATACAGGACTAAGATTTAATCCTACTACATCGGCTCTGATGCTCATTGGATGTGGCAGGGCTTGAAAAATATTACGGACTACAAAGGGAACCCCGGCCGCAAGCTGCCCAGTGATGCGAGCCTAACAGACGAGCTAAATGACTTTTATGCTTGCTTCGATGCAAGAAACACTGAAGCATGCATGAGAGCAACAGCTGCTCCGGACGACTGTGTGATCACGCTCTCTGTGCTGATGTGAGCAAGACCTTTAAACAGGTCAACATTCAAAAAGCTGTGTGGCCAGACGGATTACCAGGACGTGTACTCAAAGTATGCGCGGACCAACTGGCACGAGTCTTCAATGACATTTTCAACCTCTCCTTGACTGATTCTACATGCTTCAAACAGACTACCATAGTCCCTGTGCCCAAGAAAGCAAAGGTAACCTGCCTAAATGACTACCGCCCTGTAGCACTCACGTCGGTAGCCATGATGTGCTTTGAAAGGCTGGTCATGGCTCACACCAACACCATCATGCCAGAAATCCTAGACCCACTCCAATTTGCATACCACCCTAACAGATCCACAGATGATGCAATCTCAATCACACCCGACACTGCCCTTTCCCACCTGGACAAAAGGAACACCTATGTTCAACGCCATAGTGCTCACAAAGCTCATCATTGAGCTAAGAACACTTGAACATAAACACCTCCCTCTGCAACTGGATCCTGGACTTCCTGGCAGGCTGCCCACAGGTGGTAAGGTTAGGCAAAAACACATCTGCCATGCTGATCCTCAACATGGGGGCCCCTCAGGGGTGTGAGCTTAGTCCTCTCCTGTACTCCCAGTTCACCTACGACTGTGTGGCCAAGCACGACTCCAACACCATCATTAAGTTTGTTGACAACACAACAGTGGTAGGCCTGATCTCAATGAGATCTCAATGATCTCAACAATGAGACAGCCTATAGGGAGGAGGTCAGAGACCTGGCAGTGTGGTGCCAGGACAACAACCTCTCCCTCAATGTGAGCAAGAGAAAAAAAGCTGATCATTGACTAAAAGAAAAGGAGGGCCGAACAGGCCCCCATTAACATCAACGTGGCTGAAGTGGAGCGGGTCGAGAGTTTCAAATTCCTTGGTGTTCACATCACCAATGATCTATCATTGTCCAAACAAACCAAGACAGTCATGAAGACAGTCACAACAAAACCTTTTCCCCCTCAGGAGACTAGATTTGGCATGGGTCCCCCCAGTTCTACAGCTGCACCATCGAGAGCATCCTGACCGGTTGCATCACTGCCTAGTATGACAACTGCTCGGCATCTGACCGTAAGGCGCTACAGAGGGTAGTGCGAACGGCCCAGTACATCACTGGGGCCAAGCTTCCTGACATCCAGGACCTATATACTAGGCGGTTTCAGAGGAAGGCCCAAAAAATTGTCAAAGATTCCAGTCACCCAAGTCATAGACTGTTCTCTCTTAGGCATGTCAGCCTTGTTTTTAGTCTGTTAAGTGTGTTTCTAATTCTGCTGGAGTTAACCTACAGTGCCTTGCAAAAGTATTCATCCCCCTTGGCATTTTCCCTATTTTGTTGCATTACCCGCAATTTGTATGGATTTCTATTTGGATTTAATGTAACGAACATACACAAAATAGTTCAAATTGGTGAAGTGAAATAAAAATAGCTTGTTTCAATAAATTCAAAAAAATATTAAAAGGAAATGTGGTGTGCATATGTATTCACCCGTTTGCTATGAAGCCCCTAAATCAGAAGTCACATAATTAGTTAAATAAAGTCCACCTGTGTGCAATATCAGTGTCACATGATCTGTCACATGATCTCAGTATATATACACCTGTTCTGAAAGGCCCCAGAGTCTGCAACACCACTAAGCAAGGGGCACCACCAAGCAAGCGGCACTATGAAGACCAAGGCACTCTCCAAACAGGTCAGGGACAAAGTTGTGGAGAAGTACAGATCAGGGTTGGGTTATACAAAAATATCCAAAACTTTGAACATCCCACAGAGCACCATTAAATCCATTATTACAAAATGGAAAGAATACGGCACCACACACTGTTAGGGTTGCGTCAATTCAATCTGGTACAAGGATAAGTATGACAATGAGTCACCGATTGTATGCTATGTATTTTTTATTAACTAAGCAATAAATGGTAAATGCAATTTTCGTATATACGGGTTCAATGTATCATCGCGCAGGATAAGACAGAGAACTGACTTGTTCCTGACAAAGATATTATAATATACTCTGACAGAGATAGTTCCCGCTTCCGAGCCGGCCTGTCAGACTAGAGACTGGGCGTGGTTTAGACTCACCCAGCCTATCGCCGGCGCTCAGGCTAGTCCTAGCCTCTTTGCGCTCTTTGGTGTCCCAGCGCTGTTGCTGTGTAGATTACGCTCCCTCACCCCAGAGACTGAGGTCAGACAGCTCTGCAACATTGTCTGAGCTATTCGCACCTGCATACAAAAGCACACTGTTCTCGCTCAAGGCTAACCACCGCTTCCCAGCACACTTATCTGGGGCTAACTGTTACTTCCACCACACACACACAGACACCCAGGCTCCCAGGCCAACAGTTGCTAATATTCAATCACATGTGTTATAGTATTGGGTTATAGTGCATAACCCAGAACCTCACAACACAAACCTGCCAAGTGATGGCCGCCCACCAAAACTCACAGACCATGTAAGGAGGGCATTAATCAGAGAGGCAACAAAGAGACCAAAGATAACCATGAAGGAGCTGCAAAGCTCCACAGTGGAGATTGGAGTATCTGTCCATAGGAACACTTTAAGCCGTACACTCCACAGAGCTGGGCTTTACGGAAGAGTGGCCAGAAAAAAGCCATTGCTTACAGAAAAAAATAAGCAAACACGTTTGGTGTTCGCCAAAAGGCATGTGGGAGACTCCCTGTCACGCCCTGACCTTAGTTCCTTTTTTATGTCTCTATTTTGGTTTGGTCAGGGAGTGAGTTGGGGTGGGCATTCTATGTTTTTATTCTATGTTTTCTATTTCTATGTGTTTGGCCGGGTGTGGTTCTCAATCAGAGGCAGCTGTCTATCGTTGTCTCTGTTTGAGAACCATACTTAGGTATCCTTTTCCCACCTGTGTTTTGTTTTCTGTTTTGTGTTTCAGGACTGTTTCGATTTTCGTTTCTTCACTTTGTTATTTTGTATTTAGTGTTCAGTTTTCATGAAAGCATGAACACTTACCACGATGCGTTTTGGTCTGATCCTTCCTGTTCATCAGACGAAGAAGATCGTTACACTCCCGAAACATATGGAAGAAGGTACTCTGGTCAGATGAAACTAAAATTGAGCTTTTTGGCCGTCAAGGAAAACGCTATGTCTGGCGCAAACCCAACACCCCTCATCACCCTGAGAACACCATCCCCACAGTGAAGCATGGTGGTGGCAGCATCATGCTGTGGGGATGTTTTTCATTGGCAGGGACTTGGAAACTGGTCAGAATTGAAGGAATGGTGGATGGCGCTAAATAAAGGAAAATTCTTGAGGGAAATATGTTTCAGTCTTCAAGAGATTTGAGACTGGGACGGCGGTTCACCTTCCAGCAGGACAATGACCCTAAGCATACTGCTAAAGCAACACTCGAGGGGTTTAAGGGGAAACATTTAAATGTCTTGGAATGGCCTAGTCACAGCCCAGACCTCAATCCAATTGAGAATCTGTGGTATGACTTAAAGATTGCCGTACACCAGCAGAACCCATCCAACTTGAAGGAGCTGGAGCAGTTTTGCCTTTAAGAATGGGCAAAAATTCCAGTGGCTAGATGTGCCAAGCTTATAGAGACATACCCCAAGAGACTTGCAGCTGTAATTGCTGCAAAAGGTGGCTCTACAAAGTATTTACTTTGGGGGGTGGAAAAGGTCTGGGTGTAGCTGGTGCAGAGGAGTCAGGCGCAGGACAGCAAAGATGAGTAATAAAAGTAACTTTACTCAAAATTACCAAATACATGTAGTAATACCAAGCCCACACAAAAGGACCGAAATACATAAAACAAACACGCACAAAAACCATGGGGAAAACAGAGGGTTAAATAATGAACATGTAATTGGGGAATTGAAACCAGGTGTGTAAAACAAAGACAAATCAAATGGAAAATGAAAAGTGGATGGGCGATGGCTAGAAGGCCGGTGACGTCGACCGCTAAACGCCGCCCGAACAAGGAGAGGGACCGACTTCGGCGGAAGTCGTGACAGTGTGTGAATAGTTATGCACGCTCAATTTTTAAATTATTTTGTCTTATTTCTTGCTTGTTTCATAATAAAAAATATTTTGCATCTTCAAAGTGGTAGGCATGTTGTGTAAATCAAATGATACAAACCCCCCAAAAATCTATTTTAATTCTAGGTTGTAAGGCAACAAAATAGGAAAAATGACAAGGGGGTGAATACTTTCGCAAGCCACTGTAGTATTTTATATTAAACCTACCTTACGCATCCAGTTGTTTCTCAATTTGTAACTCACCCACCCAAAATCACAATAGGACGTTTTACATTTTGTGTAATATGTGCTGGTGTCAACGGTGGGTGTAGCTGGTGCATGGAAATCAGGCGCAGGAGAGCAGAGATGAGTGAACACGAAGCACTTTACTGAGGCAAATAGTAAGACCAGAACTCAACAGCATCACCAAAACCAAATGCCCAAAACAAGTGAGGCAGCACAAAGTACCACAAACAAAGTACAAAGTACAGGCTGCCACAAAACATGCATACATAAAACCTGGCGCTAACCAGCCGGAAGCGTGCCAACCTCGACAAATAAACAATACCCCACACAGACATGGAGGGAACAGAGGGCTAAATACACATAGTAATTATGAGGAGACGTAAACCAGGTGTGCAGGAAAACAAGACAAAACAAATGGAAAATGAAAGGTGGAGCGGCGATGGCTAGAAGACCGGTGAACTCGACCGCCGAACGCCGCCCGAACAAGGAGAGAGACCGACTTCGGCGGAAGTCGTGACAGCTGGTCTAATTCCTAAAATGGAAAAGCAGAAGAATCTGTCAGTTCTCAGATAGTGATAATAATTAATATGGTGCTCTTTGATGTTCGAGGTTTGTGGCATTGATTAATACTTCAAGTCAGATGTCTTTATGTTATGTACAGTATAAAAGGCATATGCGTAGTTTATTATTTTGATTTCTTTAAAACAATGTAATTTATTGGAAATCAGGTTTTTGATGTGATTGACTTTTTTATTCTTGATTATGGATACTGCAATTAGTTCATTTGGCTTTGAATCTGCGACAGAACATGTCAAAAGTTAGTGCATTATGACACTATGAATTGAAATACATTTCACCTCATTCATATAGTTGGCAGACATTATAAAGGATTAAATATAGACGTCCACCGGCTGAAGGAGAAGAGGATGTGGTAAAATAAGGGCATGTTGCTAATATCATCTAGGTAGGTAGGTAGCTAGCTAGCGTCTTTGCAAAAAACTAGCCTAGTATTCATGGAACATTGTGAATATCTGACTGCTACTACGATAGTATTCTGTACAAGACACAAGACCAAATGCATAAATATGACAACAAATATTAGTTTAATAAAATATAGAACAGTAAATGAAAATGGGAGTGTGCAATTGGAATGCTGACTGCAGGAATGTCCACCAGAGCTGTTGCCAGAAAATAGAATGTTAATTTCTCTACCATATGCCGCCTCCAACGTCATTTTAGAGAATTTGTCAGTACGTCCAACCGGCCTCACAACCGCAGACCACCCTAACCACACCAGCCCAGGACCTCCACACCTGCTTCATCACCTGCGGGATCATCTAAGGGGGTGCTGAGGAGTATTTCTGTCAGTAATAAAGCCATTTTGTGGGGAAAAACTCATTCTGATTTGCTAGGCCTGGCTCCCCAGTGGGTGGGTGTATGCTCTCCTAGACCCACCCATGGCTGTGCAGTCATGTGAAATCCATAGATTATGGCCTAATTTATGTATTTAAATTGACTGATTTCCTTATGAACTGTAACTCTGTAAAATCTTTAAAAATGTTGCATGTTGCGTTTATATTTGTGTTCAGCATATATCAGTGCAAAGCAAATCCATAGATGAGAGAAAGCCCTGTGGCTTCAGACAATTGCATAACCCCATTCCCCAGCAGATTAACCTCTGTTGATAACCACACAGCCTGGTGACGTCAATGCTGCTGCAGCCATGGAAGCTCTGACTGAGATGCCTTTCGCTCTGACTGAGGAGCCCTCTCTCTCAATTCAATTCAATTCAAGGGGCTTTATTGGCATGGGAAACATATGTTAACATTGCCAAAGCAAGTGAAGTGGATAATATATATACATTACAAATGTCATTATGTATATATACAGTGTTGTAGTGATGTGCAAATGGTTAAAGTACACAAGAGAAAATAAATAAACATAAATATAGGTTGTATTTACAATGGTGATGTTCTTCACTGGTTGCCCTTTTCTTGTGGAAACAGGTCACACATCTTGCTGCTGTGATGGCACACTGTGGTATTTCACCCAGTAGATATGGGAGTTTATCAAAATCAGGTTTGTTTTCGAATTCTTTATGGATCTGTGTAATTTAAGGGAAATACAGTATGTGTCTCTAATATGGTCATACATTGGGCAGGAGGTTAGGAAGTGCAGCTCAGTTTCCACCTCATTTTGTGGGCAGTGTGCACATAGCCTGTCTTCTCTTGAGAGCCAGGTCTGCCTACGGCGGCCTTTCTCAATAGCAAGGCTATGCTCACTTCATCTGTACATAGTCAAAGCTTTCCTTAAGTTTGGGTCAGTCACAGTGGTCAGGTATTCTGCCACTGTGTACTCTCTGTTTAGGGCAAAATAGCATTCTAGTTTGCTCAGTTTTTTTGTTAATCCTTTCCAATGTGTCAAGTAATTATCTTTTTGTTTTCTCATGATTTGGTTGGGTCTAATTGTGTTGCTGTCCTGGGGCTCTGTGGTGTCTGTTTGTGTTTGTGAACTCTCTCTCTCTCTTTCTCCATTTCTACAGTATCTCTCTCTCCCTGCCTCTCAATTCAATTCAATTCAAGGGGCTTTATTGGCATGGGAAACATATGTTAACATTGCCAAAGCAAGTGAAGTAGATAATATACAAAAGTGAAATAAACAATAAAAATGAACAGTAAACATTCAACTCTCTCACCCCTGTGTTTTTTTCTTGGCCTCTCTCTATATCTCTCTTCCCCCTCTCCCCTTTCTCTTTCTACATCTGTCTATCTTATTTGTTCTCCCTCTGTTTCTGTGCTTCTCTCCCTCTCTCTCTCTCTGCAACCTACAACGTGCGTTCATGCCATTGTAAGATGTAGTGGACAGAGGCAGGCAGAAGATTAAAATAGATTTGCCATTATCCTTGCATTGTTGCTATTAATAACTCGAAAGGGAGTTCGTGGAGGGCTATTTTCTTATCAAGACGTGTGTAATCATGCATTTCAATACGAAAATTGGCAGCATTTAGGATACAGTTTGTTATTTCAACTAGTTACCTTCTCATGAACAGCACTGATATGACGTGAGGTCCCATAAGTAGGTCATGATTGAGATGATATAAAATTGTCTTTAATTTGCTTGCCCTCCCCTTTTGGTTTTAGAGGCTATATAATATTGAATTCGATTATATAATACAGGCAAATGTTTGATTGGCAATAGACTAGGCCTCTACACGCATGCTCCAGACACAAGCGCACGCTCCTTCAGTCTGTTCTTCATTGTTCTGCTATTCCACCTGTAAGCAATCTGACATGAACCAAGTGGATATTATGGACACAGTATAATTTTTTTTTTAAATACACACTTTAGTCTTTGTGTAAGCCACACCGACCCGTAGTAGAATGAGTATCCCTGAATGTGGGCTTTGGAGGCGGGTTATCCGGCGATATTGTCTTTGGAGTTGAACATTGTTCTACAAACGCTCTCCCCAGTGCATGCTCTCCAACACGGACACCGCGAAGCCCTAAAGGGAAGGCTTGCTTTATTAGACTATCCCTTCTCATTCGACTACACCTTTCTAAGACTGCTATGACGTCTCGCAGGTAAGACCGGCTTTATCGAAACCAATGGAACGAACCGGGAATAGTCCTTTCACCCATTATAACAGCGTACCACGACTTATTCCGGGATATGCTGTGTTGGACTTGCAGGTTGACGTTTTGACCCATTAAAACGCACAAAGCCCACAATGGTTGCTTCAGTTTGTGGTATTGTTTTTGCTTTGTCGGCATCTTGTATTTGGTATGACACAAGTTATTGACTGTAAGTTCAGAGTTACAATAACTTTGTCATAGACAGTTAGGTTATAGGCTAGTTTACGCTTGTAAGGCTATGGGACATGACACAACTCCCGTGCGGTTGAATATAGATTGATATAAAGCGACAACTGTTCATTTGAGAACCATGAGGGTCTTATTTTCTATAGCACACTAGTTCTCTCTCTCTCTGCTGTGCAGGAAACCAGCAGGAGTTGAGCTATGATATCAAGGTCCACGGTGTGGCTTTTGCAGAATGCAAGCTCTGTATTTGTAGTTGGAATGCAACATACTTGTTCAAATGTAGGTTGAATCGAGCTGGCTATTTGTTCTATTTAGAAACAATAGGATTGGCCACAAATGAATTACACTTTGGTTTGGTTACATCAGAAATACGTGTTGCATTTTTACCTCAATGTGGTGAAAACCTGTTAGAACAAACATTTGAATGATTTGTAAACCTAAAACAAGTAACCACTATTAACTATTTGGGAGGCTACTGTAGACTAGCATACATTACGGTCTTAGTTGACACGTGGTTGTTTTACAAAGTATTTCTCTATGATGTTTGAGAAACTTAATTAATTAGTCTTCACATTTAGATGTGATATTATTGTTGAACCATTAGAGCGCAGCATACTGTTTGGAATCTACAGATAGGCCTTGATTTAAATTAGGATGTTTGGTATGTTTGTTCAATGAGGTATTTCATTCACTGACTTTTTGTAATCTGAACAGGACTGGTCAATATTACACATTTACAATTAAGTTATCAACTGAAGTGTGTGTCCCTCATATCAGTAGGAAATAAGATCGTTTTCACCCAGTAAATAAGTCATTTTCAAATGTAGCCTAGTGTCAGTCTCATAAAACAATAGTAAAATAATCAGAATGGGGTTTAGGTAGGCCTATGCTATCCATGACTTGTTTTAGGCAGGCATAACCGCCACAAAAAATTGTAGCTCAACCGTAAATTGTTCAATTACAACTGCAGTTTGTAATTGAGTTCAGCAAAGGCTATTGATTGCCATTTCAATCAATACATGTATCTTTATGTACTAGTTCAAACTACCATACATATTATGCTTTTCTGGTAAGTGTGTAAGTGTAATCCTACCTTTCCAGCTGTATACTGTAGTTATGTAAACACTTTTTTGACATGTAGTCTAAATGTGGGCAGCTGCAAGTACCTGCAAGTGGAGATAAGCCTACAGTACACAAAATAACATCAAAATTGACCATGTCAGCAATCTAAGAGTTGACAGTGTGCACAGACACCCCTATATGAGTACGCTCTAAATGAGAGCGATGCATCACATCAAAGTCTCCAAACGGGATTGCCACTGTAGAAGCAAAGCTGTGCGAACTAAATCATGGATGTTAGATAACAACAATGTCGTTTAGCAATGCGGTCCAAAGACACTTATTTCTGTTTCTTGAGAACAAAGGGGTGTAATTCATCCATGTGGCAGTTTGGCTTTTTAAACAGCTTGCATTAATACTGCCTGGATCTGGCGTTAGTCTCTGTGCATCACAACGGACTTGTTGTGAAATAAACATCTTGGCTCGTTCCCCGAGAACTTTCTAACATGTCTCTTTAGGTTCTCAGTGAGTTTGTGTCGAGTCTTTACTATGGACAAACGATAGCCTACACGTAGTTTCATGCTTGGGAGACATTATGATAATATGACGTTGGTAGGCGAAACAGTAGTAGTATTGAGTTGGAGTTTGTTGATTATAGGGTTGTCACGATACCAGTATCACAATACTATGAAACTTTTATTTTCCATGGCAACGAAAGGAGAACATGAAGCAGTCCAATTGCTTTAGTCCTTAATAGCTTGGCAAATAAGAAAATGTGACACTCAATCAATTAAGTGTGCTTCATGTTTTGTTTTCTGAGTATCACAATGCTGGTATCGTGACAACCTAGTTGGTTAGTGGGTGTTTTTTTCCATCCTTTGTCATCTGTTCTGTTTAGTCTGTGGTTCAGTACTTCCTGCTCCTGTGAGCCACAGGGGAACAGTTTCTGACACTTTCATCTGAACAATAGTCTGGGTGCCATCTTGGAAAGACTCTCTGCTTCTGAATTTACCGTTTAGCAGTCGTACATTTGAGTCCGTCAGTTTCTACTTCAGATCAACCAATAATTAATAGTTAGTGCGTTTTGCCTTTTATCATCAAATGCAAAGTACTTCATAGCTATTAGTGACAGTTCAATGAAGGGCGTCGTTTTGAGTAAGGCGCTTGCAAAACGTTCTAAAATCGGTGCTGTACATAATGCTGCTCCGGAGTGATTTATTCTCTGCACCAAAATTCACAACATTTCGACAACTGTGTGTTCATCATTCAGTAACACATTACTGGAGGTTGGCTTGCACATTGCCACAATAACACTGTAATAAGCTTGACATGATGCCTATCACAATGGAGTTGCATGTGTCATACCAATTTTACATTGTTAGCTAAAGCAGGAGTTCTCATAACCTATAACGTTTTGCCGGTCCATCCTGGTGAAGTTCAAATAAAACGGTTCCAAGTTTTCCCAGCATTGGAAATCTCTTTTGGCTCTTTTGTTTGTGGAACGAGCGTCGTCTTTCACTGAAACTGATTGAAACTGTGGAAAACAGTGAGTCATACGGGGTCGATAAGCACTCAGGAAAACAACAGGCCAATGTGGAGATGTAAGATAGCCCATCCCAAATTTCCAGGAATTCCCAATAAGAGCTGTTAAAGCCATACTATAATTACCAATCCAATCAAATCCTTTCATCTTCCCTCCAGCTGTGTTTGATTTAGGTTATCCCATTTTGATATCATTTCCAGCACCTGTTTGATGCATAACCACAGCACTCTCAAATGTATCCGCCAGTTTGTCATTTTGTCGGTTGGTTTGCTCTAGGATATTTTGGGATTTGTGAAATATGTTTCTTCTGTTATTTGTAGCTGTATGATTCATAAACTAAGGCTATTTTTTATTTTTATTTTTTACTTCTTGGACTTTCCACATGGGTGTGTGTGGAGATAAAGGCAACACGCTTAGATCAAAGTTACTGCTACTGGCTAATGAATATGTCACGCCCTGACCATAGATTGCTTTGTATGTTTCTATGTTTTGTTTGGTCATGTGGGTGTGATGTGATGTGGGTGTGATGTGGGTGGGCATTCTATGTTGTATGTCTAGGTTGTCTTTTTCTATGTGTTTGGCCTAGTATGGTTCTCAATCAGAGGCAGGTGTCAGTCGTTGTCTCTGATTGGGAGCCATATTTAGGTAGCCTGTTTTTCATTGTGTTTTGTGGGTGATTGTATTTTCTGTTCTGGTTTTTGTTTTCACCGTCCAGGAGTGTTCGTTTGTCGTTGTATTGTTTTTGTTCAGTGTTCATTTTTGCGTATTATACAATATGGACACTTACCACGCTGCGCATTGGTCCTCCTCTTCTCATTCCAACGACGAGCGTTACAGAATAACCGATGCCATTTAAAGGGGTAGCTCACAAGCTTGAAGTATGAAAATGTCTGATAAACTTTGATTTGGGTTAACTATCCCTTTAAATGTGCACATTTCTGGCTTCATAATATTTCACCTATTTAAACTACCATAACATGCATTTTAGCTACCAGTTGCTAAAGTCACATTTTGAAGAGGATATAGCTGTCCAAGCTTTATCAGTTTTTCATACCTGCTTTCTTCTAAATTATGATTGATCAACATCTTGCTTCAAAAAAATAGCATTGATAATGCTAATTGTTCTTATGTTATCCAAGGTTCGGGAAGTTAGGTTTTTCCATCATCAAATGAATCAAGATAGCGCAACACTCTCAAAATGGGTTACATATCACAGACAATGTGTAATGGTCAGGTTATATTAAACCGCCAATGCTACACTCCTTGTCTGGCCACAGTTGAACCTATAGCTCCATGTAACCAGAGTAGCACGGCTTGCTCTCTCTTCAAACGGTGTGCATAGCCTGTGCTCATGCAATTTAAATGGATTGCCCATTAAGTCTAAAAGCCCTCTTACCCAGATGTTCAATATCATTGCACACAAAAAGGCAGAATAGTTAGCCATCCCCTCAAAACAGAGGGGGCTAGTCCATATGCATACATTCATATACGCATTTCATGTGCAACTTGAAAGCGCTAAGTTAGCTGCTAACCGCTAGCTGACTACATAGCGATGTGGGGCATCTAGCCGCTGAGGGTGGGTTTGCACTGCAGGTAAATACCGCAGGATCATCAGCTGTTCAAAAAATACCAGTAACATGACCAAAATCCACTCCCCGGGGCTTGTCTGTGACCGATATAGCCCTTACGGAGCTTTAATGCAGCGTTGGGGGCACTAAGTATATCACCTTTTTGTCACCAGGCCTAGCCAGTGCTTTAAATAGCCCAGGCTGTACTGATCTTGAGACATTATGTAAGAGGATAGAGAGCCGGTGTGCTGTATGCACATGGGGCCTCTGTTTCCCCTGTCTGTCTGTGCAAGCTAGCACTGTGCTCTGTGCTCTGTTCGCCCGCTGAGCCATGGCTTTTTGACTGTGTTGCTCTCCCTTCCATCTGTCGCTCTACAGTTTGCTCTCACCCTCTCTGTATGTCTCTATGTCTTATACCAGTCTCTCATTGACAGTTTCGCATCAGGCACATTGAGAAACACTGGTTCTGGCGCAGTGACTCTGGATTTTGTGCTCAAAACTATTCTCTCTCTCTCGCTCTCTCTTTCGGCCAGTGCTCCATGCCTGATACGGGGAATTGAAGGGCCTGGTAGTTGTCAAAGGAAATTCTGGGAAAGCCCTGCGTCACTCCTGCGGTCGTGTTCTGTGAGGATATAAAGAGAGATGAGGATGATATTTGTAGCACGAGGACACCACAGAAATGGCCTACTTCAGGTACTTGTCGAATTCATAGTACAGTAAGTCAAGTGGTCTTAATATGTTAAATGTGTTCATAAATGAAATGACAAACACAGGTCTCCATTTTGGTGGGGCACATCTGTTCAAGCTGATCTATTTGCAAAAGGGATTTCTCAGTGAGATATGTGGCTAGCATGGACACTACCAGTTAATCATTAAACTCTGCACAAAGAAAAAGAGAAAATGCAAAAACATTGGCCCCAGACTTACACAATAACCAGACAATTCAAAGTTTGACAAAAAAATCCCATTCTGGTGTCCATTCTTACCACATCACATTGGTGTATTGTTTTTTAACTGAATACCATAGTAACACTTTACCTAAAATATCCATGTATAATTCCTTGTAACTTGTTATAAGCATGAATGAGCCTTTGCAATGTCTTAGAACAATGCTTATAATATGTTATGTCTCTCCATGCGCCAATGAAAGGCCATAGAGGAGCCTGCAGGCTTCATGTCTTGTCACGTTCGTTGTAAGGAGGAGACCAAGGCACAGTGCGATATGCATACATTCTTCTTTTAATGAAGAAAAACCACTAAACAAAGTAACAAAATGAACGTGAAGCTATATAAAAACGAGTGCTGACAGGCAACTACACATAGACAAGAACCCACGAAACCAAAAGGGAAAATGGCAACCTAAATAGGATCCCCAATCAGAGACAACGATAAACAGCTGCCTCTGATTGGGAACCAATTCAGGCCACCATAGACCTACAATATCCCTAGACTTACAAACACCTCTAGACATACAAAAACCCTAGACAATACTAAAACAAGCATACCCACCCACGTCACACCCTGACCTGACCAAAATAATAAAGAAAACATAGATAACTAAGGTCAGGGCGTGACTTGTCTTGAGGGTGTACTTGTTAACCATTAGCGTCTTCATGGCAGATTGAATAGGACCCCTGGGACTGGATCAGGCATAAGCAGGAAGCTTACGAGGGGAAACTCTTAATAAGCTGGCCTGGCCTCATGGTTTCACATCTGGGCACATGCTGCTAGTGACATGAGCTTTCTGGGATAAAGTCTGCTAGTTTCTTCACTTCAGTGTGACTTATATACTTAATGTACAGTATCTTCTTTACATTTGGACAAGTAAATGGCATAGCTGAGCATTGAAAGCTGAGGGATTCTTTATGTTAGAATTTAAAACGTTTGGTTTTGTCCTGGTCATGTTTGTCTTTGCTCATCCACCATGTCTTGGTTGACATGCAGTAGCAATTGCTTATTCCTTTCAAACTTATATAGTCATGTATCTTGCAATGCTGAAAGAGAATGCAAAAGAGAGTACAATCATTGGCATGTCTAATTTCAGGCATTAATCATGTACCTGATCGGATTCATTTCGAGATCATTTCGAAATAGTTTCCATTTGTTTCACTGTTCCCTATTTCAGATATCATTTTTGTGATGAAATTGCATTTAATACTGTGTTGCAATGTAATACTTTTTTCCCCCATCAGCATCATTCGGAAATGCCGGAACTAAGGTGTTGGACCTAACTCATGTAGGCCAGCTACTATCGGCTACTACACTGCTCAAAAAAATAAAGGGAACACTTAAACAACACAATGTAACTCCAAGTCAATCACACTTCTGTGAAATCATACTGTCCACTTAGGAAGCAACACTGATTGACAATAAATTTCACATGCTGTTGTGCAAATGGAATAGACAAAAGGTGGAAATTATAGGCAATTAGCAAGACACCCCCAAAAAAGGAGTGATTCTGCAGGTGGTGACCACAGACCACTTCTCAGTTCCTATGCTTCCTGGCTGATGTTTTGGTCACTTTTGAATGCTGGCGGTGCTCTCACTCTAGTGGTAGCATGAGACGGAGTCTACAACCCACACAAGTGGCTCAGGTAGTGCAGTTCATCCAGGATGGCACATCAATGCGAGCTGTGGCAAAAAGGTTTGCTGTGTCTGTCAGCGTAGTGTCCAGAGCATGGAGGCGCTACCAGGAGACAGGCCAGTACATCAGGAGACGTGGAGGAGGCCGTAGGAGGGCAACAACCCAGCAGCAGGACCGCTACCTCCGCCTTTGTGCAAGGAGGTGCACTGCCAGAGCCCTGCAAAATGACCTCCAGCAGGCCACAAATGTGCATGTGTCTGCTCAAACGGTCAGAAACAGACTCCATGAGGGTGGTATGAGGGCCCGACGTCCACAGGTGGGGGTTGTGCTTACAGCCCAACACCGTGCAGGACGTTTGGCATTTGCCAGAGAACACCAAGATTGGCAAATTCGCCACTGGCGCCCTGTGCTCTTCACAGATGAAAGCAGGTTCACACTGAGCACATGAGCACATGTGACAGACGTGACAGAGTCTGGAGACGCCGTGGAGAACGTTCTGCCGCCTGCAACATCCTCCAGCATGACCGGTTTGGCGATGGGTCAGTCATGGTGTGGGGTGGCATTTCTTTGTGGGGCCGCACAGCCCTCCATGTGCTCGCCAGAGGTAGCCTGACTGCCATTAGGTACCGAGATGAGATCCTCAGACCCCTTGTGAGACCATATGCTGACACATGCACATTTGTGGCCTGCTGGAGGTCATTTTGCAGGGCTCTGGCAGTGCACCTCCTTGCACAAAGGCGGAGGTAGCGGTCCTGCTGCTGGGTTGTTGCCCTCCTACGGCCTCCTCCACGTCTCCTGACGTACTGGCCTGTCTCCTGGTAGCGCCTCCATGCTCTGGACACTACGCTGACAGACACAGCAAACCTTCTTGCCACAGCTCGCATTGATGTGCCATCCTGGATGAACTGCACTACCTGAGCCACTTGTGTGGGTTGTAGACTCCGTCTCATGCTACCACTAGAGTGAGAGCACTGCCAGCATTCAAAAGTGACCAAAACATCAGCCAGGAAGCATAGGAACTGAGAAATGGTCTGTGGTCACCACCTGCAGAATCACTCCTTTTTTGGGGGTGTCTTGCTAATTGCCTATAATTTCCACCTTTTGTCTATTCCATTTGCACAACAGCATGTGAAATGTATTGTCAATCAGTGTTGCTTCCTAAGTGGACAGTTTGATTTCACAGAAGTGTGATTGACTTGGAGTTACATTGTGTTGTTTAAGTGTTCCCTTTATTTTTTTGAGCAGTGTATATCCAATAGTACTTTATGTACAACATTATCTCCCACATAACAGCAACATAAACTCCAATATGCTACTAGAGAACATACAGAGAGACCTAGCATAGTTTTCTATGTTGTACATCCTTACTAGGCTCGGTGGTCAGTAATGTCCTACTGCGCATGTAGACTGGGCCTTTCTGTCGGCCTTGCTTTGGGACCTGGCAACCACTGTCCTTCAAGGAAGGAAGGCAAATCTAATCAAATCTAATTTTATTTGTCACATACACATGGTTAGCAGATGTTAATGCGAGTGTAGCGAAATGCTTGTGCTTCTAGTTCCGACAATGCAGTAATAACCAACGAGTAATCTAACCTAACAATTCCACAAGTACTACCTTATACACACAAGTGTAAAGGGATAAAGAATATGTACATAAAGATATAGTAGGAGTTGGAGTCTTTGGTTGCCATGTCGACGGTGCCGCATCATGTAAGTCCCGAGGAGCAGCCTGATAGCCGCTCCGAAGCCGATAGGAGCGCCTGTCTCGTGCTATCAGGGCCGCTCGCACTCATCCAAATCCCAGATTAAACGCCCCCGCTTCTCTCGCTCCAACCCACAGCGGCAGCACTCCTACAAGTCCCTGCCCTTCCCCCTCGTTCCTCCCTCCCTCCCTTCACCTCCTTGTGTAACCGTGTAGGGGCTGGATTACTAAACTCTGAGGGAACTGAACCAGGGGGCTCTGACAAGCTCCAATCAGAATGGTGAGTTAGGGGAAAAAACCTTCCTGACATTAAAATGTATTTTTTTCACCCACATGCATTGGGTCTTACCAGTAAATTGCTGTTGTTGTGTTTCTCGTGCAACGCACTAGGTCAAGTTAGTCTCACACTTCAATGGTTGATAGTTCATGACTTTGTGTGCATTTTGGAGGATCTGGCTGGAGTGGACTGGGTAGTGCTGGGTGGGTGTGCTTGTGGGCGGACATTTGGTGTTAGGGATTCTTGAGGGGATTGACCCTGCTGAACTGCCAAGTGTGTGGGGACAGACCTGGGCAGTGTGATCCCTCCCAGGAGAGAGAGAGAAAGAGGGGGAAGGATTATGTGCAGTAATTGGTGAGCAGTGCTATTTGTTCCATTGAGGGGGTCAGGGGTCGAACAGGGGGTGACCTCCTGTCTGATCTTCATTAGCAGGCAGGCCGGTGTGTGTCTGTGTGTGCGTGTGTGCGTGCGTGCATTTGTTTGTTAGTGTGTGTTTAGTGTTGAGGTGAGGGTTGCAGACCAGACAGACTAGAACCCAAAAACAGAAAGTGATACTGACTGCTCTCTGTTGTCCTTTGACCTGCATCCGGCACAACGGTATTTTGATTGTGTTTAAGTGTCGGACACTTTGTCGGGTGTTTGTTCCAATTTCAAAGCAAACAAAACACTTTGAACATTGTTGCATGTGTAGTGCTAATATACGATTCACTAAAACTGTTGTATAAGCTGTGCATAAAAGATGCAAGTCATTTTGTTCGCCGGTTGTTATTATAGAACAATGGTGAACAGTTTCAAAGACTGAATGGTCTGAGTGGGCTGCCATTGTTTCATCAGATGACATGAGTGAAAGCAGTGCTGGTGTGGCTTAAAAAAACAGCTTGTCTGGGATTACAATAGTAACACATGGCATTCTTTTCCGATTGGTAGAGAAATGTTTTTCCATGGCCCGTGAAAACAACAATATTAAATCTAATCTGCACCCCAGTCAACAACCCAAGGTCTACAGTAGTCTACGGGACCCCGGTCAACACAACATTAAAACGCATGAGACTGTGTATTCAAGATGGCAGAACCACAGAATGCCATATATGTCCATAGAACGTTGCTCATAACCATAGCGCAAGTAACAACTGGTGGCAGCGGTGGCGTTTGGAGGATATACAGTGAGCTCCAAAAATAATGGGACAGTGGCAATTGTTTTGTTGCACTTTGGATATTAAATGATACAATGACTGAGGTTAAGGTGCAGACTGTCAGCTTTAATTTGAGGATATTTTCATCCATATCGGGTTAACCTATTAGAAATTACAGCACTTTTTGTACATAGTCCCCCATTTTAGGGGACCAAAATTATTGGGACAAATTCACTTATGTGTATTAAAGTAGTAAAACGTTAGGTATTTGGTCCCATATTCATAGCACACAATGACTACATTAAGCTTGTGACAAATTTGTTGGAAGCATCTGCTGTTTGTTTTGGCTGTGGTTCAGATTATTTTGTGCCCAATAGAAATGAATAGTAAATAATGTATTGTGTCATTGTCACAAGTCGGTGCCTCTTCTTGTTCGGGTGGCATTCGGCGGTCGGCGTCACCGGTATTCTAGCTATCGCCGATCCACTTTTCATTTTCCATTTGTTTTGTCTTGTTTTCCTACACACTTAATTTCCCTCATTATTTGTTGTGTATTTAACCCTCTGTTCCCCCCATGTCTTTGTGTGGAATTGTTTGTTGTAAGTGCTTGTGCACATGTTTACTGGGGCGCGTCGAGTTTTGTAACAATGTTGGTTATTTCTTTATGCCGTTGGTTTTGCAATTAAACTGCTCCGGCTATTACTTAGTTCTGCTCTCCTGCGTCTGACTTCCTTGCCACCAGTTACCCACCCCTTACAGTCATTTTGGAGTCACTTTTATTGTAAATAAGAATATAATATGTTCCTAAACACTTTTACATTAATGTGGATGCTACCATGATTACGAAAAATCCTGAATGAATAGTAAATAATAATGAGTGAGAAAGTTAGACGCACAAGAAGAATTTTGTCCACAAATATACCCATATTTCTATTATACCGTACCAGTCAAAAGTTTGCACACACCTACTCATTCAAGGGTTTTCTTTATTTTTACTATTTTCTACATTGTAGAATAATAGTGAAGACATCAAAACTATGAAATAACACACATGGACTCATGTAGTAACCAAAAAAGTGTTAAACAAATATTTTAAACAAATATATATTTTATATTCTTCAAAGTAGCCACCCTTTGCCTTGATGACAACTTTGCACACTCTTGGCATTCTCTCAACCAGCTTCATGAGGTAGTCACCTGGAATGCATCTCAATTAACAGGTGTGCTTTGTTAATTTGTGGAATTTCTTCTTAATGCGTTTGGGCCAATGGGTTGTGTTGTGACAAGGTAGGGATAGTATACAGATGATAGCCCTATTTGGTAAAAGACCAAGTCCATATTATGGCAAGAACAGCTCAAATAAGCAAAGAGAAATGACAGTCCATCATTACTTTAAGATTGCCCACCCTAGTCACACCCTGACCTAACCAAATAGAAAATTAAAAGGATCTCTAAGGTCAGGGCGTGACACTCCTGTTATTATTTAGGATGTGTGTAAAAGCTCCTGTTATTATTTAGGATGTGTGTAAAAGCTCCTGTTATTATTTAGGATGTGTGTAAAAACTCTGTGTAAGCTATCGGCATTTAAGTAATCTTTCAGTAACAATTGCTTGTTTTTCATTTCGTTAAATTAAAAAACAAGCTCTTATACTACACTTACCCTAATATAATGAAAGCTGGTTCAACAGCAATGCATCTGGTGTCTTTCTTATCCTGGCCATGAATTAGCCAAGGAGTCAATCCATATCAATCAATCAAATGTATTTATAAAGCCCTTCTTACATCAGCTGATGTCACAAAGTGCTGTACAGAAACCCAGCCTAAAATCCCAAACAGCAAGCAATGCAGGTGTAGAAGCACAGTGGCTACGAAAAACTCCCTAGAAAGGCCAGAACCTAGGAAGAAACCTAGAGAGGAACCAGGCGCTGAGGGGTGGCCAGTCCTCTTCTGACTGTGCCGGGTGGAGATTATAACAGAACATGGCCAAGATGTTCATAGATGACCAGCAGGGTCAAATAATAATAATCACAGTGGTTCTAGAGGGTGCAACAGGTCAGCACCTCAGGAGTAAATGTCAGTTGGCTTTTCATAGCCAATCATTCAGAGTATCTCTATCGCTTTTGCTGTCTCTAGATAGTTGAAAACAGCAGGTCTGGGACAGGTCAGGGTTCCATAGCCGTAGGCAGAACAGTTGAAACTGGAGCAGCAGCACGACCAGGTGGACTGGGGACAGCAAGGAGTCATCAGGCCAGGTAGTCCTGAAGCATGGTCGTAGGGCTCAGGTCCTCCAAGAGAAAGAAAGAAAGAGAGATAGAGAAAAAGTTAATTAGAGAGAGCATACTTAAATTCCCACAGGACACCGGATAAGACAGGAGAAATACTCCAGATATAACAGACTGACCCTAGCCCCCCGACACATAAACTACTGCAGCATAAATACTGGAGACTGAGACAGGAGGGGTCGGGAGACAAGGTGGCCCCGTCCGACGATACCCCCGGGCTGGGCCAAACAGGCAGGATATAACCCCACCCACTTTGCCAAAGCACAGCCCCCACACCACAAGAGGGATATCTTCAACCTCCAACTTACCATCCTGAGCCCACGAAGATCTCCCCCACGGCACGAACCCAAGGGGGGGGGGGGGGGGGGGGGGGGCGCTAACCCGGACGGGAAGATCACGTTAGTGACTCAACCCACTCAAGAGACCCACCCCTCCTAGGGACGACATGGAAGACCACCAGAAAGCCAGTGACTCAGCCCCTGTAATAGGGTTTGAGGCAGAGAATCCCAGTGGAGAGAGGGGAACCGGCCAGGCAGAGACAGCAAGGGCGGTTTGTTGCTCCAGTGCCTTTCCGTTCACCTTCACACTCCTGGGCCAGACTACACTCAATCATAGGACCTACTGAAGAGATGAGTCTTCAATAAAGACTTAAAGGTCGAGACCAAGTCTGTGTCTCTCACATGGATCGGCAGACCATTCCATAAAAATGGAGCTCTATAGGAGAAAGCCCTGCCTCCAGCTGTTTGCTTAGAAATTCTAGGGATAGTAAGGAGGCCTGTGTCTTGTGACCATAGCGTACGTGTAGGTATGTAGGACCAAATGTAGGTATGTAGGACCAAATCGGAAAGATAGGTAGGAGCAGCCTATGTAATGCTTTGTAGGTTAGCAGTAAAACCTTGAAATCAGCCCTAGCCTTAACAGGAAGCCACTGTAGAGAGGCTAGCATTGGGGTAAGATGATCAAACTTTTTGGTTCCATTCAAGATTCTAGCAGCCGTGTTTACCACTAACTGAAGTTTATTTAGTGCTTTAGCGTTTCTAAATGGTCTACTCGTGATGCTTTTGCCAACATGATTTTGCATTATTCACAATTCACATAGGCCTACCTGCAATGCATACTCCATTTGGCTTGTATCCATCCTCATTTCCAAAGAGCACCTCTTGTCCGGTTACCAAAGACGCGCTCCTCCAAACATTGGCTATTCAAAATGGTCAGTCCCTTAACGCCATGTCAACAGTAGGCCTGGGCTATACAGTGTCTTGCTTAATGAGAACGTGCCTCACACATACAATACAATTTACGGAAGCCAAGTATTTTTTATTTAAGAAGTGCTGACTGTCAACAATCCAAAAATATTGAGCAAACACTGCATGTATTTTTTTTTTTACTGTTGCTATCACTTGGGGGTTGATGACAATACAAAACAAAGACCGTCAATAACCAATGGAATTTGAGACAAACGTATGCAGTATTAAGCCATGAAACTCCTTGATTGGCCAGTGAGTGGCCAAGCCCTCGTCACACCTACGACTTGTTTATTCATCAAAACCCAGCCCATTCACACTACCACCAGCTATTGTGCTCATAATAATGGTAAGATTTACCATGGCGTTAGGTTTGTTAAAGTAGAGCCCAATGTATTGTACTGGTGGCAGCTGTGTAGATGTAATTCCTCTTATCTCCTGACGGACTGTTTTTGAATCAGGTGGAGCCTGCAGTGACCCCTATTCTACAATACATCAGGCGTGTTTCTGGATCTCTACACATACAAAAAAAATCTACTTTGGCAAATGTTCCTTTCATTGCTGTATATCCCAGCCTATTGTTAATGACAGAGCATGGGCCTTTGATGATGCAGAGCCTTGTTCAATTCCCCCCCTGTCATGTATTTGTGTCTAATCCCTTGTTGAATGCCAGTTGTAATCTGTTACAATTTGCTGCTGCTGTTTGAAAAGTTCCTCGGTAATCTCCTGGGCTTGGAATGAGAAATAAGCCTGGTACCCGGCTGGATAAGGGGGTCAGGTGCAATCTGGGCCAGTGTCGCTCCCCAGATGTCTGAGGCTTTGCGTGGCTTTGGCCCTGTCTGTTCCCTCTTCCATCAGCTCCACTACTGTCTACTGTTGTCTTCTCTTGCTCTCTCTCTTTCTCTGTTTCTCCCTCTCTCTCACGTCAATCTGCTTTGTGAATGACGAGCCGCCACTAAAGCCCGATTCATCCTGATCTGAGTGTCATTGCACCGGAGGTCCGGAGCGAAGGCACAGGACAACGTCCCGCCATTCCAAGGACTTAGTTTACTCTGTTGACATTGTCGGGGACTTTATCAATTTAGATGTTTGCCCAGCAGTTGAGCTCAAGCTCCCCAAGAGTCCGGTTAAATTGGATCCACAGTTTTGCCATCAAACAGAAATATGAAAGGATGTGCGTTTCACGGCTGCTTGAAGGCTGTACGAAAGTCTCACAAGGCTTGTAAGTAGATCTAGTGTTAACATGCCTGTTGATCTCCTTAGTTTATTAATAGTAATTTTAAGATGAAAAAAAAACATGCAATTTTTTTCTGTCACTGGTCATGGGTTTTTCTCCTAAATATAAACATGAGAAGCTCCCACCCAGCCCAGTCTAAGATCTTCTCTGTCCTGGAACCCCAATGGTGGAATCAGCTTCACCCTGAAACTAGGACAGCAGAGTCCCTGCCCATCTACCCAAAAACATTTGAAACCCCTCATCGTATATAATCCCACAGCAACCCCTCACCCCTTCCCTTGCCTTTTGTGAACGAGCACTGTGGAAATGCATGTGCTATGTGACTCACTGATTCTATCAATGTCAGTGTCAAAAAGTATCATTTTCCCCCCGAACCAAATTCCCCACTTATCTCTGATATTTCCTCAAAAGAAAGAATCCCCTACAGTGTTGGAAACAGTGAATTGGAAACAGCAGTGGTGGTCGGTGCCGATTAGAAAGAACAATAATTGTTTTATGAGCAGGACCTTTTACAGCATAATATGAGCTCAATGTAACATCGATAGGTTTAGGCTACTACATGATTCTCACATATTCCCTATACCCATCACAACCTAGCCTAAGAATGAAAGTTGACAAGATAGTTGCGCAGGTCGAGTAATCAAGGTGACAGAGAGTGAGACATTCAATTCTGCCTTGTACACTCTTGCCTGCATCTAGCGTGTAATCATTAGTCTGAACAGTTGCAAACGAGAGTTTCTGTTGGACAAATTCAGGTACGTTTGTCCTCGTTTCGTTCTGTTTGCTTCCGTTTAAGAAACGTTTGAACAGAATCGGCAGAATGAATACACCCCTGATCACCCGCAAACACTTTCATAGCGGGGGAGGGGGGGGGGGGGGGGTGGAGTTAGGACGATTCTAAGGGCCTGTGACTGACAGGGGCCCTGAAAAATTATTAGAACATTAGGTTAAAAAAATTCTATATTAACAGCACTCTCTGGGGTAGCACCATGGTGTAGCTGGAAGACAGCTAGTTTCCGTCCTCCTCTGGGTACATTGACTTCAGCAGAAAATATAGGAGGCTCATGGTTCTCACCCCTTCCATAGACTTACAGTACACAGCAATTATGACACCTTCCGGAGGACGTCCTCCTACCTAGTAGCGCTCTTGCAGCATGAACTGACATGTTTTACACCCAATCAAAGGATCAGAGAATGAATCTAGTACTGAAAGCATAAGCAACAGCTAACTAGCACTGCAGTGCATAAAATGTGGTGAGTAGTTGACTCAAAGAGAAAGACAGTTTTGTGCAAAGTCATTTCTTAAAAAATGAAGGAAAAGCAAAAGAAAGCGAGATAAATTTTGTATTATTTTCTTCACTTTCACTTTCTAAGCTAGCGAATGCAGCTAGCTAGTTTAGCCTACTCAAACACCCGGCTCAAACAGAGAGGAATGCTATGTTAGCTAGCTGGCTATGGCTATCCAACACTCTTCCAAGTCAAGGTAAGCCTTTGGTTTTATTCATTTATTGCCACCGGGCCAGGCGCGCCGCCAGGGATTTTGGGCCCCATGAAAAGATATCACATTGGGCCCCACCACCACAGGCCATACCAACCCTGCACAATTTCTGTAACCACACACCTCCAGAAGCCAATTGACCCATTCAAAGCTTTAAATAACTCTACCTTTGCAGGCTTGCAACTCTCTTGTAGTACAATATTTACTGCACGATATTTACTGACAGTGAGCTGTGAAAATATAACACTGTGCAGACATGCATGCAAAATTCTGCATACAGTGGAATTCACAATTTGATGCAAGACTGATACCCTCTATAAGAAATGTGCTAAAGGCCATCTTTTAAAGTCTAAATGTAATTTTAATGGTATAATTCTTGAATGGAAAATTCTCTTAACATCAATGTTTAACTTAAAATAAATATAACTTAAATATACATTAACCTCTTCAATTAAAATAAATTAACATTATCATCTATAGAATGATATAACAAACAAAATAATAAAATCAGAAGCAGATTTTTGAACTAAGTATACATACCAACTAGAAAATAATCAGCTGTAGAAGTGGAAATGGAAAACAAAATGGAAATGAAAATGGTGATGGTGGCACCTGATGGTGGCGCTAGAGCAAAGGTCAAGTGGTCACCAAATCAATAGGTTTCTTCTACTTGGGGTCTTGATTGTGCACAACAAATGTTATGGCAATCGAGCCATTACTTTGTGATATACAGTATGTTGTTCTCAGTCTGTTCACTGTCTTGTTCTCAGCCTGTGGGCATCATGGGTGTAGTGATCCAATATCCATAGCCATGTCATTTAACAGTTATCACTGGCCCTTGCTCCGCCTTACTCACCAAGAGCCCATCGCCGAGCCTTCTTGCTAGCAAAGTCACTGATCAAGTCTTTGAAGTCCAGCTTTCTAGCTAACTGACTTTAAATGGACAGCATGGCAAGACTGCAAAGCCTGTCCTGGGACATAGTGGACCTCAAATAGTTTATCAGTTTTAGCTTACTGAAAGCTCTCTCGCCACCAGCAACAGTCACAGGCAGTGTGCAAAATATACGTAAAGCAATGCACACTTCCCCAAAAATGCTTTGCAGCTGCATCTTACAAATTGGATTCAGGTGACCAAGAGGGGACAAGTTAGGGGGGAAAGTGGCAGCATATACAGTGTTCAGGTGTCTTACTTCCTTTTGAAACTCAGGTGTAAGATCTCTGGAATACTTCATGATCAGTGGTTGGCACACAGAAGGGACTTTATCCTCACTAATCTGCCCAACTTTCAGAACAGCAGAAGTGATTCTATAATTTTTGCAGTGGTGTGGAACCTAGTGTCCAAGTCACTTGTTAGCAGTAAAAAAAAAACACTGTGTTCTGGAACACCGTTGCTGCACTGTCCTGAGCTGTCTCCTCTTGAGAGGTCTCATCATTCAATCTCTTCCTTTTCCTCTGGCGGCTGTGTTCCTTGCTAAATTGAGGTGCAACATCCATTTGCGTAGCAATCAGTGTTGCCTCAGACAGGAGAGACTCTCATCCATCTCTAAGAGCCTGCATCTCTTCCTTTAAGGCTCTGATATTGGCTGCCTCTGTGTCAAGTGAGATTTTTCCTGACTGGAGAATCAGGCAAAATGCACGAAAGTGCTGTTTGAATGAATGCTTACGAGCCTGCTGGTGCCTACCATTGCTCAGTCAGACTGCTCTATCAAATCATAGACTTAATTATAACATAATAACACACAGAAATACGAGCCTTAGGTCATTAATATTGTTGAATCCGGAAACTATCATCTCGAAAACAAAACGTTTATTCTTTCAGTGAAATACGGAACCGTAAAAATCTGTCGTTCTGCCCCTGAACAAGGCAGTTAACCCACCGTTCCTAGGCCGTCATTGAAAATAAGAATGTGTTCTTAACTGACTTGCCTAGTTAAATAAAGGTGTAGTAAAAAAATTATTATAAATACAAAAATCTGCAAAATCGGTGTCCAAAATTACCGATTTACGATTGTTATGAAAACTTGAAATCGGCCCTAATTAATCGTCCATTCCGATTAATCGGTCGACCTCTAGTTTGTATAAAAGGATGATATTCTTTAACATAAGTAGCGAACTAGGTCTTGAAGTTCTGCTTCTGCTGTTGTAAGGCATAACAGGCTACTGACAGTTGTCTTTTTAATATTCATAGGCTACTGATATTTTGACAGCTCAACTTTAGTTTGTTTTGAGTCATGTATTGACCTGGCAGGACTAAGGAAGTGGGCCTTTGTGAGTTTATGGCTCACTGATTGGATTACATTGACCCAAAAAATGTGTGCGTGTTTGTTCCATAGAGAATGATAGAGGCCTCTATTGGCCAAAATTACTTTTTAGCATGGGCAGCGCCATTGAGGGCTTCCACCGTATTAAAATAGTAAACTGTTTGGATTCCTAGGGGTTGTAGCCTCAATGGCGCTTCCCATTCTGTCACAGACACTATAATGGCACAGATACAAAGATGAGTCCTCTATCTATCTCTATGGTTTGTTCAAGCAGCAACCATTGGTGCATTCTGTCTCGTGGACAAAGCTACACATTGTGCGTTTAAGTCTGATACCAGAACATTGCACTGTATTCCTCCAAGAGCGTATCCAGACATATTCAACACAGTGTTTTGTGGAAATTCTCAATCCACCCTTGAGCATCAACAAAACTGACCACAAGCTCTGTTTTTGATTCAAGACAACATCATCACAATAGGCTTCATCAACGTTAGCAGTTGTTTTTTCATGTAGGCCCGATTCATTGTGCTTAATACAAATGGGTTCACACTTTTAACTAGCCTTGAAAAAGCCACAATAGTGAATTCCATTTGCTAAAGCAACCACTTGTGGAAAGGGACCCTGCGAATCAAATAGGTCATGGATTAGACCCAGAGTAATTCAGCATATTAACCTCATAATTATGAAAAATATATACGTTATGGTGAGGGAAAAAATAATTCCATGTTGGCTTTTTATACATAACCACAAAAATTATGCTTGTGGTGTATTTCTGTACATTTTCTTGTTGGACAATGTAGCATCCAAATGTGTAATTGTTGATGGTGAACAATATGGTTATCCAAATGTGAGCTGGGTGGAGTACATTGTTTTACTCTCTGTTTGGTTATATAACACAGGAAGTAAGCGTTTGCCAGTTATCTTAAGTTCTGTGAACGTTGGTGTCCTGAGTGGTATACTACGAAGTAAACGAGATCAACTCATGCTTTTATAAAGCCAGGTCAGCTTCACATTGCAGATCAGGCTTCAACTGTACTATGATGGTGGATATTGCTCGTCCGCCTGCCCCCAACTCTAGTAGGCTTGTAACTGCGCATTCATGTTGCACATGGCTAGTCGAATGCCAGACTCTTCATTGAGACAATGCTGAAACATCAATCCATGGGCGAGTCAGTGCCACATTTTCATTTGTGCTGAAATCAAAATGAAAAAATAAAGTTATCGTGCAAATTCAGCAGGCTGTGGTGTGAAATAGACTTTTAGAAGTGCTATCTTTCTTTCATGACTTATCATTTATGCCGTCTTTGGTGTGCTTATCAATGCACAAGCACCTTTTTCCCACTCCTATCGCTCCTTCTTCTATCTGTGGAACAGCTTGTTGCGTTGTGGCCATAGGCATACAATCCATAGAGTTTTGGAACCTCTAACCCTGGCAATTTGACTGTTGAACTCATGGGTACACTAGCCATGGCTGTCAGTCTTAAAGGAGATATCCCTATTTTTCCTCTCACATCGTGGAAGCTTGGCTTATGACAACACCAGTTAGGCTATTTTCAAACAAACAACTCCAACAACTGCAAGGAGATGCCTACAGACAGAGAGAGGACGTGTTGCGGTCAGGGACCAGACCTCTGTGTAAGCCAGCTGCCACATTTCGCCGGTTACTGCCTAGACAACGGATATTTACGTTTGCACAGGCGGTATTGACGTGTTGGCAGTGGCTGATGCAGCAGAGGCTGGAGATGACGCCCGGGAGTACAGGCATGCTGCCTACACACAGTTTGTGATGTGGCAGCATGGTGCCCTTGGTGCAGGAAACCCGAGTTGTCATGCCCAGTCGCTGTGTCTGGAGAATCAGGGACACGTTCCCTGATCCCCATTCACAGTACACTGGGTTCCTGGGCGCTAGGATTCTCAAAGCGTTTGGCATGATGACATACTAGCGTTATGCCCAAAGAGTGTCCGTTGCCAGACACTTATTGGCATGACATTAGTATGGCATCATGTCACTTGCTGTGAACAGAACACAACCTCTCCCTCAGTTTGCATTCTCCACACACAAACACCTGCCAGGTGCGTCTTCAGGACATCAAAATCCTTCTTACTGGGCACACCATGTCATATCAAAGATTCTAAAGGTTGTTCGTTTATTTATCACCAAAAGTGTCATCACTGCACTTTCTCCCGGCACAACAAAGGTTAAATGGGAAAATGTCCAGAGGAGTTTAACTTGGATATAAAAACACATAACTACCCAAGACAAATTAACTCAATGACATATTTAAAGTGGTAATCAGCTAGTCGTCCATGACCCCCAGGCTTCCCCCCGCTTCTTGTGTTGTTTTTATATACACAATCTATGGTTGTGAGAGAGTGGGAGAGCGCATAGATGCGAGAGAGAGTGCCTGGGCATGAGGGAGCGTGAGAGAGCTAGAATGTAAACAGCAGAGTAGTCAGCTGCTAGCTAAGATAAACAGGTGTGGTAGCAGGTAGAGTTGCAAAGGGTTGGAAACTTTCCAGCAAATTTCTAGAATTTTACAGAAAATGTTCAATGTAAAGAATTTTGCTTAAATTCATCAAAAAGGTTAGCTTATAACAGTGAACCTATTTTTGTGGGATACACAAGGCAATTCTAGGTCTTGTGGCATATTTTGGTTAAACTATCCCCAATTCAATGGAATTGCAACCCTCTGCATGCACAGTGCATTCTTCCATCATATGTACAGCAGATTCTTAAGATCCAGCACACCAGTGAGATGCTAGTGAGCCCACACTACTACACTGTCTGAACCAAGGATTACATTCTTTCTGTTAAGTTTTGATTACAATACTGGGTGGGGTGAATATATTTAATATGACACGCAGTGGCTTGCGAAAGAATTCACCCCCCTTCACATTTTTCCTATTTTGTTGCCTTACAACCTGGAATTAAAATGGATTTTTGGAGGGTTTGTATCATTTGATTTACGCAACATGCCTACCACTTTGAAGATAAAAAATATTTTTATTGTGAATCAAACAAGAATTAAGACAAAAAACTGAAAACTTCAGCGTGCATAAACTATTCAACCCCCCAAAGCCAATACTTTGTAGAGCCACCTTTTGCAGCAATTACAGCTGCAAGTCTCTTGGGGTATGTCTCTATAAGCTTGGCATATCTAGCCACTGGGATTTTTGCCCATTCTTAAGGGCAAAACTGCTCCAGCTCCTTCAAGTTGGATGGGTTCCGCTGGTGTACAGCAATCTTTAAGTCATACCACAGATTCTTAATTGGATTGAGGTCTGGGCATTGACTAGGCAATTCCAAGATATGTAAATGTTTCCCCTTAAACCACTCGAGTGTTGCTTTAGCAGTATGCTTAGGGTCATTGTCCTGCTGGAAGGTGAACCTCCATCCCAGTCTCAAATCTCTTGAAGACTGAAACAGATTTCCCTCAAGAATTTCCCTGTATTTAGCGCCATCCATCATTCCTTCAATTCTGACCAGTTTCCCAGTCCCTGCCGATGAAAATATCCCCACAGCATGATGCTGCCACCACCATGCTTCACTGTAGGGATGGTGCCAGGTTCTCTCTAGACGTGATGCTTGTTATTAAGGCCAAAAAGTTCAATCTTGGTTTCATCAGACCAGAGAATCTTGTTTCTCATCATCTGAGAGTCTTTTAGGTGCCATTTAGCAAACTCCAATTGGGCTGTCATGTACCTTTTACTGAGGAGTGGCTTCCGTCTGGCCACTCTACCATAAAGGCCTGATTGGTGGAGTGCTGCAGAGATGGTTGTCCATCTGGAATGTTCTCCCATTTCCACAGAGGAACTCTAGAGCTCTATCAGAGTGACCATCCGGTTCTTGGCCACCTCCCTGACCAAGGCCCTTCTCCCCCGATTGCTCAGTTTGACCAGACGGTCAGCTCTAGGAAGAGACAATATACCACGGCTATGGATACAGCCCTTAGCCGTGGTAAATTGGCCATATACCACAAACCCCTGAGGTGCCTTATTGTTATTATAAACTGGTTTCCAACGTTATTAGAGCAGTACAGATGTAGCATGAGATGCACATGTTTTGTCATACCCGTTGTATACGGTCTGATATACCACGGCTGTCAATCAATCAGCATTCAGGGTTTTAACCACGCAGTTTATAATATATATATATATATCAGTTGAAGTCGGAAGTTTACATACATTTAGGTTACATACACTTGATGAGAAAAAAACAACAATTTAATACATTTTAGAATAAGGCTGTACCGTAACAAAATGTGGAAAACGTCAATACTTTCCAAATTTACTGTATAATGGTCAATTATAAATACAAACAACAAAAGTAAATACACTAGCACATCACAAATATTAAGAACAATCTTCCACACTATTCATTCGGTAATTGACCTCATCATCATTTACTTCTATGGTCTCTTCGGAGATGCTCATATTCATCAGGATAAATAGAAGTGATAGAACATAACAGAACATAAGCCACCGAATAAGATCTGTACAACATTGCAATACACATATAGGGTGATAATGTCTGGGAATAGTTAACGGGAAAAACCTTGTTGCCTGTTTTCCCCATTTGTTGCCTCCATGGTGCTCCCATCTAGTTCAACAACTCCAGGCTCCTTCAGAAACTCATCCCCCCTTTAGAAAAAGACAGTTGGTTATACTCCAAGCATATAGTATCTTCATTACTGGCAAACATTTTGAATAGTAGAGAGGGAGACATGACAGTACCAGAGAGATAAACCTACATAGGCCACTCAAAGAAGGCAGGCTCAAAGAGAGGTAAACCTACACACAGGCCACTCAAAGAAGGCAGGCTCAAAGAGAGGTACACAGAAACCATAAATGATGCACACAAAGTTCACACTGCCCATAATTGAAAGGAATAGGAAAAAGGTACCTAGCTATTCTCTTATTGAAATGAAGCATGTGTTCTTAGCTATCTGACAGTGTGGTGCTGGATGCCACTCCAATGCTTGATGGGGGGGGGGGGGTACTGTCACGCCCTGACCATAGTAAGCTGTTTATTCTCTGTGTTGGTTGGAGCGTGATAGTGACTTGGGTGGGTCATCTAGGTGTTTTGTATTTCTATGGTGGCCTGATATGGTTCCCAATCAGAGGCAGCTGTTTATCGTTGTCTCTGATTGGGGATCATATTGAGGTAGCCATTTCCCCTTCGATTATTCGTGGGATCTTGTCTACAGTTAGTTGCCTGTGTGCACACCAGTAGCTGCACGTTTCAGCTGTGCTTTATCGTCTTAGTTTGGTTGCGTATATTTTGCACGACGAAGCTTTTCGTTCGTTGTTTATTGTTTTTTTTTCACTGGTTCACATTTATATAAAGTATGATGAACCCAAATCACGCTGTGCCTTGGTCTACCCTTAACGACGAACGTGAGAGCAACCAGTGCTGGGCTGGACCCTTACAAAAAAATCGACATAATGCTCTTTTAACTTGAATGATAACTGCCATCTATGGGTTAAATGTCTATGGTTGGTTGCGGCTGTCAGTTTGCATTTTGCAAATTTCAAAATACAATTGTGTGAAAAATGTACAATTTGGAAAACAAATGCTGTCATCACTAATTGTGTAATACGTATTTTAACAAATGTACACAAACATTTGATTAATAAAATATTGAATCAGTCATCTTTCTCAAATGACACAATTAACAAGGGCATGACAATCTTTGCAAGAGGAAGCGAGTCTGATTTTATTGGTCCTTAACCCACATCTCAGACACTTAATTCAAGATAAATGGAGTTAACCTGCCCCAGAGCAGGCTAAAAGGTGAGCCACATTCGTTGACCAAAGTGACTTAGCTAACTACTCAAACCTCATTTGTAGTTTTGGCCTCTGCTCTCCAGTGTGTTTCTTACTAGTGTCACCATACTGAATCTTTTACTGGGAAATAATGATTGATGAGTGAGTTTAAAGGTATGTTTATCAATCAACTCCTGGAGGGGGCCTCTGATACTTTTTAGCCCGGCAGTAACACACCTGATCCTACTGGTTGATCATTTGAATCGGCTACATTGAGAAACACTGGTTCTGGCGCAGTGACTCTGGATTTGGTGTTTGTGCTCAACTATTCTCTCTCTCTGTTCTACCAGGTGGTTCCACCCAAACATCACCGGCATCGAGGCAGAGCAGCTCCTCTTGACCCGGGGGGTCCATGGCAGTTTCCTAGCCCGGCCGAGCAAGAGCAACCCGGGAGATTTTACTCTCTCTATCAGGTAGGGGCCTCCATGTTCCCAGCTAACAAATGTTGGTTCCAATAACAATCTGGTTAAGTTATTTGTCAAATAACCAAGGGAGAACATTTTAGGTAATGTTACGTGAATGTTCTGTGTTAGCATGGTTCTCTGCTAGTGCTTTAGCCCACCGCTTTAGCCTAGCTCTTTATCCTAGCGTTAGCGGCCTATGCTCCACAACATTACCCCTGGTGTAAAGTAAATAATTCCGAGCAAATTGTCTCGTGAGTCAAGCCTCAAGAAATGGGAAATGATCGCTTCCCAGTAAGCAAGCTAGCGAGAGAGCAAAAGCCTTGCCTTTGGGTGAACAGTCACAGCTTGTGGGAGTTCAAGCTTGAAATATGCCTAGTTTGTTATTCTCCCACGTTTCTACGAAGTGGAAAATGTTTGTTTCCCTCCTCGGTTGAAAAGAAAGCGAGAACTGGTCGTAAGTAGCCTTTCACAAGAATTCACTTACGCCACTGACCCCATGTATGAAATCATCAGGTCTAACCCTGTCCCATGACATTACATTTCACTGAATTATGAACAGGGAGCTCTGTAGATGGAGAGCTGAATACAAAAGAGTTTCTCTGGTAAACAGCAGGCCTCTGTGATTTCCTGTAGCGCCAGGATAGAGAGGGCCTCTGCGTTGGCAACGGAAGCTTTTAAGAGGCTTATCAGTCAGACGAGCTCATGGCAAAGGTCCAGCATCGTCCTTTAGCTCGCTCTCTTTAGCAGAGGTTGGCTTGAGTAGCGAGGGAGAGAGGAGTGTGTGTGTGTGTGAGAGAGAGGGGGGAGTGTATGTAGGGTAGAGGGAAAGGGGGATACTTAGTCAGTTGTACAAATGAATGCATTCAACTGAAATGTGTCTTCTGCATTTAACCCAACCCTTCTGAATCAGAGAGGTGCGGGGGGCTGCCTTAATCAACATCCACGCCTTTGGCGCCCGGGGAACAGTGGGTTAACTGTCTTGCTTCAGGGGCAGAAGACAGATTTTTACCTTGTCAGCTCGGGGATTCGATCTAGCAACCTTTCGGTTACTGGCCCAACGCTCTCACCAGAGAGGGGTGAGAAAGAATGAAGGTTGTTAGGCTGGTAACAGCAGTGAGTGTGGCAGCCAGGCCAGTCCAGGCAGTAGCTCTTAATAACGTTAAGGCCGGGGGCCCATGTCGAGGTCTGACCCTGCATGCTCCTGGTGTTATGTGGCTTTGTGGTGACTGAGGGCTGCCTAACTGCCTGTGTGTGTTTGTGTTCACCAGGCTAAATGACATGTATTTGTTGTTCTTCAGACCACAGGCCCTGTGGCTAAACTCTAGCGCAGGCTAACAGCACCCCTCCCTCACCCCCACTCCACCACCTTCCTGTGGGCTGTGTGATTTATACCCCCCCATGGTACGGTGAGGTTAGTTTGGACTAGCTTGGTGGGGGGAAGGGGGAAATGGTTAGAATAGTGCTATCTAGAGCATTGGCAGCTTTATTTTGTGTCTGCACTGTTTTGCTGTTGAAAGTAGGCTACGTACCAACATGAATGCAACAGAGTTTATTTCTTTGCTTACGGTGAGAAATACAAAAAGCTTATTCAGCTTTCATGAGCTGATGAGAGTTATGCTTTACATTTACTCACTTACACTTTTCTTTGCGACTATTCAGCTATGTCTTGCCTATTCACTAAGGACTCAATTCCGACCCGAGTTCAGCGTGCGTAAATGGAACGTAATGAAATGTTCATGCATTTTTCTCTGAGTATTCTGACCTTGAACTTAAGCAATGGAAAAGCGTGCTATTCACCTGATATTCATTTTGGGTGGCGATCGAATAAATGAAGGTGTGGCGGAATTGGACCCTAAGCTTGCCAGGGTCCAGTGTGACCAAGCTAACTGTCTCTTACTTGTATGCTCACACATACTCCCACATCACAGACACTCTCTAGCATTCTCTCACACACACTCATGTCACACACACTCTCTCAATCGTATATACTCACAATCTCATATCTCACACACACACACACACACACACACACACACACACACACACACACACACACACACACACACACACACACACACACACACACACACACACACACACACACACACACACACACACACACACACACAAACTCATATAAACTCACATGCACTCTCTCACACACACTCAACGAGAGAGTGATTACCAAGTCATTAGTGTTTCTTCTTACCAGCATGTTATTAGGGGGGTCCAGCTTGACTCTCCTTTTAATGGACGCCCTGGTACTCCAATGGGCTGTTATCTCATTCTCCCTGCTTTTCCCTTCGCTTATCTCCCCCTCTCCCTTTCCTGGCCTGGGCAGGGGGCTGGATGGCAGGGGAAGGATGGGGGTGGTGGTGGAGGGGGAGGTGTTAAACATTTTCTGCTATGACAACTGTTCCAGTAGTGGCCAGAGTAGACCGCAATGTGTGGTTAAGTAGACAGTGTGTTCTGTTATGGGAGAGGCCTTGATAACCATAGCTCTACGCTGCATTTTGAGGGAGTGAGAACTTACACAGCCAAGCATGATGGAGCCTATGTAATTGTGAAGCGCATGTACACTGAGTATACAAAACATTAAGAACACCTGCTTTTTCCATGACATAGACTGACCAGGTGAAAGCCATGATCCCTTATTGATGTCACTTGTTAAAACCACTTAAATCAGTGTAGATGAAGGGGGGGGGAGACATGTTAAAGAAGTATCAAGAATGGTCCACCACCTAAAGGACATCCAGCCAACTTGACAGAAGGGGTGCATGCAAATCAATGTTAGGAAGGTGTTCTTAATGTTTCGTATACTCTGTGTATGTAATTCTCAGATCAAAAGAAATGCCTTGGTTTTTCATTGTTTTCTTTCAGTAAAACATTTTTTTTGTTCTTGTGGTGTATGTTCTAGTATCATGTTGTGTTTTTATACATCTCTATGCTCTTAATCAGAGGAGAAGTTTAGAGGGCATTAGCTGTGGACTGTGGATGGATTTTCTCCCCGTATTACGTAATGCCATTGCCTCCATTCATTTCCATTAGACATATTTCCATTGCAGTCGGGCTATTTATAGATTCAATCAATTAAATGCATTGGCCAAATTGACCTAATAGAATGTTGATTCATCTCATTTTGATAAGTGGATTGTGTTCTCACTGGATACTATGTAACAGAGACGTGGCCATGGTGGTTTAGTGGTTAGTGACTCTGCCCTCAGCACTCGCATATACTGACGTCTACATGTGTTCGAATCTGTCCAAAGGCCTGTTTGATACACACGTTTTGGAACTAGAGAGAGATCGGAAGCCAGTCGAAAAAAAAGGAAAGGGGGGGGAAGATGGTCTAAATAGTGTCATTGTGTGTCCCTCCTTCTCGAACCACGGGTGGGCCGCTGAAGATTGATGATGACCTAATGTTGCTCCAGATACAATAGAACAAGTGCAGCGGCCTCCATTCTTGTAGTCAGAAGGGCTTGTAGGTAGACAGATCAATCAATCAATCAATCAATTTTATTTTATATAGCCCTTCGTACATCAGCTAATATCTCGAAGTGCTGTACAGACACCCAGCCTAAAACCCCAAACAGCTAGTAATGCAGGTGTAGAAGCACGGTGGCTAGGAAAAACTCCCTAGAAAGGCCAAAACCTAGGAAGAAACCTAGAGAGGAACCAGGCTATGAGGGGTGGCCAGTCCTCTTCTGGCTGTGCCGGGTGGAGATTATAACAGAACTATGCCAAGATGTTCAAAAATGTTCATAAGTGACAAGCATGGTCAAATAATAATCATGAATAATTTTCAGTTGGCTTTTCATAGCCGATCATCAAGAGTTGAAAAACAACAGGTCTGGGACAGACCTTCACACACACACACACACACACACACGTTTGTTTTACTATCCTTGTGGGGACCAAACAATTGATTCCCATGCAAAATCATGTTTTCCCTAACCCCTAATTCTAAACCTTAACCTAACCCTTTTTCTTGCGGGGACTGTTCTTGTACCAGAAGCCCTCACATATGCATTGGTCTTTCGAAGGCCAAACCCACTGCTGGTGTGCGTGGCCAAAGACCTCTTTGACCATAGCACCGGTTCCAATCCAAGTGCCAATGCCATTTAGCAAACTCCAGGTGGTGCTATTGTCAGATGACATGAAAATAGAGGTCTTTGGTCACGCACTCCAGCAGCGGGTTTGGCCTTCGAAAGAACAATGCGTATTGTTCAGAAATACCTCATCCCCACTGTAAAACATAGTGTTAGATCTTTGATGTTATGGGGCTATTTTGCTTCCCTTGTTAAGATCAACAGCATCATGAACTTTACCAACTACCAGGATATGTTTAGTGAAAAACCTGGTTGCCTCTGCTAGGAAACTGAAGCTTGGCCCCAAGTGGATCTTCCAGCAAGACAATAACCCCAAGCACACGTCAAAATCCACAAAGAAATGGTTTAATTGACCACAAAATCAACATTTTGCAATTGCCACCTCAGACTCCTGACTTGAACCCTATTGAAAACCTGTGGTTTGAAGAGGACAGTCCATAAACTCAGAGGAAGGATATCAAGGATCTGGAAATATTCTGTATGGAGCAATGTTCTAAGATCCCTCCCAACGTGTTCTCCAATATCAGCACTTTTTTTTTTTAGAAAAGGCTCAGTGTTGTCCAGGGTGCATTTGAGCTCTATATTTGTATTTATTTTATGCAGTCTTTTTGCTCATCTTTATCAAGGCATCTGAAAATTCCTGACGCCACTGTATGTCCAAAAAGCAATATTCACATAACTCTGTACAACAGCATTACTTGGTTTTGCCATTGTCAAAAGCAGCTTAATGAATGCTGTATGGCACAATGATTGTGTGCTATGTCTCCAAGTCTGCAAGAGACCCATCCCATCCTTAGAGTAAAATCTAGATGGATGTTTGGCTCAATGCAACGTCATTAATTGTGTTAAACTCCCACAAACAGCATGGTGCACACACACACACACACACACACACACACACACACACACACACACACACACACACACACACACAGTGCAGCCGCCACGGGCCATTAGTAGCCACAGACAGGGAGGCATACTGCTCCACTCAAACATTCATAACACAATTACAGGGAAGGAGAGAATGCAGGTTTATAGGAGAGAAAGATGGATGAGAGGGAGGGAAGGAGAGAATGCAGGTTTATAGGAGAGAAAGATGGATGAGAGGGAGGGAAGGAGAGAATGCAGGTTTATAGGAGAGAAAGATGGACGAGAGGGAGGGAAGGAGAGAATGCAGGTTTATAGGAGAGAAAGATGGATGAGCGGGAGGGAAGGAGAGAATGCAGGTTTATAGGAGAGAAAGATGGATGAGAGGGAGGGAAGGAGAGAATGCAGGTTTATAGGGGAGAAAGATGGATGAGAGGGGGGGAAGGAGAGAATGCAGGTTTATAGGAGAGAAAGATGGATGAGAGGGAGGGAATGGGATTTGTTCCACTTTATATGATCGTTACTTGATCATCAATTTGCAGAGAGAGGGCTAGCTAATTGCATTAAAGCTAGATATCAGATAGCATAATGTGCAGTTCTGTCACTTTTCTAACTTCCTGAGTTAGATTGCTAGCAACAGTATGATCTTTTTTGTAAAAGTGTGCGGAGTGGGAGTTGTGGTTTGCTGCAGGCTAAAAACCGACTTGTAAATGTGTAGGTGTACTAAGACAAAGTGCATGTTTGTGCATTGGTTTGGCCTTTTGCTGCAGACAAATATTGCTCTGAAATTTTCACTGGAAATGGAAAAAGAAAGTACTGTCTTCAACTAGGCCTCATTTTTCACTTGTTTCCGTGCTGATAAGAATGTTTCGGGTTTAGAATTCTATGTGTGTGTGACATTGTTTCTCTTTGTGGCTGTGTATTTTGAAAAGTGGCAGACTGTTTTTTGGACCTTATCTGTGCTCCCTAGCCACCTGCATTTAGTGAAAGCCAGTTGCTCTCAAATACGAACTCAAAATCAACAGGGCATTCTAAAGGAATAGTCTTGTCTGATAAGGTTTTTCTTACGAGGAAAACAGTCTTATTTCCACATAGACTTGATGAACAAACAGTTTCCTTCTGTGCAGAAATGATTGGGTATTCACGGTTTCCCGCGGACGACTTCAACCTGTTATTTTCATGTGGGTGTTCGTGGTGTTTTCTCTTAATCTGTTCAGGCATGCGCAGACACGTACATGAACACGAACACTCGAGCCGTATCCGAAATCTGGCTTTACTACTCACTTAACCTTTTACTACAGGGGCTGAATCAGGGTCACACAGAATGTTTCTTGGTAGTCTTAAACAAATCTACTTTGAAACAAAAGTATACACCTCACACACCTGGCTTTGGTCTAGAAAACACCTGTACCATGTCAGATATAGAGTTGAAATCAAATGTTATTTGTCACCTGCGCCGAATACAAGCTCTAACCAACAAGGCAGTAAAAAAAAAAAAAAATACACAAAACATTTCAAGTAACAAATAGTTAAAGAGCAGCAGTAAAATAACAATGGTGAGGCTATATACAGGGGGGTACTGGTACAGAGTCAATGTGTGGGGACACTGGTTAGTTGAGGTAATACGTAAATGTAGGTAGAGATATTAAAGTGACTATGCATAGATGACGACTGAGAGTAGCAGCAGTGTAAAAGATAGGGGGGGCAATGCAAATAGTCTGGGTGGCCATTTTATTGGGGGTAGAAGCTGTTTAGAAGCCTTTTGGACCTAGACTTGGCACTCCGGTACCGCTTGCCATGCGGTAGCAGAGAGAACAGTCTATGACTAGGGTGGCTGGAGTCTTTGACAATTTTTAGGGCCATCCTCTGACATTGCCTGGTATAGAGGTCCTGGATGGCAGGAAGCTCGGCCCCGGTGATGTACTGGGCCATACGCACTACCCTCTGTTGTGCCTTACGGTCGGAAGCTGAGCAGTTGCCATTCCAGGCAGGGATGCAACCAGTCAGAATGCTCTCGATGGTGCAGCTGTAGACCCTTTTGAGGATCTGAGGAACCATGCCAAATATTGTCCTGATAGAGAATAGGCTTTGTCGTGCCCTCTTCACAACTGTCTTGGTGTGCTTGGACCATGTTAGTTTGTTGGTGATGTGGACACCAAGGAACTTGAAGCTCTCAACCTGCTCCACTACAACCCCGGCGATGACAATGGGGGCGTGCTCGGTCCTTCTTTTCCTGTAGTCCACAATCATCTCCTTTGTCTTGATCACGTTGAGGGAGCGGTTGTTGTCCTGGCACCACACTGCCAGGTCTCTGACCTCCTCCCCATAGGCTGCCTCGTTGTTGTCTGTGATCAGGCCTTCCACTGTTGTGTCATCTGCAAACGTAATGATGGTGTTGGAGTCGTGCCTGGCCGTGCAGTCATGAGTGAACAGGGAGTACAGGAGGGGACTGAGCACGCACCCCTGAGGGGCCCCCGTGTTGAAGATCAGCATGGCGGATGTGTTGTTGCCTACCCTTACCACCTGGGGACGGCCCGTCAGGAAGTCCAGGATCAATTTGCAGAGGGAGGTATTTAGTCCCAGGGTCTTTAGCTTAGTGATGAGCTTTGAGGGCACTATGGTATTGAACACTGAGCTGTCGTCAATGAATAGCATACTCACATAGGTGTTCCTTTTGTCCAGGTGGGAAAGGGCAGTGTGGAGTGCAATAGAGATCATTATCTGTTAGGGTTGTATGCAAATTGGAGTGGGTCTAAGGTTTCTGGGATAATGGTGTTGATGTGAGCCATGACCAGCCTTTCAAAGTACTTCATGGCTACAGATGTGAGTGCGACAGGTCGGTAGTCATTTAGGCAGGTTACTTTTGTGTTCTTGGGCACAGGGACTATGGTGGTCTGCTTTAAACATGTTGGTATTACAGACTCAGACAGGGAGAGGTTGACAACCCCCACCTGTGGACGTCGGGCCCTCATACCACCCTCATGGAGTCTGTTTCTGACCGTTTGAGCAGACACATGCACATTTGTGGCCTGCTGGAGGTCATTTTGCAGGGCTCTGGCATTGCTCCTCCTGCTCAAAGGCGGAGGTAGCGGTCCTGCTGCTGGGTTGTTGCCCTCCTACGGCCTCCTCCACGTCTCCTGATGTACTGGCCTGTCTCCTGGTAGCGCCTCCATGCTCTGGACACTACGCTGACAGACACAGCAAACCTTCTTGCCACAGCTCGCATTGATGTGCCATCCTGGATGAGCTGCACTACCTGAGCCACTTGTGTGGGTTGTAGACTCCGTCTCGTGCTACCACTAGAGTGAGAGCACCGCCAGCATTCAAAAGTGACCAAAACATCAGCCAGGAAGCATAGGAACTGAGAAGTGGTCTGTGGTCACCACCTTCAGAATCACTCCTTTATTGGGGGTGTCTTGCTAATTGCCTATAATTTCCACCTTTTGTCTATTCCATTTGGTCAACAGCATGTGAAATTTATTGTCAATCAGTGTTGCTTCCTAAGTGGACAGTTTGATTTCACAGAAGTGTGATTGACTTGGAGTTACATTATGTTGTTTAAGTGTTCCCTTTATTTTTTTGAGCAGTGTACTAATAAACAGGATTTTTTCCCCACATACACAAAATGCCTACTATTTAAAACGCAAGTCCTGGTATTCTCTGTGTGTGTGTGCCATACCCACACATACTTTTTTCATACACAAATGACACGCACTGCTGCGGTTCCAAATAGATGCTGAGCACGACCTGTGGCTAGAATACATTATCCTTTCGGCAGGACTCACATCACACAGAGAGAACAGGGGTACCCTATTAACCTAACCTCTGCTACATGCTGCAGGGTGCACCTGTTACATAATATATAGTGATCTGTCTGAACAATGTGCACTATGACTAACCCTGACTCCAACCACTCTCCTCTGTGTGTGTCAGGCGGAACAATGAGGTCACTCACATTAAGATCCAGAACTCAGGGGACTACTACGACCTGTATGGAGGGGAGAAGTTTGCCACGCTAGCAGAGCTGGTGCAGTACTACACAGAGCAGCACGACCTCCTCAGAGAGAGGAACGGAGACGTCATCGAGCTCAAGTACCCACTCAACTGTAAGGACCCCACCTCCGAGAGGTACGTACACACATGCACGCACAGGCACATGCATGCACACACATGGCTGCAAAAACACACACAAATGAAAACAACCACAGACACAGCATTTACAATAAAATGCACACACACACACACAGACCCTGTTATAATCTTCAAACATATCTGTGCTGGCATTTCTGTCTCTACACATTGTAACGTACAGTGTATCAGTTTGTATCTAGTTCCAAAAACAACGTGTGATCCCTGTTGAGGATGGTTTCTCCATGAAACACCAGCTGAGTGCTCTTGCCGGAACCTCCAACACATTTACATGTGCAAGCTCTCATACAGAGAAACACACAAACACACACAATTCAGATTTCTTTGTAAACACCATCACGTGCAAACTCACACATTCAGAAACACCCACATTTTTCAATTTCTTATGTAAACAATTACTCGTAAAAGGCAGGGTTGGGGTGATTTCCATTCTTTGCTTTTTAATAGTATTAGTATTTTCAAACATAATAGTCATAAATTGTCTACCGATCTACACTAGGTGGTACCACGGGCACCTCTCTGGGCGCGACGCTGAGAAGCTGCTCATGGACAAGGGCAAGCCTGGCAGTTTCCTGGTACGGGAGAGCCAGAGCAAACCAGGTGACTTTGTGCTCTCTGTCCTCACCAACGAGGAGAAGCACGAGAACTTAGACCGCAAGACCAGGGTCACCCATGTCATGATTCGCTACCAGGTAAGACCAGCTAGGGCCTTTACATATACAGTGGGGTCTGAAATTATTGACATCCTTAAATAAAGATGAGGCAAAAAAAGAACTGTGTATATAATAAATAATTCAACTACTGAGCTATATTGTATGCTCAACATTTTTTGAAGTTCTACTATTGTATACTAATACAATTGCTCAGAGAAATAGATTTTGTTTAACAAGTAATAATATTTTTCTCAAAGGTAGGGGTCAAAATTATTGACACCCTTGTTTCAATACCTTTCAATAACCTCACAATGTATAACAGCACTGAGCCTTTTTCTAAAACGTTTTATGAGTTGTACACATTCGGAGGTATTTTAGACCATTCCTCCATACAAAATCCTTCCCGATCCTTGATGTCCTTCATATGCACTTATGGATTGCCCTCTTCAATTCAAACCACAGGTGACTGAGATGGCCATTGCAAAGAAATATATATTGTGTGGCCAATTAACAATTTCTTTGTTTATTTTGATGTGTGCTTGGGGTTATTGTCTTGCTGGAAGATCCACTTGCGGCCAAGCGTCAACCAGGTTTTTGGCTAAAATGTTCTGGTACTGGGTAAAGTTCATGATGCCGTTGACCTTAACAAGAGCCCCAGGACCAGTGGATGGAAATTGCCCCGTAACATTAAAGATCCACCACCAACCCCAGTGGTGGGTTTGGCGTCGAAATGAGAATGCATGAGCAGAAAATAACACCATATGGTGGTGGATCTTAGATGTTAGGATAATTAACTTAGCAGGTTAGAAGAATTTGGTTCAAGTTAGGAAGAGGGTTAGGGTTAGCGAAAATGCCAAAATGCTCCCCGATGCGACTCAATCATGCAACTTTTGACATCAATTTGACATTAGCTGCATCCCTTCTAGCCATGACCAGCTAGTAAGGACTAGCATGCTTGTAGGGCTAGCAAGCTAGCAGGCAGGCTAGTGTCTATCCGGCGAGATAGCAGGCTGGGATAGCAGGCTTGTAGGCAAGCTAACTGTCCGGCTAGAAGGGCAAACAAACAACCTTAGTTTTTGTGTGTCTCCAGCAGGATGGGAAGTATGACGTAGGTGGAGGAGAGAGGTTTGACACGCTGGCTGACCTGGTGGATCACTACAAGAAGAACCCCATGGTGGAGAAGAGTGGAATTGTTGTTCACCTCAAACAGGTGAGAGACTAAACCAGTGCATTCAGACAGCTGCACATGAAACAATGTTGTACTGCCATTAATACATCATACAACAAGTATGGGTGACCTGCAAATTCTATATTAGTAATATAATTTAATGTGAAGGGTGGATCATATGATAATCCATGGTTTGCTCTTCCCTTTCCCAACGGAAGCCCTTCAATGCCACCAGGATAAATGCAGCCAACATTGAGAACAGGGTGAAGGAACTAAACAAAGTGGCAGACAACTCAGAGAAGCCCAAACAGGGATTCTGGGAAGAGTTTGAGGTACGAGAGTGGTGGTATCATCATCACCGCCAGTGTATTTAAATGATTGTAAATCGCACCTCATATTCCAAAACATGAAAGTCAAGATCAAGATTTTTTTTTATTTTTACCTTTATTTAACCAGGTAGGCTAGTTGAGAACAAGTTCTCATTTACAACTGCGACCTGGCCAAGATAAAGCAAAGCAGTGCGAAACAAACAACACAGTTACACATAGAATAAACAAACGTACAGTCAATAACACAATAGAAAAGTCTATACAGTGTGTGCAAATGTAGTAAGATTAGGGAGGTAAGGCAATAAATAGGCCATAGTGGCGAAATAATTGTCATTTAGCAATTAAACACTGGAGTGATAGATGTGCAGAAGATGAATGTCCAAATAGAGATACTGGGGTGCAAAGGAGCAAAAAAATAAATAACAATATGGGGATGAGTTAGTTGGGTGGACTATTACAGATGGGCTATGTACAGGTGCAATGATCGGTAAGCTGCTCTGACAGCTGATGCTTAAAGTTAGTGAGGGAGATATAAGTCTCCAGCTTCAGTGATTATTGCAATTCGTTCCAGTCATTGGCAGCAGATAACTGGAAGGAAAGGCGGCCAAAGGAGGAGTTGGCTTTGGGAGTGACCAGTGAAATATACATGCTGGAGCTCGTGCTACGGGTGGGTGCTGCTATGGTGACCAGTGAGCTGAGATAAGGCGGGGCTTTACCTAGCAAAGACTTATAGATGACTTGGAGCCAGTGGGTCTGGCGACGAATATGAAACGAGGGCCAGCCAACGAGAGCATACAGGTCGCAGTGATGGGTCGTATATGGGGCTTTGGTGACAAAACGGATGACATTGTGATAGACTGCATCCAATTCGCTGAGTAGATTGTTGAAGGCTATTTTGTAAATGACATCTCCGAAGTCAAGGATCGGTAGGATGGTCAGTTTTACAAGGGTATGTTTGGCAGCATGAGTGAAGGATGCTTTGTTGTGAAATAGGAAGCCGATTCTAGATTTCAATTTGGATTGGAGATGCTTAATGTGAGTCTGGAAAGAGTTTACAGTCTAACCAGACACCTAGGTATATGTAGTTCTCCACATATTCTAAGTCAGAACCGTCCAGAGTAGTGATGCTAGACGGGCGGGCGGGTGCGGGCAGCGATCGGTTGAAGAGCATGCATTTAGTTTTGCTAGCGTTTAAGAGCAGTTGGAGGTCATGGAAGGAGTGTTGTATGGCATTGAAGCTCGTCTGGAGGATGTAAATCCAGTATGTTCATGAGGCATTTCCTGAAGGACAACACACAGCACATTATTGTTAACTCTAAGATGGACACCACTGTCATAGTCTGGTTATGGGCCCTGATCAAAGGTATCTTGGCACATATGGTGCCATTTGGGATACCTGGGTCTAAGGGATTTTTTTATGGCTCAGATTAGACTCTTCACTTCAAAATGTCTTCCTAGGCTTTGGTCAAAAGTATTGCACTAGATTGCCAATAGGGAATGCCACTGGCTTTTTTGTGTCTTCTTTCTCTTACCTTGTTCTCTTCTCTCTTCTTCCAGGTGTTACAGCAGCAAGAGTGTAAGCTCCTCTACCCTAGGAAAGAAGGACAGAGAGCAGAGAACAAGAGTAAAAACAGATACAAGAACATCCTCCCTTGTGAGTGAGATATCGACCTGAACCTCATGTCTACAAAACCTCCCTGTGTGTGTGACCAATGACCCTAATCCCGGTCTATCTGTGTTCCAGTTGACACCACACGGGTGGAGATCAGGGAAGCAGACACAGATGTGCCTGGCTCCGACTACATCAACGCCAACTACATCAGAGTGAGTTCTGGAAACAACCTGGAGATGAAGAACCAAGAATGTAGTTATGCACTTCATAGCTGAGTGGAATAATTGCACTTAGGGGCGAATCCTAACTTAATCCTAACTCCCATTGACATCAATGCGTGACTAATTCTGCTTTTCGACTGTTACACTAGTGTATACACCCTTATGTTATACTTGGGAAATTGTTTCAATAACTAGGGCTGACATTGAGGACTTGTGAAGAGCAGAATCAACAACCTCTGCATAATCAAAACAGTTGCTTTGTGAGAAGGTGTTAAAGTTCACAGTTAGCTATTTTTATGTAAATGAAAGCTGAAAAGTACCAGTGGCCTTGGCTTTGATCCCAAGCGAGAGCCGGTCCGCCGGAGCCTTGGCACAGTAAGACACGGGTGCCGGCCCGAGTAGAGAAGTGAACATTTGGCTTGAATTTGATTTGCCCCTTATGCTTAATGTGCCTTCAGAAAGTATTCATACCCCTTGACTTATTCCACATTTTGTTGTATTACAGCCTGAAATGTATTAAATATTTGTATTTTCTCACCCACAATACCCCATAATGACAAAGTGAAAACAGGTTTTTATTAAAAAAAATCAAATGTATTGAATGAAATACATAAATATCTAATTTACATAAGTATTTGCACCTCTGAGTCAATACTTTGTAGAAGCACCTTTGGTGGCGATTACAGCTTTGAGTTGTCTTGGGTAGGTCTATCAGCTTTGCACATCTGGATTTAGGGATGTTCTTCCTTACAGATTTTCTCAAGCTCTGTTAAATTGGATGGGGAGCGGCGGTGAACAACAATCTTCAAGTCTTTCCACAGACTTTCAATGGGATTCAAGTCTGGGCTTTAGCTGGGCCACTCAAGAACTTTCACATTCTTGTTCTGAAGCCATTCCATCGTTGCTTTGGCTGTATGCTTGGGGTCATTGTCCTGTTGTAACAGCCCCAGTCTGTTTGCACTCTGAAGCAGGTTCTCATCAAGGATTTGTCTGTATTTGGCACCATTCATTGTTCCCTCTATACTTACCAGTCTCCCAGTTCCTGCTGCTGAAAAGCATCCTATCCCTATAGCATGATGCTAGGCACCACCATACTTCACGGTAGGGATGGTGTTAGACGGGTAATGAGCTATGTCTGGTTTTCTCCAGACATAGCGCTTTGCATTCAGGCCAAAGAGTTACATTTTTTTTTCTCATCAGACCACAGGATCTTTTGCCTTATGCTCTGTCTTTCACATGCCTTTTTGCAAGCTCCAGGCGTGCTGTCATGTGCCTTTTTAGCAAGAGTGGCTTCCGTCTGGCCACTCTCCCATCAAGCCCAGATTGGTGAATTGCTGTATAGACTGTTGTCCGTCTGGCATGTTCTCCCAGATAAGTTATATGTTCAGCCAAAGAACTCTGTAGGTCTGTCAGTGGTCATGGGGTTTTTGGTCACCTCGTGACCAAGGACCTTCTTGCCCGGTTGCTCTGTTTGGTCAGAGTCTTGGTAGTACCAAATGTTTTCCATTTCCCATTGATGGAGACCACTGTGGTCTTGTATAGTGTGTGGAAAGTTTCAATTTTTTTTACCCTTCCCCAGATATACAGTACCAGTCAAAAGTTTGGACACACCTACTTATTCCAGGGTTTTACTTTATCTGTACTATTTTCTACATTGTAGAATAATAGTGAAGACATCAAAACTATGAAATAACACATGGAATCATGTAGTAACCAAAGTGTTAAACAAATCAAAATATATTTTAGATTCTTCAAAGTAGCCACCCTTTGCCTTGATGACAGCTTTGCATCCTCTCAACCAGCTTCATGAGGCAGTCACCTGGAATGCATTTCAATTAACAGGTTGCCTTGTTAAAAGTTAATTTGTGGAATTTTTTTACTTAATGCATTTGAGCCAATCAGTTGTGTTGTGACAAGGTAGGGGTGGTATACAGAAGACAGCCCTATTTGCTAAAAGACTAAGTCCATATTATGGCAAGAACAGCTCAAATAAGCAAAGAGAAACAACAGGCTGTTACTTTAAGACATGAAGGTCAGTCAATCCGGATCATTTCAAGAACTTTGATTTTTTTTTCCAAGTTCAGTCGCAAAAACAATCAGTGCTATGATGAAACTGGCTCTCATGAGGACCTTCACAGGAAAAGAAGACACAGAGTTACCTCTGCTGAAGAGGATAAGTTCATTGGAGTTACCAGCCTCAGAAATTGCAGCCCAAATAAATGCTTCACAGAGTTCAAGTAACATACACATCTCAAAATCAACTGTTCAGCGCAGACAGAGGCCTGTGTGAATCAGGCCTTTATGGTCAAATTGCTACAAAGAAACCACTACTAAAGGACACCAATATGAAGAAGAGACTTGCTTGGGCCAAGAAACACAAGCAATGGACATTAGACTGGTGGAAATCTGTCCTTTGGTCTGATGAGTCCAAATTTGAGATGTTTGGTTCCAACCGCTTTGTCTTTGAGACGCAGAGTAGGTGAACGGATGATCTCTGCATGTGTGGTACCCACCGTGAAGCATGGAGGAGGTGTGATGGTGCTTTGCTGGTGACACTGTCTGTGATTTTATTTAGAAGTCAAGGCACACTTAACCAGCATGGCAACCACAGCATTCTGCAGCGATACGTCATCCCATCTGGGTTGAGCTTAGTGGGACTATCATTTGTTTTTCAACAGGACAATGACCCAACACACCTCCAGGCTGTGTAAGGGCTATTTTACCAAGAATGAGAGTGATGGAGTGCTGCATCAGATAACCTGGCCTCCCCAATCCCCCGACCTCAACGGAGATGGTTTGGGATGATTTGGACCACAGAGTGAAGGAAAAGCAGCCAACAAGTGCTCAGCATATGTGGGAACTCCTTCAATACTGTTGGAAAAACATTCCAGGTGAGGCTGATTGAGAGACTGCCAAGAATGTGCAAAGCTGTCAAGGCAAAGGTTGGCTACTTTGAAGAATCTCATATATAAAATACATTTGGTTTTGTTTAACACTTTTTTTGGGTCACTACATGATTCCATGTGTTATTTTATAGCTTTGATGTCTCCAGTATTATTGTATAATGTAGAAAATAGTACAAATAAAGTAAAATCCTTGAATGAGTAGGTGTGTCCAAACTTCTGACTGGTATTGTGTGCCTCAACACAATTCTCTCAGAGCTCTACGAAGAGTTCCTTGCACTTCATGGTATAATGTCTGCTCTGACATGCACTGTCAACTGTGGGACCTTATAGAGATAGGTGTTTCTTTTTAAATCCTGTCCAAACCATTGAATTGGCCACAGGTGGACTCCAATCAAGTTGTAGTGACATCTCAAGGATGATCAAAGGAAATTGGATGCACCTGAGCTCAATTTGGAGTGTCATAGCAAAGGTTGTGAATACTTACTGTAATTGTGTACCCCACAATGTCTCTCGTGATGGACCGACCCATACATATTGTCACAGTTAGGCCCCAAAGTTTTGGCCTGTTCCCATACTGTAGCCTATGTGCTGTCGTAGCCAAATCTTCTATGTTTGGCATGAAAATGAACTAACACAGTGAGGAGTTGGTTAAAGCACAAACAGACTGAACCACCACCAGGTTACCAATGTTCATCTGTTCCTCATGAATGAAGACATGAAATTAATGAAGTGCTGTATGTGTCTCTCGCCCAGAGTATGCATGAAGAGGGCCGCCACGTGGAGGAGGGCAAGGTGTTCATCGCCACCCAGGGCTGCCTTCAGAACACGGTGGTGGACTTCTGGAAGATGGTCTATCAGGAAAACACACACGTCATTGTCATGACCACCAAGGAGATGGAGAGAGGACGGGTGAGGGCATAGAAGTAGAATTACTGGGTCCAAAGTCTGGTCCGGAGATAAAGATATCATCTATGGAACCATATACATTCCCCCATGGTGGGGATCCCAGTTTGCTCTTTCAACAAATACATAAAAATATGTTAGACATTCAGAATTTGAATAAAAGATGAGAGGAAGGGGAAAAAAAGAAGTAAATGTATTAGAACAGGCTATTAAGGACTATTAAGTCCATGTAATGTAATACTATTTCTAAGGATGAAAGTCTCCCACTGACACCATCTCTGTTTAGAAGTACATCAGTGGATGGGGTGCATGTATGGACAGATAGATGCTTATCAGAACTGAACTTCAGGAGGCTAGCAATACATTGTTCGGCTAACCCCCCTCCTCCTCCTCCAATCCAAAACAGCTGTTGTCAGCCAATCTCCGGGATGACCAGGATAGTATGACAGCTAAACCGGTTGTAAAACTGCTTGAGAAAAAAGCGGGGCCTTCTAGATTGTGTAATGCTCCACTTTTTCCTCGACAGAACAAGTGTGTGCGTTACTGGCCCGACCTCAACGCCACTAAGGAGTTTGGGAAAGTGAGTGTGAAGAACGTGGAGGAGTGTCCGGCTCAGGACTACATCCTAAGGGAATTGGAGGTGACGCGTTTGGACAGGGTAAGACAGCCCCCTGTAGTGACCACATACATTTAAGGAGGGTCTTTGTAAAATTGGTATAGTTTGGTATAGCACAGTATATTTCACCTTAACTAAGTCCACTTGTGATGATGGGGGGGGGGTTGGTTGAGGTTGATTTCTGGTTGTATAAATTAATATATAATTAACAGGTACTACATAGGCCATTTCTGAGTGACCACCGTAAAATTTGAGTAATGCACTACTTGCCAAGCTCAACTTCGCTTCCCTTCGTTGAATGGGGGTGCCGTGTTTCATTGCCCCAACGCGTTCAAAGGACGGCTGACTGAAAAGCCATATACGGATTGACCATGTCTCCACAGCCAAATTTATATGGTTTGCGTGCCCTGCTGAAGGACCCTAGTATTGTAAGTATTACCAGAGATACTGGAATATAATGACCTCTGGTATAATTTAGCTAACGATTTTAAATGATGTTATGTAGCTTGGTAGCTATCTTGTGATGAAGCTAGGCAGGCTAGCTAAAGTTTTAGTTAACGTTCGAGTAGCTAGCTAATTACCTCATTACAACATAGTTAGGTCGTAGCTCATACTAGTTTATTGTGTATTGTCTGGATACTGTTGGTTATGTCAAGTTATCATTTGATCATGTTAGCGAGGAAGGCTAGCTAGCTAATGTTAGTCTACAAGTCGGATTTGCGATTCAGTTCGTAGCACAAGTGTATTCTGTATTGTCTAGGGCAAACTAAATAATGGATGCAGCTGTGGTGGTAGCTAACTCATGTCCGAGTTTGACATGAGTTAGCTGCAGTGAATTAGGAGCAACAAACCGTAATGGCGCCATTGGCCTAAATCTAATCCAATCTGGGAGCTACAGTCAGTCTACATCTGTAAAGCATAGAATTTGGGTTTCCACTAGTTACCACAGCCACAAAGTCAAAATTGACTATAATAACAATTATTAAAAACAAAAATGAGCTTAATGTAAGATTAGGCATAAGGTGGTTGACATTGCTCGTCCAAATATATATTCTTAATTCTATTCCTTTACTTTAGATGTGTGTGTTGTGAAATTGTTAGATACTACTGTACTGTTGGTTGGAGTTAGAAACACATGCATTTCGCTACACCAACAATAACATCTGCTAAACACGTGTATGTGACCAATAAAATTAGATTCTGAGGTTCGCAGTGTGGTTAGGTTAAAAGAAATTGTAGAAATAGGCAGGGTTTATGACTTTGTGGCTGTGTTAACTAGTGACAACCTATAACTAAATTGACCCGAGTTACTGCCCTGATGACACAGACGGCTTCATCAACAACGTGTTATGTGGAAAGTTTTATTAAAACATACCGTTTGATAAACTAGTAGGTTAATTACCCAGCCAAGCAGATACAAATAGTACAGTCATTTTGCTTAAGTGCATTATCAAAAAGCGTTGTCCTTTATAACAAAATGCTATTTACCACTTGGCTGTCTATTGTATCACCCTGTCACAGGCCCTCCCAGTCAACACCACCTCATAAGATAAAGGACATTGTTTATGAGCATTGCCTGCTGCAGTTGTTTGAGAGATTTCCAGTTTGCAGCAGAACATGCAACATAGAGAAGACCAGCAAGGGGACCCTCAGCATCACGCAGACATGCCCTCGCTGTGAGCATTCCTATAAATTGAGCAGGGAGAACACTTGAATCAGGTTGGTGACATTTTACCTGGTCAAAGGTCAAAACAGTTTTGAGTTTTGTCCCAATTCACCTTCATAACTTCGTCGAACCAGCCTGATCGCTGCGTTTACCATTTCTATTTCACTTCACATATCATGATATCTGAGGTGAAATGGAAAGGTGGACACAGCGATCAGATTGGTTCCACCATGCTAATCATAACCACCATTGATAATCTAATCAGTGCTCTGTATGTTTGTGACCGACCAGTATCTTTGAGGGGTCAGGAGCTCATCAATGGGACACTGGCAAAGACCTTACTTCTTGCCTCCTCGCCAATGGTCGTCGATGGGGCGACAAGAATTAGGTAGGTTTAGTATGACCTGTTCAAACTTCAACATAGTGTATGTGTGTTTAGGATAGGTGATATCTGACAAACTGCCGTTGGTAATAGAACAGTGACTCTATGTATGTGTTCATAGAAACATGTATGGAGCCAGCACATGGAGACTTGCAAGATGACGTGATGAAGACTGACTGATGTCTCTAAATGGACCTGGCACTCTGCATACATTTTTTTTTTACTAGACAACTTGTACTTGTATTGTCTTTTTTTATTATTGGGTTGACTGGTGTCAGTCAGTATGGGGAGGGAGAAACCCTATGTATTCTGCACCAGGATCAAGGAACTCCTGTTGTATACGGGACACCACACAGGAAGGTACTCTGACATGTTTTGCCAAGGTAGTCCCATTACCCCATGACAAAATGTGCCGTTAGGCACATTATCTGTATCGGCTGGGAATGACAATGAAAGGTGTATTTTGTTATACTGTATTTGCACAACACGGCTTATATTGTATTATTTAAAGGGTTGTTTATTCTACATGGATCTGTAACTACATTTGAAAGTTATCAAAACACTTTGTTTAGAATATCTACATAAATTCAACAATTGCATTCTTCTCATATTACTCTGAAGGCTACTGACCTATTCAATGCTTCCTCCGGCATCTCCTCATACATCTATCTGCCTGTAGTTATTGAACTCATCCTGCAGGAGGTTTGTTTGTGGTTATTGAGTGGGAGGAGCAGCGCATGAGAGGTTCTGACACATGGGTGTGTCTCGGTGGTGGCAAGGACACACCCAAGAAACACCCACGTCACGTTTGGTTTCTGATATGGCCGCCAGCGTTTCTTGAGGAGCATGGCAAAAAAACAAGGCCAGATCAGCAGATGCAGTTCCTTATTAAGTTCCTTTTTCTGCATCGTGTCATAAGGGCCCGATTCAGACATAGGAAATGTACCCCTTTCCTACGCACTTCTTAGTAGTTGGTATTCAGACTTGTAACCAGGTTTGCTTGTGTGGCACCATTGTGCGCACTGAATACAGTTAATTCAACCCCAGAAAACACCCAATGGGCGGCCTACCTATTTGAACAGGAAGTTTTTGTTCAATAGGTTTTTCTGTTCATTTAGCTGATCGGGGATGTGCAACTTTGAAGGGGATGGGGGCCACAACAAATCTGAACTTTGGTTGCTGGGGTTGCTGGGGCAACGTGGGTCTCTGTACTGACATACATACAGTAGCAACACATGCAGTCGGAGCTGGCCCTAGCCTTATGGGGGCCCTAAGCTAAATGTTGTTGGGGATGGCCCCCCCACCTTGCGAGCTAAACATTTTAGCAACCCCCTTATTGACAGCAGTGAGGTGTGTGTATATATATATATATTTTAAATTTCCTGCAATTCTACACTTTGTCATGGGGTGTAGAGAGAATGTGGCAGTCTTAAAGCAAGTTTGCTGCAATTTTTCACATTTTGCTATATAGCAGAGGGGAAAATGAGCAGTTTTACAGTGAATGTTTGCTGTGTCTGATATGAGTGAGAGGGACTAACAAAATAAATGGGGGGCTACCCGGTCGGTAATTCGACCACGATTACTACAATTTTAGATAGATGGCTAAACTAATTTACCAATTAAAACATATTTAGCGGGTGTGGGTGAGTGAGTGTCAGAGACTGACATGACAAGAGGAACTGCTGACGCATAACCACATTTTGAACTTGAAGCTTGTGTATTCTAGTATTCTAATTCTCAACGCTAATTTGAGACCCCGACTGAGTTAATAAAATTATATATACAGTGAGCTCAAAGTTTTGGGCCAGTGATACACTATCAAGCTTGTGACTCTACAAATTGGTTGGATGTGTTTGCTGTTTTTGTTTCAGATTATTCTGTGCCATATAAAAATGAATGGTAAATAATGTCACTTTTATTGTAAATATGAATAGAATAAGTTTCTAAACACTTCTACATTAATGTGGATGCTGACATGATTGCGGATAATCCTGAATGAATCGTGAATAATGAGTGAGAAAGTTAGACGCCAAATATCACCCCCCAAAATGCTACCCTCACCTGTTATTTTCAGAGTGAGATCTTAGCATGTTTTGGGGGTATGATGTTTGTGGGTTTGTATCTCTCACTCAACAATATTCATGATTCATTCAGGATTGTCTGTAATCATGGTAGCATCCACATTAATGTAGAAGTGTTTATTTACAATAAAAGTGACTCATGACGCATTATTTACAGTTTCTATTGGGCACAAACTAATCTGAAACAACCAACACAAACCAGCAAATGCATCCAACAAATTTGTAGTCGCAAGCTTGATGTAGTTATCACGTGCTATGAATATGGGACCAAATACTTAACATGTTACTGCTTTAATACACATTTAAGTGACTAAGTCCCAATACTTTTGGTCCCCTAAAATGGGGGGGGGGGACTATGAACAAAAAGTTATTTAATTTCTAAACTGTTTACCCTGTATGGATGAAAATACCCTCAAATTAAAGCTGACAGTCTGCACTTTAACCTCAAGGTCATTGTATCATTTCAAATCCAAAGTGCTGGACTACAAAGCCAACTCAACAGTTGTCAAAGATGCTTCAACAAAGTACTGAGTAAAGGGTCTGAATAACTATGTAGATGTGATATTTCAGTTTATTTGTTATACATTTTCTAAAATGTCTAAACCTATTGTGTGTAGATTGATGAGGGAGGAAAACTAATCAATTTTAGAATAAGTTCTACAGCATAACAAAATGTGGGAAAAGTTAAGGAGTCTGAATACTTTCTGAATGCACTGTATATTTTGACTTAAATTTCAACATATTGATACTATCAAGTATGAAGGGAAGACCCAGATGCAGATCACGTCGAAAAAACAATGTGTTTGTTCAAACAGGGGAAGACAGGCAGGGGTCAGAAAACCAGAGGTCGGGCAATGGTACCGGATGGCAGGCAGGGTCTGGGTAAGGTAGAGTGGTCAGGCAGGCAAGCTCAGAGTCAGGACAGGCAAGGGTCAAACCGGGAGGGCAAGAAAAGAGAGACTAGAAAAAGCAGGAGCTGAGACACAACGCTGGTTGACTCGAACAAACAAGACGAACTGGCAACAGACCAACATAGAACACAGGTATAAATACACAGGGGATAATGGGAAGATGGGTGACATCTGGAGGGGGGTGGAGACAATCACAAAGACAGGTGAAACAGATCAGGGTGTGACGGTACCCATCCCCTCTCGGGGCGCCACCTGGCGTCCTACCTGGGCGCTTACCTGGTTGACCGGGGAGTCGTTGAAAATCCGTGATGAGGCCTGGTTTCAGGATGTCCCTGGCGGGGACCTAGCACCTCTTCTCCGGGCCAAAACCCTCCCAGTCAACCAGGTACTGGAACCCGCTGCCCCGAGGTCGAACCTTCAGGAGATGCCTCACCGTGTAAGCCAGTTGGCGGTCGTTGAGACAGGGGAGAGGGGTGGGCATGGAAACAGGAGACAAAGGGCTGTGAGACATAGGTTTGACTCTGGACACATGAAAGGTGGGGTGTATACAAAGGGTACGGGGCAGCAGAAGACGAACATCAGAGGGACTAGTAATTTTAGAGATGGGAAACGGGCCAATAAAGCAGGGAGAGAGTTGGCAGGATTCCACCCGGAGGGGCAGATCCTGGGTGGGTAGCCATACCTTCTGCCCGAGACGATGCCGGGGTCCGATTGTGATCCGCTTGTCATCGATACCTGGAGGTGGTCTTGAGGAGGGCCGACCGGGCTCTCCAGGTACGACGACAGGCGGACAAATATTTGGGCAGAAGGTACGCCGACGTCTTCCTCCTGCTCGGGGAAGAGCGGGGGCTAATACCCCCAGGGAACATTCAAAGGGTGATAGGCTCGTGGCAGAGCAGGGAAGGGTGTTGCGTGTGTATTCCACCCACACGCTGCTGGCTCCAGGTGGTGGGGTTGGCGGAGACCAGGCAGCGTAGAGTTGTCAAGGTCCTGGTTGGCTCGCTCCGACTGGCCATCGGACTGGGGGTGGAACCCCAAGGACAGGCTGGCCGACGACCCAATGAACATGGATCCGGACGACGTGTTGCACCATGAGCTGGGCCGTCGCCTTGGCCGAGGGTAGTTTGGGGAGAGGAATGAAGTGGGCGGCCTAGGAAAACCGGTCGACCACTGTCAGGATGGCAGTGTTGCCCTCAGACGGGGGGAGACCCGTGACGAAATCTAGGGATATGTGGGACCAAGGATGGTGAGGGACAAGCAGAGGTTGCAGAAGCCCAGCCGGAGCTTGCTGAGGAGTCTTGTTCTGAGCACACATGGTGCAAGCGGCGACGAATGCAGAGACGTCAGGAACCATGGTGGGCCACCAAATGCGTTGTCACACAAACGACAGTGTCCGCCGGGAGCACAGGTGGCAGGCAAGCCTGGAGGAATGGGCCCGCTCCAGGACCGCAGAGCGGACAGTGTCAGGCACGAACATCCGGTTATCTGGGCCCCCCCCCCACCCAGGTTTCGGCTGGGACCGCTGCACCTCCCGGACCTGTTTCCCAATACCCCAGCTGAGTGCCATCGCCAGGCACGAGGTGGGAAGGATGGTCTCAGGCTCCGGGGTGGAAGCCGTAGGGTTGTAGCAGCAAGACAGGACATCCGGCTTGAAGTTCTTGGACCCCGGCCGATAGGAGAGGGAAAAGTTTAACCGGGTAAACAGCAGGGCCAATCTCGCCTGCCTGGAGTTGAGGCGCTTAGTGGTGCAGAGATACAACAAGTTTTTGTGGTCGGTCCACACAATGAACGGATGCTATGCCCCTTCGAGCCAGTGCCTCAATTCCTCCAATGCCATTATCACCTTGAGAAGCTCCCGAGTCCCCACATCGTAGTTCCTCTGCGTGGCAGTGAGGCGGTGGGAGAAGAAGGTGCAGGGATGCAGCTTAAGGTCCCGTGCAGAACGTTGGTACAGAACAGCACCCACTCCAATGTCCGAAGCATCGGCCTCCACCACGAACTGACAGGAAGGGTCCGGATGAACCAGGATCGGAGCCGTGGTGAAGTGATGTTTAAGGTCCCGGAACGCCCGGTCAGCAGCCGTGGACAATGTGAACGGAACCTTGGTAGAGGTGAGGGCATACAGGGGGGAGGCCAGGGTGCTGTAACCCCGGGTAAAGCGGCGATAGAAGTTGGCGAACCCCAGGAAGCGTTGCAGCTTCACCATGGACGTAGGCAGGGGCCATTCCACCACCGCTTTCACCTTCTCGGGATCCATCTTGACACTCTCAGCAGAGATGATGTAGCCCAGAAAGGGAATGCTGGAGCGATGGAACTCGCACTTTTCCACCTTAACGAACAACTGGTTCTCCAGAAGGCGCTGGAGAACCTGCCGGACATAGCACATGTTCTTGGGGGGAGCGGCAGAAGACGAGGATGTCATCAATGTAGACGAAGACGAACCGGTTCAGCATGTCGCGGAGAACGTCATTCACCAGAGCCTGGAACACGGCAGGGGCGTTGGTGAGGCCAAAGGGCATGACCAGATATTCGTAGTGGCCGCTGGCCGTGTTGAAGGCGGTCTTCCACCCGTCCTCTCGTATCCGCACCAGGTGGTTGGCGTTAGGTAAATCCAACTTGGAGACCACAGTGGCCCCCTGGAGCGGCTCGAAAGCAGAGGAAATGAGTGGTAGCAAATAACGGTTCTTTACAGTGATGTCATTGAGTCCCCGGTAGTCAATGCACGGGCACAGGGTCTTGTCCTTCTTCTCCATGAAGAAGAACCCTGCGCCAGCGGGAGAGGAGGAGGGACGGATAAATCCAGTATCTAAGAAGTTCCCAATGTAGTCCTCCATAGCTTTGATTTCAGGTCACGACAGCGAGTATAGACGCCCCCGGGGAGGCGTGGCACTAGGGAGAAGGTCAATCCCGCAGTCATAGGGGTGGTGCGGCGGAAGGGAAGTGGCCCGGGACTTGCTGAACACCTCCCGGAGGTCCTGGTACTCCGCGGGGATGGCGGAGAGATCCGGAACCACCTCCGAGGACCCAGGAAGACGTCCCGGGGCAGGTTGCGCCGACTTCAGATAATGGACGTGGCAGAACGGACTCCAGCCCATGATGGCACCCATAGACCAGTTGATGAGTGGGTTGTGTCGCTGGAGCCAGGACAATCCCAACACCACAGGAATCTGGGGGGAGTTGATGAGTAGGAACTGATTGGTCTCGCTGTGATTCCCTGAAACACGTAGGTTGATGGGAGTGGTGTTATGGGTGACCCGACCTATAGAACGCCCGTCCAACACTCTAACATCCATGGGAATGGAGAGGGGCTGAGTGGGGATGTTCAGCTTGGAAGCCAGTGTGGCGTCCAAAAGGCTCTCATCGGCCCCAGAGTCGATGAGGACCCAGAGAGATTTGGACTGATTTCCCCACAGCAGAATGACATGAAAAGGGGTGCGAGTAAGGGAAGCAGAAAAGTTCCCCATATTGCCCACCAGAGTACTCGCTCCTTGGTGAGCATGGTCCTTTACAGGGCACGAGTACACAAAATGACCAAAAGTCCCGCAATACAGAGAGCTCCTTGTGCTGATCCTATGTTGCCGTTCCGCTGGCGACAGCCTAGCTCTGCCTAGTTGCATGAGCTCGGGAAACAGTACCCCGGCCTGTTCGGTGACTCTCGAGGAAGGTCGGGAAACCTCGGATGCTCTCGGCCACAGGACCGTCGGGGACTTCCGGGATGGCTCGGAGGTGAGGTGGAATCCCTGGACGTGCGAGTGACGTCGAATTCTCTCTCCAGCCATCGTTCCCGCAATCGCCCATTTATGTGGATGGTCAAGGCGATGAGGGAGTCAAGATCCGTGGGCAACTCCCGAGCCACAAGCTCGACCTTAACCCCCCCGAGACGCCGTGCAGGAACATGTCGAATAATACTTACGGGTTCCACGCACTCTCCGCTGCCAACGTGTGGAAATCCACCACATAGTCGGCCACTGTGCGGGCATCCTGCCGGAGCTGGTTTAGCTTCCAGGCAGCTTCTCTCCCGGAGAGCGGGGCATCCAAAACCTTCCTCCCCTCTCCCACGAACCCCTCCAGGCTCACGCATATGGTTGGCTGCTGTTCCCATGTGGCGGTAGCCCAGGTGAGAGCCCTTCCAGACATTATGAGGTAGGCTATTCTGGAACTATCTGAGGTTGAGGAGGGCTGAAGCTCAAAAATGAGGACACTGAGCTAAAAACGCCCGACAGGTGCTCCGCTCTCCATTTAGGCGTTCCGGGGGAGGTAACCAGGGCTCCCGGGAAGGGGTTACTGAGGGGTGGTGGGGTTTCCACCACCCCTCCACTCAGGCTGCCCCCCAGCAAACCCGCGGAATTGCTCCCGCAGCATGTCAAACGCCCAGTCATGGCGCTCAGCCAACGTTTGGACCCCCTCCATCAGCCCACAAAGCAAATCCGCATGCCTACCGGACGGCAGTCAGGGTAAGGCAGAGGTCGGTAATCCAGATGGGGGCAAAGGTACAGGTCGGCGGTCAGGGGCAGGCAGGCGGGCTCAGAGTCAGGACAGGCAACGGTCAAAACCAGGAGGGCGAGAAAAGAGAGACTAGAAAAAGCAGGAGCTTAGACACAAAACGCTGGTTGACCTGAACAAGCAAGACGAACTGGCTACAGACCAACAGAGAACACGGGATAATGGGGAAGATGGGCGACACCTGGAGGGGGATGGAGGCAATCACAAAGACAGGTGAAACAGATCAGGGTGTGACAGAAACATGCGTTTAGAACAGTGATATATGCGTTTCCCAAAATTCAAGGTCAGAATACATGTAGAGAGAAGTGCATAAAAAGGGAAGGAAGTTACATTTATTCGTGTGCAACTGAATTTCCCCTCCCCAGGTGAACACTGCTGAAATAGGCCTGTAAACTGTAGTGCTACCTCTCTCCATCTGTAGAGGGAGCTGGTGCGGTATATCTGGCACTACCAGTATCTGAGCTGGCCTGACCATGGCGTGCCCAATGAGCCTGGGGGAGTGCTCAGCTTCCTGGAGCAGGTCAACCGCACGCAGAGCGCCATTCCAGACACCGGGCCAATTGTGGTCCACTGCAGGTAAAACAGACAGAGGGCATACATTGTGACAGATGGCACGTATCAGATGCAACAACTCTCCAAGCCCTACAGACATAAAGGCAGTTATTTTAGGGCCTAAATGCATGTCTGTTTGTGATGACTGTTTGGGAGAACACTGTCATGTGATATGGAAAGATAAACAAATATATAACTATGGGTCTAGTATTCTAGGACTGTATACATCAAGAGTTGACCATGAATCTGTGTTATACTATACATTGAACAAACCAAAAAGTAGAATGTATTTTCACATTTTACTGTCTTTCTTATAGATTTGGTCATATTTGTAAGTGTAACTTTAGCGAAATGGCAGTTTGGGTCTATGTCTGTTATGAAAGTGCCACCTAATTGTAGTAATATAGTGCTATTGTCTCCTTTGACCCCCCCCCCCCCCCAACCAGTGCAGGAATTGGGAGAACAGGCACCATAATTGTCATTGACATTCTCATTGACGTCATCAACAGACAAGGTAAGACAATGTCAAACATTATGGTTAACAGTCCTAACCAAACGTTACCGCTATAAAATCAGTCCTAGCCAAACGTTACGGCTCTGACATCAGTCCTGTCCAAACGTTAATGCTCTGATATCGGTCCTATCCAAACGTTACAGCTCTGACATCGGTCCTGTCCAAACGTTACGGCTGTGACATCAGTCCTGTCCAAACGTTACAGCTCTGATATCAGTCCTATCCAAACGTTACGGCTGTGACATCGGTCCTATCCAAAACTTACAGCTCTGATATCGGTCCTATCAAAATGTTACAGCTCTGATATCAGTCCTGTCCAAACCTTACAGCTCTGATATCAGTCCTATCCAAACCTTACAGCTCTGATATCAGTCCTATCCAAACCTTACAGCTCTGATATCAGTCCTATCCAAACCTTACAGCTCTGATATCAGTCCTGTCCAAACCTTACAGCTCTGATATCGGTCCTATCCAAACCTTACAGCTCTGATATCAGTCCTATCCAAACCTTACAGCTCTGATATCAGTCCTATCCAAACCTTACAGCTCTGATATCAGTCCTGTCCAAACCTTACAGCTCTGATATCGGTCCTATCAAAATGTTACAGCTCTGATATCAGTCCTGTCCAAACCTTACAGCTCTGATATCAGTCCTATCCAAACCTTACAGCTCTGATATCAGTCCTATCCAAACCTTACAGCTCTGATATCAGTCCTATCCAAACCTTACAGCTCTGATATCAGTCCTGTCCAAACCTTACAGCTCTGATATCGGTCCTATCCAAACCTTACAGCTCTGATATCAGTCCTATCCAAACCTTACAGCTCTGATATCAGTCCTATCCAAACCTTACAGCTCTGATATCAGTCCTGTCCAAACCTTACAGCTCTGATATCGGTCCTATCCAAACCTTACAGCTCTGATATCAGTCCTATCCAAACCTTACGGCTATATCAGTCCTGTCCAAACCTTACAGCTCTGATATCAGTCCTATCCAAACCTTACGGCTCTATCAGTCCTGTCCAAACCTTACAGCTCTGATATCAGTCCTGTCCAAACCTTACAGCTCTGATATCGGTCCTATCCAAACGTTACGGCTGTGATATTGTGTTTTTGGATGACTGCATGGAGTAGAGATTAGAATTTGGGACAAATCTGTGTAACCGTGCTAAATATGCTGCCCTTTTGACCTTTGTGCTTGTGTGTGTACGTGTGTTTGTGTGCGTGCTCGTGTGTGACCGTTTGTGTGTGTGTGTGTGTGTTTCAGGATTAGACTGTGATATCGACATCCCCAAGACCATCCAGAGGGTTCGTCAGCAGCGATCAGGCATGGTGCAGACGGAGGCCCAGTATAAGTTCATCTACATGGCCGTCCAGCAGTACATTGACACGGCACAGAAGAGACTGGAGGAGGAACAGGTACCTACCAAACAGTAGCAAAGGAGTAGTGGAAATAGTTCTGTAATATTGTCACTACTGTGGCAGTAGAAGTATTCTAGCAGTAAACGTGGCCCTTTTAGTCACAGTTACTGTATATTAGCAGTGGAAGAGTAGTAGGTTATTACTAAAGGGACTGTCTGGAGCTTAGGTATTGCTTTACAGTTGGAGACCCAAGCATTTGATAATAGCTTGATTCAAAGGAACAATCGAGTTGATCCCGAGTTACAGGTATTACATTTCAGGGTGTCAACAAGCAAAGCATGTTGGCCAGGTGCGCGTTGTGCTACCCTGTCTCAATGTTGACCGATCTTCCTTTTCAAGTTCTAAAAACATGGGCTTCTTGTGGCCACTTTGCAGAGGAACAAAACGAAGGAGAGGGAGTACTCCAATATCAAATACCCCCAGATGACCAACGCCCGGTCAAAACCCAACATGACTTGTGTGTCACGCTCCTCCTCTGTGTGAGTTGCCCTGCAAATACACACACTGCTCGTAGTTCACAGACAAATGCTGCTCTTACTCTCTCTAAATGCACACTCGATCTCCTTCATATCATTTCATCCACATCCAATGAACATTGTCTGAATGAACGGAATTTCAGCTCACCATGTTTTGTTTGTGTGATGCAGGGTGACAAATGACAACCCGTCCAGTGTGTATGAGAACTTAAACATCAAGAACCCAAAGACCTCTGGGAGCAGCAGTAACACCGGGAGGTAAAGTCCAGCCACGGACCTCTGCCTCTCTCAACCTCTCTGTGAGTACTCTATTACGGTGGCTTGTTTAGTTATTAGTTATGACATTATAAAGGCTCATACGTGCTTATAACAAGTTATAAAGCATCATACCGGCAGGATTTAAGTGGTGTTATTGTTATTTTCTAAAATAAATAATTGATCACTTTTTATTGAGCAACTCCTCCATATACTCTTAAATTACTTTATTTGATTTATATAATGTGTTAATAACCAGCCGACAGGCACCAAAATAAACAGCTTAATTAGTCATAGAAATATATATATATATTTTTAAATAAGAACAAATTATTATTAACAATGACGGCCTAGGAACAGTGGGTTAACTGCCTTGTTCAGGGGCAGAACGACAGATTTTTACCTTGTCATCTCGGGGATTCGATCTAGCAACCTTTCAGTTACTGCCCCAACGTTCTAACCACTAGGCTACCTGGTTGTGGTACATGTATGGCACCTGCCTCCCCGGTGAATAATCATTATGGGCGAAGAAGCCTTTACGATAAGATGGATAAGAAAGCAATTTATTGTCTGTTTTGACATAAATGTCCTTTGCGTCATAAAAACGGCTTACATAACATAAAATACAACATACAGAAGATGTGGCGGTCAGGGGGTTATAGAAGTTAAACAGAATAGTTAACCTCAACATTTGAATCGGATTTACCCCTCTACAACTGAAAAAAATTGTTACAGTACACTCTTAGACATTTTTTTTGATTAAAGAACCAAAAAGAGTTCTATTACTTGCTTAAATAATGGAACCCCTAAAAGTTGTATATACTGCATAACCCTTCTATAGGGTTCTTTGATCAGAACCTTAGAAGCTCTTCTTCAATGAAGAGCCTGAGTGGCACAGCGGTCTAAGGCACTGCATCTCAGTGTTAGAGGCATCACTACAGACCCTGGTTCGATTCCAGGCTGTATCACAACCGGCTGTGACTGGGAGTCCCGTAGGGCGGCACACAATTGGCCCAGCATCGTACAGGTTAGTGTTTGGCTGGGTTAGGCCGTCACCAATCAATCAAATGTATTTATAAAGCCCTTCTTACATCAGCAGATGTCACAAAGTGCTGTACAGAAACCCAGCCTAAAACCCCAAACAGCAAGCAATGCAGGTGTAGAAGCACGGTGGCTAGGAAAAACTCCCTAGAAAGGCCAGAACCTAGGAAGAAACCTAGAGAGGAACCAGGCTATGAGGGGTGGCCAGTCCTCTTCTGGCTGTGCCGGGTGGCGATTATAACAAAACATGGCCAAGATGTTCATAGATGACCACCAGGGTCAAGTAATAACAATCACAGTGATTGTCGAGGGTGCAACAGGTCAGCACTTCAGGAGTAAATGGCAGTTGGCTTTTCATAGCCGATCATTCAGAGTATCTCTACCGCTCCTGCTGTCTCTAGAGAGTTGAAAACAGCAGGTCTGGGACAGGTAGCACGTCCGGTGAACAGGTCAGGGTTCCATAGCCGCAGGCAAAACAGTTGAAACTGGAGCAGCAGCACGGCCAGGTGGACTGGGGACATGCAGGTAGCCAAGTGTTCCTGAGTGGCCAAGTTACAGTTTTGACTTAAATCTGAAAATGGTTGTCAAGCAATGATCAACAACCAATTTGACAGAGCTTGAAGAATTTTTAAAAGAGTAATGGGCAATTGTTGCACAATCCAGGTGTGGAAAGCTCTTCGAGACTTACTTAGAAAGACTCACAGCTGTAATTTCTGCCAAAGGTGCTTCTACACTCAGGGGTGTGAATACATGTGAATTAGATATGTGTTTTTCATTTTCAATACTTTTGCACACATTTCTAAAAACATGCTTCCCTGTTGTCATTATGGGGTATTGTGTGTAGATGGATGAGAAAAAAATCTATTTAATACATTTTGGGACGGCAGGTTAAGAGCGTTGTGCCAGTAACCGAAAGGTTGCTGGAATGAATCCCCGAGCTGACAAGTTAAAAGTCTGTCATTCTGCCCCTGAACAAGGCAGTTAACCCACTGTTCCCCAGTAGGCCGTCATTGTAAATAAGAATGTGTTCATAACTGACTTGCCTCGTTAAATAAATAATTTGTTCTTAACTGACTTGCCTAGTAAAATAAATTAATCAAAATGGTTCCATATAGAACCCTGCATGGTGCCATTAATTAATTATGGCTACTACTATTAAATAGTGATATTTTGAGCTAAGAATATAATTTAATAAACAACTAAATAATGGACAAAAGAATACCAGCATAATGTTTTTCATTTATTATCATTTGTGTGTCAGTTTCTAAATGAACCGAGTAAAACCAAGTTTATTCACCCATTGGGTCATACAGCTGCATAAGACAAGACATGGTTCCACCAGTGGTAGTGTGTGTGTGTATATGTGTATATATACATATACTGTATATATATATATACCCCAATTTGGGTGACTTCCTCCTTCTCTCTAAACATTACATTTTTATTGCTAGGCAGGAAATTAAGTGATGCGGCCAATAAACTGTTCCTTCTCCCTTAATCCGAGCTGACCTCGACCCCCTTCCTTCACTAAACCACATCTCTCCACCCTTATCAGTGCCTAACAACATGTGATCGTCTTCCCTGCACTCAGTACATTCCAAGCTTAATTGCCTCCACCATATACCTTCCTCCTACAGATAACAATTAACTTCTGGTGTAGACCCTAGAATATTTCAATAGGATAGATACCTGATAATAAACCATATTTCAAGTTTAGGAGTCAGAACCCATCATATGCAAACATAGTTTGGAAATATGCAATGGTGGCAAGAAAGCCATCTCTTTATTTGAATGACGGCCCACGTCAACACTGGCTGACTTCTTTACAACACAATACTTTGTCCATTAGTTACAGTGAACAACAAAAATGTGTCTTCTGCTCTGTTCTCAACCCCCCCCCCCCCCCCCCCAAACAGCAGACCTCACACATACAGTTGAGACGAGCAGAGGTCCAAGCTACATGCAGTGCCCCTGTATGGAGAGGGTCCAATGGTAGGGGAATGTTTTAAGAATGTGAACCCAGCACCCCTACAGTTGTCAGAACAATTCCGCACGTTTATTTTCCCTGGCACCAGGCCCTTGATTCTAACCGGCCACCTTTTGACCACAGGTCCAACTCCCACTGGGCTACCTGCTTGACTGGTTCCAGAGAAGAAGAAAAAATGCTATAAAAAAAACACGAGTTAATATTTAGAAATAAGCAAGAGTTAATCTGACAAAATGACGACAAAATTCTGTACAGATATAATTATTATGATTTAGAAGAACAACTAACATGCAGTTGTCAGCAGCAGCCGAAAGAAAGATCCTCTGATAGTTCTGGGTTACTGTCAGACTGAGCAAAACATAAATAGTGTGTTAAATGTCATGTAATGATTAACTAGGCTATTGAATCACCAAGACTTATATACTTACAATTTATTATAAATTATTTATACAATCCTCCTCTCAGTAAGCAACAGTCTTCTCATGGCTTCATGAGACATAGGCTAGTCCACTCAATTGACTCCACACTGAAATACTAAATTATAAGAAACAATTAGCTAATTGCCAATGTCAGGCTGGGTCTGTAGCTTTATTTGGCATATCTCATAATAAAAAAGTACATTTATTTGGGAGAGTTAGCTGGCAACTTGTAAAGTGGCAAATTAAAGTAACCTAACTTTTTCTGTTTCGCTAGCTAAGTTAGCTCGATAGATAGCTAGCATACAAACATGTTCAAATCTTTATAACATTTTAACTTCATTTATCTAGCCAATAGTTATTCATATGACTTCATATATTTGAATTAAATAATCAACTTTGCGTAACTTAATACATAGAAAAAGAACATGCTATTTGCACGTTGGTTCACTACGTATACAGTGCTTTCAGAAATGATTCACACCTTGACTTATTCCACATTTTGTTGTGTTACAGCCTGAATTCAAAATAGATTCAATATATTTTTTCCTACACACACTATCCCATAATGACAAAATTAAAACATGTTTTGTGAAACGTTAGCAAATTTATTGAAAATGAAATACAGACATCTCATTTTACATAAGTATTCACACACCTTTGCTATGATGCTCCAACTTGAGCTCAGGTGCATCCAATTTCCTTTGATCATCCTTGAGATGTCACGACAACTTGATTGGAGGCCACCTGTGGCCAACTACATTTTTGGACATGATTTAGAAAGAAACACATATGCCCCACAGTTGACAGTATATGTCAGAGCAGAAACTATGCCATGAAGTCGAAGGAACTGTCTGTAGATCTCTGAGATGGAATATATCTGGGGAAGGGTATTAAATCATTTCCAGAGTGTTTAATGTTTCCAAGAGCACAGTATTCTCCGTCATTGGGAAGTGGAAGAGATATGGAACCATCCAGACTCTGCCTAGAGCTGGCTGTCCGACCAAAATGAGCAACCAGGCAAGAAGGACATTGGTCAGGGAGGTGACCAAGAACTCAATGACCACTCTTACAGAACTACAGAGTTCCTTGGCTGAGATGAGAGAACCTGCCAGAAGGACAACAGTCTTTACAGTACTTCACCAATCTGGGCTTTATGGGAGAGTGACCAGATGGAAGCTTCTCATGAGAAAAAGGCACTTGACAGCACGCCTGGGGCAAACCTTAGACTGGGGCAAAGATTTATATTCCAACAGGACAATGACCCCAAGCATACAGGAAAAACAACTCTGGAATGGCTTTATAACAAGAATGTGAAAGTCCTTGAGTGGCCCAGTCAAAGGCCAGACTTGAATTCAATTGAAATTCTGTGGAAAGACTTGAAGATTACTGTTCACTACTGTTCACCACCGCTCCCCATCTAAATTAACAGAGCTTGAGAAAATCCCCAAATCCGGATATGCAAAGCTGATACAGACATACCCAAGATGACTCAAAGCTGTAATCGTCGCCAAAGGTTCTTCTACAAAGTATTGACCGCATAGAGATAGACTATTGTATCACTGTGATAAGGACCATCTCCATGCTCATGATGAGAAAACATTGATACTCACTGTATATCAACGCATACGTCTGCATAGCTAGCCTAGCATAGGCTACTTCCTCCTTGTAAGGGTGAGGGATGAGGTGGTATGTGTTCACTGAGCGCACAGACTTTGCCCGAAAGGTGGCATTGGGAACAAACAACAAAGTTTTACAATAGGCTACTCCCAAGACTAATTCTACTTAGCTAGCTAGTTTGTAGCCAGCTATTGACTGACACCAGAAGATCAGCAACATGGTTGATCCTCACAATCAATGACATCCCCGCATCAGCCAAAGAATTGCAACCTGAGAATATTGAACGACACAGACGAGGTTCAAACACAGATATCAAGCAGTCGCAAAGAAAGTTTCTTGCAGAAACAGCAACAATAGTGAGTAACAAATAGTTACAGCAGCAATGGCAGCATGAGACACCAGTGCATGCGTGCACGTGACATCCATCATCGAGGAAGGATGTGTAGAACTGGCCAACTTAAATTGATCCCAAGTAAGTAGTGTGAGTCAAATTGGTGCTGTTGTGATCAGCTGTTGTCACCACACTCAGGTTTCCCTTCTGTACTGGGTTTTGATTTATACAACAGTGTTATTAAGCTTGTGGTGCATTGGTTAAATGTGCATGCATTTGTTCAGTGCATGATCAAATAATGCATGTGGGTGATTGGTTATAACTGTCTTAATTGATAGTCCTCATTGGTTGTGGGCCTGGGATATATCCTCTGCTACCCTAAGAGCGGGCGCAGATGGAGAGATGTTAGGTAAGCAGTTATGTCGTCTCATCTGTCAAGTGTTAATAAACCATCATAACCGAAATGCACTTCTGCATACTGTAATGTTCCTTTCAAGAGCTTCAAAATAACCTACTCCCTTTATCTGGTGATGCAACAAGAAACACCAAGGCAGGTTAAACTGTGTCATTGTGGCATATACGGGCTCCTCGGATACGCTTAAAAAATGAAGTATCTAATCTCAACAGAATTCAACCCTCAGTCCAGAGTAAACCTTTGCTTTTCTAGAAAACTAAAGAACTCTGTGTCTACAGACAAGCAGCTGTCCATGCTTGTTCTTCCAACACAAGACTGAAAGTTCAGTGTTTTCCAATTAATTTAACTCCATTTCTCAGTTTGCAGATTATGGCAATGCCTGTTTGGTTGTCTGATAAGATACAAGACAATTGAAATGGACATAAAACCAATACTTCTCTGTCAATGGGTTCCAGAAATATTCCAGATGAGGAAAGACATCACAAAAACACATGCATTTTGCAAATCAGTAAATCAAATCAAATTGTATTTGTCACATGCGCCGAATACAACAGGTGTAGGTAGACCTTACCATGAAATGCTTATTTACAAGCGCTTAACCAACAATGCAGTTTTAAGAAAATAGAGTTGAGGAAATATTTACTAAATAAACGGAAGTGAAAAATTTAATAACAATAACGAGGCTATATATAGGGAATACCAGTACCGAGTCAATGTGCGAGGGTAAGGTTAGTCGGGGTAATTTGTACATGTAGGTAGGGGTAAAGTGACGAAGCATAGTAGCAGCAGTGTAAAAACAAAGGGGGGTGGGGTCAATGCAAATAGTATGGGTGGCCATTTTGATTAATTGTTCATCAGTCTTATGGCTTAGAAGCTGTTAAGGAGCCTTTTGGACCTAGACTTGGCGTTTTCGGTACTGCTTGCAGTGCGGTAGCAGAGAGAACAGTCTATGACTTGGGTGACTGGAGTCTTTGACAATTTTGGGGGATTTCCTCGACACCGTCTAGTATATAGGTCCTGGATGGCAGGAAGCTTGGCCCCAGTGATGTACTGGGCCGTACGCACTACCCTCTGTAGTGCCTTACGGTCGGGATGCCGAGCGGTTGCCATACCAGGCAGTGATGCAACCGGTCAGGATGCTCTCGATGGTGCAGCTGTAGAACGTTTTGAGGATCTGGGGACCCATGCCAAATATTTTCAGTCTCCTGAGGGGGAAAAGGTTTTGTTGTGCCCTCTTCCCGACTGTCTTGGTGTTTGTCGGTGATGTGGACATCAAGGAACTTGAAGCTCTCAACCTGCTCCACTAGAGCCCCGTTGTGATTGGGGGCGTGTTTGGCCCTTCTTTTCCTGTAGTCCACGATCAGCTCCTTTGTCTTGCTGACATTGAGGGAGAGGTTGTTGTCCTGGCATCACACTGCCAGGTCTCTGACCTCCTCCCTATAGGCTGTCTTATTGTTGTCGGTGATCAGGTTGTGCTTGGCCACACAGTTATGGGTGAACAGGGAGTACAGGAGGGGCTAAGCACGCACCCCTGAGGGGCCCCGTGTTGAGTAGCTGTGTGGCAGATGTGTTGTTGCCTACCCTTACCACCTGGGGGCGGCCCGTCAGGAAGTCCAGGATCAAATTGCAGAGGGAGTGTTTAGTCCCAGGGTCCTTAGCTTAGTGATGAGCTTTGTGGGCATTATGGTGTTGAACGATGAGCTGTAGTCAATGGACAGCATTCTCACATAGGTGTTCCTTTTGTCCAGGTGTGAAAGGGCAGTGTGGAGTGCAATTGAGATTGCATCATCTGTGGATCTGTTGGGGAGGTATGCGAATTGGAGTGGGTCTAGGGTTTCTGGGAGGATGCTGTTGATGTGAGCCATGACAAGCCTTTCAAAGCACTTCATGGCTACTAACGTGTGCAGGGCGGTAGTCATTTAGGCAGGTTACCTTTGCTTCCTTGGGCACAGGGACTATGGTGGTCTGCTTGAAACATGTAGGTATGACAGACTCGGTCAAGGAGAGATTGAAAATGTCGGTGAAAACACTTGCCAGTTGGTCCGCGCATGCTCTGAGTACATGTCCTGGTAATCCGTCTGGCCCGCGGCCTTGTGAATGTTGACCTATTTAAAAGTCTTGCGCACATCGACTACGAAGAGCGTGATCACACAGTCGTCCAGAACAGCTGGTCCTGTCATGCATGGTTCAGTGTTGCTTGCCTCGAAGTGAGCATAAAAGGCATTTAGCTCGTCGTGGTAGGCTGGGCAGCTTGCGTCTGGGTTTCCCTTTTGAAGTCCGTAATAGTTTGCAAGCCTTGCCACATCCGACAAGCGTCAGAGCTGGTGTAGTAGGATTCAATCTTAGTTCTGTATTGACACTTTGCCTGTTTGATGGTTTGTCTGAAGGCATAGCGGGATTTCTTATGAGTGTCCGGATTAGTGTCCCGCTCCTTGAAAGCGGCAGCTCTAGCCTTTAGCCCGAGCTGACATGGTAACAATCTGTCGTTCTGCCCCTGAGCTAGGCAGTTAACCCACTGTTCCCCGGGCGCCGAAGACGTGGATGTCGATTAAGGCAGCCCTCCACACCTCTCTGATTCAGAAGGGGGTTAAATGTGGAAGGCACATTTCAGTTGAATGCATTCCCCTTTCCTTTTCTTTTAGCTTGGTGCGGATGTTGCCTGTAATCCATGGCTTCTGGTTGGGATATGTACAGTGGGGCAAAAAAGTATTTAGTCAGCCACCAATTGTGCAAGTTCTCCCACTTAAAAAGATGAGAGAGGCCTGTAATTTTCATCATAGGTACACTTCAACTATGACAGACAAAATGAGAAAAAAAATCCAGAAAATCACATTGTAGGATTTTTAATTAATTTATTTGCAAATTATGGTGGAAAATAAGTTTTAGAACTTGCACAATTGGTGGCTGACTAAATACTTTTTTGCCCCACTGTACGTACGGTCACTGTGGGGACAATGTCATCGATGCACTTATTTATGAAGCCAGTGACTGAGGTGGTATACTCCTTAATGCCATTGGATGAGTCGCGGAACATATTCGAGTCTGTGCTAGCAAAACAGTCCTGTAGCTTAGCATCCGCATCATCTGTCCACTTCCGTATTGAGTACTGGTACTTCCTGCTTTAGTTTTTGCATGTAAGCAGGAATCAGGAGGATATAATTATGGTTAATTTTGCCAAATGGAGGCCGGGGGAAAGCTTTGTACATGTCTCTGTGTGTGGAGTAAAAGTGGTCTAGAGTTTTTTTTTTTTTCTCTCTCTGTTTGCACATGACGGTAGAAATAAGGTGAAAACGGATTTATGTTTGTCTGCATTAAAGTTCCCGGCCACTAGGAGCGCCGCTTCTGGATGAGCATTTTCTTGTTTACGTATGGCCTTATACAGCTCGCTGAGTGCGGTTTTAGTGCCAAAATTGGTTTGTGGTGGTAAATAGACGGCTACGGAAAATATATAGATGTGTGGTGTTCAACTTATCATGAGGTACTCTACCTCAGGCGAGCAATACTTCGAGACTTCCTTAATATTAGACATCGCACACCAGCTCTTATTGACAAATAGACACACACCACCACCCCTCGTCTTACCAAACATTGCTGTTCTGTCCTGCCAATGCGCTGAAAACCCAGCCAACTGTATATTATCTATGTCGTCGTTTAGCCACGACTCCGTGAAACATAAGATATTACAGTTTTTAATATCCCATTGGTAGGATATTCTCGAACGGAGCTCATCCAGTTTATTCTCTAGTAATTGCACGTTGGCCAATCGAACGGATGGTTGAGGCGAGTTACCCACTTGCTGACGAATTCTCACAAGGCACCCGGATCTTTCCCCTTGCATCTCTGTCTTTTCTTAATGCGAATGAAGGGGGTTTGGGCCTGGTCCAAGAGCAACAGTGTATCCTTCGCGTCAGACTCAAAAATCGTCTTCCAGTTCGAGGTGAGTAGTCGCTGTTCTGATATCTTGAAGCTCTTTTTGGTCTTAAGAGACAGTAGCAGCAACATTATGTTCAAAATAAGTTACAAACAATGCGAATAAACACACAAAAGCACAATTTGGTTAGGAGCCCGTAAAACGGAAGCCGTCCCCTGCGACACCATTACTCTGAAGGAGTAGTGATTATAGGATTCATTTAGTTGTCGTGCTCACTACTGTGTTTTTATTGTGTGCGTTTCTATTAGAAGTGGTTCTGTGTAACACGGTGTGCCATTGTGTGTGCTTCCGTTTCAGCAGAGGTGCCGCTTCGCCAGCGCCTGATCCATGGGAGGCCTGTGGAGCTCTGGCCCCGGACCCCCTGGCGGTGGACCCTACCTGGGGTGAAGGTGGAGGTCCTGACCCCTCCTAGTCTCTCCCCTTCTGCTGCCCTGCTGGCTGTCTGGAGCATCCCCCCTCCACGGAGAGAGGGGTGTAGCGCAGGGTTCTTGTCCTTCTATCTTCACCCCCCACCTCTCTCTCTCTCTCTCTCTCTCTCTCTCTCTCTCTCTCTATGACCTCCACATGACTTCATGTCTCTTCTACAGGCTCTACCGTTTACTGACAGTGCCTTGTCTACAGACGTGTCTGTAACCCCCCTTCCTCCTCCCACAGTTGTTCCATCTCACCACCCAAACCCCCTATCCATCAACCATCCCACCAGCCCAACAAATGTCCTTTGCTTATTTCTGTTGACTCAAACTAAATCGACAAAAGAAACAAACCATTGTGTACTCTTGTGTGATATCAATGTTTAAGTGATGCTTTGCTCTGTCGTGTTCCATCGTGCGGTGGATGGGACAAGAAAGGATGAAGCTAAGCCATTTCTCACTCTCAGAATTCGCTCCTCTCTTTTTCTCTTTCTCTCTCTCTCTCTCTCGCTCTCTCTGCTGGCTCTCATCGACTTGAATCAAAGACTTTAGCAATGTTCTATTCTTGCTAGCAGCAGTCATTACTGCAGTGTTGAGCGATTTTACCACGTGAGGCACTGGCGCAGACAAGCTTACTCCTTACTCAACCCTCTCCCATACCTTCATTTTGAAAGTTGAGGAAAGTCAGGGTATTCGCAATGGCCCTTTGTCAGTGAGTTTTTTTTATTTTTTAAAAGTGGATATTTTCCATTTCTATACAGGGAAGTATTTCTTCAATATAGTTTGAGATGTACTTGTTTATCCCACCTGTCCCACCGATGGTCTCTTGGGCCAATAGAAGACATGCTCATCTACTTTAGTGATTCCACCATTACAGTTGCTGAGCGCCTATTCAGTCAATAATAACAAGCTCCTCTCCAGACTTACTCATGAAATGTTTCTATTTATTGAGTTTGAATCTGTGTCCTTTCAATTGATTCTTGTTTATTTTATTGTTATTATTGGTGTGATTTTGTAATGCACAGGATATGTTTATGTTTATTGGTGAAAATGAAAAAGCGGTCTGGTATTGCCTCCAAAGGAAGAAAGATCCAATTCCATTGTTATGAATTGACAAAAAAGCACAATTTTCTGCCCCGCACTTGCTCTGCAGATCCTGGTTGATATGCGGGGAAATTAACATAGTTTGAGGTCAACGTTGGCCTCAGAGAAAGTCTGCAAAGGTTTTCATCCTAATCGAATGGCATAACAAACAGGGTTAAACATCTGCCAAGCGAGAGATAGGAGAAGATGGGAGAGGATAGGAGAGAAGTCAGGATTCTAGCCTGGCTCACTGACATGGGCTGCCATCGCTGAAGTCTTTAGCCAAACATTACTGCGCCAGATGGCCTACAGCCCATGATTAAATCATAGATTTATCTCCAAAAAGCAATCTACAAGATGGCTATAATCCAGGCTTGACGATGGTGGGAGTAAAAACCTACGTCAGTGATGATGTCATAAGGAGGGAGGCGCCGCACAGCAAAGAGCTGTAATATATTTTTACATATACATGTACATAATGGGCAGTGGCTTCTTTCTGACAGACGGCATGCTAACTATTCTTAGCATTTTGCATAAAAATCTAATGTTGAAGATGTTCGCACTGGATTTAGCCAGCGGCACAATGATGTCATCCTTTTGAACAAGCCAGTTGTTTGGCTACATAGAGGTTGTGTTACCTGCTGTGTGAGTCGGGCTGTACTTGTACATGGTTCAGGCCTTTTTAACTAAGGCTTGGCAGCACATCTGAGGGCTGCACTTGCTACATCGTCCCTTGCTCGTCCTAACACCAATGCAGTAACTTTCAGTAATACTGAAAGTATGAATTGTCAGTATTTCCCTTTTAGCCGAAATGTCTGTATTTCAGAAAGCACAGCTAAATCAGTCCTAATAGGATACGTCATTCTCGATATTGTATTCATGCTACATTGAACTCCAAAAGTATTGGGACAGTGACACATTCTTTTTTGTTTTGGCTCTGTACACCAGCACTTTTTACCATGATCACGGATAGTCCTGAATGAATCGTGAATAATGATGAGTGAGAAAGTTAGACACACAAATATCATAATCCCCCCCAGAATGCTAACCTCCCCTGTTATTGTCATGGTGAGAGGTTAGCATGTTTGTGCGTCTGTAACTTAATGACTCGTCATTATTCACAATTCATTCAGGATTATCCAGAATCATTGTAGCATCCACATTAATGTAGAAGTTTTTAGAAACATTCTATTCTTATTTTCAATAAAAGTGACTCCAAAATGAAACTACATTATTTACCATTCATTTCTTTTGGTCACAAAATAATCTGAAACAGCCAAAACAAACAGCAAATGCATCCAACAAGCTTGTAGAGTCACAAGCTTGATGTAATCATTGCATGCTAGGAATACTTTTGACAATTTTAATACACATAAAAGTGAATTTGGCCCAATACTTTTGGTCCCCTAAAATGGGGAGGACTATGTACAAAAAGTGCTGTATTTTCTAAATGGTTCACCTGGTATGGATGAAGTACAGAGCCAAAACAATAAAAAATGTGTCACTGTCCCGATACTTTTGTAGCTCGCTGTATATTCTGAAATCACTGGTAGCTGTATGTATTTTGAAATGAAGTGGTATGCTATTCTGAAGTGATCACTGAACATTTTGTGCAATTATCTCTCTCCATCGTTCAACTGCCTGCTCAACTCCTAATCTTGCCCAATGAATGAAAAGTGCATTTTTTGTTTTCTGTTTTCTTAATTATGTTGCACTGATGATCATGATGTTGATGATTTTGTATTGTATTTCACTTTGCCTCTACGGGTCAAAACCTTTTGTTATGTGGTGGAAAAATTGAGGGGCGAATCCTAACTTCTACTTATGAGAAATGTTCACTTATTGATGTAAGTGGGACACTGAGTGAAAACTCGACTTAGGTGGAAATTAGCCCCGAACACAATACTTGAAATTCTGTTTGAAGCTTCTGAGTCCTTTAGCTGAGGGCTTGTGATCTGTGACTGTCAGGATGACCACTGGCTGTTTAAAAAGTACAGTATGATGATAGTCTGCTACACTTATACGCCGTCAGTGTTGTACGTTTTCTTTTCATTTCCTATTTTCTTTTGAAGCATTTTGTTTTCTATAAGATTATTATTTGTGTGTCTATTTGGTGTTATTACACCATTGATAATAACGTCATGATTATGAATTATAAGCTAAACAGGTGTTCTTGGAGGTATACAGTAATTATATCAGTTATTTTATATCTGCTCTTTAAATTTACTTGAATATGATGTCGACATAGTAAAAAAATAAATACTTGTTCCTTTGTTGGTTGCAATATGCCTGATTTGAGTAGTGGTATACTGACTGTTCCTGTGTTTGGATGAAGACATTTCCCCCCCCCCTCTTGCACTGACTCAAACGCCTTCTGTCCAGGCATATAGCGCTGATGCAATGAGATGGTCAGAAATAACAAAATATTTAAATATTTAATAGTTTAATAAAAAATGTATGAAGGAAATATGATCTCTGCTCATTCCTGTCTCTATGTAATGATAGTTTAGTGCCTTCTTGAATGCTGTAAAAAATGTGATTTGCTGATGTCCGTGGACAGTTGGCACAACATTTACTTTATAAGCAGGGAAATGTGAAGTGATTTTCTTCTGCAGGAAATGTGTTATTTCTTAGGTAAAAGCTAAATACCAAATAATGCAACTATTTTCTTATGTCATATTTAGTTAGCTATACTTAGTTATACTCCTCTTTTGTTTTTATGCTCTTGTGCGCTGTAATGTGACTTGACAATCAATGTCCATGCCTTTCATAAAACCATATATTTTCCTTTCAGGGGGAATAAATGCATTATTTTAGGAGGAAATCAACTAAAGCACTTATATCTTATAACGTAGCATATCTGTCTAACACACGGTAATACAAGTCTTTCTATAGCGTTTTATTGCATTCTAAAGTAGCTGTTTATCAGCCTCATATCAAAACTCACTACTGTAAAGACCACTCACTACTGTAAAGACCACTCACTACTGTAAAGACCACTCACTACTGTAAAGACCACTCACTACTGTAAAGACCACTCACTACTGTAAAGACCACTCACTACTGTAAAAAGAGAACCCCCAACTGGATAGGCCACTCCTTACTGTAGCAGGAAGGGTTCACTATTCCTTTGAAGCAGTTTACAACCTTGTTGTTAGTAATAATGGTTGTGTATTGGGAAAAGCATGACTGGTCGTATGGTGTGTGCCCAGATAAGATACTTACAGGAATTACTCTTCTTGAAAAAAACGTACAAAGAAACTTGGAAGTCAAACAATCCGCCATCATTGACACAATGGGAAAATCGAATTATTTATTTTTGAAATGTTGAAATGGCATGGGCGACCGAGGAAAAACTAATTGGTACAATTTAAGGCCAAGTGGCAAACAATAATGCAGGGATGGGGGAGTGAGCTTGCAGGTCTGGGCAGGGGAGATGTAGTCATTGTTTGTGTGTCTGTAAGTTGTTAGTATGTATATGTTTGTTTTTGGAATGTAAGAAAATAAGAGAAAATATATATAATACAAATAAAATTAAAAGATTCTAACAGGAAGTGGGAAACAGCAGTCCATGAATCATTAGTTCCTACCAAGGCCACCCATTCATGTCTATGTAATTTTGGTCAATCCTGATTAAGTAAGTGCTGTACAAAGCTGTTCATGAACAAAGCTATGCAATATTTTCCTAAACCTAGACCATGCCTGTGTTGTTTTTCATTTATTGTAGTATGGTAAACTAAATATATATCAAAATAGTACAATGAACAATAGTACATTTATATACACTTACAATTTCAGCATTGTGTTGTGGCATACAATTATTTTCAAATCAGATAAGACAGCTGAACTTTAACATTGTTCTTTAACTGAACATTTTGAGTGGAGGTTTCTAAGGTATTGAGTTTCAATGTCTGCTTTGACTTGGATACACAACAATAATGCCTTCAGTGTGTTGTGAAAGTAATGTCGGACGGATTTGGTTTGAAAAAAATGACCTAGCTGTCAAACTATACTGTTGTACTGTGGCCCACAAATCTGATACTGTAGATATGAATAGATTTCACCCAGATTGTGTCTGAATATTACAACATATTTAATCCACATATTATATTTTTAATACAAAATAACAATTTTATAAAGGAAAATCTCAAACAATATCAGTTAAATCAAAGTGCAAGGATTGGAATTCATGTATGAATTTCATTATGATTGTTATTTGTAACTTTCTTGTCAGAATAATGACGCTGAGCGCACCGTTATCAATTGTTATAGCAATTGGATGGAGTGTGCAGTCTCTCACCGTTTAGTTCTATATTCAGTCTTCTTTGATTCAAATCAAATGTTATTAGTCACAGGTGTAGACCTTACAGTGAAATGCTTCCTTACGAGCCCCTAACTGACAGTCGTGGGCATTAACCACATGGCCTTGTGCCTTTCAATAAGCACTCTGGGGATCTGTGGACTTGTGAACCAGGTATCTGGCCTACTACATACATGTATTTTAATTAAAGGCTCCCTTTGTGAGACTGTGTATCCTGGTGAATGGGGTAGCGGTGGTGGTGGTGGTGGTGACGCCGTGTACTGATCCCACGGAACGCGGCATGCAGCGCATATTGCCCGTGGTGACAATGCACTGCAGGGGCCACAGCACGATGACCACCAGCAGCACCATCAACATGATGAAGAGCAGCAGCCGCTTCCAGTTGTTCAAATGCTCCAGGAAGCCGATGTGCTGGGGCCATGTCTGAGCAAGGACCTCGCCTGCCTTGCTGGCCCCGATGTCGATGGAGATGCAGGAGGCCGAGGTGGAGCTAGATGATCCGGGGTTGGCCTCCAGTGGCCGCTTGTAGCACAGCTTCTCCCCATCAAGCCACACAGGTTCCTCGTGCTGCTGGTGGCTGGGCAGTTTACACAGTACCTCTTGGCTGGTGGCCAGGGCAGGCGGACCCTCCTTGGTTAGGAGGGTAGGGTGGCGGCAGAATGGACAAGGGATCTTGCTGCTGCCTCCTCCTTCCTGCTCCCCTAGCGAAATGGCCATGAGGCGCGACAGGCACTCCAGGCAGAAGGTGTGGGAACAGTCCAGCAGCTTGGGCGTCTTGAAGATATTGTCGTAGGTGTTGTAGCAGATAGAGCACTCGGGTTGGCTACCAAAAGCAACCATTTTGTCCAGGTCCACATTCTCTTCCAGGGGCCTCACCTTGGTGTGCCACACCTGAAGGATCTGCGCCATCTTTAAGGGGTGTTCTGTATCCTTTTCTCCCTTTCTTTGGTCTTGATTGGCACACCCTCTTTTTCCCCCTATCTCTTCTTTGTTTTTGGTGTGGATTATCTGAGAATGAATGAAAATCCAGATTATTTATATTTTAATGACATGTTCAGATAGTTTCTAGTAAAATAACAGAGCTTGACACCATGTAACATCTATTTTTAGCATCAAGCAGTGTGTACATAATCCCAAATGGTTAACAGGATTTCATTCAAGAGAATATTATAAAGTAGGTCATAAAAGTTTACGTCCTCATGCAGGCGGAGTTGCAATACCATTATGTTATTCCCTTCAGAATATGATTACATTCTGACCTAATTTAAGATGATTACACTCACAGTAGTCACAAATAATTCAGCAGTTGGTGGAATTGAATCATAAAGTAAGGTGTATAAATGTCATGTATTTTTACATATTTACATACAGTTGAAGTCGGAAGTTTACATACACCTTAGCCAAATACATTTAAACTCAGGTTTTCACAATTCCTGACATTTAATCCTAGTAAAAATTCACTGTCTTAGGTCAGTTAGGATCACCACTTTATTTTAAGAATGTGAAGTGTCAGAATAATAGTAGAGAGAATGATTTATTTCAGCTTTTATTTATTTCATCACAGTTTACATACACTCAATTAGTATTGCCTTTAAATTGTTTAACTTGGGTCAAACGTTTCGGGTAGCTTTCCACAACCTTCCCACAATAAGTTGGGTGAATTTTGTCCCATTCCTCCTGACAGAGCTGGTGTAACTGAGTCAGGTTTGTAGGCCTCCTTGCTCCCACACGCTTTTTCAGTTCTGCCCTCAAATTTTCTATGGGATTGAGGTCAGGGCTTTGTGATGGCCTCCAATACCTTGACTTTGTTGTCCTTAAGCCATTTTGCCACAACTTTGGAAGTATGCTTGGGGTCATTGTCCATTTGGAAGATCCATTTGCGACCAAGCTTTAACTTCTTGACTTATGTCTTGACTTATATATCCACATAATTGTCCATCCTCATGATGCCATCTATTTTGTGAAGTGCACCAGTCCCTCCTGCAGCAAAGCACCCCCACAACATGATGCTGCCACCCCCGTGCTTCACAGTTGGGATGGTGTTCTTCGGTTTGCAAGCCTCATCCTTTTTCCTCCAAACATATCAATGGTCAAAATGGCCAAACAGTTCTATTTTTGTTTCATCAGACCAGAGGACATTTCTCCAAAAAGTACGATCTTTGTCCCCATGTGCAGTTGCAAACCATAGTCTAGCTTTTTTATGGCGGTTTTGGAGCAGTGGCTTCTTCCTTGCTGAGCGGCCTTTCAAGTTATGTCAATATAGGATTCGTTTTACCATGGATATAGATACTTTTGTACCTGTTTCCTCCAGCATCTTCACAAGGCCCTTTGCTGTTGTTCTGGGATTGATTTGCACTTTTTGCACCAAAGTACATTCATCTCCAGGAGACAGCACGCGTCTCCTTCCTGCGTACTTTTGTTTGTACAGATGAATGTGGTATCTTGAGGAGTTTGGAAATTGCTTGCAAGTATGATACAGACTTGTGGAGGTCTACATTTTTTTTTCAGGGGTCATGGCTGATTTCTTTTGATTTTCCCATGATGTCAAGCAAAGAGGCACTGAGTTTGAAGGTAGGCCTTGAAAAACATCCACAGGTACACCTCCAATTGACTCAAATGATGTCAATTAGCCTATCAGAAGCTTCTAAAGCCATGACATAATTTTCTGGAATTTTCCAAGCTGTTTAAAGGCACAGTCAACTTAGTGTTTGTAAACTTCTGACCCACTGGAATTGTGATACAGTGAATTGTAAGTGAAATAATCTGTCTATAAACAATTGTTGGAAAAATTACTTGTGTCATGCACAAAGTAGATGTCCTTACCAATTTGCCAAAACTATAATTTGTTAACAAGAAATTTGTGGAGTGGTTGAAAAACGAGTTTTAATGACTCCAACCTAAGTGTATGTGAACTTCCGACTTCAACTGTATATCGGTCCCAAGCCAAATCATCCTATCAAAAACATTCTGACATCAAAATGTACATTCATGAGTTTAATTCAATACTGTGACAACAAAAATTTGGTCAACCAAACAAAAACCTGATCTAAAAACAGCATTTATAAGAATTATGTAAATACAGAAAATGTTTGCTCTGTGGGATATGAATATTCAAATAGTATGTGACAACTGTGTTCAATTTGGAGTTTGTGACAGCAACTATATGAGTCTATTACGGTATAATAGACACTATTTCCTGGGCAGAAATGTATGAAATTGACTCTTGTATCCACAAAACCTCACCCATTGTCTTATACCCATGTCTGTAATCTGTCTGTAAGTGTTTTAAGTCTGTTTAGTAGCTATAAAAAGCTCAGGAAAACATCAGGAATTAAAGCTTCAAGCAGCATTGCCGGGGTTACGCTGTGTGCCCGCTGTGCCATCATCAGGACAAATTGGACACATTGCCCTTGGACGAGTTACTTCTGTACTATTTACCATGCTTGCCAAATATCAGAACTCAAATTCAAACTGATCATGCAATATTATTTGCTTTTGATGCATTTTGGACCATTTTCAATAATGTTGACTACTTTAAACGTCTTCTTTTCCAGAACCACTGGACCGATCAGGACAAAATTCTCCAAAACTCCAGCTGAAACAATATGAGCCAATGAGCTTGCATGAATGGTTTTTCCTATCCAACAGTGCCACAATGTGGCCAAACTCAACCATATTTTACAGGTTAGCTAGACTCATATCCTTGAGTATATGTGCCAAATTTGAGTCAAACAGATCAAGATATTTGCCCGTTATGTGCTTGCATATGTTGAGTCTTCACAGTGTTTGGAACATGCACCAAGATTTGTTACATTACGATTATCCGTGACTGATTTATATGCATTTATGTGCAGACCATGCCCACGTGAATGTTCATTGGTCAGTTTGACATAACATACTAAGTTGTTTGACGCACTAGCCTGGATTATAGTGCGTTTGCAGTCCTTTGTCCATCGATGCCATATATCAAGTTTTGCCAAGATCAGTCATTCGGTTTCAGAGGTGTAGCGTGTTTTTCACCAAATCCATGATGGCTTCTTGAGGCAAATATTTCCCTTGTGAGCAGAGGGACCTGTGGAATAAATTACATGACACTAGGTCACACGGGTGCAATGGCTGACCTTTCAAAGTTAGCATTTTCAACTGCTTGTTATAGTGCCACCATGTGGCCAATTGGCATGGTATCGAACTTGGGTCTTTACCATGTTGCTAAGTTGCACAGTCCTGGGCCTTTTCATCTCACAAGAGTTAGCATTTTTTTCACCAAAACAGGAACATAATAATAATGAACTGGAACATATACAATAGGCTTTCACCAGCTTTTCTGCTGAACCCCCTAATTATCACAATGCAATACTTCTTTAAGATCTTCTATGGAGAAAACCCCTTCCATTCTAATGAGTCCTGTGCGGATGTGACCATCGAGCAAAACGGACAACCCAAGCGTGTTCGTGAGTGTCTAAGCTTTCCATGATGGGGTCATTGTCTGTAGCTCAAACCGTTTGGACTTTGGAGATGTTTCCGTGAGAACAACCTATTTTGGCATGTTGTCTCACAAACTGTGCTTTAGCACAGCAGAGGCGTGTGGCTGCTATGGGCGTGTCCAGGGCAACAGAAAGTCCGTAGCTGAAACACGGACTCGGGAGGTGTTCAGAACCACTCCCATTTCAGCTCTTTCATATTGGGGCGCTGTATTGAAGCCACCGTGCAGCCATCTTGGTACTCATCTATTGTAAGAAAAGATTTTTGGAAACATCTACATTGATAAATGTATTCTATTACAGACACTTTAATGCATACTTTTAACTAATATTACGTGAGCTAAACATTACAAAAATATATTTAAAAAAAATCTATATTTAGAAAATAGTAAAAATAAAGAAAAATCCTTGAATGAGTCGGTGTGTCCAGACTTTTGACTGGTACTGCACATCATTGCTTACTACCAACTAAACCCACTGTGAAGTCATTAGGCAACCTCTTGCATCCCCTGGGCAATGTTCATCAGGGAAATGTTGTGAAACGTTGTCGATAGAAATGTTATGAATAGAGCTGACACAATTGGTCATTCTACCTGTCAGAGGCATTTTTGTTCTACATCAAATATATCATTTATTTCACTTTTATTTAACCAGGAAAGACCCTTGAGTTAAGAAACCTCTTTTACGAGGGCGATCAGGAAACCTATATGATCTATATCTGAGCATTTCACAAACGCTGTGCACCGGCTGAATGAGGCCCAGCTGTTGAAATCATCTTTCTAGTGAGTGGGGAACAGTTATGTGGGACTCTCATCAGGCAGTACTAGGGATGGACACAGAGCTCTTTGTTATTCCCGGTTTTCGCAGACGTCAGGATGAGCACCCTTCACAGGGACCTCCCTCTGGCCAGAGCCTCAAAGTCACCCAGCCAACCATCAGTCTGATCAACAGACAGATAGTGTTATAGCACCACCACTATTGTACCACAACCATTAGCCATTAGCCATCCAGTATTGTATACCCTGAGTCAATCCAGTCCTTAACGATTACAAGCATACCCATGACGTGATGCAGCCACCACTATGCTTTTAATATGGAGAGTGGTACTCAGTAATGTGTTGTATTGGATTTGCCCCAAACATAACATTGTATTCAGGACAAAAAGTTAATAACTTTGCCACATTTCTTACAGTATTACTTTAGTGCCTTGTTGCAAACAGGATCCATGTTTTGGAATATTTTTATTCTGTACAATCTTCCTTCTTTTCACTCTGTCAATTAGGTTAGTATTGTGGAGTAACTACAATGTTGTTGATCCATCCTCAATTTTCTCCTATCACAGCCATTAAAATGTTTTAAAGTCACCATCAGCCTCATTGTGAAATCCCTGAGCAGTTTCCTTCCTCTTTGGCAACTGAGTTAAGAAAGACACCTGTATCTTTGTGGGTATATTGATACACCATCCAAAGTGTAATTAATAACTTCACCATGCTCAAAGGGCTATTCAACTATTTCATCTTGCCATAACAAAGGTGTTAATAACGTATTGACTCAAGACATTTCACCTTTTCATTTTTTATTACTTTGTAAAATTTCTAAAAACATATTTCCACTTTGACATTATGGGATATTGTGTGTGACAAAATATCTCAATATAATACATTTTAAATCATGGCTGTAACACCACAAAATGTGGAAAAAGTCAAGGGGTGTGAATACTTTCTGAAGGCACTGTAACTACATATGCCACTTCCTGACAAATGACAAACTTTCTGGTATTGGTTTGGGTGTGATTGACACCTGTGTTCCTCTAATGCAGGATAGGTAGGTAGCTAGTAGGTACAGGACAGGTGATACAGTAGCTGTGTTGAGGAGGTTGGGGGGGGGGGGGGGTTGAGTTGCATGTGTTCCTCCTCGCCACACAGCAGCCCTACCCCTCTCTGTCCGGGCCCAGCTCTGCCAGCTCTGCCAGCCGGCTGGTACAATGTGTCTGCTTGTTCTTCCTGTCCTCTCATTGCTCCATCTACCTGTTGGCATTCCTGCAGAGCCAGCCTCTGCCCAGGCCTCCTGTCTCTCTCTCTATCTACAGTATCTCCCTCTCTCTCTCTCTCTCTCTCTCACACACACCACCATTTCAGACACAGAAACAATTGGAGGCCCCCAAAAGAAGTCTTGATGGATCCCCTAAATTCCTACGCAAACTACAATGCAACTGCTCTGATGTTGGAAACAATGTAAAACAATCAACTAAGTAGAACAAGTGAGAATATCTGCAGCTTATCTGTGGCCTATGTGTTTAATTCCAACCTTTGTTAAACTTGTTATACCACTGTTAACCTCCCACGATCCCAATCCACTGTTTGCACTTCAGGTAGAAGTTACCCCCAAAGCACAGATCTAAGATCAGCTTACCATCCCAAACTCCTAGCTGGAACAATCAGGTTTATTTAACAGTCAACAAACCACAACACCGACCACATATCAGTGCTTATGGGCACATTTTAGTGTGTGGGACCACTGACAGTTAGTCATTAATATAATCTTTGTCAGGCAAGTCGGACCTGATTATCTACCACAGGACCATGAGGAATGAGAGCCTTTGTTTTGCCTTGCAGACTGGTGCTCCCTGAAGTTTCAACCCTTCCTCCCTGCCTGCCCTGTCTCTATCTATACGACCCGCTTTGGCTATCAGCGGCACGTTTTCACCCTATCGACATTTTAGCCGAGTGACCCGGTTTTGTGACTGCCTCCAAATCTATCCATGCTGCCTGAGCTGAGATATTTTGTGTTGTTAAGTGTTGTGTTTTTCAGATTCTCAGAGTGGAATCTTAGCTTGTTTAAAGTCGTTGGTAACATTTGATGTCTTTCATGAATAAATCTTTATACATGTGTATCAATGTTTACAATTAATTAAATACGTATTTATTAACAGTTTATAAATAGTTCATCAATGCTTATTCATGATAGCTATTTTAAAGTGTTACCAAGTCTTCCTTTTTGAATGGTAAGCTAAGCTAAGTGCAGTAGGCTGCAGTGCCTACGATTCTACGAAGCAAAGCAGGTAGAGTTATGTGTTGACTTTTTAGGGCAGCAGCTGTTGTTTTCAACTGACTAGCGTGGCCAGAGGTGGACTGGGACCAGAAATCGTCTCTGGAATTTCTAACACAACAGACCATTTTTTTCCCTTTGTGGCCCCCACAACAGCCAATCGTTTTCCCTTGAGGCCCCCACACCAGCCCATTTTATTCCTTGAGACCTCCATTATTAGCCAGATAATAATCATTTAGCTAAAAAAAAATTTTACATGTCCACTTCGGCTAAAAATGGTCCAGCCCATCTGGCACCAAATGCTCGAAATGCCAGATGACTTGTCCACCCCTGAGCGTGGCCTTTGTGTTCTTCAGCTGTGTGTATTTTGAGGTCAGCTGGTGCATAGACAGTTCAACTGCCTTTCTCTTCCATTGCTGCTCTACCTGTTCTCCGATTCTAAAGTAAACGTAACTTGATCCTCGGAAACGTGAGGTGTGCAACAGCATACAGTTCTCCTCAGAAAACCTGCTCTGATATGAAGTTAATTGATCCACATGTGAAAACATCATCTAAAACAACATGTTTTATCCTGTATCAGCTGGGACAATCTCATATGTTTGCACTCTATACATATAAGCTTAGGTCAGCAAAAGTTTTAAAGTTCCTGCTGAAGTTTCCTCTTACCTGTATAGTGATACTATTGTCAGATGACCCTCTTTCTCTTTCTAGTGTATTACAGGTATTTCCTGATCGATTCTTCCTTCTGTAGACAAAAACACATCTTCAGGCCAAGTTGGACGACTGGGGGGGTCCCACGGAGGAGGTGTGAATTGTGGGGGTCACTCTGCAGCTACAGTATTCCCTGGTCATTGGAAGCTAAACGAATGGAAGTCAAGCAAGCTGCAGGTGTGCTCTAACAAAGCCTTCACAGTGGCATGAGGTGTTTGCATTTGCCCAGGGGTCCTTCTCTCTCTGTCCGTTGGTCGTCTCTCACCTGCTCTACTCTGCCCGACTCCCTTTTCAGCTCTCTATGCAAATGACACTGCAGGCAGGGGAACAAAAAGGTGGCCTTGAGGGAGTGTCTGAAGGGGTAGGACAAGGGGGGGAGGGGGAGGGGAGAGGGATAGGCTAAGGAGACTCCAACACATTCTTGCCTCTCTACCTTACACTCCCTTTCCTTACTCCCCATCTCCTTCCCTCTCTCTCTCTCTCCTCTCTTTCTCTCTCCTGCTCTTTCTGTCTCTCTTATATCCCACCAACACACTCATGCAAAAACACACTGAGACAATCAAATCAAATGTTGTTACTGCTCTTACCCTATGACAGGTAAGGTTGGGAGTGTTCAGATAGGGTGTTACCACCCAGCCTATCTAACTGTTCTCAGGGCCTTCCCATCTACTGTGTGTGATCACACGTATAAAATAGTATACGATTCACAGCGCATCAGACCACATGAATGGGTTTGTACTGTCATAACACATCTCTTAGAGACGGCATTTGTCACTGACAATGCATTGACAAGCTCATTGCAGTCCCTTCTGCTTTAGACACTCATTTGTGGTTACACGTGAAAGTTTACCTGGGTCCCTTTAGGGTTGCAAGATTCCGGTAACTTTCCAAAAAATTCCCAGGTTTCCAGAAATCCCAGTTGGAAGAATCCTGGAAACTGGAGGGAGTAAGCAGAAAATCCAGAACCCTCCAACCAGTATTTCTGGAAAATCGCTGCATTTTTGAAAAGTTACCGGAATGTTGCAATCCTAGGCGCCCTACTATTAACAACCTCGCATTGAGAACAGTCACATAAAACACAGAATAATACACTATTTAGACAGTGAAACGAAAATGTTTCATTTGGCTCTATACTCCAACATTTTGAGTTCGAGATCAAATGTGTTATATGAGGCGACAGTACAGAATGTCACCTTTTATTTGAGGGTAGTTTCATGAATATATTTTTATCATTTAGAAATGAAAGCACTTTATGTATCGAGTCACCCCATTTGAAGGTGTCATAAATATTTGGACAAATTCAATTATAGTATTTGGTCCCATATTCCTAGCACACAATGACTACATCAAACTTTTGACTACAAACCTGTTGGATGCATTTGCAGAATGTTTTGGTTGTGTTTCGGATTATGTTGTGTCCAATACAAATGAATGGTAAATAATGCATTGTCACTTTTATTGTAAATAAGAATATAATATCATAAATGAATTGTGAATAATGATGAGTGAGAAAGTTACAGAGGAACAAAGTTCTTACCCCTAAAACATACTAACCTCTCACCATTACCAATAACAAGGGAGGTTCGATTTTTTGGGTGGTATTATATGTGTGCCTCTGTAACTTTCTTACTCATCATTATTCACGATTCATTCATGATTACCCATAATGATGGTAGCATCCACATGAATGTAGAAGTGTTCAGAAACATATTCTATTCTTATTTACAATAAAAGTGACTTCAAAATGAGACAATTCATTATTTACCATTCATTTCTATTCAACACGACATAATCCAAAACACTGATTTATTTCATTATTTAACCTCTGTTTATACAGGTTATTCTCATTGAATAGCCTGTGCTATTACAATCAAGACATCCATCCTGAAAAAGTGCTTGTGTCACAAGGTGGGGCATTGAAAACGGTGCATCACATATCCGCTCACTTCAGGGAACCGTGTCTGTTTTAATAACACATGGCAGTTCATGGTGACATGGGTCTGGGCCATTAGCAAAACTTTGGCCTAGAGCTAACAGCTGTTGTAGCCCGCCTGTTATTTAGTAACTGGGATACAAATACTGCTGTTTCATATCACCCCAGTCATTTATTGGTTGCTGAGGTGTGTGGGCTTGCATGTGCCTGAGGGGGAAGGGAGAGGGGGTAACAGAGGAATAATTAAGGGCTTCCAAGTGGCACAACTGTCTAAGGCACTGCATCTCAGTGCTACAGACCCTGGTTCGATTCCAGGCTGTGTCACAACTGGCTGTGATTGGGAGTCCCATAGGGCGGCGCACAATTGGCCCAGTGACGGGGTAGGCCGTCATTGTAAATAAGAATTTGTTCCTAATTGACCTGCCTAGTTAAATAATCAACTTCCCTCATACCTGGAATTTGTGTGCATGCCTGTAAATATGTTGCCAGCCTTTAAAATGAGTGACTGTCCCGAAGAGAAGCAACGGAGCACACAGCGACCATGACAAGACGGTTTGATTCTACTGGTTGCTAGATGAAGCTTGATGCTCGCACGTGAGCGGGCAGTAATGGTTGCTGCGCTGCCCTAGGGGAAATAAATAATACTAGGTTAACTATCTACATTTCACTCTGGGCCTGTTGAGGCATTTGCTTATACAAGCAAGATAGGGAAAAGGCGATTTGTTTCCATTTAACATAAGGTCATCATGGGCTTCGATTGTAAGTCACATAAGTGTCTTGAAAACCTATATTGTAACGTGTTATATGTGTTTTAAAGCCAACTTTGGTAGTATACACTGTTGTTTTTGAGTGCTTCATGATTGGTGTGATTTTGCAAGTATATTTGAAATAGAAAATATGCCTTGCTACAAATACAAGACATATCAGGGTTAGTTAATCAGTCATTAATATTTCTGAGTATGTTAGTGTTTAACCAGAAATGCATGGGTCATTATAATTCAGTCCATATGCAGTGTGTGATTAAAATAGCCAGCGCTGCAAAGGGAGGGATTTGATGATCAATGTATTATGTAACTCTGAACTGCTCAACTCAAAAAGCACCCTGGCTCCTTTTTATGCCAAACAGCATTTCTCTGAATCGATAGAGTTCAACAGGTCGGAGGTGGAGAAGAAATCATATACCTTAAGGCCATTCGTTCTCCACCCTCCATTTACCAGCAGCCAGCCCACGCTCACCTGCGCTCCACAGCTTAGCATACACCATGAATAGATTCATCCGTACCAGTAACAACTAAACTATAAAACCCTCACACTTGAATCATACTGTATGCCCCTAACTAGGGCAAGCATGGATACAATGTATGTCAATTCAAAGATGCTGTTTATTTTTAAACCGCTAGGCTAGCCTTCACTGTACCAAAATCATCTGTTAGCTCCGTTCACAGGCCCAGGCATCGAGGCCACTGCGCTGATAAGCGGTTTAAAAATATCAGCATCTTTGAATTGACATACATTGTATCCATGCAACGCATGAGAGTCTCCGAAGACGTTCTGGATCTTGCTTGGTAGGTTCTGCAGTAGGAAAGTATGTATCTCTGATGCAGCGAACGAGACACTCTGAGACGTTTTGCATCTTGCTTGGTAGGTTCTGCAGTAGGATAGCGTGACCGTCTATTGGCTTCTTGGCTCGATATGATCTTTCAAATGAGTTGAATTACTTGCTTATGTTGCATTTCCCCTAAGTCATGCATTGATGTCAATGGGAAGTTAGGATTTACCCCTTGTTGAATAGCATCTAAAACATACTACTGAACTATTATTGGAAATATTTATGGTTTTGTCACATAGTCCTATATTTTTGCACTTCAGTGGTAAAATAAAACCCATTATCATCCATTCTACAACAGGACCATGGAGACGTATAAAGATTGCTACTTAGCAATAACCCGTTTTTGCAGCGACATTGCCATTGAGGGCTTCCATTATTTTAAAGTTGTCAATAGGATGGGGATCCCTATGGGTTGGGAGTGATCAACCAATGATCAGAGCATTGGTTGTCTTCTTCTTCAAATTGGTTTGCCTAGTTTGTAAATGGCTTTAAACTATATCACCGCCATCTAGTGGCCACAATAAAATAATGACAAACAAGATTTGGTTCAAATCTCCAGCAGTTCAAGTGGAGCTAAATCACTGGTAATAGCAGATCTTTTTGCCTAACATCAACAGAAGAAGAAAATGTACTACTTTAAAGTGGAGGTAACTTTAATGGCTCTGCCAAATGCTGTCAGATGCCAAAATGGCACATATACAACATTGTGATCTTTATAAATCTATAAGAACAGGACCTAGTTCTGAGGAGAGAGATTCTCTGCAGAAAAACATACTCTGTGTATAAACCAAATATGGATTTTTTGGGCCTATTCACTGTAAAAAGTATAAAAGCTAAATAATAGGTAAATTGCCTTAATGTGAAGGGGAAATAGCAATAACATGCAAAGAGGAAGTTGAAATATGGATATGTATACAACAGGTGGGTCTAATCCTGGATGCTGATTGGTTAAAACCAATCAGTGTCTATTTCACGTCTAGAATTACCACTGGCTAAGGCTATGACATTGAAATGCCTATTAAGTTTCCATCTCACTTCTCAATTCACTGTCTCATCTCCCCAGCCATGCAATTTACGAACCTTTTTTTTTTTTTTTTTACAAATCTCCACTGTAAAAAAGCATCTACTGTAGACATCTCCCCTTGCTTTTTGCTAGCATTTGGTTTGCAACAGTAGAGATTTGTATAAACCTTGTTGTCTGTCTCTCCGAAGTTTGTAACATTGCTGTCCTCCACGATGAAATCAGGGAGGAGACTGTACATTTGTCTCCAGCCGTTAGTACTGGATCTGTCTCTGTCCATGATACGTTTGTACCTTCTTATGTTAGTCACACACGATATCTTAAACAGCCCTGGCCCGATTTTGATTAAACTTTTTGGTGAATGATGCGTCTTGCCATAGAGATCCGGCATTTTCAAAATCACACTAATTGGTCAGGTGGTGGCACTATAAAAAGAGATGGAAAATGCTAACTTTGAAAAGTCACGCCCCTCACCTCATTTTACTTAAAGTCCTGAAGGAACAAATTTGCCTCAGGGACACATAAGGTCTGCTGTGATGGATGTTCCGCCAATTAGAATTTTGTGAAAAACACTTAAAACGCTACTCTTCTGGCACCAAATGACCGATCTGCACAAAACTTGATATGTGGCATCTACGGACAAAGGTCACTCAACGTAGTATTTCTAGACTAGTACCTAAAACAACATGGCCGCTATTTATCAATAAATATTCACGTGGGCACAGACTGGCACATACATTGGGGAGAACAAGTATTTGATACACTGCCGATTTTGCAGGTTTTCCTACTTACAAAGCAGGTAGAGGTCTGTAATTTTTTTATCATAGGTACACTTCAACTGTGAGAGACGGAATCTAAAACAACAATCCAGAAAATCACATTGTATGATTTTTAGTAATTAATTTGCATTTTATTGCATGACATAAGTATTTGATACATCAGAAAAGCAGAACTTAATATTTGGTACAGAAACCTTTGTTTGCAATTACAGAGATCATACATTTCCTGTAGTTCTTGACCAGGTTTGCACACACTGCAGCAGGGATTTTGGCCCACTCCTCCATACAGACCTTCTCCAGATTCTTCAGGTTTCGGGGCTGTCGCTGGGCAATACGGACTTTCAGCTCCCTCCAAAGATTTTCTATTGGGTTCAGGTCTGGAGACTATTGGGTTCAGGTCCACTAACCAAGAAAAAACCTCTTCAGATGACAGTCTGATAACATATTCATGGTATAGGATAGTTTTTGTTAGAAAAAAGTGCATATTTCAGGTAGAAATCACAGTTTACAATTGCACCGACCATCACAAATCGACTAGAATTACTAGATAGAGCAACGTGTATGACCAATTTACTCATCATAAAACATTTCATAAAAATAGACAAAGCATAGCAATGGAAAGACCCAGTTCTTGTGATTTCAGACCATATTTCAGATTTTCTAAGCGTTTTTCAGCGAAAACACAATAAATCGATAAGTTAGCATACCACATGTGCAAACGTTACCAGAGCATCGATTCCAGCCAAAGAGCGCTATAACGTAATCACCGCCAAAATATATTAATTTTTTCACTAACCTTCTCAGAATTCTTCCGATGACACTCCTGTAACATCATTTTACAATATACATATACAGTTTGTTCGAAAAGGTGCATATTTAGCCATACAAAACCGTGGTTACACAATAAAAATACTAGGAAATCAAGCCTCAATATGTCTGACGTCATCTATCAGAGTGATCTAGTTTAATTGAAAGCTAATCATATACTTGACTAAAAAATACAGGGTTGACAGCAATCGAAAGACAAATTAGTTCTTAATGCAACCGCTGATTTACATTTTTAAAATTATCCTTACTTTTCAATACAGGGTTCGCCAAGTGAAGCTATACCAAACAAAATGGCGAAATATGCGTTTAAAATATTTCGACAGAAACACGATTTATCATATTAAATATTGGTTACTTTGAGCTGTTCTTCCATCAGATTCTTGGGCAATGTATCCTTTCTATGTTATAAACGTCTTTTGGTCGATAGATGTCCTCTGTCCTTCGAAATGTCCACCACCAACGACCGACACCCCAAAACGTGTCCAAAGTTTCAGAGTGCACAACAAAGAAATTCCTCAAAATCGCACTAAACGGATATAAATTGCTATAAAACGGTTCAAATTAACTACATTATGATGTTTTTAACAACTATAACGACTGAAAACATGACCGGAGAAATATTGCTGGTTAGACAACGATTTGGAACGAGGCAAGTCCGATGGCCTTCACGCTTCAGGCGCACGACGAGAAAGGGCGGTCCCTATACATTTTGGTCTTTTATAATGGCTGTGAATGTCCCATCGATTTCATTCAAAACGTGATGACGTACAGACACCCAGAGGAAGACGTAGGCAGTGTCGGTTTCTTCATAGCATTCACTGTCGCCTTAAAAACAGACTCCAGATCAGAGGTAAAAATTTCTGAAATCTGAACCCTGTCATGAAAAGTGCTGTAGAAATTGTTCTGTACCACTCAGAGACAAAATTCCAACTTCTATAGAAACTAGAAGGTGTTTTCTATCCAATAATAACAATAATATGCATATTGTACGATCAAGAATTTAGCACGAGGCAGTTTAATTTGGAGACCCAAATATGCTAATGCGGAACAGCACCCCCTATAGTTGCAAGAAGTGTTAACAACCTCGCATTGAGAACAGTCACATAAAACACAGAATAATACACTATTTAGACCACATATGTCAGAGTCAAGGCCCGCGGGCCACATCCGGCCCGCGAGAAGGTTTTTTACGGCCCCTGGGATGATCTTGATTTATTATTAGAACCGGCCCGCAGACCGCAGCAAGCCGGCAGCCCGCAGATCTTTTACACGCACCAATACTACATTTCCCACAATGCAACGGTGACGCACCGAGCAGTAGGCTGCTTCATTTCAATATTTATTGGCACAGCAGTCGTCAGCATCACAGTAAAATTAACTTTCAGATACCCATCAAAAATGGCAAAACGGAAGGTGGACACTGAGAACCGGGGGTTTCAAACAAGGTGGGAGTCGGAGTATATGTTCACGGAGGTAGCTGGAAAACCTGTGTGTCTTCTGTGTGGAGAAAGTGTGGCGGTACTGAAAGAGTATAATCTGAGACGACATTATGAAACGAAACACGCGGACAAAAACAAGAATATGGACATGGAACAAAGGCTACAAAAGGCAGAGGAATTAAAACGAGGCCTCAAATCTCGACAGGCTCTGTTCAAAAAAGCCAAATCACAAGGCCAGGCTGCTGTCAAGGCCAGTTTTATTTTGGCAGAAGAGATCGCTAAATCAGCCCGGCCATTTACGGAGGGGGATTTCATCAAAAACTGCATGATTAAAGTTTGTGACGAAGTTTGCCCAGAAAAAAGGCAACTCTTTTTAAATGTGAGTCTGAGCAGAAACACCATTGCCGAGAGAGTAGACCAGTTGTCCATCAATCTAAAAGAGCAGCTTGTGAAAAAGGGAAAAGATTTCATTGCATATTCCTTGGCTGTGGATGAGAGCACCGACATTTCTGACATTGCCCAGTTGTCAATTTTCATCCGCGGAGTGGACTCCAGCCTAAGCGTGACAGAGGAGTTTTTGGCTTTACGTCCTATGCATGGCACAACTACGGGGCATGATTTGTATGAAGAGGTGTCAAGATGTGTAAATGAGATGGAGCTGCCTTGGGAAAAACTCGTGGGTTTGACAACCGACGGAGCACCTGCGATGTGTGGACACAGGAGCGGACTGGTGGCGAAGATATGGGAAAAGATGCAAGAGGAAAACGCGACAGGTGAGCTGACAGCTTATCATTGTATCATACACCAGGAAGCGTTGTGCGGTAAAGCCTTGAAAATGGAGCATGTAATGAGCATCATCACGCGCACAGTTAACTTTATCAGAGCCAAAGGTTTGAATCACCGCCAGTTCAAGGCATTTCTGACGGAGTTAGAAACGGAGCATGGTGATTTGCCTTATCACACAGAGGTGCGATGGCTAAGCCAGGGAAAGGTGCTTCAAAGATGTTTCGAGCTTCGTGAGGAGATTTGTCTGTTCTTGGACAGCAAAGGGAAAGACACAACACAACTCCGAGACGAAATGTTTCTGTGTGAAATGGCTTTTCTGTGTGACATTACGAGTCATCTGAATGCAATGAACTTGCAGCTGCAGGGTCGGGATCATGTCATCTCTGATATGTACAGTACAGTGAAGGCATTTAAAACCAAACTGACTCTGTGGGAGACGCAGATGCGGAAAGAAAATTTGAGCCACTTTCCCAGCTGCCAGACCATGAAAGAGAAGCTCTCTACCAGTGCGTTCCCGAGCGCACAGTTGGCTGATAAAATAGGTATGCTTGCCGCTGACTTTCGACGCCGATTTGCTGACTTTGAAGCACAAAAAAGCAGGTTGGAACTGCTCGGTAACCCATTTGCTGTTGACGTGGAAAGCTCACCACCAAACCTCCAAATGGAGTTGATTGACCTCCAATGCAATGATGCACTGAGGGCAAAATATGCGGCAGTGGGTGCTGCGGAGTTCGCCCGTTTCCTCCCCGACACAATGCCCCAGCTGCGCATCCAGGCTGCTCAAACGTTGTCTATGTTTGGCAGCACATACCTGTGTGAACAACTGTTTTCTTTGATGAACCTGAACAAAACATCACACAGAAGTCGACTTACTGCTGAACACCTCCACTCAATTCTGAGGATTTCCTCAGCTCAGAGCCTTACCCCGAACATTGATGAACTTGTGGAAAAGATGGGACACCACCAAGTATCACCCTCAACCTCAAACAAGTGAACATTACTGTGCAATCACATATTTAGAGTTTTTACTCAGTTCAAGTTTAAAAGTTAAAGTTTAATATTTGTTTTCACTGCATGTTACTTCTCCTTAAACAAAGTGTTGTTTTTGATTAATAGATTTTTGCACTTTATTTTATTGTATTTCAATCCAATTATATTTTAAAAATATTTCAGTTGAGTGGATGATAGAAAATTGCTATTATTGTTTTTTTCTTTGAAGTAAATTTAGCCCACTTTTGCTAAAATAGAAAATATAGGCTACTGATGGTGCCTTGAATACCGGTTTCTTTCATTTAATGTTCATGTTATGGGGATTTTTATATAAAGGAAATTTGTCTTTTGTGTCTGTTGAAAATTAAAGATTACTGACAGAGCCATAAGAAAATATTGCTTTATTTATCTGATCATATTGGAATATATTTGTTAGGTTTTCAGTAGGTTCAATTAGGTTCACTAGACTATATGCGTCATTTAAACATTTTTCAATGAACATTCGAACAGTCCGGCCCTCGGCTTGTAGCTAAATTTTTTATTTGGCCCTCCGTCCATTTGACTTTGACACCCCTGATTTAGACAGTGAAACGAAAATGTTTCATTTGGCTCTATACTCCAACATTTTGAGTTCGAGATCAAATGTGTTATATGAGGCGACAGTACAGAATGTCACCTTTTATTTGAGGGTAGTTTCATGAATATATTTTTATCATTTAGAAATGAAAGCACTTTATGTATCGAGTCACCCCATTTGAAGGTGTCATAAATATTTGGACAAATTCAATTATAGTATTTGGTCCCATATTCCTAGCACACAATGACTACATCAAACTTTTGACTACAAACCTGTTGGATGCATTTGCAGAATGTTTTGGTTGTGTTTCGGATTATGTTGTGTCCAATACAAATGAATGGTAAATAATGCATTGTCACTTTTATTGTAAATAAGAATATAATATCATAAATGAATTGTGAATAATGATGAGTGAGAAAGTTACAGAGGAACAAAGTTCTTACCCCTAAAACATACTAACCTCTCACCATTACCAATAACAAGGGAGGTTCGATTTTTTGGGTGGTATTATATGTGTGCCTCTGTAACTTTCTTACTCATCATTATTCACGATTCATTCATGATTACCCATAATGATGGTAGCATCCACATGAATGTAGAAGTGTTCAGAAACATATTCTATTCTTATTTACAATAAAAGTGACTTCAAAATGAGACAATTCATTATTTACCATTCATTTCTATTCAACACGACATAATCCAAAACACTGATTTATTTCATTATTTAACCTCTGTTTATACAGGTTATTCTCATTGAATAGCCTGTGCTATTACAATCAAGACATCCATCCTGAAAAAGTGCTTGTGTCACAAGGTGGGGCATTGAAAACGGTGCATCACATATCCGCTCACTTCAGGGAACCGTGTCTGTTTTAATAACACATGGCAGTTCATGGTGACATGGGTCTGGGCCATTAGCAAAACTTTGGCCTAGAGCTAACAGCTGTTGTAGCCCGCCTGTTATTTAGTAACTGGGATACAAATACTGCTGTTTCATATCACCCCAGTCATTTATTGGTTGCTGAGGTGTGTGGGCTTGCATGTGCCTGAGGGGGAAGGGAGAGGGGGTAACAGAGGAATAATTAAGGGCTTCCAAGTGGCACAACTGTCTAAGGCACTGCATCTCAGTGCTACAGACCCTGGTTCGATTCCAGGCTGTGTCACAACTGGCTGTGATTGGGAGTCCCATAGGGCGGCGCACAATTGGCCCAGTGACGGGGTAGGCCGTCATTGTAAATAAGAATTTGTTCCTAATTGACCTGCCTAGTTAAATAATCAACTTCCCTCATACCTGGAATTTGTGTGCATGCCTGTAAATATGTTGCCAGCCTTTAAAATGAGTGACTGTCCCGAAGAGAAGCAACGGAGCACACAGCGACCATGACAAGACGGTTTGATTCTACTGGTTGCTAGATGAAGCTTGATGCTCGCACGTGAGCGGGCAGTAATGGTTGCTGCGCTGCCCTAGGGGAAATAAATAATACTAGGTTAACTATCTACATTTCACTCTGGGCCTGTTGAGGCATTTGCTTATACAAGCAAGATAGGGAAAAGGCGATTTGTTTCCATTTAACATAAGGTCATCATGGGCTTCGATTGTAAGTCACATAAGTGTCTTGAAAACCTATATTGTAACGTGTTATATGTGTTTTAAAGCCAACTTTGGTAGTATACACTGTTGTTTTTGAGTGCTTCATGATTGGTGTGATTTTGCAAGTATATTTGAAATAGAAAATATGCCTTGCTACAAATACAAGACATATCAGGGTTAGTTAATCAGTCATTAATATTTCTGAGTATGTTAGTGTTTAACCAGAAATGCATGGGTCATTATAATTCAGTCCATATGCAGTGTGTGATTAAAATAGCCAGCGCTGCAAAGGGAGGGATTTGATGATCAATGTATTATGTAACTCTGAACTGCTCAACTCAAAAAGCACCCTGGCTCCTTTTTATGCCAAACAGCATTTCTCTGAATCGATAGAGTTCAACAGGTCGGAGGTGGAGAAGAAATCATATACCTTAAGGCCATTCGTTCTCCACCCTCCATTTACCAGCAGCCAGCCCACGCTCACCTGCGCTCCACAGCTTAGCATACACCATGAATAGATTCATCCGTACCAGTAACAACTAAACTATAAAACCCTCACACTTGAATCATACTGTATGCCCCTAACTAGGGCAAGCATGGATACAATGTATGTCAATTCAAAGATGCTGTTTATTTTTAAACCGCTAGGCTAGCCTTCACTGTACCAAAATCATCTGTTAGCTCCGTTCACAGGCCCAGGCATCGAGGCCACTGCGCTGATAAGCGGTTTAAAAATATCAGCATCTTTGAATTGACATACATTGTATCCATGCAACGCATGAGAGTCTCCGAAGACGTTCTGGATCTTGCTTGGTAGGTTCTGCAGTAGGAAAGTATGTATCTCTGATGCAGCGAACGAGACACTCTGAGACGTTTTGCATCTTGCTTGGTAGGTTCTGCAGTAGGATAGCGTGACCGTCTATTGGCTTCTTGGCTCGATATGATCTTTCAAATGAGTTGAATTACTTGCTTATGTTGCATTTCCCCTAAGTCATGCATTGATGTCAATGGGAAGTTAGGATTTACCCCTTGTTGAATAGCATCTAAAACATACTACTGAACTATTATTGGAAATATTTATGGTTTTGTCACATAGTCCTATATTTTTGCACTTCAGTGGTAAAATAAAACCCATTATCATCCATTCTACAACAGGACCATGGAGACGTATAAAGATTGCTACTTAGCAATAACCCGTTTTTGCAGCGACATTGCCATTGAGGGCTTCCATTATTTTAAAGTTGTCAATAGGATGGGGATCCCTATGGGTTGGGAGTGATCAACCAATGATCAGAGCATTGGTTGTCTTCTTCTTCAAATTGGTTTGCCTAGTTTGTAAATGGCTTTAAACTATATCACCGCCATCTAGTGGCCACAATAAAATAATGACAAACAAGATTTGGTTCAAATCTCCAGCAGTTCAAGTGGAGCTAAATCACTGGTAATAGCAGATCTTTTTGCCTAACATCAACAGAAGAAGAAAATGTACTACTTTAAAGTGGAGGTAACTTTAATGGCTCTGCCAAATGCTGTCAGATGCCAAAATGGCACATATACAACATTGTGATCTTTATAAATCTATAAGAACAGGACCTAGTTCTGAGGAGAGAGATTCTCTGCAGAAAAACATACTCTGTGTATAAACCAAATATGGATTTTTTGGGCCTATTCACTGTAAAAAGTATAAAAGCTAAATAATAGGTAAATTGCCTTAATGTGAAGGGGAAATAGCAATAACATGCAAAGAGGAAGTTGAAATATGGATATGTATACAACAGGTGGGTCTAATCCTGGATGCTGATTGGTTAAAACCAATCAGTGTCTATTTCACGTCTAGAATTACCACTGGCTAAGGCTATGACATTGAAATGCCTATTAAGTTTCCATCTCACTTCTCAATTCACTGTCTCATCTCCCCAGCCATGCAATTTACGAACCTTTTTATTTTTATTTTTACAAATCTCCACTGTAAAAAAGCATCTACTGTAGACATCTCCCCTTGCTTTTTGCTAGCATTTGGTTTGCAACAGTAGAGATTTGTATAAACCTTGTTGTCTGTCTCTCCGAAGTTTGTAACATTGCTGTCCTCCACGATGAAATCAGGGAGGAGACTGTACATTTGTCTCCAGCCGTTAGTACTGGATCTGTCTCTGTCCATGATACGTTTGTACCTTCTTATGTTAGTCACACACGATATCTTAAACAGCCCTGGCCCGATTTTGATTAAACTTTTTGGTGAATGATGCGTCTTGCCATAGAGATCCGGCATTTTCAAAATCACACTAATTGGTCAGGTGGTGGCACTATAAAAAGAGATGGAAAATGCTAACTTTGAAAAGTCACGCCCCTCACCTCATTTTACTTAAAGTCCTGAAGGAACAAATTTGCCTCAGGGACACATAAGGTCTGCTGTGATGGATGTTCCGCCAATTAGAATTTTGTGAAAAACACTTAAAACGCTACTCTTCTGGCACCAAATGACCGATCTGCACAAAACTTGATATGTGGCATCTACGGACAAAGGTCACTCAACGTAGTATTTCTAGACTAGTACCTAAAACAACATGGCCGCTATTTATCAATAAATATTCACGTGGGCACAGACTGGCACATACATTGGGGAGAACAAGTATTTGATACACTGCCGATTTTGCAGGTTTTCCTACTTACAAAGCAGGTAGAGGTCTGTAATTTTTTATCATAGGTACACTTCAACTGTGAGAGACGGAATCTAAAACAACAATCCAGAAAATCACATTGTATGATTTTTAGTAATTAATTTGCATTTTATTGCATGACATAAGTATTTGATACATCAGAAAAGCAGAACTTAATATTTGGTACAGAAACCTTTGTTTGCAATTACAGAGATCATACATTTCCTGTAGTTCTTGACCAGGTTTGCACACACTGCAGCAGGGATTTTGGCCCACTCCTCCATACAGACCTTCTCCAGATTCTTCAGGTTTCGGGGCTGTCGCTGGGCAATACGGACTTTCAGCTCCCTCCAAAGATTTTCTATTGGGTTCAGGTCTGGAGACTGGCTAGACCACTCCAGGACCTTGAGATGCTTCTTACGGAGCCACTCCTTAGTTGCCCTGGCTGTGTGTTTCGGGTCGTTGTCATGCTGGAAGACCCAGCCACGACCCATCTTCAATGCTCTAACTAAGGGAAGGAGGTTGTTGGCCAAGATCTCGCGATACATGGCCCCATCCATCCTCCCCTCAATACGGTGCAGTCATCCTGTCCCCTTCGCAGAAAAGCATCCCCAAAGAATGATGTTTCCACCTCCATGCTTCATGGTTGGGATGGTGTTCTTGGGGTTGTACTCATCCTTCTTCTTCCTCCAAACACGGCGAGTGGAGTTTAGACCAAAAAGCTATATTTTTCTCTCATCAGACTACATGACCTTCTCCCATTCCTCCTCTGGATCATCCAGATGGTCATTGGCAAACTTCAGATGGGCCTGGACATGCGCTGGCTTGAGCAGGGGGACCTTGCGTGCGCTGCAGGATTTTAATCCATGACGGCATAGTGTGTTACTAATGGTTTTCTTTGAGACTGTGGTCCCAGCTCTCTTCAGGTCATTGACCAGGTCCTGCCATGTAGTTCTGGGCTGATCCCTCACCTTCCTCATGATCATTGATGCCCCACGAGGTGAGATCTTGCATGGAGCCCCAGACCGAGGGTGATTGACCGTCATCTTGAACTTCTTCCATTTTCTAATAATTGCGCCAACAGTTGTTGCCTTCTCACCAAGCTGCTTGCCTATTGTCCTGTAGCCCATCCCAGCCTTGTGCAGGTCTACAATTTATCCCTGATGTTCTTACACAGCTCTCTGGTCTTGGCCATTGTGGAGAGGTTGGAGTCTGTTTGATTGAGTGTGTGGACAGGTGTCTTTTATACAGGTAACGAGTTCAAACAGGTGCAGTTAATACAGGTAATGAGTGGAGAACAGGAGGGCTTCTTAAAGAAAAACTAACAGGTCTGTGAGAGCCGGAATTCTTACTGGTTGGTAGGTGATCAAATACTTATGTCATGCAAATAAATGGAAATTAATTACTTAAAAATCATACTTAAAAAATGGATTTTTTATAGGTTCCATCTCTCACAGTCTCACAGTTGAAGTGTACCTATGATAAAAAATTACAGACCTCTACATGCTTTGTAAGTAGGAAAACCTGCAAAATCGGCAGTGTATCAAATACTTGTTCTCCCCACTGTAAATGCATATAAATCTGCATATAAAATCAGTCAATGATATTCATATTGTAACAACATTTGGTACACATTTTGCAAACACTGTCCAAACTAAACATATGCAAGAACATTCATATCGACCACACGGTGGAGATACAACAGGCACATGTTTATATAACTTGATCTGTTTGAAATTTGGCACACGTGCTCAGGGATATGAGTCTAGCCAAGCCACGCGATATCTCAGACACCAGTGGCCTGATTTTGACAAAACGTGAGTGAATGATGCGTCTTGCCATAGCGATCCGGCATTTACAAAATTACACTAATTGGCCCAAGGGGGGCGCTAAGGTAATCAACTGTAAGTACATTGGTCACATGCAATATCTGACACCGCTGGTCCGATTTGGACAAAACTTGGGTGAATGATGCATCTTGCCATAGAGATCCGTCATTAACAAAATTACACTGATTGGCCTAAGGGGGCCGATACATAATTTGTGGTGGATGACATGTTTACTTTTGCCTTGTTTTAATTTTGAATTGCATGTCCCATAACATGTCAGGATGAAACAGACAGCTTATCTCAGCCAGCCGCAATCATGAATCAGCATACTTTTTATGGATATATACAAAGAAATGTAAATAGAAGAAAAGAGTAAAACAAAAGTAAATGCAGCTACCCACTGGGGAACACACTGGTTGAATCAATGTTGTTTCAATGCAATTTGTCAATGTATTGTGATGTGGAATCAATGTGGAAAATACATTGTATTTGAAAAGAGCAATCATCCAAGTACTGTTTTCATCTAATTTCAACCAGCATTGTAAACAATGACATTATAGTAACACTTAACCTGACTAAAAGGTTGTTACCTCAATCTTATTTCAATATAGTCATCACTATGTTATCACGACTCAGGATATGACCCAGATGCAGACACGGGGCAGGCAAAGGGCAGGTCGAGGACAGGCATAGAGTCAGGCAGGTACAGGACGGCAGGGGACAAAGGGCTGTGAGACATAGGTTTAATCCTAGACACATGAAAAGTGGGATGTATACGGAGGGTACGGGGCAACAGAAGACGAACAGCAGAGGGGCTAAGAATCTTGGAGATGGAGAAAGGGCCGGTAAAACAGGGGGACAGTTTGCAGGACTCTACCCGGAGGGGCAGATCCCAAGTGGACAGCCATATCCTCTGCCCGAGTCGATAACGGGGAGCTGGGGTCTGGTGGCGGTCCGCCTGTTGTTGATACCTGGAGGTGGTCTTGAGAAGAGCCGACCGGGCTCTCTTCCAGGTACGACGACAGCGGCGAACGAACATTTGGGCCGAGGGTATGCTGACCTCTTCCTCGTACTCCGGGAAGAGCGGGGGCTGATATCCCAGGTAGCACTCAAAATGTGAGAGACCAGTGGCTGAGCAAGGGAGGGTGTTGTAGGCGTACTCTACCCACACAAGCTGCTGGCTCCAGTTGGTGGGATTGGCGGAGACCAGGCAGCGACGAGTCATCTCCAGGTCATGATTGGCTCGCTCCGACTGGCCGTTAGACTTGGGGTGGAACCCGGAAGACAGGCTGGCCGACGACCCAATGAGCGTGCAGAATTCCTACAAGAATTGGGACAAGAACTGAGGACCCCGGTTGGAGACCATGTCCACCGGAAGTCCATGGATCCGGGAAGACGTGCTACACCATGAGCTGGGCCATCTCCTTGGCTGAGGGTAGCTTGGGGAGAGGAATGAAATGGGTGGCTTTGTAAAACTGGTCCACCACGGTAAGGATAACCATGTTGCAATCAGACGGGGGAAGACCAGTGATGAAGTCCTGGGATATACAGTATGTGACCAGGGATGGTGAGGGACGGGAAGTGGTTGAAGGAGGCCAGCTGGAGCTTGCCGAGAAGTCTTATTCTGGGCACACACGGTGCAGGCAGCGGCGAACGCGGAGACGTCAGGAACCAAGGTGGGCCACCAAAAACATTGTCGTACAAAGGCCAGGGTCCGACGGGAGCCAGGATGGCAGGCCGGTCAAGAGGAATGAGCCCATTCCAGAAACGAGGCTATAGAGGCATCCGGTTTCAAATTCTTGGACCCCGGGCGGTAGTGGATGTTGAATCGGGTGAACAGCAGGGCCCATCGAGCTTGCCTAGAGTTGAGGCGCTTGGCGGTGCGGAGATATTCCAGGTTCTTGTGATATGTCCATACTATGAATGGATGTTCTGCCCCCTCTAACCAGTGCCTCCACTCCTCCAACGCCATCTTCATTGCCAGTAGTTCCCAGTTACCCACGTCATAATTCCTTTCCATGGGGTTGAGACGATGGGAGAGGAAAGCGTAGGGATGCAGCTTTTGGTCTTGGGCCGAACGCTGGGACAGGGCAGCCCCCACTCCGACATCCGAGGCATCAACCCTCCAACACAAACTGCCGGGACGGATGCGGATGGATTAGAATGGGGGCGGTAGTGAATTGGTGCTTTAGGTCCAAGAACGCCTGGTCTGCAGCTGGAGACCACGTAAACGGGTCCTTGGGAGAGGTGAGCGCTGACAGGGGGGGGGGAGCCCGGCTGCTGTAGCCCCGGATGAACCGGTGGTAGAAATGAGCGAACCCCAGGAAGCGTTGCAGCTGCCCTCTGGAGGTGGGTTGCGGCCAAACCACCCCGCTATCACCTTTTCAGAATCCATCCTTATGTTGCCTGCAGCTATGATGTACCCAAGGAAGGAGATGGGGGAGCGATGTAATTTGCATTTTTCAGCTTTGATGAACAGCTGGTTCTCCAGAAGAAGCCGGAGGACTTGTCTGACATGGATGACATGTTCTTGAGCCGAGTGGGAAAACACGAGGATGTCATCAAGGTAGACGAACCGGTTCAACATGTCCTGGAGAACGTTGTTTACCAGGGCCTGGAACACAGCAGGAGAGTTGGTCAGTCCGAACGGCATCACCAGGTATTCGTAGTGTCCGCTAGCCATGTTAAAGGCTGTCTTCCACTCATCCCCTTGCCGTATCTGTACCAGATGGTAGGCATTTCGGAAGTCCAACTTGGAGAAGATGGTAGCCCCCTGGAGAGCCTCGAAAGCTGAGGCGATGAGTGGAAGCGGGTAACGTTTTTTAACCGTGATGTCATTCAGGCCCCGGTAGTCGGTACACGGATGCAGGGTTTTGTCCTTCTTCTCCACAAAGAAGAGCCTTGCGCCGGCGGGGTAGAGTGCCTTCAGAAAGTATTCACACCCCTTGACTTTTTCCACATTCTGTTGTGTTACAGCCTCTACTTAAAATGGATTAAAGTGAGATGTTCTGTCACTGGCCTACAAACAATACCCCATAATGTCAAAGTGGAATTATGTTTTTAGAAATGTTTAGTAATTAATAAAAAATGAAAAGCTGAAATGTCTTCAGTCAATAAGTATTCAACCCCTTTGTTATGACAAGCCTAAATAAGTTCAGGAGTAAACATTTGCTGAACAAGTCACATAATAAATTGCATGGACTCTCAGGGCTCAAATTAGCTTTCAAAAGTCTGCATTTTCAAAACGCAGACCCTCAAAAAATCTGCACTTTAATAGAGTTCACCTGCGTTCTAATTAAACAAAAGGACGATAAATACATACTCAGTGTTCTAGAAAGCGGGACAATATGGGTCAGTTCAAGAGGGTGCTATGTGAAAACATTATAATGACATAATCTGAGCGATATTTTAGCAGCTAGCTAGCTAGCTGTAGTTTATGCTTTCAATACTAGATTAATTCTCTGATCCTTTGATTGGGTGGACAACATGTCAGTTCATGCTGCAAGAGTTTTGATAGTTTGGAGGACGTCATCCGAAAGTTGTCATAATTACTGTGTAAGTCTATGGAAGGCGGTGAGGACAATGAGCCTCTTAGGTTTTGTATTGAAGTCAATGTACCCAGAGGAGAAGACTAGCTGTCTTCCAGCCTCACCATGGTGTGATCATGCTGTTTCTATGTGGTTGCTATGAAAGTGAACTATGTTTGCATGTGATAAAGGGTGTATTCATTCTGCTGATTCTGTTGAAACATGTTTCTTAAACGGAAGCAAACAGAACGAAACGGGGATAGTAGGCTAAGCCTATCGACGTTACATTGAGCTGGGTGAATGGAATATGTATGATAATGCTCATAAAAATGCTATCGTCCTCCCTCATCTTAAACGGCACTGACCACCACTGGTGTGTGAGTGAGGCGCATGGGAAAGAGAAAACATGCACAAAACTCTATTCATCATGATATTAATTAAACACAAATTGCCTTGTAAACAATAACATTTTAGCATAAACACATATTTTGCCTGGGTAATTTCCTGGCGCAGGACAATGGTTGGTAGAATATCTTTGTAGATATTGCATAGACGGTCGAGTTCTGGAACTCCATGCTGGGTAAGGTCGTTGACATTGTTTGGTAGATTGGCAGGGTTTAGAAGTTTGTCCATGCAAGAGAGATGGCTCAGATCATCCTTTACAAATCGGTCATTTAGGCCCTGGATAAGGTGCGAAGTCTGTGCGCACTCGCCTGTGCGAGCTCACATTGCCATCACTGCTGAGGAGGAGTTTGTGGCCTTTGTAGTAACCAGGGTTGGCAGTAGTCTCATTCATGAGCTGTCGTTCATACACTCGCTGGTTTTCAGAGAGATCTTGTAGGGTGGCCCTGGTGGAGATCTTGTATGGTGGCCCTGATTGCCACAACCATCGGCTTGATGTGTGCAACGGACATATTTATCCACGATTGGAAGCAAATCCAGCAAGAAGTGGGATATTGCTACGAAGCTCTCGGTCTTGACTCGCTTCAGCAGGACCTCAGCGATTAGATTTCTCTTTGTTGCCGCGCCCTCTTCCATCTCCATCACCAGCGCAGGCCAATTGGAGTGAATTCCCTCGACTTTTCTGGATAGGGTCAGCCACCTCACAGCACTGGGTTGCTTTGTATCGGGCAATTTTCTCTGTTCCTTTTGATGCATCTGAGGCCACATGCACAACACAATGCGCACCACAGTTTATCTCCTACAGTCTCTGACCCACCCCCTGCGTTTTCCAGTCATGACACTTGCACCATTGCTGCCCAGTCCAACCTTCTTAAAATCAAAACCCTTTGATACGAATGTTGCTAGAACGACATTTGTGATTGTTTCGGCATTTCCATGAGGTATCATTACATTTGCTAATAACACAGTCTTCACCTGGCCCTCATGCACATACCTCACCAACACCACAAGTTTATTATTGACTGTCACAGACTTGTCACTTGTCTATCATTATTCCAACATACGTTCTATCTCTTGTATGTCCTTCACAGATAGTGTTTCACTCATGGCATTCTTTATTTGCGCAACACTGGAGTGATGTGTGTAATTATTGGTTTAGGTCAGGGATAATGAGCTATATTCAGCCGTGGGCCAGTTTTTTCTTAAGTGAATGTTTGGGGGGCCAGAACATAATTAAGCAATAAGGCCCGAGGTGGTGTGGTATATTCCCAATATACCACAGCTAAAGCACGACGCAATGAGGAGTGCCTGGATACAGCCCTTAGCTGTGGTATATTGGCCACATACCACAAACCCGGGAGGTGCCTTACTGCTATTATAAACTGGTTATCACCGTAATTAGAACAGTAAAAGTAAATGTTTTGTCATAACCGTGGAATACGGTCTGATATACCACGGCTGTCAGCCAATCAGCATTCAGGGCTCGAACCACCTAGTTTATAATTTCAAATAATTTGTAGACTGCAAATTGACTGCAAGAAGGCCAAACACATATGTTTGACTAAAATATAATAATTTCAAATCTTGCTTACATTTGTATATGATAATGTGTCTCTCTATTATGCGTGGAAATACTTTGGAACAGATTTCTTACATTACAATCAATTGGAGAAAACCATCCGCTGGCCAAATTCGGCCTGCGGGCCACCAGTTGGGGAACCCTGGTGTCGGTGGTACCCGACTGAAGGGCAGGGCATCCGTTTTCTTTTTGCAGCGCTATCAATATTGAAAACTTGCTGTCTGGTATGTACTCTTTTGCCATACAGTCAGCAGTTGTACCATGTTGGAGTCCTTTGTTTGCTTTTCTGCCTGTTCCAATGTTAGGCTACTCCCCCTAAAAATGTGTAAGGGCTGAGCAATACTGCTTCCCGGTGGTCACTGCTCTGCATGAAGTTTTAATGCACTTCCGGATATGTTGCGCAGCCTCTGGTGAAGGCCACATTTTTCCCACATTTCTCACAAAGAGCAAAACATATGTTTCCCTTTCACACCAGCTACTACTTCTTCCTTCAATTTAAGCTGTTTAGCATCAGCTGCAGTCTCCTCTTTCCTGGCTATTTCTGTAGCTGCAGTCTGTCATTTTCTCTGTCTGTCACATTCTCTGTCACAGTGTCTCTCTTTCATTTTGATTTGCGGAGGGGTTAAAGAACCCTAAAAGTGTTCTTTGTGTTAATTGGCTCGTCATTGTTTATGTTGGCTAGCCATTCCATTCATTCAAGCTTTTTTCTTAAAATATTCCCCCGGTTTAAATCTAACCGAGCAACAAAAATGCCACTGACAGCTACTCCTGCCACACTCACCCTCCGAGCACTGCCGCAGAGAGAAAGCTTGTGGTTTGAACAGTTTTAACGTTTTTGGATAATCACAGCGAGTCTGTTTAAATATAAACATTTGTAACTTGAAATTGAATGTAATGGCCTGTACACCTGCATTTTCAGAATGCAACACACATTTGTTATGCTTTTTTTCTGCATAAAAAAATACATTAAATATCCCTTTGAGCATGGTGAAGTTATTAATTACAATTTGGATGGTGTATCAATACACCCAGTCACTACAAAGATACAGGTGTCCTTCCTAACTCAGTTGCTGGAGAGGAAGGAAACTGGTCAGGGATTTCACCATGAGGCCAGTGGTGACTTTAAAATAAAATGTAATGGCTGTGATATGAGAAAACTGAGGATGGATCAGCAACATTGTAGTTACTCCACAAGACTAACCTAAATGACAAAGTGAAAAGAAGGAAGTCTGTATAGAATCATCCTGTTTGCAATAAGGAACTTAAGTAAAACTGCAACAAAAAAAATGCATAGAAATGAACTTTATGTCCTGAATACAAAGTGTTATGTTTGGGGCAAATCTAACACAACTCATCACTGTGTACCACTCTTCATATTTCAAGCATGGTGGTGGCTACATCATGTTATGGGTATGCTTGTCATCGGCAAGGAAGATTTTTGTGGGGGATAAAAAGAAACGGAATAGAGCTAAGCACAGTTAAAATCCTAGAGGAAAACCTGGTTCAGTCTGCTTTCCGACAGATACTAGGAGACAAATGTACCTTTCAGCAGGACAATAACCTAACACAAGGCCAAATACAAGGCCAAATACACACTGGAGTTTATTACCAAGACGACATTGAATGTTCCTGAGTGGCCTAGTTTTGACTTAAATCGTCTTGAAAATCTATAGCAAGACTTAAATGTCTAGCAATGATCAACAACTGACATGGCAGAGCCTGAAGAACAATACAAATAATAATGTACAAATATTGTACTATCCAGGTGTGCAAAGCTCTTAGAGTAGCAGTGGTATAAGAGGGTCAAACAGCAATGCAAATCCACAATCATCTCCTTTGTCTTGATCACATTGAGAGAGAGGTTATTGTCCTGGCACCACACGGCCATGTCTCTGACCTCCTCCCTATAGGCTGTTTCGTCATTGACGGTGATCAGGCCTACCACTGTTATGTCATCTGCAAACTTAATGGTGGTGTTGGAGTCGTGCCTGGCCGTGCAGTCATGAGTGAACATGGAGTACAGGAGGGGACTAAGCACGCACCCCTGAGGGGCCCCTGTGTTGAGGATCAGCGTAGCGGATTTGTTGTTACCTACCCTTACCACCTGGGATGCGGCCCATTAGGAAGTCCAGGATCCAGTTGCAGAGGGAGGTGTTTAGTCCCAGGGTCTTTAGCTTATTGATGAGCTTTGAGGGCGCTATGGTGTTGAACGCTGAGCTGTAGTCAATGAATAGCATTCTCACATAGGTGTTCATTTTGTCCAGGTGGGAAAGGGCAGTGTGGAGTGCAATAGAGATTGCATCATCTGTGGATCTGTTGGGGTGGTATACAAATTGAAGTGGGTCTAGGGTTTCTGGGATAATGGTGTTGATGTGAGCCATGATCAGACTTTCAAAGCACTTCATGGCTACAGATGTGAGTGCTATGGGTCGGTAGTCATTTAGGCAGGTTACCTTAGTGTTCTTGGGCACAGGCACTATGGTGGTCTGCTTGAAACATGTTGGTCGAATCCACATTAATGAAGCAGTGTTTAGAAACATATTCTACTATTTACAATAAAAGTGACTCCAAAATAACACACTACATTATTTATCATTCATTTCTATTGGGCACAAAATAATCTTAAAAACACAACCAAAACAAACTGCAAATGCATCCAACAGTAATTTTTTCAACGGTTCACCCGAAATGGATGAAAATACAAAGTACTGGAATACAGAGCCAAAACAACAAAACGTTTCACTGTCCAAATACCTTTGGACCTCACTATATTTGTCTATTAACCATGTATGACCAATATGTTTGTTGTAGGACCATGTCTGACCATGTTTGTCAAGTAGGACCATGTCTGACCATGTTTGTGGTATTGACCATGTATCTGCATGTGTGGAGTGTTGCCTGTATTTGACCTGTGTCTCTCTCTGTCTGGACTGTCTGGTGGAGGTGTTGAAGATCGTAGAGATGGGTATCTCAGGCAGCAAGTCTAAACAAGAGCAGGAGGTGAGGCACAAGGGAGAGAAGGAGCACATCCCGGCCTCCATGAGGGTTAAGGATGCAGCCGAGGCCCCCCTCTCCTGGTGAGAGTGCACAGTGCACTAAACACCTGGGTTGTGTTCATTAGACATAAAAATGAAGGAAAATGGTTGATACAGGGTGTATCTGCCCTGACTTGTCCATTAACAAATCTATTTTTGTTTTCCGTTTCAAAACACTTTGCTACGGTGTGCCTTGATGAACATGACCCTTGTATTTTTGCCCAAAATTGCACATGTCCAATAATAACTAACTAAATAAATACTGTTTATTGCTCCCGTCTGGGTATCGGTCTAGCCACTTTGAAACCAACCTCCTCTCTCTCTCTTGTTGTTGTTGTCCAGTATCATGCAGGTCCTGGGGGCCTTCCCCTCCCCCAGTGGCCCAGCCTCCACATGCAGCCTGCTGAACGAGGATACTCTGATACGCTACGCCCGCCTCAAAGCCACGGGACCCAACAACTTCCGTTACTTTGTCCTGGGCAACTCAGTCATCCTGGAGCAACCGTTGGGCAATGAGTAAATGGGACTGAGCAGAACTGACAAAACCAGACCTCCTTTTTAAAAAAAGAGCTGGGCTTTCACTTTATTTGGATAAACCCACTTTATTTGGATAGACTGCAGCTACTGTACATTCCTCTTATAGCGATCACATCCGTGCAGGACAATTGATTCACTATAAGCAGTTGCATACTATAACCACATTCACCACAAGCATAGTGCACTGTCTTGCTTTTGACATGTAACAACTAGGTTTATTAACTATTTTCAGTTGTATAAGTAGTTGCATGTTGCTGTTGTTTTTGTCGTAGCGTCATGTCTGTTGGTTGATGCTTGTGTTGCTTTTTACTCAAAACCAAACTTGTTTTGCTAAGTTTCTCAATCATGACACTCACCTGGTACAATGAACAGCAAAATAAGTCGGACACATAAATGCAAATAGGAACGTGGCTTATGAAAGTGAGTAGGCATCTCAATGGCAGATGGCTAGTCAGGCACCCATTTTGTCTCGAGCACTGGGGACCCTGGTGTAACTGCTTCTCCACTCTCTGCAGACCCGTCAGTGGCTTTCCTGATCCGGGGCGTGGCCGGGGCGACACACCAGGACCATGCAGCTCTTCCACCAGCCCAGAGGATCATGGGCCAACCAGAGGGTGAGACCAGTTAGTTGGCCCACTGGTCCACATTAGTCTGTCTGTGAGGCACACAGAGTATAACCTTTCACACTACCTTAATGACACAAACCTTACTGTTCTGGCTCTGCTATTGTCATAGTACAGTTTGGCTTTGCTTTGCTTCGCTCAGTAGTGTGGAAAGGGTATGAGAGCTTTGCTTCCATACAAAAGGATTAGTGTAAGGGGGTGCTTTCCCTATTACCAATAGGAAAATGTTAGAAATGAAATGGCTAGCGAACTACACTGACAAGCGATTATTTGCATCTTCAAATGTTTGAGGCTTTATTTTGTGGTAGCTGTTTACACCAACTAGTATTACTCAAATCTCTGCTGATTCCATACTCTACTCTTATAGTAATACACAACTGTTATACCCAGCATGATATAATAATAATAAACACTAATTGAACATCCTCTCCTCTCCTACAGCAGGTGTTTGTCCCAGAGGGCAGCCCAGCGCCCAAGGATGACGTGGGGATCCGCTACAACGTCAAGCAGAGGCCCTTCCCAGAGGTGGTGGACAAGATTCCCCTTGTCAAAGCTGACGTCTGCGTTCCAGACCTGGACGACATAGTCGACAAGGAGGTGTGAGCGACAATGTTGACCCCACCATGACCCCAATAGACTCTTGATTATCCTAGTCTTCTCATATCCTCTCTTTCATGACCAATGATCTGAAAGTACCTTGATAAGTGTTCATCTTATTTCTGGCACCTATCCAGTGTTCTACTATCCATGATCATAAAGGAAAGAATGCAGGGAGAGGAGGGTCAAAGTAGTTTAGCATATTGGAACGCAGCTCTTATCACTGTCCAAATTGAATGTAGTGTAAACTTATTCTAAAGTGAATGACTTTTGGACAAAACCCTTGATGTGGAGAATAAAGAGTAAAATGATAATGTTACCCGTGCTTATGGAGACAGACCAGTTACTATGGTACATTCGTATTGATGTGGAATCAAGTGTTTTCTATGAACTGGCAGGATGAAGTGTGTGTGCCATGCATACTGAGGTACAATCACCCACACGTGAGTTGTCCCATCCTTTTGGAGACAGACAGGTCAAAGGTCAACCAGATCACTGATTGAAAAAGATTCCATGGAGTATACTCACATTGTTACGTTTCTTCCTCACTATCTAACTGAGGGTGACTGAGGGCTGTATTATATCAAAGCCGGGGCACAGTGTTTTGCTTTAAAGCTAGTGAGGGAGATAAGTGTTTCCAGTTTCAGAGATTTTTGTAGTTCGTTCCAGAGAACTGGAAGGAGAGAACTGGAAAGAGGATTTGGTTTTGGGGGTGACCAGAGAGATATACCTGCTGGAGCGCGTGCTACAGGTGGGTGCTGCTATGGTGACCAGCGAGCTGAGATAAGGGGGGGACTTTACCTTGCAGGGTCTTGTAGATGACCTGGAGCCAGTGGGTTTGGCGACGAGTATGAAGCGAGGGCCAGCCAACGAGAGTGTACAGGTCGCAGTGGTGGGTTGTATATGGGGCTTTGGTGATGAAACGGATGGCACTGTGATAGACTGCATCCAATTTATTGAGTAGGGTATTGGAGGCTATTTTGTAAATGACATCGCCGAAGTCGAGGATCGGAAGGATGGTCAGTTTTACGAGGGTATGTTTGACAGCATGAGTGAAGGATGCTTTGTTGCGAAATAGGAAGCCAATTCTAGATTTAACTTTGGATTGGAGATGTTTGATGTGAGTCTGGAAGGAGAGTTTACAGTCTAACCAGACACCTAGGTATTTGTAGTTGTCCACATATTCTAAATCAGAACCGTCCAGAGTAGTGATGCTGGACGGGCGGGCAGGTGCAGGCAGCGATCGGTTGAATAGCATGCATTTAGTTTTACTTGTATTTAAGAGCAGTTGGAGACCACGGAAGGAGAGTTGTATGGCATTGATATGGCATTGAGGCTCATCTGGAGGGTTGTTAACAGTGTCCAAAGCAAGGCCAGAAGTATACAGAATGGTGTCGTCTGCGTAGAGGTGGATCAGAGACTCACCAGCAGCAAGAGCGACATCATTGATGTATACAGAGAAGAGAGTCGGCCCAAGAATTTAACCCTGTGGCACCCCCATAGAGACTGCCAGAGGCCCCACAACAGGCCCTCTGATTTGACACACTGAATTCTATCAGAGAAGTAGTTGGTGAACCAGGCGAGGCAATCATTTGAGAAACCAAGGCTATCGAGTCTGCCGATGAGCATGTGGTGATTGACCACATCCTTGAGTCGAAAGCCTTGGCCAGGTCAATGAATACGCCTGCACATTATTGTTTCTTATCGATGGCGGTTAAGATATCGTTTAGGACCTTGAGCGTGGCTGAGGTGCACTCATGACCAGCTCTGAAACCAGATTGCATAGCGGAGAAGGTGCGGTGGGATTCGAAATGGTCGGTAATCTGTTTGTTGACTTGGCTTTCGAAGACCTTAGAAAAACAGGGTAGGATAGATATAGGTCTGTAGCAGTTTGGGTCAAGAGTGTCCCCCCTTTGAAGAGGGGGATGACCGCAGCTGCTTTCCAATCTTTGGGAATCTCAGATGACACGAAAGAGAGGTTGAACAGGCTAGTAATAGGGGTTGCAACAATTTCGGCAGATAGTTTTAGAAAGAAAGGGTCCAGATTGTCTAGCCCAGCTGATTTGTAGGGGTCCAGGTTTTGCAGCTCTTTCAGAACATCAGATACTGGATTTGGGAGAAGGAGAAATGGGGAAGGCTTGGGCAAGTTGCTGTGGGGGGTGCAGTGCTGTTGACCGGGTTAGGGGTAGCCAGTTGGAAAGCATGGCCAGCCGTAGAAAAATGCTTATTGAAATTCTCAATTATAGTGGATTTATTTATATAACGAAAGCTACTGAACAGATGTCCTGGGATGTGGTCTTATCTCAATGGATCACTTTTGACGTGTAGAACATATGACAAACTTAGTGTTGAGTGTAATGTCTCTTTAATGCAAGAAGACACAGTTTTGCCTATCTCTGGATGGCTTATGGCTCTTTTTGTATTTGCAGAGGATTCCTCGGTGCACAGTGACTCGAAAGTGGAGGCGGACACACACGCAGACCTCCTGCCTAGTTTACTGAAGCAACCCAACCTAACACTGGAGCTCTTCCCCGATTATTCAGACAACCTATCAGCTTCCCAAAGGGTTAACTAACCCACAATCCTACATGAAGACAGTTTTGATTCAACAAAGAGTTGTTTTGGTATTGTCGTCAGCGCTGAGATTTCTCAGATCACTTTGATCTCATGGATGAATCAGTCCTTGTATCAACCTCGGTCTATGTATTTTAGAGTGGTTACATTTCTCCAACCCCATTACTTAGCTGTCTGCGTTTGTGTGTGTTGTTGTTTGAATCCAAGATTGCACCTTTAACGTTACTTGAGTTTGAAATTCTTTTAACATTTTATATATTCAAACTTAACTTCAAGGATTTTTTGGAGGAAAATATTAAATCTCAGGGTATTTCTGGACACTTCTATGCCTGGTCTATTGACATCTGTCTCTGATCTCTTCTCTCCTCTAGCAGAGTCATATGGTGAAGACCAAGAGATCATCTACAGGAAAGACTGCTCCTCCCCCGGGGCCTGAGACCAAGGTGCTTGTGGCCTGGGTGGAGCGCTACGACGACATCGGTAAACAACCTTGGATTATACAGTTCCTTTATAACACGTTCACCCTCTGACCTGTGTCTGTATTTCTGTCCTCATATGATTTTGCATAAGACCACCCATGATTTGTTTTTACTGTTCCGTTAGCAGCGCCTGCCTAACCAAAGTGAGAAACCAAAGTGAGACACAGTTGAAGGTGTTTCCCCTTGTTTTTCTCTAGAGAACTTCCCTCTGTCTAACCTCTTGGTGGAAACCAGCACAGGTTTGGAGGTGAACCCTAACAACAGCACTTCCTGCAGGTTCTGAGGCCCACGCCCAACCAAACAGTAACCCTCAGGCTCCTAACCAGGCTGAACACACCAAACAGGGCTGTCCGTTATAGTGAAAGGAGTAATGTACTGTAGAGCCAGATGTACAAGCAAATATTTAAACGGGATGCCTTCCTCTTGACAGTTATATCCTTCTTAGTTATTTCTAAGTAGCACCTATAATAGTTCATCAGTATAGATATGATCATTTCAGCAGTAAGGAATATTTTGTATTCATGCCAAATAGAATGACAATTTCAGGAGGTTACCACTGTGGACATTTTCAGTTATGACACCCTAAAATCCACTGCAACACATATTTGCTTTTGAATAGAACGTCAATTTTCTCTTCCCCCTACCTCCCCAGGTTGGGGCTCCTGGAGAAGGACATGCCCCTGATTGTCATCCACCTCCTGAGGACGGGTTTGTTCCGGGTCAGGCTCCACGGGGCCATGGGAAAGTTCAGCATGGTCATTCCCCTCGTGGACGGCATAGTGGTCAGCGACAGAGCACTAGGTGACCACTCTCTCTCTACCCTTGTCTCTAGATGAAATGCTACTGTCTTATTGTCATTTATGTTAAGCTGCATTCAACCCATTTGCCCTTAGTGTCTCCTCTGTTGCGGTAATCAGATTTCCATATTTTTTTATCAAAGTGTTTATTTACTAAATGAACTGAAGTCAACTGAATGCTGGCAGTTAACGATTTTGTCATCTAAATTCTAGTCCCATTTCACTTAGGTATTTGGCTCATGATGTTACTTTCTTCTCACAGTTTTTCCCCAGGGTTCCTGGTGCGGCAGACAGTGATCAATGTGTGCCGGTGGAAGTGGCTTGAGAGTGAGACGTACAGCCCGCCGCACATGCGGCGCAAGCAGAAGATCACCGACATCGTGCACCGCTACTGCAACAAGCTGCTGGAGCCCGAGTTCTACACCTCAGTCTTCCAGGAGGTGGGGGAAGGGAGGCCTATTCACCTTTGACCCCCTCCTCCTTGAAAAACACTAACACACGGAGAAAAACACATGCACACAGTCACGGACAACCAGCCACGTGTACACACACATACACAGCCCTAGATTCTCTATATTTATACGGTTATATTTTATGATTTATATCAAACACTTTCATGCCACAGATGTTGAGAGCAAAGTGTAATAAAAGAGGTACCTTGTGCAAGCGGTAGATTTGTCGTACGCACACATCTGAGCCTGTCTTTTGGTGGCCAATAAGCCCCAGTTAAGCTCTGGGCACTTGGCATTGAAGAGTTACTACACATCCAGTAACTGCACATCATTATCAGTCTATGCTTCGTGGTATCAGTTTCTGATGCTCTATAATTGCAATAGAATAGTCTACTCGTTGGCCATTTTTTATTTTACATTGTAATGAAGAGTGAACAATGTTATTGTCCTTCAAATCCTCAATTTTAGAGAGTCCGTTTTTATGTAGATGGACCAGACTCAAAATATAGGTTAACTTCTTGATAATTTGACATGTATCATATCAACACAGCTAGGGAGAGGACGGAGAAGGAAAGAATTATGCAGATATAGTGGAGATATAAATTCTTAATCTAGTGGTTACGGTGAGAGATTTGGTGAACTGCAGTTGGATTTCATACATTTTACACTATGGATCCATATATTACTTTGAAAGTGTTTACATCTGGTTTCAAAGAAGCTTTTTACATCCTCATATGTATCTGTACAAAGTCTTCCCTGTCATTGAGAAAATGGAATTGAACAAAGCAGCAATATTGGGAATTGGTCAGTTTAAAACATACTGAAACAACCTGAAGATGAATAAAAAATAACCAAAGGCATTTAAAGGGGTACTTCACCCTTGTATCCAAATTGTTGAGTTTTTTTTAAACCAACTATCCCTTTAATGTTTGTCAGCTGCTAACAGGGTGCACAGATATTGTTCTTACAATGAAGTAGACCAGTATTAGTCTTTCCAGCTCTGAACCATTTTGACTCATAGGTCATATTTCACTAAGTGTGAGCCAACTTTGGAGATGTGAATTTTGCATCTGAGGTGTTTTTGCTCATCTCTAGCCCATGCAAAGGGATGTCTATACTGGATGTGTGATGCAACACCAGTCATCAACTGTCTCATGACTGTTTCTAGAGAAGGAAGGCATACATACAGTTCTCCTTTCTGGTAAAGGCACATGATTATTCTTCATTCTGAAGATGGCACACTTCTTTTGTCAGATGTGTCCAGGCATTGCTCTTTATCAGAAATGCACCTTGGGTACTGAGAATGTTTTGGTCTGTTTGAATGTGAGATGTCTCAGGATTTCTCATTCCCTACAAACGAACCATTGGGCGAAAGCATTTACTGGATGGCAACGTTAACTGATAGTTTAGTTTTAATAACAAAAGGTGAAGCAAATTTGCATATGATTTGGAATCAGAAAATGCTCTGATTGAACTGATTTTCATGTTCACTGCAAACGAGCAAAATGTTTATTCCATCTATACAATCATGAGTTTACTTTGCGTATTGCAATGAGTTGAAAGCCCTGAAGTGAACCCTTTACCTGTAACAATGTGAATGTATTTATCTCAAAGATTGAAGAGGATAAAACAACCAAACATATTTCTTTAATGTTTCATATGGGAAGTCTTAATGCACTGAGCACATTTATTTTCTCATATATTGTAGTTTTATTTATTTTTTACACTGGCCTGCAGTTTGGAAATACAATTGCAAGAAAAAGTATATGAATCCTTTGGAATTACCTGGATTTCCACATAAATTGGTTAAAAAATGTTTTATCTGATCTTCCTCTAAGTCACAACAGACAAACATAGTGTGCTTAAACTAATGACACACAAATTATTGTATTTTTCTTGTCTATATTGAATACATCATTTAAACATTCACAGTGTAGGTTGGAAAAAGTATGTTAACCCCTAGGCTAATGACTTTTCCAAAAGCTAATTGGAGTCAGGACTCGGCTAACCTGGCGTCCAATCAATGAGACGAGATTGGAGACGTTGGTTAGAGCTGCCTTGCCCTATAAAAAAACACTCACAAAATGTGAGTTTGCTATTCACAAGAAGCATTGCCTGATGTGAACCATGACTCAAACAAAAGAGATCTCAGAAGACCTAAGATTAAGAATTGTTGACTTGCATAAAGCTTGATGTTCATCAGTACACGGTAAGACAAATCGTCTATATGGAGAATGTTCAGCTTTGTTGCTACTCTGCCTTGGAGTGGCCGTCCTGCAAAGATGACTGCAAGAGCACAGCGCAGAATGCTCAATGAGGTTAAGAAGAATCCTAGAGTGTCAGCTAAAGACTTACAGAAACCTCTGGAAGATGCTAACATCTCTGTTGACGAGTCTACGATTCGTAAAACGCTAAACAAGAATAGATTTCATGGGAGGACACCATTGAAGAAGCCACTGCTGTCAAAAAAAAACACTGCTGCACATCTGAAGTTCACAAAAGAGCATCTGGATGTTCCACGAAGCTACTGGTAAAATATTCTGTGGACAAATTAAAGTTGAGTTGTTTGGAAGGAACACACAACACTATGTGTGGAGAAAAAAAGGCACATCACACCAACATCAAAACCTCATCCCAACTGTAAAATACGGTGGAGGGAGCATCATGGTTTAGGGCTGCTTTGTTGCCTCAGGGCCTGGACAGCTTGCTATCATCCTTGGAAAAATGAATTCCATCTTTATCAAGACATTTTGCAGGAGAATGTAAGGCTATCTGTCCGCCAATTGAAGCTCAACAGAAGTTGGGTGATGCAACAGGACAACGACTCAAAACACAGAAGTAAATCAACAACAGAATGGCTTCAACAGAAGAAAATATGCCTTCTGGAGTGACCCAGTCAGAGTCCTGACCTCAACCCAATTGAGATGCTGTGGCATGACCTCCAGAGCGGTTCACACCAGACATCCCAAGAATATTGCTGAACTGAAACAGTTTTGTAAAGAGGAATGGTCCAAAATTCCTCCTGACCGTTGTGCAGGTCTGATACGCAACTACAGAAAACGCTTGGTTGAGGTTATTGCTGCCAAAGGAGGGTCAACCAGTTATTAAATCCAAGGGTTCACATACTTTTCCCACCCTGCACTGTGAATGTTTACATGGTGTGTTCAATAAAGACATGAAAACGTATAATTGTTTTTGTGTTATTAGTTTAAGCAAACTGTTTGTCTATTGTTGTGACCTAGGAGATCAAATGTTATGACCAATTTATGCAGAAATCCAGGTAATTCCAAAGGATTCACATACTGTTTCTTGCCACAAACTCAAGGAAGAGTTTTATCTTGTGAAATGTGATTGACTAAAATCTTTTAAAATTTTTGATTTACTATCATTGCAATAGATCATGTCCCTTAATTTTGGACGGTTTATGATTTTTATGTAATTTTTGCATACTTTTTGTGAAGGAAAAAAAAGTGTTGAATATTAATTAATCAAAGCAATTGCATACAGTCAATAATTAATCTTATCAATTCAGGGGTGCAACTGTTCACGAGTTTTATCATTGGAATGTGATACAAAACGAGGCAACGGTGTGCTTTAGGACCATGCGGACGCCTCCGAGCGTCAAGTAGGCTGTTTGGAGTGTTTATCCTACAGGATAAAAATAAAATGAAAATAGGTCCCCCCCACTCCTAAAACCAAAGTTGCTCCCCTGCATAAATTACTTATTTGTTGTTCAGTAATATTACATATTTTATGGACAATTTTAAGGACATAACTTGTGATTTACAGGACGCAAGAATTATATGTAAATAAAGTGAGGCATATCAAAAAAATATATCAATTTATTTATATAGCCCTTCTTACATCAGCTGATATATCAAAGTGCTGTACAGAAACCCAGCCTAAAACCCCAAACAGCAAGCAATGCAGATGCAGAAGCACGGTGGCTAGGAAAAAATCCCTAGAAAGGCCAAAACCTAGGAAGAAACCTAGAGAGGAACCAGGCTATGAGGGGTGGCCAGTCCTCTTCTGGCTGTGCCGGGTGCAGATTATAACAGACCATGGCCAAGATGTTCAAATGTTCATAAATGACCAGCATGGTCAAATAATAATAATCACAGTAGTTGTTGAGGTAACAGGTCAGCACCTCAGGAGTGAATGTCAGTTGGCTTTTCATAGCCGATCATTGAGAGTATCTCTACCGCTCCTGCTGTCTCTAGAGAGTTGAAAACAGCAGGTCTGGGACAGGCAGCACGTCCGGTGAACAGGTCAGGGTTCCATAGCCGCAGGCAGAACAGTTGAAACTGGAGCAGCAGCACGGCCAGGTGGACTGGGGACAGCAAGGAGTCATCATGCCAGGTAGTCCTGAGGCATGGTCCTATGGCTCAGGTCCTCCGAGAGAGAGAGAAAGAAAGAGAGAATTAGAGAGAGCATACTTAAATTCACCCAGGACACTGGATAAGACAGGAGAAATACTCCAGATATAACAGACTGACCCTAGCCCCCCGACACATAAACTACTGCAGCATAAATACTGGAGGCTGAAACAGGAGGGGTCAGGAGACACTGTGGCCCCATCCGATGATACCCCCGGACAGGGCCATATCAGTTGTCTGTTGCGTTCCTCATTTGAAAAGGCAAAAAAAATTGTATGCAACTAGAATCACAGTGGATAATGAATGTAACCTGCAGTCATTATATTTTCATTTCTTAAATTTTTGACCCCCAACATTTGAGGAATAAAGTAAAAACACACTTAACGTTCTCTCAATCATTGGAATTTTACTCGTTTGACACTTTAATTTGACCCAAATTAAAGTGAGTCCACTCTCATATGAATGAGTCCACTCTCATATTTCTAAATTCAACACGGCTGCTGCTTGGTGCTCAACTCATGCTTATGCTTGATCCGAAAATGTAGTCGGAGGCTCTGTGTGACGCAATCGCGGAGCCTCGGGGGACACGCAGAGGCCAAACAGAACTCTGGCCAGCATCTCCATGCGCCTCCAAAATGTTGCAACAGCGGAGTGCTCAGTATCTCTCCACATTGACATGATTGGTTGACTGTAGGTGGGGGCGAGATGTCCGTTATAAACACAAACTCGTTTCCTTGACTTCAACCGCTCTGTGCTGACAACAGCTTTGCAAGACTTATGAATGCCTGACTTCTGCAGAGGCCATATCTCCCTAAACGCTGCACGGCCAATGGAGACCTTGGATTGACCATGCAGCGCTTTAATATTTGAGCCAGTTGGTGGTACTGTTGGTTCTCTCAGACCCTCTTCATAAATTAAATAACAACAATCATCTAAAATATGACATTGTATTCCTAAAAATGTCGACTTCATTTGCAGCCTCGACTTGTTCAATTGCTTAACAGGCCTGGACAAACCATGGCACTTTATGCGTAAAGTAACTTATTGTTTAGGCTGCCTTATTGAAAGAAGAATTGGGTATAGCATATGTTGTAGGTGCAGAATTTATTATTTGATATTGAACATACATTCGTTATGCTAACTTAACCTACAGGTGGTCGGTCACTACACTGCGGCACTTCTGAAAGCCACCACTTGCACCAGCGTTGGCACTGAGCTTAGTCCCAACAAAAGCCGAGAAGAGGACAACAGGCACTTTTCAGACTGCCTTCTGCGGAACTAGTACTGTCTACATCATGTGTCGTCTCCTCAACTTATTTTTGACACACAACTAACCAACCTGAGAGCTTGTGTTTTAGCTCTCTTCTGAGTTTATGAGCTGTAATATTCTTATCTGAAGTTGTCTTTTCTTGTCCGGGAATCGGATCAATCAAGTCGATCTGGAGTCGTTCGTCATTTATTGTGGCTTCAGTCTTTTCAAGAAACAACAAAAAAGTTCAAGACGCGTGTTTTTGTTTTAATACTTTTGGTTAAGTTCATGTAAAGCCGATTGCGCATCAGTGGAATTGAGGGTTTGAAAATACGGTGATGCAAAATGGACTTAAACTGCAACTAACTCGGGATACTTTTGCAGTGACCCAAGTATCAAGAATAATCGAAAGACTTGTTTTTTCCCCTACTTTTTTGGATAAAGATCAATCATGGAAGAAGAGGGGAAACAGAACGGCGTCCTCCACAGCACCAAAGAGTCAGACCTCCAGCAACGCTTGAGGCTCTGTGTTTTACATGAAATCTTGAACACCGAGAGGGATTACGTTCGGGTATTGCTTTTCCTTCAGTCGGTAAGTTTTTGTTCACGCTTTTGGCATTAACTGAACTTGTGTTAGTCTGCTTGCCAAACATGGTATTTGTATTGTTCAGCTGTCACATATCACAAAGTGATGGCAACAAACACCTTACGAGAAAGTGAAGGTAAGGCTGGCTTTCTACAGCTGCTGGTTGCACCGAGAACACAATCCAACATCCTCTCTTTGGTTTTAAACTTGTAGCTTCACCTTTCTGTTTATGGTAGCCTGTTAGAGCGGCGCTTTTCTGCATTTAATGAGGTTTTCATTTGAGGGAACGGTCACTTCACCCGCATGACAATTTGGGCTAGCTGAGGAACGCTCAACTCTGTTCTCAATATAGCGAAGCAGAGTTAAGTATTGGTAACAGGTCGCACCATTTGCTAGCAACAACGTTGAATCATCATCATCAGCCGATACTTGTCAATTCTGAAAACGCTCACCTGTATGCATACCTGTATGTTTGTCCTGTGCAAGTCCCATGAAAGTAATGGTTGCCCATGAGTGCTTGTCATTTATTAGCCACCAGTTATTCACTCTACTTTACTTTAATAACATATGTTGGTTGTGCATATTACATTTGTTTTATTAACATTAATTCATTACGCAATCTCATATCCATAGATCTGCTCCCTATGTTGTCTGACAGAATCACTATTTTTGTGAATATCAATACCCCGCTAAGCAACTGGTCTCCGTATCCTCTCTTGATCACGCATTCTTCTGTATCTTACATAGCAGCCATAAAAGAAACACAAACTGGACAAGTAGCCGTGATTATGTTCATTATAGTCAGGTAGCACTTTTTCTGCGCTAAACTATGTAGAACATTTGCCAGTTGGAAACTACAACTCCCTACTACATCGCACAGTTCAGGCATGATATGATTTTATTTCAAGAGAAACTGCAGCGTGCATTGAGCTCACAGGAAGAAAAAAAAGCAGAACAAAATGGAATTCGAATAATTCAACTGACATCAGTTGTGTGAAAAATAACCAACATTTGGTTAATCACTCAGCCCTACAAGATACCATCTGATCAGAAGATGCGTAATTGTATCCCATCAATTTAGAGACGTTGTTCAGCTGATTCTGGTCTGTTTATTGGCTACGATACTGTCTATGACTGGTCTGCTCCTCTTGTCTGATTCAGAACCAGTGGGTGGGTGTCTGCTTTGATCCTATTCTGACCATGATGGCATGCCAGGGCGCTATTTCACTTCCCACAAGCCATCTTCTTAGCAGGTCTCAGTGACGCTGCTAATGGCTTATGTCGGGCTGAGTAATTTCAAAGTGTGGCATCCTATGGCTTGACGCACACACACACATAATACACACAAACATCTCCTGTTGTATCACTTATTGTTTGTACCTTTTTATCCCTTATACACTATATTCTGAAGCTATACTTCCTGTACTGTGTAGATAACTCCCGATTCCTCTACATACATCTAAATGTTTGCATGTAATCGTATCTAGTGAACAGCCATAGTATGGAGTGGAGATGTAAGACATTGGGTAACTTGTACATCACCGACAGATCTGAGGCCCGTATCATATTGGAACGTTCCAGATCTTACAGCTCTCTTCCCTGTCCAACTGATATCTGTCACAGTGGACACACATCAAGACTTCCAGATGGCCTCTACAATCTGTCCCAAGATGTTATCTCCAGCACGTCACCTCTCAACATGACACCAACCACCGAGTCCCCATATCCACTTCAGAAAAGCTCCACTCAAAAACCCCACTCGTGCAAATGCAAACGCACATTAAAGAGTGGGGGTGAACATAATTGTGGCAGCAACAGCGGACTGACTTGAAAGAGCTAAGTGCTCATAAAAGGATATTTAAAACCGATTTCAATACGCGTTCAGCGACCTAGGTCGGGTACACCCAAATGAGATGATTACAAAGACCCTCCCCTCCAATTGGACATGCTTCTTTACTACTGGGCCAATTAAAAGGTCCTGATTCAGAGGACAAGATGTACTAAAAAAGCTGTACATTCAACTAACCCAGATCTAGTTGAATGTTCAGGGTTCTCACATACAGACTAGTAGCAATATGAGATGCATTGGTCACTATACCCTGTCATGATGGAACCCTCCGTTTTTCACTGAATCTTGATACATTAGGGGTCCAATCAGCATGGCTGCAATTAGTAAAATGTTTTACGTCTTGACATGGTTGTAGAACCCATTGAGTAATATTTTCATTTGGTTTTTCAATCATGTTAGAAAGCACAGCATCGTACAAGATTTCCAACAACCCCAAGACAAAGTGTCATGTATCGAGAGACTTCTGTCAGAAGTTTTAAATGGAACCAAGCTCGTCAGACCTACAGACAAGACAACAGAGTGTCTGGTCTCTCTTGTCTTTGAGAGGACGTCTCTGGTCCAGTCTTCCTGTCTGCGGCTCCATTTTGACGGAGCTGAGGAAAGACCGACTAGCCTCCCCGTAGCAAGCCAACTTCTGCCTATGTGAGCCTCTCAATGAGCTGTGAACTTCACAGCCCTTAAAGCAGAAGTGAGCGAGAGGAAAGGCACGAGACCAAAATATGACTTTGTTGGAGATGCGCACGGCCGAGAGAGGAGGATTGTGGGGGAAGAGGGTAAGATTATAAGGATCATTTTACGCCCCGCTGTGGACCGGCTACAAAAAGGGGATTTCTTAATTTATTTATTCAATTTCATGCCATGTCACTTGTATCTGCGATACACTCAAGTGTTTCATCTCTACTGGTGGGGGAAGTGGAGCGAATTGAAAAGGTTGTGTAGAGAACCTGACAAGTGTAGTGATTGGCCGTGTTATTGATACAAATCAAATGTTATTGGTCGCATACACATGTTTAGCGGGTGTAGTGAAGTGCTTGTGCCTAGGGTTGCATATTTTGGGGAATATTCAGAGGTGGAAACTTTCAATGGGAATATAGGGGAATTAACTGAAAAATATGCAAATTAATACCATTTAAATGTAGATGTTTTTGCATTGGATATATTTACCATAGCATATTGAGACAGAAACAGAAACCTTTTACCTTATCATAAGTATACATACTTTCAAATTATTAAATCCTTCTAATAGGAAAAAAAATGTAGTATATGACTTGACTCTTCACATGGGATGATTTCACTGAACAACAAAATAAATAAAGGGAATATTGAATGATCCATCGCATCTCCCAAAAACGTTTTCAACATACATCTGTAAAATGATGGTCTAGAAACTAAAGCTTTGGTTGTCTTCCTCTCAGGCTTCCATGTCTTCTCCCTGGACCTCCTCAATGTCCACCTCTTGAACATCAGACTCTGAGGCCTCATCTTCACTGTCACTTTCCAACCTTGTTGAGGATGGCTTGTTGTTAGGCTCAAAAAGCTTCAAATTTTCCTGGATGGCCACTAATGTTTCAACCCTTGTATTGGTCAGCCTGTTGCGTTCTTTGGTGTTCCCAAAGAAGGACCAGTTGCGCTCTGAGGTGGCTGATGTTTGTGGGATTTGGAGGATGATGGAGGCAACAGGGGAACGAGACGGATTACCAGGACGCTTACACAAAGCATGCGCAGACCAACTGTCAGGTGTCTTCACTGACATTTTCAACCTCTCCCTGACCGAGTCTGTAATACCTACATGTTTCAAGCAGACCACCATAGTCCCTGTGCCCAAGGAAGCGAAGGTAACCTGCCTAAATGATTACTGCCCCGTGGCACTTATGTTGGTAGCCATGAAGTGCGTTGAAAGGCTGTTCATGGCTCACATCAACAGCATCCTCCCAGACACCCTAGACCCACTCCAATTCTTATCCTGCCCCAACAGATCCACAGATGACGCAATCTCAATCGTACTCCACACTGCCTTCCTCACCTGGACAAAAGGAACACCTATGTGAGAATGCTGTTATTTGACTACAGCTCAGTGTTCAACACGTGCCCACGAAGCTCATCATTAAGCTAAGGACTCTGGGGCTAAACACCTCTCTCTGCAACTGGATCCTGGACTTCCTGATGGGCTGCCCCCAGGTGGTAAGAGTAGGCAACAGCATGTCTGCCACTCTGAACCTTAACACTGGGGCCCCTCAGGGGTGTGTAATTAGTCCCCTCCTGTATTCACAGTTCACCAACAACTGCGTAGCCAAACATGACTCCAACACCATCATTAAGTTTGCTGACGATACGACAGTGGTAGGCCTGATCACCGACAACAATGAGCCGGCCTATAGGGAGGAGGTCAGAGAACTGGCAGTATGGTGCCAGGACAACAATCTCTCAATGTGAGCAAGACAAAGGAGCTGATCGTGGACTACAGGAAAAGGTGGGCCGAACAGGCCCCCATTGACAGGGCTGTAGTGGAGCGGGTCGAGAGTTTCAAGTACCTTGGTGTTCACATCACCAACAAACTATCATGGTCCAAACATACCAAGACAGTCGTGAAGAGGGCACGACAACACCCTTTCCCTCTCAGGAGACTGAAAAGATTTGGCATGGGTCCCCAGATCCTCAAAAGGTTCTACAGCTGCACCATTGAGAGCATCCTGACCGGTTGCATCACCGCCTGGTATGGCAACTGCTCGGCATCTGACCGTAAGGTGCTACAGAGGGTAGTGCGAATGGCCCAGTACATCACTGGGGCCAAGCTTCCTGCCATCCAGGACCTATATAATAGGCGGTATCTGACGAAAGCCCATAAAATTGTCAGACTCCAGACACCCAAGTCATAGACTGTTTTCTCTGCTACCGCACGGCAAGCGGTACCGGAGCGCCAAGTCTAGGACCAAAAGGCTCCTCAACAGCTTCTACCCCCAAGCCATAAGCTTGCTGAACAATTTATAAATTTGCCACCTGACAATTTACATTGCAGCTACTTGCTGTTTATTATCAATGCATAGTCACTTCACCCCCACCTACATGTACAAATTACCTCAACTAATCTGTATCCCCGCACACTGACTCGGTACCAGTGATGACATCATAGGCCTTGTTGATCTCTGCACCAGATTCTTTTGCCAGCATTCTTGGGGTCCAACATGTACGCTGCGGCGTGTATGGTCTTCAGGCAGAAGTCTTCACGCTTTTTGATGTATTTCAGAACTGCAGTGTCCTCTGCTTCGAGCAACAGTGAAGTGGGCAGGGCAGTACGGATTTCTTCTCTTACATCTGCAAGCAGAGTCTAAACATCAGACAGGATGGCATTGTCTCCTTCAATCCGTGCATTGGCTACTGCTATAGGTTTCAGGCTGCTTACCACTCTCTCCCAAAATGCATCATCCAGGAGGATCCTCTTGATGGGGCTGTCCATATCACCAGACTGTCATATGGCCATTTCTTTGAGAGACTCCTTCCCCTCCATGAGACTGTCAAACATGATGACAACACCACCCCAAATGGGTGGTGCTCTTATTCTTCTCACTTTGCTTGGTGAGGTAGATTTCTGCTATGACTTGATGGCACATACCTAACCATTTCCTTGGCTCTCTTGTAGTGTGCACCCATTGTTTTCAGTGCCATGATGTCCTTTAGGAGCAGATTCAATGCATGAGCAGCACAGCCAATGGTTGTGATGTGAGGGTAGGACGCCACCACTTTAGACCAAGCAGTCTTCATGTTCGCAGCATTGTCTGTCACCAGTGCAAATACCTTCTGTGGTCCAAGGTCCTTGATGACTGCCTTCAGCTCATCTGCAATGTACAGACCGGTGTGTCTGTTGTCCCTTGTGTCTGTGCTCTTTTAGAATACTGGTTCAGGGGTGGCGATGATGTGGTTAACTGACTTGCCAAGATAACTAAATAAAACACCATTTCAACACTCGAGATGGGTGTGGTGACCAACTTAGGAGATAAACATGTATTGTTATGCAGAACCATTGATTTAATGTTAAAACCAGTTTGGCCATGCACCCATGGCCAAATCTACAGTATCTCCATGTCCTTGTGGAGTCAGATTACTCACTGGCTCTCTTCTGCCACACTAGCTTACAATCAACCTACCAGAGGGTGAAATGGGGGTCTTAGTTGCACAACTGACTGACCTTTGACCTCTTGAGCTGGTGCTTGTTGCACCCAAATTACTGTTCCGATTGGGGTGTAGTTGAGAACATGCAGAGCAGTTTGATGTGAACACACACACACACTCTCTTTCACTCATAGCGAAGAGAGAACCATATGATGCCCATAGTTGTTTCACTTTGCCCATGTTCGTACTTCATACCCAGATGTAATGCCAGGAAACCAATGGTCGATTTTGCTTTTTCATCATAGCTCTAATATAAGCACTGGTGCACTTCTACTACAGTCACAAAAGGACTGCCATTTCCTTTGCTTAATAATGGAGGAATGATCGAGACCATGCAGCACTGCAGTGTCGATACAATTCACTGCAAAAGTACCTACCACCCATTTCCCCTGCCCTCATCCATCCCCTCTTTTGCTCTGTTAGGCTCTCTTTTTTTAAATTTATTTTTTACCCTCCTCACAATGGCTGAGCTGGCCCCTTTTGTGACTTCTGCTTTTTCTCTTCCCCTTCGGGCCTGGGCCTGTATCCACAATGTATCTCAGAAAAGGTCAAGACCAAAAAAAGTTTAGATGGAAACTGAAAAGTCTAAGCCTCTTTGGTAAAACACTGGAATAAATCCTGTATGGAAATGCACAGGTAGGGGCGGCAGGTAGCCTAGCCAGTAACCGAAAGGTCGCTGTTTCAAATCCCCGTGCCGACTAGGTGAGGTACTGCAAAGGAAAGGGATGATGCTCATTGACATGGTTGCAAACGATTGGGAATAACCATTTACGATGAGATGTGAACTTTAGCACGCTCCAGACAACCTCTGTGAACGGGATTGTACGTAATGTTGCAATAGTAAAACATTTTATAATTTTTGCACTTTTCGATCTGACAAAATTCACATTGGAAATGTTAGTTATAGAGCTGTTAGTTATAGATCTGTCATTGAAAGCAAGTCTAAGGAGAGGTAGATTGGTTCTATGTGCTCTATGTATAGGCTTCTCGTTCTTAAGTTTGTTTTTGCATCTTACTTTTGGTTTTGTACACTGCTTCAAACCGCTGAAAATAAATATTATATTTTCGGTTATGAAAAAACACAAATGAACAGCAACAATAAATGAATGGTGAAACATCCTAAGACAAGTGTTACAGAAGCATAACACCACCAAAATAACATTTTACAATGGTCTGATCCAATAGGATAGAACATATTTGGGATAAATTTCAGATGAAACAGTGCCACAAGCCAATCGGATATCTCTCACAACCACCCCACATGCACACAAGGCGTAGTACGCTACCCAGAGTTCCCTTCATTAGCCAATATTTCACCCACATCACCACATCATATCCCAAAATGGTCCCCAAACCTTTTTAAAAGTGTCTTGTTTACTCTTATTGTTAGGCAAGACGACATTTCCCTAAGCCATTGGGCAATACTAGAAGTGTTCACACTTTCACAGGCAAGAGCTATCAAGCGTTTTGCTTACAACAAGCAATTAAAAAAAATAAAAAAATAATCTTCTATTTAACTAGGCAAGTCAGTTAAGAACAAATTCTTATTTTCAATTTCGGCCTAGGAACAGTGGGTTAACTTCCTTGTTCAGGGGCAGAACGACAGATTTTTACCTTGTCAGCTTGGGGATTCAATCTTGCAACCTTTTGGTTACTAGTCCAACGCTCTAACCACTAGGCTACCTGCCACCCCATATCTATAAGTGTTTGCACTTGGTTCTTTAGATGAGGATTGATTGGGTACAACCCCAGGATGAACACGTTGGCATAGAGAGGTAATTTTACTGATACTATTTGGGATATAATATATTCTCCTCCTTCCAAAAATCTTGAATTTTCTCACAGTCCCACAGACAATGAAACATAGTCCCTTTTTAGAATGATTGTGCTTGTAGCATATATCTGGAATTGTACTATTAAATTTACTTAACTTAGCAGGGGTTACATATGTTTGCATAAACCAATTGTGTTGCAATAGTTTTGCCGAGTATTCACATTCTGAGCCTTAGTACATATACTACTCCACACTCCAAGACTATGTCCTCCCGAATATCTTCCTTCCAAGAGTTCAGTTTGTGTGCAGAGGATTCGTTTGAGCCAGACTCTAGCATATTGTATAGAGCTGAAATTCTAACCTTACCATTTACAATGGGCTGAGATCGTATTTTCTAAAGTGGATAGAAGGGGTTCTGTTAGGTTTTGGTTTTGGGCAGCCGTGAGGATGCTCCTTAGCTGTACATAAAAAATAAAAAAGTTTTCTAGGAATGTCATATTTCTTCAAATGACATAAAAATACCTTCTTTATACAGGTCTTGAACTTTCCTTAAAGCCTTGCTGGCCCAACCCGGATCAGCTCTCCCAGAAGTGAAACTGTGGTTTCCACAGATAGGACTAAAACATGACAAAGAATGCATTTCACCAAAGAACTTCCGCACCTCATACCAAACGTTGATCGTATAATTTTTTTAGTGTCTTGATATCAGCTGAGTAAATGTAGAGGTTAAGGGGTCATTTGGGTACAACTGAAGACATTTCAATCTCCATCCACGAAGGGAGAGACTCTGAGGTAAAATAGTACATTGCAATGCGAAGCTGAGCTGCCCAGTAGTACCACTGGATATTAATGCAAATGGAGCCCCCCTCTGTCATACGGTAGGTACAATAAGCATAAGCGAACTCTGGGACGTCTGTTATTCCAGATAAATATAGTGAACATCTTTTGAAGCCTTGTGAAGAGGGATGGTGGAGGTGGCAAGAGAACATTCTGAAATAGATACAACAGTTTTGGAGGACATTCATTTTCACAATGTTAATCCGGCCAATTCAAGATATACAGCAGGTTAAGATGACCATCTATCGATTGAGTTATTGAATCTCCTACAGGTGCATAGTTAGTTGAGACTATGCAGTCAATCTCTGGCACAATATGAATGCCGAGATATGTGAAGCATTCCGTAGCATTAAGAAAAGAAGTCAGAGGTGTAGGTCTGTGTCTTTCCTCCTCCTTTAGCATCATAATTGAGGATTTTGTATTTATTTTGTATCCCGAGAACACCCCAAACTCTTTGATAAGGTCCAGAAGTGCGGATATTGAATTGCACAAGTCTGTAAGAAACAAAATTACATCGCCTGCATAAAGGGAAATTCGATGTTCCATCTGATCTATTCTGATACCTGAAATATTGGGGTGGCACCTAACAGCTATGGCTGGAGGCTCAATGGCTAGGATAAACAGGAGAGGAGAAAGAGGGCAGCCCTTCCTAGAACCCCCGCAGATGTCGAAAGTTTTAGATACCGTATTAGTAGTAAGGATCTCTGCATTGTGATTTTGTATTTAGTATCATTATCCATTTACAAAAGCTCTCACCACAACCAAAACGAATTAACATTTCAAAGAGGTAGGGCTACTCAACCCTGTCGTAGGCCTTCTCTGCGTCCAACGACAGGATCGCAGTGTCTGACGACCCAATTTAGACTGGAAGCAGAACATTTCGCATTCTCCTAACATTATTAAATCCTTGACGACCTTGAATAAAGCCATTTTGGTCTCAACCCACCACATCCGGACGAAAATCCTCCAACCTCCTCACAAATGCTTTACAAAGAACCTCAGTGTCAGAATTCAAAAGTGAAATGGCACGATAGGGATCCCGTTTGGCATGCAGCTTTTCGGGTTTTAGGAGCGGAGTGATCAGAGCTATCAAAGAAGGGGTTCAGGAGACCATTTTCGTAAGATTCCAAAATCATCTCCTGGAGAGGAGTGCACAGTTTGTTCTTAAATCTCTTGTAGATGTCAATGGGCAGCCCATCTGGGCCAGATGCCCTCATACTATCAATTGCATTGGAAATTTCCGCAACAGTCAGCTCGGCATTAAGAATATCCTTATATTGGGAAACTCCAATCTTTCAGATGAATCTATCTAAAAATCTAGCCTGGGTATCAGTTTCAGGAGGATACTCCGATGCATATAATTTTTGATAAAAGGATTTAAAGGTATTGTTCATCTCCCGAGGGTCTACCGTCACAGCTCCCCCTGCATCCTGAGTTTAATTGATTGCTCTCTCTGCTTGCTGCTGTTTGATTCGCCAGGCCAACAGCTTCCCAGCTTTTTCACCCTGGTCATAATATGATTGGTTTAGTCTCAATAAGCTTGCTGCAGCTCTACCCGCAGAAATTATATTATATTGAGCAAGTGCAACTCCTTGTGTGCACCTGTGAAATTAGTGTGGGAAATTTCTCTCTCCAGAATTTTTAAATTTTGGTTTTAAGTAATTTCATTTTTTGATTAGTATTTTTTGACCTGGAGCTGGTGAAATGTATAATTTTACCCCTTATGAAAGCTTTAAAGGCTTCCCGTCGAGTACAAGCTGAGGTCTGTGTTGTATTAATTGAAAAGTATAGGTCAATTTGCTTTCTGTCCAATGTATTCTGTAAAACTTGTATCTTGCAGCCATTTAGGTTGGAAGAGCCATTTAGGTGGGACACCTACTAAATTGGAATCGGAATATATAAGCGTTGCTGAAGCATGGTCAGAGATGACAATGCTATCATAAAAGCAATCTTCAGTTTGAGTGTAATGCTGCTGAGATCAACAAAAAAAATTGATTCGGGAATAGGTCTGGTGAGTGCTAGAGTAACAGGAGTATTCCACATTATCTGGTTTCATTTGTCTCAATCTCTAAATTTAAATCCTTCATAAAATGCTGCATGGTTTTCCTAGATTGGGTGTGGGACTAGTTCGAACCCGAGGTGCGATCTTTAACAGGATCTAAAGTGCAATTAAAGTCTCCTGCAACAATATAATTACCTGGAAGTGTGGAAAGGTTTAAAAACAAATCGTTAAAGAATTTAGAATCATCTTCGTTGGGACCATACACATTAATTAAATTCAACTGCTCGGACAGCAAGGTAATAATATATCTGCCGGTGGGATCACATTGTTTGCAATATCTGATTATGGAATGGACTTATCGATAAGAATAATAACTCCCCTTGCATGGGAACTAAATGAGGCTGCAATGACCTGCCCAGGCCACCTCTTGCCAGTCCATCCAGGATTTCGCAAATTTGTTTTGTGATTTTTGCGGCCAAAAAAAATCTTTGATTACATTTTGCAATGTTTTTTTTGTTCACGTTAATTTCCTATAAAGCAATGAAAGTCATATGTGCTCAGTTTTAAGATGATTTTAAGCAGAATACATAATACAAAAACAATTAAACATCTAAAGTGCTCAATTCTGTTTATTTTCCTGAACAAACCGCTCTGTCATAATTCACTCACACTTCTCCATCAGGCTTTGGGCTTGCTATCAACACGAGATGCATCTCGCTCTCTCTCGCTGATCAATCACTTTCAATTTGAGGATCGATATTTCTTTCTAATAAATTGTCTTGTTTTTTTTCTTGAAAGGGTCATAAGGGAGATACAGAACATGTAAAAATAGAGTTGTGGTTGATTTTCATTATTCCTTTTTAAAAAATACAGAAAGATTGTGCTTTCGTGGTCCGTATTAAGTCTTAGAGAGTTTAAAATGGCAATGCTGACAAATTGCACTCCGTGCTTTGAGCAGCGCTCTCCATAGACTGTCTGGGGAGAGCAGAGTGCCGACCACCCTACTAAAGCCAAGGTTAGCGGAGTAAAAGTTTGAGTAAAACGCCACTCACCTTGATTCTTTCAGTGCTTGCCACAGTCTTCCCTGCTACCACTTCAGTCATGGTGATCTGCCGCTGCTGTGGGAACTGTTCTGACATTCTCATATGCTTTGCTGATTCGAAGTGACTGTTGATTGTCGACTTATTCGTTAGCTGTTATTTTTGTTGGCAAATGAGAATGAACAGAAATCATTGTACTGCATGTCAGCCATCAACAATCACCTATCATCTTTGCACGTAAGTATGCTGACAGGCCAGGTGGAAAACTTTTAATGTGTGGTTGGATTGGGCCATTCTCCACGGTAACAGTGCAGTAATTGGTCAAAATTACGAACCCGCTTTCGATTGGACCCTTTTATGCGCTAAAAGTGCAGGGTTTGGTCAAAATTGCGAGCTCTCGCATAATTGTTTTATTAAAAAAAAAAAAATTACATTGAATTATGCAATCGTGGAATCCTGGAGGGACTGTCTTGTGTATCTTAGGAATGTCGCCAGATAATAGATGTGATTCTTACAAAAATATGATCTTCGCCTGAAGTTGTTTTAATCTACTTATTACCTGTTTTATTCTGGCTATTTTATTTAATCCCCTACTGTTCCAGGATGTAAATGTGACCTTAACACTATGAGTCATCGAATTTACCATGGACACTTGAACTAAAACATTGCCCCATAAGGGCACATTGGATCAGCCTAATATACTAATAGACCTCTGTTACCACAATAAACAAAGGACGCTTTAAAGCACGTTGTTGTACAAAAGCACATGCCTAACAATCAACCACTAGTCTCAAGTTCGATCTCCTGCTGCGGCCCTCCAAATCAACTAGTTTAGAGGTTAGCGATTCAACCTTTTCCTCAAGAGCGGTGGTCGTTGCCTGCAGGGCTATAATGTTGTTTTTAGTTCCAGAGATGCGTACCTCAACCTGAGAGATTTTGCCCAGCACATTCTTGGACATCCTTTTTGATGCTGTCCACTGCAGACAGTACATTTTCGAATTTGATAGAGAATTCTGCATTCATATCTTTGATGACCTTGAGGATATCTTCGGAGCTATCGGCATTGCACGTGTTTATCGCGTCAGTCCTGCTTCCACCACTACCACATGAAGCTAGCACGGCGCCTTCATCCTCAGACTCTAAACTTTCTCTCGTTAAGTCTGGCTTTTTGGTGTGACTTTTTTTGTCGGCATTGTGGGTTTCAGAAGCTAATACACTTACTGCCTTTCCTGGTACATTTTAAGCTTAAGGGTGAACTTATTTCAGGATTTATTTCAAATTTGTAGCGGAGCTAAAAAACACGCGACTGATAAGCTCTGCGCCATACCGGAATCCCCCCCTTTTCCTCTATTCGAGGATATTCGGTGAAGTTAAATGTTCGGAACATTGCAGATTACAATATCATGACGAGAGCTGACAGTCCCCGATGATAGACGATCAGATGTGTTCTACTCAAAACATTTTATATCTGAACGTTCTGTAATGTTGTACCCCACGTGAAGTCCCTGCCGCAAGCAGCGTTATGGCTCTTCCAGCTTCGCTACTACAGCTGACTTGGCGGACCTTGGCCCCATTTCGCAACTTGGAACAGTCCTGCCGGGCAGTTAAGGGCAACATTCGTCACTTCTCTATCAGTTAATCCTGAGCTGAATGCACCGCTCTTTTGTTTCTTACAGAATGTGCCAATTTAGATTTCCCTGTAAGTTTGATTTAGCATGTTATTTCATAATGTTAAGAGGCGATGTAGCTGTAGCGCTCTCTCCCCATGTCCCTACGGACACAACTGCATCACAAGGCCTATGGGGATGACTGGGTCCACACAATGGAAGAAGTGCTTCAATTAATGTAGTCTTCTTACCATTACCACTCTCCGTAATTAGGTCTAAAATGCGGCTTTGAAAGCTATGCAAATTTGAGCTGATTGAAAGTTGCCGTCGTTCTGCATCAAAGTTAATGTGATTACCGTTAAGTTAGGAGTTTAACACAACCATGTTAAGCTTGGCTCAGAGGGATCACTTGTAGTCAGACTGGCTTCTCGCTTTGGGCACGGAAAAGTGTCTTTAGAACCAGGGGTCGTGTTCAGGAGGAACAAAACAGTAGAGAACGTTTCGAAACCGAACAGGTAGCCAACTACCTAGACTTCCAATAAGAAATGTCATTTTTCATTGCTCAGTTTCAAAATGAACCCAGTCCAGGCCAGTGAACCCGACCCAGGGCCGATGTTGGAGGCAGCAGGCCTTTTCACCCTCCTGTCACTGTCCAGATGAGTGAACGCGGAACCCGACACCCACATATGTGCGTCTGCTCGTGGACACCTGTATGTCTGGCCCTTCCTCGCTTTGCTAAATCACAACAAATGGCAAACTCGGTGACCAACCCACATATGACCCTTTTGGCTGCAAGTCATATGAGACTGGACCATGCCCTCCCTGGGTATGACTAGTGCGCCACCAGCAGTTTGTGGCAGAGAAATGCTATCTCTCCAGCTGTGGTGATGGTTGGCTAGTTTGTGTTGCTACTAGCTTCCAATGATCTTGATCTTTATCTATGACATGAAAGCATCGGGAAGTGGAAATAAGGGCACAGTCATCTGTATGAAATGTAACAAACCCATTTTATGAGTAGTATGATAAATAAGCGTTATGGCTCTTATGGTTGCATCTGAGGATTTGTGGCACTCCCTAACCAATCGAGTTGCATTTTGGCCTGTGTTGAGAATTCAACTGCATTCATCTTATCTGTTGGCCTACGACTTTTGGGAATATGTGTAAATGTCACAATACTGCAATTCTATTGTTCTGATGCTATGATCATTTCCCATCTTTCAAGTCTCCAACATGTACGGGATAAACGGTAACGTTCTGTACATAACCTTGGACGACACCGCCGCCAAGTCCCTTTTTGAGGAGTGCAATTTTCCAAGGTAATGTACAGAACACAGGCGTTTATCCCACTATACCACAGTTGCAAAGAAAACCATATGAAAGCACACATTTACTCGTAAAAAAAAAAACGTTTTCTCATTGTTATTTTTACAAGCTAATTCTCCCATCTTTTGGTTGCTAGAGTTGCGACCCAGACGTTCAATATTTATGGACGTGACACAGTCGTTCGTGCTTTATTTTCCATTCGCTGGGAACGGTCTTATCCCTTGCTTGCTGCTAGCTAGCCAACAAGCTACGGCTACAAAGTCACTACCTCTGCAGCCAGAATAACTGCAATGTAGCTGTTTTTCTATCAACATTTCATATGGATTCATCCATATCAATGAGCTGATAATGCCCGATATTGCCTGGCATAGCTAGAAAAATGTGCCTTCTCGTCAACACTGACTGTTAATTAAGAGGAGATTGCATTTCAAACACTAGGCTAGAAGCTAGCTAAGTAGTTTGTTGCTAGCAAACCTGCCAACCAAATAAAAACAAATATTCAAAAACTGTCATGGACACTTACTGACAGTTGTGGCTGCTTTGTGTGATGTATTGTTGTCTCTACCTTCTTGCCGTCTGTGTGCAATAATGTTTGTACCCTGTGTTGCTACCATGTTGTGTTGCTACCATGTTGTGTTGCTACCATGTTGGTGTCATGCTATGTAGTTGTCTTAGGTCTCTCTTTACGTAGTGTTGTCTCTCTTGTTGTGACGTGTATTTTGTCCTATATTTTTATAGAATTTATTTGTATTCCAGCCACCGTCCCCACAGGAGGCCTTTTGGTAGGCCGTCATTGTAAATAAGAATTTGTTCTTAACTGACTTGCCTAGTTAAATGAAGGTTAAATAAAATATAAAAAACAGCTGGTCAAATTACAAACGTGGGAGGATTTGACAGCTTAAAGTCGGAGGGGACGGGAGAAATTCATGTTCATCACTCACCACGTTAAGTCATCAGATGCTCCCAAAAGATACCTGCAAAATCCAATCAATGCTAGCTAGCTAGGTTTTTTTCCTCATTGGACCTGCGTTTACAATGTACACAATTTTAGTTTGTGTGGTTGATGGTTTAGCTTTCTGTAACTTTGGAGCAAGTATGGTCTGCATGTGTAGGTAGTTTTTGCGTCTTGATTGCAAGTTGTTCCGATTTAAAAAATACATATATTTTCCAACTGTCTGGTTATCTGGTTTTAATATCTATTCTAGAATGCCTTTCTTGTCAATCAGAAACGAGTATTCAACAATGCTGTGGTATAAGAACTCTATCATTTTTTACTACAGCACAATACTGTACACTCTGCAGCTCTATCTTGGCTCCTTGCAGTGAGTTTGTGCAAAACCACAGATTCTGTTCATGTATGGCATGATTGGACTCGCACACTTCCTCTTCACAAAGCTTCACTTCCTGTCACGGGACATCCTCCTCGCTACTTTTGTGTCGCAAGCCAGTCACTGCGTATCTAACCCTGAAAATAATACACTTTTTTTCAGACTTATACAGAAGAAAATATCTGTGGTTTTTTTGTAAAATCTGACTGCTCTGTTTTCACTTCCTTTTTGCGCATCACAGAAGTACCAACAAAGAAAAGAAAAACCGCAGTAAATCCTTTGCGACTGGGCTGAGTGTGTTATAGACACAACAGTGACAGAGAGTGCAAGTCTCTTTTGGGTCTCAAACAATCAATCAAGTATTGTCCTTGTCCAGAACGCACACTGGAAACCAAGCTCCAACTGAGGCAATGCACACATGGTTGAAGACTCAATTACCACAAGCGATGCTCATCTGTACTGTATAACCTGTTGCTAGCAGATGGGTGATTCTCATGAAATTTTGGTTTCAAAGATTTCAAACATGAAATCTTTAAAAAAATTGCATCAAGAAATGTCCTTTTTAGGCATTAATAACAAGGTCTGAAGTGTTTGAGCATTAATTAAAAAACATTTACTGACAATTTTAACACCTTTTTTTTTGAACATATTTTCCAAAACATGTCCTTAAAAAGCTCATTACCGCAAGGGTCTGAAAACGTCAAGACCATTAGGAAGGCTAATACATTTTAAATTATTATATATTTTGGGGATTATTAACAGTCATGCACAGTTACTTGAAACTCTAAAATAATCTATGTTTTTAAATTAACATTTTTATTTGATTTTGACTTTCTCAATCCCGCAACACTTCCGCAATCTACAACCTAATATTTTTGATATTTCATTGAAACCTGACATCATTTTGAAAAATGTGTGGCAAGCCTGCATTTAAAAGAGAACTACTATTTTTCCTTTCATTAAATTAACATAAAATGAACCACTGTTGCCGTAATGATACATAGGTTTCAGAAATGAGGTTGATTTCGATAATGATAATAAGTATACTAAGACTGAGGTATGTTTTTAACCATCACATTTAATGTAGAAAATAAATATTGTAATATTGGCACAATCATGGATTCAAGTTCAATCAATTTCATTTTGCAGTGCTTCAAAAGTACATAACATAGGCTGAGAACACATAAAAACAACACTTACAAACACATTAGAACAGCACATGTCATTGTCACGACACACACTGGCCTGTACAATGTCCCTTGGGGGTGAAGTTTCTATGACCCCAAGCTGGTGCGGCTTCTTTATCTTCAAACCAGTTTTCATGCGTTTCGCAAGCACATGTTTCTGTCTGACTCTTTGCTGGCCAATCCAAAATGGCTTAAATTGAAAGAATTGAGCCTTGGAAAGGTTGTACCTTGGATTCTCAGACAGAAATCTTATATGAAGATGTGCCATAGTGTCCGTTAAGGCTCTCTCTGACGGAATATCTGGCCCTTTTTTCCGAATTTCTCCAGATTTCCCATTTATTACAGTGGACACTTCATCTTGTTGAAGGAAGCGGCTAACACGTTTGCGCATTAGTCTTCTCTGCCTGTTATTAGGTAATGTTCTCTGATGACCTCTTTGTAGTTTTCTTCTGGACCTCTGCCTTCCATGTTGACAATTACCTGCTTCCTCTTGGCCATCATCTCAAGTCTTTTCTTTCGGTTGACTATCTCTTTGGTCCTCTCCAGCAGCTTCTCTTCTGTGTAGCACAACTTTGACCACAATTTTGACAGTGTTTTCTTTCTTCTGTTCCTCTTCTTGGGTGGTTCCTTTAGGGCAGATGTCTTCATTGGTCCTGGTGTCTGTAGAGATGTCTCTCTTCTTTTAGGAGTTGAGTTGACGGCAGGGACATTTACCTCTGCTGAGGTGAGAACGGCTGTTCTCTTGGAGGCTGTCTTCTTGAAGATTTTTGGAGAAAAAAAACGCCTTCATTTTGCTTCTTGAACATGTTGAAGTGTATCGTCTTCCTGGCTTGATGGTGTCATGTCCAAAACAGATTTTAGCTGTGTCTTTCCTCTGTAATAACTGCGTTTTCCCACCACTGTTTTTTCTTTTCATGTTGCTTCTTTGTCAGATCTTGAGTTTTCTTGATTTTGCAATTTTGCTTTCGTTTTTGATATCCGGAAATGGAAAGGAGGCATGCCATGAAATGAGCATGTCTCAAAACATGGGACAAATCTTACTGTTATGGACACGTCATCCTATAGCAGAGACTGAATGGCTTACATACTGTGTGCATCCTTACTCTTTCCTCAGGTCTAAAAAAAAATATCCCAATGCCCCAGGGCACTGCCCTGTGTAGGGTGCCGTCTTTCGGATGGGACGTTAAACGGGTGTCCTGACTCTCTGAGGTCACTAAAGATCCCATGGCACTTATTGTAAGAGTAGGGGTGTTAACCCCGGTGTCCTGGCTAAATTCCCAATCTGTCCCTCATACAGTCCCTCCCTCATACATCACAGTCACCTAATCATCCTCATCTTATAATTAGCTCATTCATCCCCCTCCTCTCCCCTGTAACTGTTCCCCAGGTCGTTGCTGTAAATGAGAATGTGTTCTCAGTCAACTTACCTGGTAAAATAATTATTATTATTTATTTATTTTTATCCTACAGTAGGGTCTGAATGGCTTACACTTAAACTGTATGTGGACATCCTATAGTATAAACTAAATGACTTACTATGTGTGTGTGGTGGATGTGTTAGCGCGCATGTGTAGACTCCATAACACTGTAGGGTATTGACTTACTATAGACACTGTATGAGGGCATAGGCTTCCTATAGACTATATATGCTAATTGCGCTTGCTGTAACCTCTCCAACCCCTGACCTCTCCAACCCCTGACCTCTCTCTCTCCTTCCTTCTGTATTCTTCCAGCAGTTCTGGGTTGGTGTAAACTTTTTCTCTGAATTTTGTCAGCCTTCGCTAAAGCTTTCTTTTTGTCACTTGCTGACTGTCTGCCATGAAACAGGACATAAAGCAAAATATCAACAGTTAGTAAATAATATTTAACTTTAATAGTTCATTATATTTAACAATATAGTCTGTATGATTTAAATTCTCACTACCGAAACAGAAGTTCTCTCTACCGCAACTGGCCTTAAATTGCAGCGGTAAGTGAGACGGTAAGTGAGAATGGTGTTGCTAAGTTTCCTCATCCTTCGCTTGTTTTGCTAACAATAGAGAAGACATGATGACTAAGCAAATTTTTACTCAATGTACATAATTAGACAATGAAGTATATTTTAATTTTAAAAAAACATCTAAATGTGGAAAATTGCCTGTATCGGTAATGATAATCAATACTGTCGTGTACGCAGTCTGACAAGAGAATGTTTAACTTTTAACTGGAGAATTATAAATACATCTGCTTACCTGGTAGCCATCTTGAAGGTAGTGGCAGATGTGTTGCTTCATTTAAAATCAAACTTTATTTAAAATTCTATGTGTGTGTAAACAGTCCTACAAAAATGTTGTGGTGGATGAGAACATCAGTCATGTACACTTCATTTTTCCAATATTTTCTCCTTATTATTATACATGAATATTCAGTTAATAATTCTTCTGTCATTTTGAAAACATCCAGTAGAAAATCCATACCTTTTTTCCAGAATATTTTCATTTGAGTCTGTTTAAATTACAACATACATTCAGACAGAGCTGGATCTGTTACGGTAATGAGAATTTCTGCAGAAAATGCAATAAAATGCCAAAATAATTCATTCCTGTGTTACCTCAATCAGCCTGACTAACCAGTGTCTGTATGTAGCCTTGCTACTGTATTTAGCCTGTCTTTTTACTGTTGTTTTATTTCTTTACTTACCTATTGTTCACCTAATACCTTTTTTGCACTATTGGTAAGTAAGCATTTCACTGTAAGGTCTGCACCTGTTGTATTCGGCGCACGTGACAAATAAACTTAGATTTGATTTAAAATGACTCTTTGTGCAAGGTAGAGAACACTATCTTTATTATGATATTTTGTTATTTTACTAAATGTTTTATATTTAAAATCATTACTGCCATGGTATTTTAATGGTCTCATGAGAATGACCAAGATAGGACATCTGATCTTGATCTTGTCAGGCATTCAGTGTTGTGGCTATGATTCACAGTATTTATCTTCCTGACACCAAGTTTGTACATTAGTACTTGAATGTCTGGCGGTCATTTGTCTGGCAAGCGAGGCTAGAGAATAAGCAGGTTGGAGCGGATCTCCTTTGGGAGCTCGGTATGAGCAAATTCAACCTTACAACCCATAACCCTTCTGGCTACAGACACTGGTGTGCAATATTGCTGCTCTGCTCCATTCAACAGCTCTGCTTGCTCTTCCACCGTACAGTAGCAGACCATTAATCACCTGAATGAGGATTCCCAGAAGGAAGTTTGTGGCCCTGTCAGAGTACTATTTGACGTGCTGTTATTAGCACATGATGTATTGATGACCAAACTAAATTTAGTCTGCATGCTATTTTGAGCAATCTTTTTTTTTTTTCAATTTAAAGTTTTATTAAGTTTTCAAACAACCAACCAAACACATTCCACATTCACAGATGTGACAGACTTAAAAAAATAAATAATAATAATAATAAAAATAAAAAAAAATGTTATATATATATATATACATACAGTGGGGAGAACAAGTATTTGATACACTGCCGATTTTGCAGGTTTTCCTACTTACAAAGCATGTAGAGGTCTGTCATTTTTATCATAGGTACACTTCAACTGTGAGAGACGGAATCTAAAACAAAAATCCAGAAAATCACATTGTATGATTTTTAAGTAATTAATTTGCATTTTATTGCATGACATAAGTATTTGATCACCTACCAACCAGTAAGAATTCCGGCTCTCACAGACCTGTTAGTTTTTCTTTAAGAAGCCCTCCTGTTCTCCACTCATTACCTGTATTAACTGCACCTGTTTGAACTCGTTACCTGTATAAAAGACACCTGTCCACACACTCAATCAAACAGACTCCAACCTCTCCACAATGGCCAAGACCAGAGAGCTGTGTAAGGACATCAGGGATAAATTGTAGACCTGTACAAGGCTGGGATGGGCTACAGGACAATAGCCAAGCAGCTTGGTGAGAAGGCAACAACTGTTGGCACAATTATTAGAAAATGGAAGAAGTTCAAGATGACGGTCAATCACCCTCGGTCTGGGGCTCCATGCAAGATCTCACCTCGTGGGGCATCAATGATCATGAGGAATGTGAGGGATCAGCCCAGAACTACACGGCAGGACCTGGTCAATGACCTGAAGAGAGCTGGGACCACAGTCTCAAAGAAAACCATTAGTAACACACTACGCCGTCATGGATTAAAATCCTGCAGCGCACGCAAGGTCCCCCTGCTCAAGCCAGCGCATGTCCAGGCCCGTCTGAAGTTTGCCAATGACCATCTGGATGATCCAGAGGAGGAATGGGAGAAGGTCATGTGGTCTGATGAGACAAAAATAGAGCTTTTTGCTCTAAACTCCACTCGCCGTGTTTGGAGGAATAGAAGGATGAGTACAACCCCAAGAACACCATCCCAACCGTGAAGCATGGAGGTGGAAACATCATTCTTTGGGGATGCTTTTCTGCAAAGGGGACAGGACGACTGCACCGTATTGAGGGGAGGATGGATGGGGCCATGTATCGCGAGATCTTGACCAACAACCTCCTTCCCTCAGTAAGAGCATTGAAGATGGGTCGTGGCTGGGTCTTCCAGCATGACAACGACCCGAAACACACAGCCAGGGCAACTAAGGAGTGGCTCCGTAAGAAGCATCTCAAGGTCCTGGAGTGGCCTAGCCAGTCTCCAGACCTGATCCCAATAGAAAATCTTTGGAGGGAGCCGAAAGTCCGTATTGCCCAGCGACAGCCCCGAAACCTGAAGGATCTGGAGAAGGTCTGTATGGAGGAGTGGGCCAAAATCCCTGCTGCAGTGTGTGCAAACCTGGTCAAGAACTACAGGAAACGTATGATCTCTGTAATTGCAAACTAAGGTTTCTGTACCAAATATTCAGTTCTGCTTTTCTGATGTATCAAATACTTATGTCATGCAATAAAATGCAAATTAATTACTTAAAAATCATACAATGTGATTTTCTGGATTTTTGTTTTAGATTCCTTCTCTCACAGTTGAAGTGTACCTATGATAAAAATTACAGACCTCTACATGCTTTGTAAGTAGGAAAACCTGCAAAATTGTCAGTGTATCAAATACTTGTTCTCCCCACTGTATATACATACCTACATATACATACATACACACATACACGCAAATAATAATTATAACAAAATTTAAAATGTAGAACTTGCAGCAGCACTATCAAGGTTCTTATTTGCTATTTCCAGCCTTAGCTGAGATGACGAGCCAATGATTAGTTTTTAGATTTTACAGCACCTTACACAACACGCATCTGCTCACCTCCCCGATCCCCCCATTCACTCTGTCCAATTTGAGATATAGTGGAGTAGTGGAGACCAGAGTCTATCAAACTTGGGCTGTCTCTTGTGGAGGTCATAAGTGAGCTTTTCAAGAGGGAGAAAGTCAACAATCTGGTCAATCCACATTTTAAATGTAGGAGAGGTACTAGAGGCCCACAATAGAAGGATACATTTCTTAGCAAAGTATGTAATGGTCATGAGCAAATTTTCTCTGTCAGGATCAAGAACAAAGTCCTGCTGGGCATTAAGAAGATAGAGACACGGGGTCATATCAAACTGTACATCTAGTATTTTCTGTGCAGCAGTATGTATAGATTGCCAAAATCTGGCAATCTCTCTACAGCTCCAAAATACATGCATATAGGTTCCACTTTCAGAGGTACATCTTTTACAGTTAGGAGAAATGTCTGTTTTCATTTTATGGAGTCTCAAGGGAGTGTAATAAAATTTGTACAAAAATTTGTAATTCGATTCTTTCATTTTTACATTAGTAGAGGAGCAGTATACCCTGTCGCAAACCTCCGCCCATAACTCATCACTGATAGTCAGACCAAGGTCCTTTTCCCAGATTATTTTCAAAGGAGTAAAGGAGGAGCCTCCTTTCTCAGAAAGGAGTCTATAGATATAGGATATTTTGCCTTTAATGGATTGTGCTGTGACAAGAAGGGTTTCAACTTCGTTCAACTGAGTTCTAAACCTCCTCTTGGAAGTAAATGAGGAGATGACATGTCTAATTTGAAGATATTTTAAAAAATGGGATCTTGGCACATTGAATTCACTGCAGAGCTCTTGAAAGGATTTCAGTATAGTGGTCTTCTGATGAAATAGGTCTGAAAAGGTCCTGATTCCTAGAGTATGCCAAAGATTAAAGTTGGCATCCCTCAGGGCTTTTGGCAAGTCTGGGTTGCCTACTATAGGCGAGTGAGAGCATATTTGGGAGGAGATGCCCAGGTATTTCTTACAGTCCCTCCACGCTAGTAGGGTGCTGTAAATCACAAATGTTTTGGCTATGTTGCCCACTTCACTAAAGTTATTAATGAATATAGTTGAGCTTAGTGGCAATGAACCACAGGATTGGGCTTCTATCTGGATCCACGTTGACTCTTGTCTGTTTGTGATCCATGTTAGCATGTTGCGGATTTGGGCAGACCAGTAGTACAATTGAAGGGAGGGAAGGGCAAGACCGCCCTTAGATTCAGGTTTCGATAGAGTGGAGAGCTTGATCCTAGGTTTTTTATTGCCCCATATAAATTTGGTGATGCTTTGGTTAATTGTTTTGAAAAAGGAAGCTGGGAGATAGCATGGGAGCATCTGAAATAAATAGTTCAGTCTAGGGAGGATGTTCATACGGATTACATTAATTCTTCCTACTAAGCTAATTGGGAGGGAGATCCAGGTTTGGAGGTTGTTTTTGATTCGATCCAGGAGTGGAAGATAATTCTCCTTGAAAAGCCTATTCAGATCTGGTGTTATGAATATCCCAAGGTATTGAAACCCCTGTGTCTTCCATTGGAATGGGCATAGTGTCTTCATAGAACTGGTGAGTGTAATATTGAGAGGGCAGACAGTGGATTTGTTAAAATTGATCTTATAACCTGAAAACGTGCCATACTGAGCAATTGTGTCTAAAATGGGAGGAAGGGATTTCTCAGGGTTGGATATGTAGAGCAAGACATCATCCGCGTAAAGCGAAATCTTGTGCTGCAGGCCGCCTGCAGGAACACCTGTAATACTTGGATTGCTCCTTATCAACTCTGCCAGAGGCTCCGCCCCCAACAAGTAGAGCAGGGGGGATAGCGAGCACCCTTGTCTTGTGCCCCGTCCCAAAGGGAATCTGTCAGAGTTCAGTCCGTTAGTAGTCACCATGGCATTTGGATGAGAGTATAGTGATTTGATCCATTTAATAAAGTTTGGGCCCATATTGAACTTTTCTAAGACTGAGAACAAAAAGCTCCACTCCATCCTGTCGAACGCCTTCTCAGCATCCAGTGAAGCCAGCAGGACAGGGGTCTTCTGTGCGTTTACTTGATCAATAATATCAAAAAGACGGCGAATGTTATCAGAAGAGTATCTGTCTCTAATAAATCCAGTTTGGTCCGCTTTTATTATTTTGGGAAGAAGAGTGTTTAGTCTTTTGGCCAGCAATTTGGTAATTATTTTGTAGTCAAAATCCAACAAGCTTATGGGCCGGAAGGAGGAGCAGGATAGGGGGTCCTTGTCTTTTTTGAGCAACACTGTAATGCGAGCTGTGCGCATTGAGTCTGGGAGAACTCCGTTTTTGCAAAAATCCTCCAGCATTGGCATGAAAATAGGGCTAAGCTGGGGCCAAAAAGCTTTGTAGAACTCTCTGGGGAATCCATCTGGGCCTGGGGACTTGTTAGGTGGCATGGAGGTAATTGCCTCCAGGATCTCCTCAGGAGTGAAGGGGGAGTTGAGATCTTCTTGGTCAGTCTCTGATAGTTTAGGTAGCGAGATTCCCTCTAGGAAGGAGTGGAGTTCTGCTTCCGTGTGTTTTCTCTCAGAGGTATATAGTTTGCAGTAAAAATCATGAAAAGTTAAATTGATCTTTTTTGGGTCATATGTGACCTCGTCCTCTGCTGTTCGGATAGCCATAATTGTACGCTCTGACTGCTCTTTTTTAAATTGATAAGCAAGCAATCTACTAGGCCTATTGCTATACTCATGGTATTTCTGTTTAGTAAAGAAAACTTTTTTTTTAATCTCCCGAGTATAGTCCAAATTCAGTTTGGCTTTGGCTGCTTTAAGTTGACTCCAGGAGGTGCTGTCTGTGGATTGTTTATGTACTTTTTCACAGCGTTCCAGCTCCCTCTCCAGATCTAGCCTGTGTGCTTCCATTGCTTTTTTCTTAGAGGAAGCATATGCAATTAGATGACCTCTTAGTGTGGCTTTAGCAGCGTCCCACATTGTGGCCGGAGAAACAGGAGAATCTTTGTTGTCTTGTGTGTAGTTGTCTATCCATGTAGTTACCAATGTATGGAATGCTTCGTTTGATAGCATGGAGGTGTTGAATTTCCAGCTCTTTGACCTCGGGATGTTTTTGCAGAGGTCAAAGCGGAGGTGGACAAAGGCGTGATCCGAAAGCGCTATGGGTCCGATTCTACACGTGGCTGAATTTATGAAACTCTTTGGGATAAAAATGTAATCTATACGGGAGTAGGTGTTATGGACATTAGAGTAGTATGTATAGTCCATAGATGAGCTATTAGTCTCTCTCCAGATATCTATCAGTCCCATCTCTTTAGTAAGAGAGTTCAACATCTTTGCAGATCTAGGATTTGTGGTGGGGACTTGAGATGATTTGTCTAGGGTTGGGTTCAGGGTACAATTAAAATCTCCGGCCAACACTCCAAAGGAAACACAATGCTCATTGAACAGGGTTATCATTTTCGACATAAAAGCAGGAGTATCTGTGTTAGGGGCGTATATGTTTAAGAGAGTAATTGGTTGCCCATACAGTGACCCAGTTATCAAAATAAATCTCCCCTCCGGATCAGATATGTTTTTGTCAATTATGAATGGAACATTCTTATGGATAAGTATGGCTGTGCCTCTACTGTTGGATTTGAAAGATGAGAAATACACCTGTCCCACCCAAGCTCTGCGGAGTTTGGCATGTTCAGCATCACAGAGGTGTGTCTCTTGCAATAGCGCGATGTCTGCTTTTTCCTTTTTTAGAGCACATAGTATCTTTTTCCGTTTTATTGCATGACCTAGACCATGGCAGTTCCATGTCAATAGATTTAAGGTACTAGTCATCGTCATCGAACAGTAATCGAACTTTAGTGCAAGTCATCTCTGGGTAAAGGTGGATAGTAGTTACAGCTGCGTTCACATAAAAGGAAAATAAATGGTTTACATAAAATAACAGTCTCTGAACACCCCAGCCGAGTTCCCAAACAACTCGACATATCCCGTTGGATCTATTACCTCCCCGCTCAGTCACAATTCTGTGTTCCAACAACAACAAAAAAAACGGGAACAGTTAGCAACGCACAACGTCTCCCCCTCCCCACCAAAGAAATGCCTCATCCTCTCCGCCCCGCATTGGGTAAATGACAACGTAGCCCCCGTCCAGACCACATTAAAAATGGGAGAAAATAAAATCAATAGCCCAGCCTACATATAGTAGGCCTAGGTTATAATATGGAGCCTATCCCTCTCAGCTAAAGGAACATAAATATAGATTAGACGGCTATAATGACATTTAGCAGGGCGGGTGGGTCTTTGGATATCGGCTATATGTTGTCTTACCTCCTTTAGTAATAATAGTAATCGCATTTAGTCATTGGTCCATTTCTCATTGACCGGGGTTGTCTTTCAAAAAACGTTTTGCCTCTTCGGGAGTTTTGAAGTGTCGCAGGGCTCCTTGGTGAAGAATCCTGAGCTCGTTTGGGTATTTGAATCCCCTAAAGATGCCTCGGTCAATGGAGCATTTCTTCACCTCGTCAAACTCTCGGCGCTTTCGGCGTATTCCAGCTGACAGGTCCTGGAGTAAGGTGAGTTTGGCGTTTCCCACTGTAATGGTGTTGGTTTTCGCCGCCTGTAGGACTCGTTCCTTGTCGGTGAATCTCAAGAAACGTATGGTGATTGGGCGCGGTGGTTGTCTGGCTGCTGGTGGGGGCCTCAGTGCTCGGTGAGCTCTCTCGAGTTCTATGGGTCTGTCGGTGGACAGGTGGAGCCACTCGGGAAGTTTGTCTTGCAGGTAGCGGATCAGTGGCATGTTTCCCTCTTCTTTTTCGCCCAGATTTAATAGAACACAATTATTCCTTCGCCCCCTGTTTTCCAGGTCCTCTGTTTTCTCTTCCAGCTGCTCAATTTTTTTTTTAGCATATGCTATTGTTTCCATGGCGTCTGTCAATAAGTTTTTCCGTGGATAGGATTCGCCCCTCTGCCTCGTCCAGGCGCCCCGCGTTTATGGTTATCTTGTTGTTTATGTCAGGCAAAGCATTTTCCAGGATTGTCACCTTGCCCCCTATCGCACTGAGCTGAGCGTTAATGGCATCTAGTTTAGTGTTGAGTTCTGTACGTTGGGATCTCAGCTCAGAAAGGATGTCTTCGACAGAGTGCGAGGTTGGCCTTCGTTGGGCCTCGGGGGGGAACGGGTCCTCTTGCTCCTGGCTAATGGCGCTAGCTTTTTCTGAAGCTAGCTGCTTCTTGGAGGCTTTTTCCGTCGCTAGTGCTCGAGTCCGGGTAAAAATGTCACCTGTAGTGTCGCCTTTTGTAGCCGCCATGACTTTTTGACTAAAGCTAAATGAGTTTAAACTTGAAGTGGAGGTAAGATTAGGAATTGGAAACTACTTGTGCGGAGCTCCTAGTTCATGCGGCCATCTCGTTCAGGGGTCACGTGATCCCCCCTATTTTGAGCAATCTATAAGAGCACAGGGGATGACGTACTGTATGCAGTGGCAGGTCTCTTGCGATCATGGTTGGGGTCAGTTCAATTCAGGATGATGAAATTGTGGAAAATTTAAGAAGAAATTGGAGACTTGTACAATTCATGAATTTTACACTCAATTTATTTCAATTCAGTTGACTGATTGAGGGGGAGAAAATGTATTTGACACCAACCCTGCTTACTATTTGTAACTTTTAAGAAATGTTTCCAATGGAGGATTTCTGTCAGCATGAATCTGGGTTGCCTACTCTATCCACGTTGTTTTGTCAGCTTTTTCCCCCCACTCCAAGCCAGGTTTTTTCCCACCAGTTTTTGTTGTTGTTGTGGACGCTGACTCTCCTCAATACTCACATCTCTGTGTGCTACTGTCCCGTTTGCCCCCCACAGATTGTTTTCTTTTAATTCTGACCAGCCAGTGCGTTATCTGATCTGCCCTTTACCCCCCCCCCCCCCCCCCCCCCGCTCAGTGATGCTGGTGGCAGCGCTTGGAGAGAAACTTCCCCTCTTCTCTTCCAATAAACAAGTCTAGTCGTTTTAGTAACACAACACTGCCGATAGCCAATACAGCCCGGGTGAGCATCGCTGGTGCCGGGGCATAATGCAGACACTGAAAGGACCTCTTTGTTGCTTGTGGCCTCGCACATTTGTACCACCTCCCCCTTTCTTCCACATCTGTGTGGCACGTTTAGAAGTTTAGGAGCGAGACTATCCACAGTGCAGTTGTACGAACTATGAAGTCACAAATAAGGTGTGACCCAAGACACTCATGTTTTCACCTCCCCTGCTCTCCCATTCCATTGTATAAAAAAATTAAAAAAATAAAGTATGTGGACACCTTCTCATCAAACATCTCATTCCAAAATCATGGGCATTAATATGGAGTTGGTCCTCCTTTGCTGCTATAACAGCCTCCACTCTCCTGGCAAGGCTTTCCACTAGATGTTGGAACATTGCTGTGGGGACTTGCTTCCATTCAGCCACAAGAGCATTAATGAGGTCGGGCACTGATTAGGCCTTGCTCGTAGTCGGCGTTCCAATTCCTCCCAAACATGTTCAATGGAGTTGTCAGGGCTCTGTGCAGGCCAGTCAAGTTCTTCCACACAGATCTCGACAAATAATTTATGTATAGACCTCGCTTTGCGCAAGGAGGCATTGTTATGCTGAAACAGGAAAGGGCCTTCTCCAAACTGTTGTCACAAAGTTGGAAGCACAGAATGTCATTGTCAAATCAAATTATATTAGTCACATGCGCCGAATACAACAGGTGTAGACCTTACAGTGAAATACTTACTTATGAGCCCCTAACCAACAGTGCAGTTTCCCACCCAAAATATGGATAAGAATAAGAGATTAAAGTAATAAGTAATTAAAGAGCAGCAGTAAAAAATTACAATAAATACAGGGGGGTGACAATACAGACTCAATGTGCGGGGGCACTGGTTAGTTTAGGTAGAATGTACATGTAGGTAGAGTTATTAAAGTGACTATGCATGGATGACAACCGAGAGTGGCAGTGGTGTGGAGAGGCGGGCAATGCAAATAGTCTGGGTAGTCATTTAACTAGATGTTCAGGAGTCTTATGGCTTGGGGGTAGAAGCTGTTTAGAAGCCTCTTGGACCTAGACTTGGCGCTCCGGTACTGCTTGCTGTGCGGTAGCAGAGAGAACAGTTTATGACGAGGGTGGCTGGAGTCTTTGATAATTTTTAGGGCCTTCCTCTGACACCGCCTGGTATAGAGGTCCTGGATGGCAGGAAGCTTGGCCCCAGGGTTGTACTGGGCCATTCACACTACCTTCTGTAGTGCCTTGCGGTTGGAGGCCGAGCAGTTGCCATACCAGGCAGTGATGCAACCAGTCAGGATGCTCTCGATGGTGCAGCTGTAGAAGCTTTTGACGATCTGGGGACCCCTGCCAAATCTTTTCAGTCTCCTGAGAGGGAAAGGGTGTTGTCGTGCCCTCTTCACGACTGTCTTGGTGTGCTTGGACCATGTTAGTTTGTTGGTGATGTGGACACCAAGGAACTTGAAGCTCTCAACATGCTCCACTGCAGCCCCGTCGATGTGAATGGGGGCGTGCTCGGTCCTCTTTTTCCTGAAGTCCACAATCATCTCCTTTGTCTTGATTACTTTGAGGGAGAGGTTGTTGACCTGGCACCACACGGCCAGTTCTCTGACCACCTCCCTATAGTCTCGTTGTCGGTGATCAGGCCTACCACTGTTGTGTCATCGGCATATTTAATGATGGTGTTGGAGTCATACCTGGCCGTGCAATCATGAGTGAACAGGGAGTACAGGAGGGGGCTGAGCACACACCCCTGAGAGGCCCCTGTGTTGAGGATCAGCGTGGGGGATGTGTTGTTACCTACCCTTACCACCTGGGGGTGGCCCGGCAGGAAGTCCAGGATCCAGTTGCAGAGGGAGGTGTTCAGTCCCAGGGTCCTTAGCTTATTGATGAGCTTTGAGGGCACTATGGTGTTGAACGCTGAGCTGTAGTCAGTGAATAGCATTCTTACATAGGTGTTCCTTTTTTCCAGGTGGGAAAGGACAGTGTGGAGTGGGATAGAGGTTGCATCATCCGTGGATCTGTTGGAGCGGTATGCAAATTGGAGTGGGTCTAGTGTTTCTGGGATAATGGGGTTGATGTGAACCATGACCAGCCTTTCAAAGCACTTCATGGCTACAGACGTGAGTGCTACGGGTCGGTAGTCATTTAGGCAGGTTACCTTAATATTCTTGGGCACAGGCACTCTGGTGGTCTGCTTAAAACATGTAGGGATTACAGACTCGGACAGGGAGAGGTTGAAAATATCAGTGAAGAAACTTGGCAGTTGTTCAGTGCATGCTCACAGTACACGTCCTGGTAATCCGTCTGGCCCTGCGGCCTTGTGAATGTTGACTTGTTTAAAGGTCTTACTCACGTCGGCTGCGGAGAGCGTGATCGCACAGTCTTCTGGTACAGCTGGTGCTCTCATGTATGTGTTAGTGTTATTTGCCTCGAAGCGAGCATGAAGTAGTTAGTTCGTTTGGTAGGCTCGTGCCACTGGGCAGCTCTCGGTTGTGCTTCCCTTTGTAGTCTAATGGTTTGCAAGCCTTGCCACATCCGACGAGCGTCAGAGCCGGTGTAGTACAACTCGATCTTCGTCCTGTATTGACGCTTTGCCTGTTGATGTTTTGTCGGAGGGCATAGGGGGATTTCTTATAAGCTTCCGGGTTAGAGTCCCGCTCCTTGAAAGCGGCAGCTCTATCCTTTAGCTCAGTGCGAATGCTGCCTGTAATCCATGGCTTCTGGTTGGGGTATGTACATACGGTCACTGTGGGGATGATGTCATCGATGCACTTATTGATGAAGCCAATGACAGATGTGGTGTACTCCTCAATGGCATTGGAGGAATCTCGGAACATATTACAGTCTGTGCTAGCAAAACAGGCCTGTAGCTTAGCATCTGCTTCACCTGACCACTTTTTTTATTGATCTAGTCACGGGTGCTTCCTGCTTTAATTTGAGCTTGTAAGCAAGAATCAGGAGGATTGAAGTATGGTCAGATTTGTCAAATGGAGGGTGAGGGAGAGGTTTGTATGCATCTCTGTGTGTGGAGTATAGGTGGTCCAGAGTTATTTTCCCTCTGGTTGCACATTTAACATGCTGATAGAAATTTGGTCAAACAGATTTAAGTTTCCCTGCATTAAAGTCCCCGGAAACTAGGAGCGCCCCCCTGGTTGAGCGTTTTCTTGTTTGCTTATGGTGGATACAGTTCATTCAATGCTATCTTAGTACCAACCTCCTGACTGAGGTGGTATGTAAGTCGCTCTGGATAAGAGCGTCTGCTAAATGACTAAAATGTAAATGTAAACAGCTATGAATAATACAGATGAGAACTCTCTCGGTAGGTAGTGTGGTCTACAGCTTATCATGATATACTCAACCTCAGGTGAGCAATAGCTCGAGACTTCCTTAGATTTCATGCACCAGCTGTTATTTACAAAAATACATAATCCGCCGCCCCTTGTCTTACCAGATGCCGCTGTTCTATCCTGCCGGTACATCGTATAACCAGCCAGGTGTATGTTGATATTGTCGTCATTCAGCCACGACTCCGTGAAGCATAAGATGTTAGTTTTTAATGTCCCGTTAGTTGTTTAATCTTCCCCGTAACTCGTCGATTTTATTGTCCAAAGATTCCATGTTTGCTAGCAGAATTGAGGGAGGTGGGGGTTTATTCGATCGCCTTCGAATTCTCAGAAGGCAGCCAGCTTTCCGGCCTCTTTCTCCACCTCCTCTTCACGCAGATCACGGGGGTCGGGGCCTGTTCCCGAGGGAGCCGTATATCCTCCACCTCGGGCTTGTCAGAGTCGTGAAGGAAGAAAAAGGATTCTGCTGGTCGCAGTCCTGATGTCTAGAAGTTGTTTTCGGTCATAAGAGACAGCAACAGCAAAACATTATGTACAAAATTAGTAAAAAAATAAGTGAGTGTTGCAACCGAGGACAGACCATTTTTACGTGCTTCAGCACTCGGTAGTCCTGTGCTGTGAGCTTGTGTGGCCTACCACTTCGCAGCTGAGACGTTGCTGCTCCTAGATATTTCCACTTCACAGTAACAGCACTTACAGTTGACCGGGGCAGCTCCATCAGGGCAGAAACTTGATGAACTGACTTGTTGGAAAGGTGGCATCCTGTGACAGTGCCACGTTGAAAGTCACTGATTTGAAGGGGTGTCCACATACTTTAGTGTATATGTCGTGTAGTACCTTGCATCCGATTTGGACCAACCTTTTTTCTAACAATGACATGCGGAGTCCAAAAACTGTCAAAAGCCACCCACGGACTCCCCACACCAATCCCAACGAGTATACAGCATCCGTTCTCTATGTCTGATGAGTACTATGGAGCTACGGCTCAGATTGTTTCTTCATCCTATGTAACGTATGGTGATAATTATTTTTCCGCTAATCAGAGCGATTTGTAATTGAAGTTGTTAGGTTTATGTCCCATCTTCCATCCTGATATTACCAGGTTCAGACCACTAGATGGTGCTGTTTGTACAAAATAGTAGATTTTTATCATGTTAAAGGGGTAGTTCACCCAGATTTCTAAATTACATTGGTTTCCTTAAGCTGTAAGCAAGTTATGACAGCAACCCATGCTTTGGTTTTGTTTACCACTAGATGGTAAACTGTTTCAAATGCTAACTTTTTAGCATTTGTTGCACAAATTTTAATGTAAGTCAATGGTACCTATATTAGCATTTTCACGCTTCATAGCCAGATTATCTATAAGTAGCACCATTGAGTTACACAATACATGTTTAAATACTGTAGGATGATTTTTAAATGAAGTGTGAAAATGTTAATATAGGCACCATTGACTTGCATTGGATTTGTGCCACAAATGTTAATTTGAAACAGTGACTGCTGTCGAACCTAGTCAATAGCCTGCTTACAGGGTAAGGAAACCAATATATCATTTTGTAATTTGGGTGAACTCTCCCTTTTAACATTGAGCTGGTGGGGTATTTAAAAAAAAAAAAATTATCACATAATAGCAGAAACGGTACCATCTAGTGGTCAGAATCTGGTAATATCAGGATGTAGGATAGAACATGAACTTCAATGACTAATTCCTCTGAACAGGGGAAAAAAACGTTCACTGGGAACGTAGGATGAAGAAACAACACACCGAGCCGCAGCTCCATACTACTTGTCAGACACTGAGAACTGATAGTAAATACTCGTTGTCAGGAATGATAATATCTGTTTCTAACAACAAACGATTTCAGACAAATCTTTGCTGGTGGGTGTCAAACCTCTTTCTTGTTCTGTTTGAGGTGGAACGACCCTGCTCTGTCACTGTGGCTAGGAATGGGAAGGTGTAAAACAGTGCCACCAACATTGCAAAAGGCAGTTGAGAAATCTATTTCCGCGTTGGTGTTATTTCCTATCTTCAGACTTTCTCTTTAGGTTTCATTAGTAGTCATTAACATCTCTCAATTATTGTAAGTGCCGCTTAAAAAAAAAAAATCCATACACCGCTACGTTGTCAGGCTATGCGTAGAAGTTTAGAGACATTTAGAGTCAGACAGACAAACCGAGAGGAGACGGGATAGGGAAAGAGAGCGAGACTGAGGAGGCACCCTTTCCCACATCTCTTTTTCTTTCCTCTTGTCAGGATTTGAGTGACGGTTTCCCACATACATTGGTTTGAATGGCTTCTGTAGCCAGGACCTACGGTATACAGTAGTTACATTCATACAGAATCCCCGATACCTGTAAGGTACTGAGGCAAAGTTAAAGGTAAACAAGGGTGTAGCACAGCCTTCATTCTTGCACTGTGTGTGTGTGTGCGTCTGCGTGAGACCAGGATATTCACCCTTAACCTTAAAACTAAAGTACATTTACAGCATATTGCTGTACACAAACCTATGATACTTCAGTAAGACCGGACTTGAACCAGCATCTTTGTATTTTCTCTACTACCCATGCAGGCCTTTTTGCACAGAATCCGACAAACTGCAGAGGAGCAACAGTGTCTGTCACCTGAGCATGTCAAGGTAAATATGACCTTTGCCTTTTTAAACCGTTAGGATTATCCTAAGGATGTTTGGGCCATAATAGCCTTGTAATCTCTTCTGCAGAGAGAAAAGTGTATTGTGGCACTGTAACGCTTTGATAATAGTAAACATCGACATGTTTTATAAGATGCTGACCTTGGGTGAGTATGTGTGTCACAATTTTGAATACAAAAGTGAAGCGTTGAAATGACAGAAGTACTGGGAGTGTATGTCTCTGCTACCACAGACCCTGTTTTCCAACATCGAGTCCATCCTGGACGTTCACAAAGAGGTTCTGTCTGCAGTGGAGGCCAGCCTGCAGCCGGAGCCGCAGCCTGGGCACGCTCTTGGACACGTCTTCCTCCAGTTTGTGAGTGACACACACTTCCAATTCACATACACACACAGAGAGACCGCATGTTCATAAACACAGTCACACACACACACACACACACACGGTCAGCTCTACTTGTTTCACCCGTTTCACTGTTCCCATGAACCACAGTTGAGGATTAACCTTCAAAACGTCTGAGAATGTAAAAGCCCTCCACAACTCTCTTTCACATAATAATATACACAATCCACTCCCTCTCACCAATTTGCACCCCCCCCCCACCCCCATTTCACTCCCCCCAGCCACTCAAAAAGACTGTATCCTGTTAGCCAGAAAGACCCCTCTTTCTGGGGCGGCAGGTAGCCTAGTGGTTAGACTAGTAACGAAGGTTGCAAGGTCGAATCCCCTAGCTGAGGTAAAAATCTGTCGTTCTGCCCCAGTTAACCCACTGTTCCTAGACCATCATTGAAAATAAGAATTTGTTCTTATCTGACTTGCCTAGTTAAATAAGATAAAATATCTGTTGCAAGGCCCCTGTCACTGGCAGCAAGGCCCCTGTCACTGGCATCAAATAAAATTGTATTTGTCACATGGGCCGAATACAACAGCTGTATCACCTTACAGTGAAATGCTTACTTACTTACCCTTCAGCAAATTGATTTCCTCCTCCCGCCATCTCTTCCTCCTCCCTCCTCCTCATCCCACCCTTTTTGAACTAATTTGGCCCTTGGGGACAACCAATAACTGCCTTTGTTGGGGGAAGAGAGAGTGTCAGTCATCAATGGGACAAGTCACGGTCCCCCCCACACACACATGGACACACACACTCTGAGGGGACTTTGTAGAATTAGAGACAATGAATGGAACATTCATTCAGTTGATGGAACGTTTGCTGTAAACGGAGTTTGTTCAAAGGGAAAGCTCCTGTAGTCCGAACAGGAATTGGTCAGGTATTATCATCGTTCGTTGTATCAATTGAACGGATTTCGAAATGCCTTAAACTTCTCAATTAACATCTTTCAACTTCAGAATTTCAATGAATGAGAGACTCGCCTGTCATTTTTTTTTAACCCAACTAAAATCTTCTCTAATAAGGTTTTTCAGTAGTTATAGTAAATTGGGCTGTGAGAAAGTGAGAGGCATCCCAAGTATTCCACACACAGCAGTGTCTTGTCCGGAAAATGTTACATTGGGTGACCAAGGTGGAGCACAGACCCAGTTTAGGGTGGCCATAACATTTTGAACCTTAATCGATGCAAGGTGGATTTTTCAATACGATGGTTCAACGCATTAAATGCTTCAGGTTTGTTACAGTACATTTCCCTGTTCAAAAAGTATTGTTAGTGTTTGCATTCAAGGTGAGGCTTTTATATAAGGGTATTTGCAAGTAGGGAATCAAAATAAATAAATGTTTATGGGCTTTTTAGTAAAGACATAACTGTAACAATGTGTTACTTTTTTAATGTGTCCTGATACCAGTTCATTAGTCACATGCTTTGTAAAAACAGGTGTAGACTAACAGTAAATGCTTACTTACGATCCTTCCCAACAATGAGTAACGATAACTTGGCTATATACACTGTCGATGTGCAGGGGTACAAGGTAAATTAGGTATTTTTATTTTATTTATTTAACCTTTATTTAACTAGGCAAGTCAGTTAAGAACAAATTCTTTTTTACAATGATGGCCTACCAAAAGGCAAAAGGCTGGGATTAAAAAATATATAAATATAGGACAAAACACACATCACGACAAGAGAGACAAAAACACTACATAAAGGGTAGTGTTAAGACAACAACACAGCAAGGCAGAAACACATGACAACTCAGCATGGTAGCAACACATGACAACAACACAACATGGTAGCAACACAAAACATGGTACAAACATTATTGGGTACAGACAACAGCACAAAGGGCAAGAAGGTAGAGACAACAATACATCACGCAAAGCAGCCACAACTGTCAGTAAGAGTGTCCATGATTGAGTCTTTGAATGAAGAGATTGAGATATAACTGTCCAGTTTGAGTGTTTGTTGCAGCTCGTTCCAGTCGCTAGCTGCAGTGAACTGAAAAGAAGATTGACCCAGGGATGTGTGTGCTTTGGGGACTTTTAACAGAATGTGACTGGCTTTCTTTATTTTTACTATTTTCTACATTGCAGAATAATAGTGAAGACATCAAAACTATGAAATAACACATATGGAATCATGCAGTAACTAAAAAAAGTGTTAAACAAATACAAATATATTTGACATTTTTAGATTTCAAAGTAGCCACCCTTTGCCTTGATGACAGCTCTGCACACTCTTGGCATTCTCTCAACCAGCTTCATGAGGTAGTCACTTGGAATATATTTCAATTAACAGGTGTGCCTTGTTAAAAGTACATTTGTGGAATTTCTTTCCTTAATGCGTTTGAGCTAATCAGTTGTGTTGTGACAAGGTAGGGGTGGTATACAGAAGATAGCCCTATTTGGTAAAAGACCAAGTCCATATTATGGCAAGAACAGCTCAAATAAGCAAAGAGAAACGACAGTCCGTCATTACTTTACGACCGGAAGGTCAATCCGGAAAATGTCAAGAACTTTGAAAGTTTCTTCAAGTGCAGTCACAAAAAGCAGAGGACAAGTTCATTAGTTACCAGCCTCAGAATTTGCAGCAAAAAACAGGTGCTCAACATACAATTGAAGTCGGAAGTTTACATATACCTTAGCCAAATACATTTAAACTCAGTTTTTCACAATTCCTGACATTTAATCCTAGTAAAAATTCCCTGTCTTAGGTCAGTTAGGATCACCACTTTATTTTAAGAATGTGACATGTCAGAAAAATAGTAGAGAGAGTGATTTATTTCAGCTTTTATTTCTTTCATCACATTCCCAGTGGGTCAGAAGTTTACATGCGCTCAATATTTGGTAGCATTGCCTTAAACAATTTAATCTTGGGTCAAACATTTCGGGTAGCCTTCCACAAGCTTCCCACAATAAGTTTGGTGAATTTTGTCCCATTCCTCTTGACAGAGCTGGTGTAATGGAGTCAGGTTTGTAGGCCTCCTTGCTCGCACACACTTCTTCAGTTCTGCCCACAAATTTTATAGGATTGAGGTCAGGGCTTTGTGATGTCCACTCCAATGCCTTGACTTTGATGTCCTTAAGCCATTTTGCCACAACTTTGGAAGTATGCTTGGGGTCATTGTCCATTTGGAAGACCCATTTGCGACCAAGCTTTAACTTCCTGACTGATGTCTTGAGATGTTGCTTCAATTTATCCACATAATTTTGTTCCTCATGATGCCATCTATTTTGTGAAGTGCACTAGTCCCTCCTGCAGCAAAGCACCCCCACAACATGATGCTGCCACCCCCGTGCTTCACGTTTGGGATGGTGTTCTTCGGTTTGCAAGCCTCCCACCTTTTCCTCCAAACATAACGATGGTCATTATGGCCAAACAGTTCTATTTTTGTTTTATCAGACCAGAGGACATTTCCCCAAAAAGTACGATCTTTGTCCCCATGTGCAGTTGCAAACCGTAGTCTGGCTTTTTTTATGGTGGTTTTGGAGCAGTGGCTTCTTCCTTGCTGAGCGGCCTTTCAGATTATGTTGATATAGGACTCGTTTTGCTGTGGATATAGATACTTTTGTACGCGTTTCCTCCAGCATCTTCACAAGGTCCTTTGCTGTTGTTCTGGGATTGATTTGCACTTTTCGCACTAAAGTACGTTCATCTCTAGGAGACTGAACGTGTCTCCTTCCTGAGCGGTATGACGGCTGCGTGGTCCCATGGTGTTTATACTTGCGTACTATTGTTTGTACAGATGAACGTGGTACCTTCAGGCGTTTGGAAATTGCTCCCAAGGATGAATCAAACTTTTACAATTTTTTTTCTGAGGTCTTGGTTGATTTCTTTTGATTTTCCCATGATGTCAAGCAAGGAGGCACTGAGTTTGATGGTATGCCTTGAAATACATACAGGTACACCTCCAATTGACTCAAATGATGTCAATTAGCCTACCAGAAGCTTCTAAAGTCATGACATCATTTTCTGGAATTTTCCAAGCTGTTTAAAGGCATAGTGAACTTAGTGTAAGTAAACTTCTGACCCACTGCAATTGTGATACAGTGAAATAATCTGTCTGTAAACAATTGTTGGAAAAATTACTTGTCAAATCAAAATGTATTTGTCACATACACATGGTTAGCAGATGTTAATGCGAGTGTAGCAAAATGCTTGTGCTTCTTGTTCCGACCATGCAGTAATATCTAACAAGTAATCTAACCTAACAATTTCACAACAACTACCTTATACACACAAGTGAAAAGGTATTAATAAGAATATGTACATAAAAATATATGAATGAGCGATGGCCGAACGGCATAGGCAAGATGCAGTAGATGGTATAGAGTACAGTGTATACATATGAGATGAGTAACATAGGGTATGTAAACATTATATAAAGTGGCATTGTTTAACCTCTCTAGGATATGTGGGACGCTAACGTCCCACTTGGCCAAAATCCAGAAAAAATGTAGCACGCCAAATTCAAATATATTACTATAAAAATCAATCTTTCATGAAATCACACAAGAAAGACACCAAATTAAAGCTACACCTGTTGTGAATCCAGCCAACATGTCTGATTTCAAAAAGGATTTACGGGGAAAGCACACCAAACAATTATGTTAGCTCAGTACATAGCCACAGAAAAACAGCCATTTTCCCAGCAAAAAATAGTAGCAACAAAAAGCAGAAATAGAGATAAAATGAATCACTAACCTTTGAACATCTTCATCAGATGACACTCATATGACATCCTGTTACACAATACATTTATGTTTTGTTGGATAATGTGCATATTTATATCCACAAATCTCGGTTTACATTGTCGCCATGTTCAGAAATGCCTACAAAATATCCGGAGTAATTACAGAGAGCCACGTCAAATAGAAATACTCATCATAAACTTTGATGAAAGATACATGTTTTTTATATAATTAAAGATACACTTGTTCTTAATGCAACCGCTGTGTCAGATATAATAAAAACTTTACGAGACGGCGCTCAGATTTAACAACATTTCTCCGCCATGTTGGAGTCAACAGAAATACGAAATGACATCATAAATATTCCCTTACCTTTTGATTAACTTCATTAGAATGCAGTGCCAGGAATCCTAGTTCCACAATAAATCGTTGTTTTGTTCGATAATGTCCATTACTTATGTCCAATTAGCTAATTTTGCCAGCATGTGTAGTACACATGTCCAAACGCTCGCGCAGATGCAGGCAAACGTCAGACGAAAACTTCAAAAAGTTATATTACAAGTCGAATAAACTGGTCAAACTTAGTAGAGAATCAATCTTCAGGATGTTGTTATCATATATGTCCAATAACTTTCCAACCGGAGCATTCTTTTCAGTCTCTATAAGTAATGGAACGCATGGCCATATCATGAGGAAAGCACGTGACCAAGAACTGGCAATCTGCCAGACCACTGACTCACACACCTCCCATCCGGTCCCACAACACAGCATAAGCTTCATTCCACGTTCTACTGACTGTTGACATCTAGTGGAAGGCGTAGGAAGTGCAAACCGATCCATATATTACAGGGAATTGAATAGGCGATGACTTTAACAACGACCACTCTCAGAATTTTTACTTCCTGTTTGGATTTTTTCTCTGGTTTTTGCCTGCCATATGAGTTCTGTTATACTCACAGACATCATTCAAACAGTTTTAGAAACTTCAGAGTGTTTTCTATCCAATAGTAATAATAATATGCGTATATTAGCATCTGGGACAGAGTAGGAGCCAGTTCACTATGGGCACGCAATTCATCCAAAAGTGAAAATGCTGCCCCCTATATCAAAGAAGTTAAAGTGGCTAGTAATACATTTATTACATCCATTTTTTCATTATTAAAGTGGCTAGAGATGAGTCAGTATGTTGGCAGCAGCCACTCAAGTTAGTGATGGCTGTTTAACAGTCTGATGGCCTTGAGATAGAAGCTGTTTTTCAGTCTCTCGGTCCCCGCTTTGATGCATCTGTACTGACCTCGCCTTCTGGATGATAGCGGGGAGAACAGGCAGTGGCTCGGGTGGTTGTTGTCCTTGATTATCTTTTTGGCCTTCCTGTGACATCAGGTGGTGTAGGTGTCCTGGAGGGCAGGTAGTTTGCCCCCGGTGATGAGTTGTGCAGACCTCACTACCCTCTGGAGAGCCCTGCGGTTGTGGGCGACAGCCCGACAGGATGCTCTCGATTGTGCATCTGTAAAAGTTTGAGTGTTTTTGGTGACAAATTAAAAGCAGTGGTTCGCGCTTTCAGTTTTGCGCAAATGCTGCCATCAATCCACAGTTTCTGGTTGGGGAATGTTTTAATAGACTCTGTGGGTACAACATCACTGATGCACTTGCTAATAAACTCGCTCACCGAATCAGCGTATTCATCAATGTTATTGTCCGACGCTATGCGGAACATATCCCAGTCCACGTGATCATAGTAATCTTGAAGCGTGGAATCCGATTGGTCGGACCAGCGTTGAACAGACCTGAGCACGGGCGCTTCCTGTTTTAGTTTCTATCTATAGGCTGGGAGCAACAAAATGGAGTCGTGGTCAGATTCTCCGAAAGGAGGGCGGGGGATTACTTTATATGCGTCGCTGAAGTTGGAATAACAATAATCCAGGGTTTTGCCAGCCCGAGTCGCGCATTCGATATGCTGATAAAATTTAGGGAGCCTTGTTTTCAGATTAGCCTTGTTAAAATCCTCAGCTACAATATATGCAGCCTCAGGATATGTGGCTTCCAGTTTACATAGAGTCAAATGAAGTTCTTTCAGGGCCGTCGATGTGTCTGCTTGGGGGGGAATATACACGACTGTGATTATGATCGAAGAGAATTCTCTTGGTAGATAATGCGGTCGGCATTTGATTGTAAGGAGTTCTAGGTCAGGTGAACAAAAGGGCTTGAGTTCCTGTATGTTGTTATGATCACACCACGTCTCGTTAATCATAAGGCATACACCCCGCCCTTCTTCTTAACAGAGAGATGTTTGTTTCTGTTGGCGCGATGCGTGAAGAAGCCAGGTGGCTGTACTGACTCTGACGTATCCCGAGTGAGCCATGTTTCAGTGAAACAAAGAACGTTACAATCTCTGTCTCTCGGGAAGGCAACCCTTGCTCGGATTTCATCTACCTTGTTGTCAAGAGACTGGACATTGGCGAGTGTGCCCGTCTACGTAGCCTGACCAGAAGACCGCTCTGTCTGCCCCTTCTGCGGCGCCGTTGTTTTGGGTCGCCGGCTGGGATCTGATCCATTGCCCTGGGTGGTGGACCAAACAGAGGATCCGCTTAGGGAAAAACGTATTCCTGGTCGTAATGTTGGTGAGTTGACGTTGCTCTTATATCCAATAGTTTCTCCCGACTGTATGTAATAAAACCTAAGATTTCCTGGGGAAACAATGTAAGAAGTAACACATAAAAAAACAAAATACTGCATAGTTTCCTATGAACGCGAAGCGAGGCGGCCATCTCTGTCGGCGCCGGAAGTACATGTCATGCACAAAGTAGATGTCCTAACCGACTTGCCAAAACTATAGTTTGTTAACCTGTCTAGCCCCCGGGTTCCGCTAGCGGAACCCCCCCCCCACACATTCCACTGAAATTCAAAAAATATTTTTTTGAAATATTTAACTTTCACACGTTAACAAGTCCAATACAGCAAATGAAAGATAAACATCTTGTGAATCCAGCCAACATGTCCGATTTAAAAAAAAATGTTTTACAGCGAAAACACCACGTATATTTATGTTAGCTCACCACCAAATACAAAAAAGCACAGACATTTCTTTCACAGCACAGGTAGCTTGCACAAAACCCCCAAATAGAGATAGAATTAGTCACTAACCAAGAAACAACTTCATCAGATGACAGTCTTATAACATGTTATACAATAAATCTATGTTTTGTTCGAAAAATTTGCATATTTCAGGTATAAATCATAGTTTTACATTGCAGCTACAATCACAAATATCACCAAAGCACCTAGAATAACTACAGAGAGCAACGTGAAATACCTAAATACTCATCATAAAACATTTATGAAAAATACATGGTGTACAGCAAATGAAAGATAAACATCTTGTGAATCCAGCCAATATTTCAGATTTTTTAAGTGTTTTACAGCGAAAACACAATATAGCATTATATTAGCTTACCACAATAGCCAAAAACACAACCCATTTATCAGCAGAAAAAGTTAGCGATCGCAAAAAAACACCAAAAGATATATACTTTTTCACTAACCTTGACAAACTTCATCAGATGACAGTCCTATAACATCAGGTAATACAATACACTTATATTTTGTTCGAAAATGTGCATATTTAGAGCTGAAATCCGTGGTTATACATTGTGAAAACGTAGCAACTTTTTCCCAGAATCTTTGAATATTTCTGACACTCACCTAATCTGACCAAATAACTCATCATAAACTTTACTAAAAAATACATGTTGTACAGCAAATGAAAGATACACTAGTTCTTAATGCAATCGCCGTGTTAGAATTCTAAAAATAACTTTAGTACGACATACAGCTTACGTTATAGCGAGACAGCGCCTGCAATGAGGGCGGAAAATAGTACTAAACATTTTCCACAGAAATACGAAATAACATCATAAATGGTTCCTACTTTTACTGAGCTTCCATCAGAATGTTGTACAAGGAGTCCTTTGTCCAGAATAAATCGTTGTTTGGTTTGAGAATGTCCTCTTCGCCTGTCGAATTAGCAACCAAAGCTAGCCAAGTGGCGCGAAGTTGTCCATCTTCACCAAACGCAGAGAACGGAAAACGCCAAAACTCCCGATAAACGTTCAATAATCTGATAAAACTATATTGAAAAAACATACTTTACAATGATATTATCACATGTATCAAATAAAATCAAAGCCGGAGATATTAGCCGTCTATAACGAAAGCTTTTCAGAAGGCAATTCCAGGTCCATCCTCGCGCTTTCCAGAAAACAGGAAATGGGTGACACGTCATTCCAAGAGGATTTATTCCACCTCAGACCAAGATAATCACTCCATTTCTTCTCTCACTGCCTCTTGACATCTAGTGGAAGGTGTATGACGTGCATGTATACTAATACGTATCATGCCCATTTATAGGCAGGCCCTAGAACAGAGCATCGTTTTCAGACTTTCCACTTCCTGGTCAGGAAGTTTGCTGCCAAATGAGTTCTGTTTTACTCACAGATATAATTCAAATGGTTTTAGAAACTAGAGAGTGTTTTCTATCCAATAGTAATAATAATATGCATATAGTACGAGCAAGAATTGAGTACGAGGCCGTTTGAAATGGGCACCTTTTATCAGAGCTACTCAATACTGCCCCTGCAGCCCAAACAGGTTAATTTCCTGCGCTGTTTTGGGTGACAGCAGCAGCGTTTCGGGAAACAACCGTAGAGTGCAGAGGCCCAGCACTGAATCTGGTTTCACTTCCTAAATGCTAGTGTACAACACAAGGGTCTATCTGGAGTTTTGGGCTGTAGCCTAAATTGAATGCTGAGCGAGTGATTGCCTAAGCCTCTACATTGTTTCTAATGGTAGATGAATAATGCATCTATCCTATGTTTATCACAACTATCGTATTACTAAGTGTTCACGAGGAAAGCCTTCAGTGGCCAAACCTATTTGACCGTACAGTATATCCACTAGCTAGATCAGATCGGGCACGGAATGACTTTTTGTTTCTTCCTCCAACTTTCAGAAGGGGCGGTTCTCTGTGTACGGGGAGTACTGCAGTAACCACGAGAAGGCCCTGCGGCTGCTGATGGAGCTCAACAAGATCCCCGAAATCAGGACCTTCCTCCTGGTGAGGATCCCACCGCTCACGCAAGTTGTCTCCTTTTCACGCATCTCCTTTTATCTCTTTCTCTGTCTATTGTCATTATCTCTCTCTCATCATGTCAACTCTTCCTCCGTTTATGAACAATGAACACGGGGACTGCCTTTGACTGTGCTTCCAATGGTGATGTCATGCTCAGTGCAAGCTGGCCAGCTGCAGTGCATTGGCACAGCTGGATGGAAGATCTGAGCCTTGTTGACCCCGATGTGCTTCCTCCGTCTGGTTATTGACTGACCTGATCTTGCTCTAGTTGTGCTCTGTACATTTTCTCCCAGGCTGCTAGTGGAAAATTACATGGGGTACTTATACTTAGGTCACATTTTTGTCTGACTAGCTAACGCTAGACTATCTTACCGGTAAACATCATCATGCATGATGGACGCGTCTACCTGTCAGGAATTCCATACCACGGTTGCCCTTAGTTTGAAGATGTAATCCGGAGACAGGTGTTTTCTCCATCTCTTTAACCTTTCACGAGCCTCTACCCCGGGTCCGGGATCACCCCCCACCCCCCCCACACACTGATTAGCATAGCTAGCATAGCTTCACAAGTAGATAGTAGCATCTAAATATCATTAAATCACAAGTCCAAGACACCAGATGAAAGATACAGATCTTGTGAATAAAGCCACCATTTCAGATTTTTAAAATGTTTTACAGGGAAGACAAAATATGTAAATCTATTAGCTAAACACGTTAGCAAAATACACCACTATTCTAACTCCATCAGTTTCTTACTCCTTCAGGTGCTATCACCAATTCGGCTCAACTAAGATATTGATAGCCAATAACCTATAAAAAAACCCATCAGATGACAGTCTGATAACATATTCATGGTATAGGATAGTTTTTGTTAGAAAAAAGTGCATATTTCAGGTAGAAATCACAGTTTACAATTGCACCGACCATCACAAATCGACTAGAATTACTAGATAGAGCAACGTGTATGACCAATTTACTCATCATAAAACATTTCATAAAAATAGACAAAGCATAGCAATGGAAAGACCCAGTTCTTGTGATTTCAGACCATATTTCAGATTTTCTAAGCGTTTTTCAGCGAAAACACAATAAATCGATAAGTTAGCATACCACATGTGCAAACGTTACCAGAGCATCGATTCCAGCCAAAGAGCGCTATAACGTAATCACCGCCAAAATATATTAATTTTTTCACTAACCTTCTCAGAATTCTTCCGATGACACTCCTGTAACATCATTTTACAACATACATATACAGTTTGTTCGAAAAGGTGCATATTTAGCCATACAAAACCGTGGTTATACAATGGAAATAGTCACAACTCAAGCCTCAAAATGAGGAACGTCAGCTTTCAGAGTGATCTAGTTTAATCGAAAGCTAATCATATACTTGACTAAAAAATACAGGGTTGACAGGAATCGAAAGACAAATTAGTTCTTAATGCAACCGCTGATTTACATTTTTAAAATTATCCTTACTTTTCAATACAGGGTTCGCCAAGTGAAGCTATACCAAACAAAATGGCGAAATATGCGTTTAAAATATTTCGACAGAACAGCGATTTATCATATTAAATATTGCTTACTTTGAGCTGATCTTCCATCAGAATCTTGGGCAATGTATCCTTTCTATGTTATAAACGTCTTTTGGTCGATAGATGTCCTCTGTCCTTCGAAATGTCCACCACCAACGACCGACACCCCGAAACGTTTCCAAAGCTAAAAAGTGCACGACAAATAAATTCCTCAGAATCGCACTAAACGGATATAAATTGCTATAAAACGCTTCAAATTAACTACATTATGATGTTTTTAACAACTATAACGACTGAAAACATGACCGGAGAACTAGAACTAGTTACATAACGATTTGGAATGAGGCAGGTCCGAAGTCCATCTTGCCTGTGGCGCGCGGAGAGAGAGAGGGGTCATCCCACGTTTTGTGGTTTTATATGGGCTGTGATTGTGCAATCGACTCCATTCAAAACGTGATGACGTACAGACACCCAGAGGAAGACGTAGGCAGTGTCGGTTTCTTCATAGCATTCACAGTCACCTTAAAAACAGACTCCAGATCAGGGGTAAAAATTTCTGGAATCTGACCCCTGTCATGAAAAGTGCTGTATATATTGTTCTGTACCACTCAGAGACAAAATTCCAACTTCTATAGAAACTAGAAGGTGTTTTCTATCCAATAATAACAATAATATGCATATTGTACGATCAAGAATTTAGCACGAGGCAGTTTAATTTGGAGACCCAAATATGCTAATGCGGAACAGCACCCCCTATAGTTCCAAGAAGTTAACTATCATACTCTAATTCCACTGATTTCAAAACCTGATCCTACAGAAAGTGAAGATCAACACGTACGCAGCTCCACTACACAAAACATTTTTTTTAAAGCCGCGTTCGACATGATGACCAAAACAGACTGACGAGTTCCAGTAGACCAAAGCCTTCTATATGGCAGACTCATTATCTCAGCCAATCATGGCTAGTGGGAAGGTTGCAGCCTTTTTCTGTAGCTTTACCAACAAGGCTTGTAATTTAACAATTTTATTTGTATTTACAGATGGCATACAAGTTTGATATTAAGGCACATGAAGTTCACATGTTCAAGAAGGCATTTCCACCAAAAAATGCATTTTGATATAATTTTCTTTTTTACATTCAAATGGCTCTCCTGTGAAGTTGTGACTTGCGACATACGCCTAGTTTCCTAAATCGGGTCACGACCCATTCCTTTTTTCAACTGGTACCGGGGTTTCTTCAGACGCGTCTTGTGAGGCCTGTTGGCATCCTAGAGTCTCACCTTTGCACAGATGGGTCATATTAGTGTGTATCCCAGACAGAAGTTGACAGATCGGCTATACCGACTTCAGACGAGTCTCCTGACACTTGTGGAGGTCGTTGAGCAAAATGGAGAACACCATCGTGGTTGTGAGAGTCTCATAGATGGGTCATAATAGTTTTTGTAGGCCAAACTGTTCGGATGCTACAGACGATTTTGTTTGAGAATACCGAGATGTCTCATGGTCTGACAAACACCGCTCTAGCTCTGTCACCTTTCACCGCGGATGCAGAAGTGCGACATAGGCGGATGCAGTGGATTGTGATTAAAAGGAAATGCGTGCCCCATACCGACCAATGATGTGCTTTCTGTTTTCTCCACTGTAGTATTCTGGTGTGGCATATCTACTTTCATCTGGTGAATGCTGCCCTTGCTTACCCTTGGCTTCTGAAATACATGATTCCTAGAGAAGAATAAACCCACCAGCTTTACCGCCTTCTCTCTCTCTCTCTCTCTCTCATGCATCTGAATAATTCTCCTCAGAAGAGTTTCACCACCAAACTGATTTCTTGGTTTAATTTTTGAAGCATGACTTTAGTTCCAGTACGCCACCCGACCCCCATGGAGGTCATTAATGCGGCTGAGAAGACTTTCTATGGTGTTTAGGATTTTGCTTCTTGCCCTTAACCATTTTACATAATCATTTTAGTGGAGTAACCAAGTTAGTTTGAGAAGAATAGTAAAAAATCACAAAAAGGAAATGTGTAATTTTACAGGGCCATAGATGGCCCACATTAATAAATGTGTTTTTGTTCAAATCTTTCTGTGTTCCAGCACTGTATGCTGTTGGGAGGGAAGAAAAGCACAGACATTCCCCTGGAGGGGCTCCTGCTATCACCCATTCAGAGAATCTGCAAGTACCCCCTCTTACTGAAGGTAAGGTCCTGCTGACGCCAAGGAGAATGCAACTCAGTCCTGCCTCCAAGTCAGAGGGGCAGTGTACTTTATGGGCAATTAATATTTCCTATTAGATGTCAAGATATAAAAAAGGGTAATTCTTTGATTACTTGATTTGAATCTGAAATCAAACAACCCAAACGGTTTATTTTTGTAGTTTTAAATATCACATGCACATTTGTCCTGGTTAATCAGGGCCTGATTTAGACCTGGGACACCAGGCGAGTGCAATTAATTATCAGGTAAAACAGAAAACCAGCAGGCTCTGAACCTCGTAGGTTAAGAGTTGAATAACCCTGCTCTATAACATGCCACCAATCACCACAAGCTTCAGTGCTTACGAGCTTAGACAACATGACCACATGGGCAATCAGTCGCGGTCCTGTGAAATTTGCACATCATGACTAATGATCTATACAGTGGTCATGACCAATGGAGAACATTTTTCAGTTTTGTCTATTTCAGGATCTGGCCATTTGTGATGAAGCCTATAAGCTAAATCAATAATAAGGTATTATATAAACAAAGAGCTCTGTCCACGGACCTATAGCATATGACACGTCCTTTTGAAACTCTGATGCGCAACCGTGCGTAAAGACCAGAGCCGGGTTTCCTAAAATCGTCTTGGTTCATCGTTAGAACCTATGGTTCTAATGCTGAACTTCGCCTTAAGATGCTTTTGGCAAACGGGGCCCTGTGTATATAAATCTGTATATAAATGTGCATATTCTCAACAACCTGAGCCTGTTGCAGACTCACAATGATAGGGCAGTAATACAGTAGAGGAGATACTCAGACTGCTCGTCCTTGTTTCCCTCTCAGTCAGCCAACCAATCCGCTGCAACTTTGCGCTGAGTGCTTTTACTTAGTGGGGAGTTTCCTCGATTTCAGCACCAGGGAACTGGACTGCTCCCCCCCAATGGAATCATGTGAAAAACTGAACATGCCCCCCCCCCCCCCCCCCCCGACACTATTAGCTGTGGCTCTTACAGGTTCACTCTACATGTTTGGGACACACTTAAAGTTGGATCGTAAATAACGACACATTTGGCCATCGTAATGCTTAAAGCGACATATAGCGGCACCCGGTCCTAATACTTACGGACAGTAAATCGTTGGATTTATAAACTTATATAGGCAATTGGCAACAAAAATGTATTGTCACAAAATAGCTTTACTTTATTTAGCCCATCCAATGATGTCATATATTTAGCCTATAGGCCTATGTTACCTTTTTGCGGAAGGCATAGGCCCTAAATCACAGAGTCCAGCCTCAAGCGGGCCAGATGCACAGTTGTCAATAGGCCTATTGAAGCATTACTAGGGCTGTTGCGGTGACTGTAATAAAGTCACCGCAACCGCCACACCGGTGGTCAAAAGTCATGAAGGCAGTCAATTTTCACATGACCGTTTAGGCACAATAATTAGGTTTCTCCAAGCTCTGATGCTGATGGTCATTAGTAGCCTACCAAACTTGCTAACTGCCTAGTACTCAGCACTCTATTGTCCCTCTAATCACTCTGACATCAATGCAAATGTGATCAAAAATCGAATCAAACACTTCATGAGAGCCCATGAGCTCATGTTGCACAACATTTCTATAATCTATGCAATTGTGTGAGAAACAGAGTGATGGCCTCTATTAAAAAGACGAGGATCGAATCAGCTTTCTATAGGCTAGGCCTACTATATTTATTTCTCAACTTTCCTAATATTGAGCACATTGCTTCTCTTTACAACAAGAGTATAAATAAATAAAGCTATTCTGTTTTCGAGACAGGTGCATGATATTGGTCCATTCTAAATCAAAACAAATTTCACACATTATCTAGTATATAAGTGACTCACCACCTGGATTCGGTCTTATGTAGCAAAATTAAAAATTGGGCTCTTACATTGGTAAAAAGTAGAGAATCAGAGCTACAACATGGTATATCATACACTGCATTTTTGAGGAGCAATGGGAAAGTAATTCTGCTTTGAATGTTGATTAAACTTGTAAACTCACTTTTGAGAAAAGGGCCTTTGAATGTTTTTGTACCTACTGGAGAGCTCTCATTTTGTCAACACCCATTCAGCATTGTTCACACCCTCTTAAGCCAGTCCCACCCATCTCTTTAAGGATTCACATGTGAGGTCATGTGCTAAACAGTGAGTAGTGTAGTAAAGATTGACTAAAAGTGGTAGTAGCCGACAATAAGGAAATATTCTAGGTAAACAAAGTGTCCAGATAAAAAATATTTTATACATTTTAGATGACGCTGTCATGTCTTTGGCATCATTAAAGGTGAAGACTTATTTTATCAAATCAGTTCTCTGTAATTATTATTACATGATTAAACTAATCATGTAAATTGAATTAACTAGGAAGTCAGGGCACCACGGAAAATCTACAGATTACAAAGTTAGAATTTTCCGAATATAACTCTTCAGATATTTTAATATCTGATCAATTAGTCTTCTATTAATTAATGATTCTTTACCTCACGTCAGTCTCATTCCAAACATCGTAAATCGTTGGTTATCTCCACGAACCCAGCCTAAACTATGAATCATCCATACACCAATTGGCTTAATTATTTATTTACTAACTAACTAAATAATCACAGAAATGCATAAACAAATAGTAGATATTGGTTACTAACGATGATAGGTAAGATTCCCTAGTGGGCTAAACCGATATAACGGCTTGGTGGACAAAGGGAAGGGGGTGTGGACTGAGAAAGAAGCGGGAAAGACAAAATGGATCACTACACACAGTGGATAATTATATTAATTGAAATGCTAATCCTTTGCACATGAACGCTCGCTCATTCGGGAATAATTGCAATCAATATAATTACGCCCATATGTCGTTGTTGTCTTCTCTGTTAGAATCATTGGTCCGTCTGCGGGAGAGTCAGTTCATCAGAGAGTCTCTGGTTACTCATGGTGGTTGCTCTATCGGCGGCTCCTGATAGTGTCTGTTGTAATGGATACGTCAGGCGTCCATTGTTCTTAGAGTAGATGTTTTGTCTGTATTCGCATCCCAGATTTACATAATTTCTAGCTGCAGACTAGTAATTAGTATCTAAGATTTGCTATTATTCTGTAGTGATCGATAGTCTCAGAGTTGAACCATTTCCAGCTGAGCCAATGCTCCACGTGGTATAGTTTTCTAGTTTTGGTACTCAAACCTGTACCACCTCAGCTTACACCGAGGTATGCGTGGTCTGAAGAGGATTTCCTCAGGAGGGGTTTTATTCGTAACAATAGAAAAGGGCGGTTCCATGACGCCAGATCATGTTTGTGCTCACGGGGGTGTGGCTGCTGACTAGTTCAACTTTACAGGGAATAAAATTCTCTCAAAATTAAAGGTTAACATTACATCACTTCACAAATAGTTTCATCTTTACTCAATCATTTTATACAAGAATTGGATGCAAACCCCATAATTGAGAAATGTACACATTCAGAGATATAGTTATGTGTGTTTCCTGTCCTTCATGAGGTCACCAAATGAAACACACTCAACATAACTGTCCCTTAAGTGTCCACGGTCCCTTCCCACATTCTCACAAGTGGACATATTGTTTAAAACTCCCATTTAGGAGTTTGGCCAAGTGAAATCCTTTGTTCTCTGTGGTCTCTTTCTCTGCATGACCAGGGGGAGAGAGTCTCCGCAATAAATTTATGGCCTGAGATAACAGAACCTGGGTGTAGGAGAGAGTGAGAGAGAGGGGGAAGCCACGATCCACACCCAGAAACGGCCACGTCATGACAACGCTTACCTAGACACACTTGTCTAAATTGATGGGTCATGTGAAAGAAATGCTATAAACCCCAGCCACATCCACTGGTGGAAAAGTACTAAATTGTCATAATTGAGTAAATGTAAAGATACCTTTTATAGAAAACGACTGAAGTAAAAGTCACCCAGTAAAATACTACTAGAGTAAAAGTCTAAAAGTATTTGGTTTTAAATAGCCTGTTTAAATAGCCTGTTTCTGTCCTGCCCTTGACTTTGGTGCAGGGCATGTGATGTCTATAGCCTCTTTATTTCAAAACTCCCTGATCTTGTCAAAAAGATAAGTTTGTCTAGCTGTGTCCAGTCCAGGTGGTGCTTGTACAGGCAGACCATCTTTGGAAGGAAGGATGTCAGCTTTGCGCAAACTTGTTCTTGTTTTGGCCACTGCAGTTATCACAACTCGGGTCCACACGTGTTTCCCAACTCCGTAGTTGGTGAAGAAATGGTGCATGTAGTTGATGACTGCGCTGCTACCTTTTGTTGGATGACATGCCTTAATCAAGTAGTTGACTTGTTGTGCTATTCCTTCACAGCAGACACCAAACAAGCCACACTAGTGAGGAGTTAAAAAGTACATGGGACCTGGCTGCATAGGGTCAGAAGGAGAGTACACCTGTAAACAACAAAATAACATTAAGATAAATTACAATTAATTGTCTCACACCTGTCAAACTGTCTTTACACAGCTCAGTGAAAGGTATTTGCCTGCCTCCATTTATATATGCACTACCATTCAAAAGTTTGGGGTCACTTATAAATGTCCTTGTTTTTGAAAGAAAAGCACATTTTTGTTGTCCATTAAAATAACATTAAATTGATCAGAAATACAGTGTAGACGTTGTAAATGACTATTGTAGCTGGAAAAGGAAGATTAAAAAAAAGAAGGAATATCTACATAGGCGTACAGAGGCCCATTATCAGCAACCATCACTTCTGTGTTCCAATGGCACGTTGTGTTAGCTAATCCAAGTGTATCATTTAAAAGGCTAATTGATCATTAGAAAATCCTTTTTGCAATTATGTTAGCACAGCTGAAAACTGTTATGATTAAAGAAGCAATAAAACTGGCCTTCTTTAGACTAGTTGAGTATCTGGAGCATCAGCATTTGTTGGTTTGATTACAGGCTCAAAATGGCCAGAAACAAATAACTTTCTTCTGAAACTCGTCAGTCTATTCTTGTTCTGAGAAATGAAGGCTATTCCATGCGAGAAATTGCCAAGAAACTGAAGATCTCATACAACGCTGTGTACTACTCCCTTCACAGAACAGCGCAAACTGGCTCTAACCAGAATAGAAAGAGTGGGAGGCCCTGGTGCACAACAGGACAAGTACATTAGAGTGTCTAGTTTGAGAAACAGACGCCTCAGTTAAGAGCACATTCTTATTTACAATGAATGACAGCCTAAGAACAGTTCTGCCCCTGAACAGATTTTTAGCTTGTCAGCTCGGGGATTCGATCTAGCAACCTTTCAGTTACTGGCCCAACACTCTAACCACTAGGCTACCTGCCACCCCATTAAATAGTACCCACAAAACACCAGTCTCAATGTCAACAGTGAAGAGGCGACTTCGGGATTCTGGCCTTCTAGGCAGAGTTGCAGAGAAGAAGCCATCTCAGACTGGCCAATAAAAAGAAAAGATTAAGGTGGGCAAAAGAACAGACACCGGACAGAGGAACTCTGTCTAGAGGCCAGCATCCCAGAGTCGCCTCTTCACTGTTGACGTTGAGACTGGTGTTTTGCCGGTACTATTTCACGAAGCTGCCAGTTGAGGACTATTTATGATCTCCATTTTCCACCCCATGTCCAACTTCTCTCTTTTCCGAACTTCTACATTCAACTTCCGCACTCCATCCTCCAACATTTCCCCAAAACGCTGTCCTTACTGCATCCCATAATCTTACCTTACCTTTGCATCCCCACATCCACCATCAACCCTTTTGGTTTTTAACCATCAACCCTTATTGATAAGATGATTCCTAATAATGAGCATGGTGTTTAACAACCCTGTTGCGCTGGATGATATCTGAAACATTTTCAAATGCTGTTTATGTACTGTAGTACTACTGAAGACATTATGACTCTTTGCCATCATCCCCTTATGGTCTTTATTCCCTACTCTCTCTCCCCCCACTAGGAGCTGCTGAAGCGGACGCCCAAGAAGCACACAGACTACCGTGCGGTGGAGGAGGCCCTGCAGGCCATGAAGGCAGTGTGCTCCAACATCAACGAGACCAAGAGGCAGATGGAGAAATTGGAGGCCCTGGAGCAGCTGCAGTCGCACATCGAGGGCTGGGAGGTGAGGGACACTATCCTATTTTTAGACCACGGCGCTAGGATGCACCCTAAAGATCACCGTTGATGGAGGGAGGTAGAGCGGATGGGGATGGGAGTGAGGGCAGAGAACAGTGCTCGAAAGGTGAGAAATGGGGGGGGGGGAGAAGTGTACCATAAAGATGAGGGGCGGTGGAAGGGTGAGAGGGACATGGAAGGTGAAAAGAGAGAAAGGGGGAAGGAGGTGTAATAGAAAAATGAGAAGGATGAGAGATAGAGAGGGGTGGGAGGTGAGGAGAAAGATTGAGAGGTCTGAGATAAAGATGGATGAGAGTCAGATGAAGATGGATTGAGAGAGAGAAAAGGGGAAGGTTCTCCTTTTTATATAGAAATGGGACATGTGACCTGAAAGGGATGGAAAAGGGAAGCTCTGAGTTTGGAGATTTGTCATTGGATTTTCCCACTCTCTTTCTAAATTGATCTCTCGCACATGTATACTGTACACACACACACACACACACACACACACACACACACACACACACACACACTGTCCACCTCATTGACATTTACATTTACATTTAAGTCATTTAGCAGACGCTCTTATCCAGAGCGACTTACAAGTTGGTGCATTCACCTTATGATGTCCAGTGGAACAACCACTTTACAATAGTGCATCTAACTCTAAGGGGGGGGGGGGGGGAGAAGGATTACTTTATCCTATCCTAGGTATTCCTTAAAGAGGTGGGGTTTCAGGTGTCTCCGGAAGGTGGTGATTGATTCTGCTGACCTGGCGTCGTGGGGGAGTTTGTTCCACCATTGGGGTGCCAGAGCAGCGAACAGTTTTGACTGGGCTGAGCGGGAGCTGTACTTCCTCAGAGGTAGGGAGGCGAGCAGGCCAGAGGTGGATGAACGCAGTGCCCTTGTTTGGGTGTAGGGCCTGATCAGAGCCTGAAGGTACGGAGGTGCCGTTCCCCTCACAGCTCCGTAGGCAAGCACCATGGTCTTGTAGCGGATGCGAGCTTCAACTGGAAGCCAGTGGAGAGAGCGGAGGAGCGGGGTGACGTGAGAGAACTTGGGAAGGTTGAACACCAGACGGGCTGCGGCGTTCTGGATGAGTTGTAGGGGTTTAATCGCACAGGCAGGGAGCCCAGCCAACAGCGAGTTGCAGTAATCCAGATGGGAGATGACAAGTGCCTGGATTAGGACCTGCGCCGCTTCCTGTGTGAGGCAGGGTCGTACTCTGCGAATGTTGTAGAGCATGAACCTACAGGAACGGGTCACCGCCTTGATGTTGGTTGAGAACGACAGGGTGTTGTCCAGGATCACGCCAAGGTTCTTAGCGCTCTGGGAGGAGGACACAATGGAGTTGTCAACCGTGATGGCAAGATCATGGAACGGGCAGTCCTTCCCCGGGAGGAAGAGCAGCTCCGTCTTGCCGAGGTTCAGCTTGAGGTGGTGATCCGTCATCCACACTGATATGTCTGCCAGACATGCAGAGATGCGATTCGCCACCTGGTTATCAGAAGGGGGAAAGGAGAAGATTAATTGTGTGTCGTCTGCATAGCAATGATAGGAGAGACCATGTGAGGATATGACAGAGCCAAGTGACTTGGTGTATAGCGAGAATAGGAGAGGGCCTAGAACAGAGCCCTGGGGGACACCAGTGGTGAGAGCACGTGGTGCGGAGACAGATTCTCGCCACGCCACCTGGTAGGAGCGACCTGTCAGGTAGGACGCAATCCAAGCGTGGGCCGCGCCGGAGATGCCCAACTCGGAGAGGGTGGAGAGGAGGATCTGATGGTTCACAGTATCAAAGGCAGCCGATAGGTCTAGAAGGATGAGAGCAGAGGAGAGAGAGTTAGCTTTAGCAGTGCGGAGCGCCTCCGTGACACAGAGAAGAGCAGTCTCAGTTGAATGACTAGTCTTGAAACCTGACTGATTTGGATCAAGAAGGTCATTCTGAGAGAGATAGCAGGAGAGCTGGCCAAGGACGGCACGTTCAAGAGTTTTGGAGAGAAAAGAAAGAAGGGATACTGGTCTGTAGTTGTTGACATCAGAGGGATCGAGTGTAGGTTTTTTCAGAAGGGGTGCAACTCTCGCTCTCTTGAAGGCGGAAGGGACGTAGCCAGCGGTCAAGGATGAGTTGATGAGCGAGGTGAGGTAGGGGAGAAGGTCTCCGGAAATGGTCTGGAGAAGAGAGGAGGGGATAGGGTCAAGCGGGCAGGTTGTTGGGCGGCCGGCCGTCACAAGACGCGAGATTTCATCTGGAGAGAGAGGGGAGAAAGAGGTCAAAGCACAGGGTAGGGCAGTGTGAGCAGAACCAGCGGTGTCGTTTGACTTAGCAAACGATGATCGGATGTCGTCGACCTTCTTTTCAAAATGGTTGACGAAGTCATCCGCAGAGAGGGAGGGAGGGAGGGAGGGGGGGGGGGGGGGGAGGATTCAGGAGGGAGGAGAAGGTGGCAAAGAGCTTCCTAGGGTTAGAGGCAGATGCTTGGAATTTAGAGTGGTAGAAAGTGGCTTTAGCAGCAGAGACAGAAGAGGAGAATGTAGAGAGGAGGGAGTGAAAGGATGCCAGGTCCGCAGGGAGGCGAGTTTTCCTCCATTTCCGCTCGGCTGCCCGGAGCCGATTGACCACATCCCCACTCTGTCACGGCTGTGGCTAAAAAGCTTTGGCCAGTTTTCGAGAGTCCACTGAGCACCATTTCATTTTCTGTGACAGTAAAACACTCCTGCAAGCCTCCCAAATCACCAGCGTGCATGGATAGGGCTTGGGAGTGGAGTGCCCAGTGCATTTTTCACACATCCCTCACCCTCCACAACAAAGCCTTTGTCTCCTGACTCCCCTTGGCCCCCGAGAGGACAATCCACTCGCTCAAGAGCCAAGGGAAGGCCAACAGGCAGCCTGCCCAATGTCACGATGTCATTGCGGTCCCTTCCACAGTTCAATGTGTTGTGTTGCTATAGGAATGTGATTTTTTTTTTTTTCTCCAATGTCTCTAATTCAATTCTACCTACTGACGTGGGGGCAGTTGGACATCTGTGTTTGGGATTGGTTCTCTCATATCACTTTGCATTGACCCCTAGCACTAGCAGTATTAGGATGAACGAGTAATGGCAGAGTTGCCATCTACACTCTTCCGTATCACAGTCCATTCTCATGAAAGGCACTGCCCTTCCCTGCTCCCTTTAAGCACTCCATCTTTAGCCCATTAGTCCTACTTTCTCCAATCCCCCACGTTCAAGTTTAACTACCTCTCCACCCAAAATTGGAATGTAGTAGTGCGGAATCAAGGCCCAGGCGCATTACCGTTACCCTGATAGACGGACAGCCCCGACTATCCCTCCATCCACCACCTGGCTTTCTGCACAGTTAAACATGGAATTGTTATGATCGGGCGAACCCTTATTTGTCTGCTAGGCTGGTTGGAATCCATCTGACCTGAAACGGCACCCTTTTCCCTTTTTTGTGCACTATTACTATCTATTACTATTTGAGAAGGTCCTAAAGCTAATTTCCCACAATTCTGCACATTTTGCTTTGGGAAGAGATTGTTTTTGCTTTTTTAAAGCTCATTTCCTGCAGTTCTACGCATTCTTCCATGTCTTATGTTTGTTTATATGATACCAGGGGTCGAAGCCCAATCAAATAAAAAATTAATAAATACATTTTGGACCCTGCTGTCCATATTGACCTCATTCTGGGTTCCGGTCCGCCAGTTGAGTACGGGGGCCCTATATAGTGCACTACTTTCGACCAGGGCCCTTAGGGTCCAATTTCGGACGCACCCCCATACATAATTAACGTCACAGCTAAAATCCCATAGGTCAGCCTTTGAAAATCCCTTTAGCTTTCTTGTTTACATTTTGTGGTAGTGTACAACCCTAAAAATACTGCCTTACAAATGTCACATCTAATGACTAAATTGTGATGAATTGACCTAAAGTTCAACCACGTTGTGAAAAAGGTTAATTGGCCACATACCGAGTCATATTAATGCTTTTAGCACATACTGGGTGACGTTATCCAGCATCTAAAGCTACAAAGCTAATCAGAGAGACTTTTAATATGTAGCCTGAATGATAATGAGTTATGAAACAAGTTGAATCTCTCAATTGAGAACTTGTGGGTGACTTGAAGAAGGACTAGTGAAATAGCCTGGTATTCAGACACGCCTGAAATGCGGTTTGAGACACGAACAGTTTTTCACGTTTAGTTTGACAAGACTCCTTGTTGGTCCATTTTCGGCCGTTCAACTTTGACATCGAAAGGCCACCAAGGTTTTGTTTCCTGTGAAAAAGTGAGACTGTGGTTTATGTTTTCCATAAGAAGCAACACAAACAGAAGTGTTTTTCACACTTAACGTTTTCATACATACCAACAAACAAGTGTGATCATTCTACTGTTATCCCTGCAGCGTGCGCTCAAACCGGTTTGATTAGAACGCTTATTTAGAACGTCCAGTTTTGATTGCTGCAACAGTCAGGAACACTGTTTCTTCACAGAAACACTTTGCACAAGCACAGTCCTAACAAAGTTATGTCCTGAATGTGACCCGTCTATTTTTGGATGCAATGTTCAGACATTCACAGAAGTAACGACAGCATAACACAATCGTCAGAACCGGAAAATGTAGGCTACATTAGTCCTAGTGCTGACTGATGAAAGATTGACGTAACACAAGCCGTCATATTTAGTTAACTCTCGGCTGACAGAAACCACAATATGAATTAGCTAATAGCATTTACTATTTATGATTCGTCACATTACGGGTGAGCTCACCATTGATCGAAATAATCGAGTAAAAAACTTTGTAGAAAACAAAAGTAATCCGACGATGGGGTAGTTTGCCTCTGTTTGTTTTTTGTGTCAACCAAAGATAATTAGAGGAGACTTGATGAGTTTGGTCTGTTTGCGGTGTGCATGTTGAAGGAGGTGTGTCACCTACGATCATTCCCTTCACTTCCCGTCATTCACTTCCGGAAGTTTACACGAAAGATGAGTGAACCAATCCTTCACCTCATAAAATTGTCTTTGGTCAAACAGACGTTTAGGTGATACCAAGAATGCATTATATAATGTCAACAAACATGGCGCCACACATTGCTGACAAATAGCTTAGCATTAGCTCATTATAAACAGTACAACTTTCAGAAAAGTATTTTACACACACCATAGGTGTCCAATACAATATATGCAAGAATCAGAAGCCATTATTTGTCAGCAGAACTTAAACATGAATGAAACTGTAAATACATTATGCCACATGCATGTATACATTCAGTTGAAGTCGGAAGTTTACATACACCTCAGCCAAATACATTTAAACTCAGTTTTTCACAATTCCTGACATTTAATCCTAGTGAATATTCCCTGTTTTAGGTCAGTTAGGATCACCACTTTATTTTAAGAATGTGAAATGTCAGAATAATAGTAGAGAGAGTGATTTATTTCAGCTTTTATTTCTTTCATCACATTCCCAGTGGGTCAGAAGTTTACATACACTCAATTAGTATTTGGTAGCATTGCCTTTAAATTGTTTAACCTGGGTCAAACATTTCGGGTAGCCTTCCACAAGCTTCCGACAATAAGTTTGGTGAATTTTGGCCCATTCCTCTTGACAGAGCTGGTGTAACTGAGTCAGGTTTGTAGGCCTCCTTGCTCGCACATGCTTTTTCAGTTCTGCCCACAAATTTTCTATAGGATTGAGGTCAGGGCTTTGTGATGGCCACTCGAATACCTTGACTTTGTTGTCCTTAAGCCATTTTGCAACAACTTTGGAAGTATGCCTGGGGTCATTGTCCATTTGGAAGACCCATTTGCGACCAAGCTTTAACTTCCTGACTGATGTCTTGAGATGTAGCTTCAATATATCCACATAATGTTCCATCTTCATGATGCCATCTATTTTGTGAAGTGCACCAGTCCCTCCTGCAGAAAAGCACCCCCACAACATGATGCTGCCACCCCCGTGCTTCACGGTTGGGATTGTGTTCTTCAGCTTGCAAGCCTCCCCCTTTTTCCTCCAAACAGCCAAACAGTTATATTTTTGTTTCATCAGACCAGAGGACATTTCTCCAAAAAGTATGATTTTTGTCCCCATGTTCAGTTGCAAACCGTAGTCTGGCTGTTTGTATGGCGGTTTTGGAGCAGTGGCTTCTTCCTTGCTGAGCGGCCTTTCAGGTTATGTCCATATAGGACTCGTTTTACTGTGGATATAGACACTCTTGTACCTGTGTCCTCCAGCATCTTCACAAGGTCCTTTACTGTTGTTCTGGGATTGATTTGCACTTTTCGTACCAAAGTACGTTCATCTCTAGGAGACAGAACGTGTCTCCTTCCTGAGCGGTATGACGGCTACGTGGTCCCATGGTGTTTATACTTGCGTACTATTGTTTGTACAGATGAACGTGGTACCTTCAAGCGTTTGGAAATTGTTCCCAAGGATGAACCAGACTTGTGGAGGTCTACAATTTTTGGAGGTCTTGGAGGAGGTCTTGGCTGAATTCTTTTGATTTTCACATGATGTCACGGAAAGATGCACTGAGTTTGAAGGTAGGCCTTGAAATACATCCACAGGTACGCCTCCAATTGACTCAAATGATGTCAATTAGCCTTTCAGAAGCTTCTAAAGCCATGACATCAAAAAACATTTTTAAATGTCCAGGCTTTTTAAAGGCACAGTCAGCTTAGTGTGTGTAAACTTCTGATCCACTGGAATTGTGATACAGTGAATTATAAGTGAAATAATCTGTCTGTAAACAATTGTTGGAAAAATGACTTGTGTCATGCACAAAGTAGATGTCCTAACCGACTTGCCAAAACTACAGTTTGTTAACAAGAAATGTGTGGAGTGGTTGAAAAACAGTGTATGTAAACTTCCGACTTCAACTGTACATACATACATACATACATACATACATACATACATACATACATACATACATACATACATACATACATACATACAGTACCAGTCAAAAGTTTGACACACCTACTCATTCCAGGGTTTTTCTATATTTTGACTGTTTTCTACATCAAAACTATGAAATTACACACATGGAGTCATGTAGTAACCAAAAATATTTATATTTGAGATTCTTCAAAGTAGCCACCCATTGCCTTGATGACAGCTTTGCACACTGTTGGCAGTCACCTGCAATGCATTTCAATTAACAGGTGCGCCTTGTTCAGTTAATTTGTTGAATTTATTCCTTAATGCGTTTGAGCCAATCAATTGTGTTGTGACAAGGTAGGGTTGGTATTCAGAAGATAGCCCTATTTGGTGAAAGACCAAGTCCATTTTATGGCAAGAACAGCTCAAATAAGCAAAGAGAAATGACAATCCATCATTACTTTAAGACATGAGGGTCAGTCAATCAAGAACTTTGATAGTTTCTTCAAGTGCAGTCTCTCAAACTATCAAGCGCTATGAAGCTGGCTCTCATGAGGACCACCACAGGAAAGGAAGACCCAGAGTTACCTCTGCTGCAGAGGATACGTTCATTAGTTATCTGCACCTCAGAATGCAGCCCAAATAAATGTGTCACAGAGTTAAAGTAACCGACACATCTCAACATCAACTGTTCTGAGGAGACTGTGTGAATCAGGCCTTCATGGTTGAATTGCTGCAAAGAAACCACTACTAAAGGACACTGATAATAAGAAGAGACTTGCGTGCGCCAAGAAACACGAGCAATGGACATTAGACATTTGGAAATCTGTCCTTTGGTCTGATGAGTCCAAATTTGACCAACCACCACGTCTTTGTGAGACGCAGAGTAGGTGAACGGATGATCTCTGCATGTGTGCTTTCCACAGTGAAGCATGGAAGAGGCGAGTCCAGGCTCTGTCGTAGCCGGCCGCGACCGGGAGACCCATGGGAAGGCTCACAATTGGCCCAGCGCCGTCCGGGTTAGGGGAGGGTTTGGCCGGAAGGGATGTTCTTGTCCCATCGTGCACTAGTGACTCCTGTTGCTGCATCGTTGAGAGCATCTTGACTGGCTGCATCAGCGTTTGGTATGGCAACTGCTTGGCATGTTACCACAAGGCACTACAGAGGGTAGTTCCTACGGCCCAGTACATCACTGGGGCCGAGCTCCCTGCCATCCAGGACCTCTATACCAGGCGGTGTCAGACGATGTTCAAAAACTCCAGTCACCCAAGTCCGACTGTTACATCTGCTACCGCACGTCTAGCGGTTTTAATGCACCAAATCTGGAACCTACACGACAGCTTCTACACCCAAGCCATACTGTAAGACTGTTAAATAGTTAACTAAATAGCTAGCCTATCTGTATTGACCATTTTTGCACTAACTCTTTTGATTAATCACATACGCTGCTGCTACTGTTTATCATCTATCTTGTTGCCTCGTCACTTTACCCCTACCTTACATGTACATATCTACCTCAATTACTTTGTACCACTGCACATCGTCTCAGTACTGGTAACCCGTGTATATAGCCAAGTTAACCTTACTCACATTGTGTATTTATTCCTTGTGTTTATTATTTTAAAATGTTCCTCTGCATTGTTGGGGAAGGGCCCATAAGTAAGCATTTCACTTCTAGTCTACACCTGTTGTTTACGAAGCATGTGACAAATACGATTTGATTTGAGAGATTGACAGGCACCAGTGATCTAATTGCCACCCTCTCTTGACTGTCTGTCCCCAGGGCACCAATCTGACTGACATCTGCACCGAGCTGCTGCTCCACGGCAACCTGCTCAAGATCTCCGCCGGCAACATCCAGGAGCGAGTCTTCTTCCTGTTTGACAACCTCCTGGTCTACTGCAAGAGAAAGTCCAGGTGAGATTGGGTAGGAAGGGAAGGAGTGACGGAGTCATGCACCTCAGGAAAGTGGCTGGAATGTGTTTTCATTCATTGACGAGAAGTCGCCATAGAAAGAAGCCAGATGTGGAAAAACTGAGTAAATCGCCAAATCCTGTTTGTGTAGTGTGTATGCAAACAAAACAAGTCAACCTAACGCGTGTGTGTGTGTGTGTGTGTGTGTGTGTGCGTACTTACGCCTGTGTGTGCTTGAGCACTGTATAATTGTTGTTTTTTCAAAGTTGCCAGCACATTTTTTCTGAGCAGGAATAACACATTTTCACAATTTTATGTTCAATTTCGTAGGGCAACTGGGAAGAAATCCACAAAGAGGACCAAGTCCATCAATGGCCCACTGTACATGTTCAGAGGAAGAATCAACACAGAGGTGATGGAAGTGGAAAACGTTGAGGATGGAACAGGTTCGTGCCAGCCCCACCAGTCATCAGTTCATAAAGGAGCATCCATCCATCCCTCTTTTCATTCATCCATTCAGCCATTTTCTTTCTTTCTAGATTAGCTGGCAGAGTAGATTATACAAAGCTAATGAGTGTTTACAATTTGGGTGAGGCAATAAAATCTTGTGTAGGTTTTTCATGTTTGAACTGCTTACAAACGGTCAGGTGACTATATGAATCTGCGGTCTGCACATTGGTTCAGAGCGGAATCACCGACCTACATTTCACACCTTTGAACTACTGGGATGCATGCTGTTGCAAGAACTGGCACTTACCAACTTACAGCACTGTTTTGCTCGTGGTTTATTGCACACCAGCCTGTTTTTTTTTCACGTCTTGTGTTCAAATAGTAGTTAAAATCGTTCAAATACTTTAGTTGTGCTTAATCGAGCTTGCCTGGGGCAATATAACCAATGAAGTAGCCCCTAAAATGCCAATCCCACCGTTCTTGCACTCCAGACAGGCTCAAGGAAATGTTCAAAGTATCCGAAAGATTTCAATGACTCTTTGAACCCAGGTCTGGTTGTTTCCTGTGAGTGGGTTTATAGTTGTAGCTGTAGGCCTTCGGGGTTAGAATGCACTTCTTCTTGGATTCACATGCCTCTTCTCTATGCCACACGGGCCATTTGCTGCCTGTCGCTTCGTACTTTCAGAGGAAATCACAAAGGAAAACATGTTCTCTCTCTGCACGTTTCTCAGAGAGACCGTATGACCTGATAGTGAGACCAAGGTCACGTGTCCTCTTTACACTGCCAGCTTAGCTTGTCTAAGGTTGATAATGTGTTGATTTTGTAGCATTGTAGAAGCCCAATGAATCACCCTTGAAATTACTGCACTTTTACAACATTCCATTGATTCGTTTTACAGTAATAAGGACGAGACCGAGTGAAGATTTGTTCTTCAACTAAATATTACAACATTGACATGCACCGACAACTGCAGCTAGACAGCATGTAAACAAACAACAAAAGCGAAGGCCAGTCCCTCGTTTGCGCAAGGAGACATTTTTAGCGTGAGTGTGTCTGTATACACAGTCACACCTCTTTCGTTGGATGAATGCAATAACATCATCCTCTTACATCTACTATTGTTTGATACCATTCCCCATGCAGACCCAAACAGGATTATTTCTCCCTATGCCTCCCTCCGGGCCAGGGGGTTTCACATCTATTTATGTGACCTTTTAAACATTACACTAATGCAACTCCATTACCCCAACCCATTCATTATGCATTCGTGACCTGGAGCCAAATAGCTGGTAAAATTGAGAGACAGAGACTTTCTGTCGGGTCAGCAGAAATATGTATTTTAATGCTCGGTTATTTTTTTTCTTGGCAGTACTTACGGAATGACGGATATTTCAACTTTCCAAGGTGTTTCAAAGATAGGTGACGCTTGAGAGTGGTGTGGCCAGGCGGGCCGTATTACCCTCCGAGTTTGTTACAACTGAGGTCAACACAAGTTCATCAACACTGCGTCTTTTATCGCCAAGTAAAAAAAGATAGTACAGTATTGATATCGATGTCAATCAACAGAATTGCGGTTAAAAAAAATGGAATAAAGGTTATTTCAAGTAGAGGAGTCATGTGGGGTGTGTACTGTACCATGGTCCCTTACTTGTTATGTACCTCTTTCCTCAGCTGACTACCACAGCAACAACTACACAGTGACCAACGGCTGGAAGATCCACAACACGGCCAAGAACAAGTGGTTCGTCTGCATGGCCAAGAACCCGGAGGATAAGCAGAAGTGGCTCGACGCCATCTTGAGGGAACGGGAGCAGAGAGAGAGTGAGTAGAGAGTGAAAAGAGGGATGTCCACTCACACTCCTTCTCTCCCACCTCCGTGGAGTGTGTGAAAGGATGCTCTCGTGTTTTCTGGTTGTGCTGGCTGACCTCCTCGACTGATACGGTATCTCAGCAACGCTACGCTACGGGTTGCTAACACAATAATGGTTCAGATAAACAAATGGTTAGCGTTGCAAGAGGGGAACAAAATAATTCCTCCTGTTTGTTGCGAGAGCTCCAATTGTAGCACGGGAGACATGCAAATGAATTGGTGCATCACTGGGACTGTTGTGGTATGCTTATGGTATGTGGATTATGATACAGTATGTCTTACTACCCAGAGTCTCTCCAGCTAGCTAGCTTTTGTTTCATAAATAAAGTCTTAAGATCATGACGTGATGACCTAGAACTGCGTTGCCAAATGTATGCAGGTGAACACAGCCTGGAGTTTTAACATTCAAAGAAAAGAGCCAGTCGCCTCATGCGATGCAGTACGAGACCATGTTTTCTAATCAACACCCCCGAGAGAGAGAGCACTTTATAGAGCAGTTCATTCACAAACAAGCTCGAGATGTGCAACAAAAAAAACGGACTATTCGATCCAAGCCAGAGCCCGAAAAAGAGCAGCAGCAGCAGCTTTGCCAGAAAATGTAACGCACCAAGCGTGCCAACAAAGCTTGAAAGGCTTCTGTGGCTGTAGGCATACCTGGTGATACCTGATAGCATTGGAGACAGAAATCATAACAGCTTTCCCCAAACTGCATGCATATGGCAATGACTCCACTTAAACAGCCAAGGGTTTTGAACAAATAACCACACCTGGTTCGAGCTGTGTACAACAAAGCTTTGAATATTTCAAATGTAGCGAATGAGCCTAACGCATGGACTTGAGTGAGCGGTCACAGCAGAAGTCATGGTATCAGCACCTGATCCTGTGGCTAAAGTCGCGAAGAGGAGCTTTCCAGAGTACCATGGGACATTCTGGGTAGCCAGTTATGTTAGGCGGAAATTGACCTGAGGCTAATAGACACCAGATCAGTCACAGTGCAGCCAACCCTAACCCCAACCCCCCTCCCTGAACCCCCGGCCTAGCCCACATCTGGAAGGTTTGACCATGGCCTTTAGATCCACGGCACATCCCTTTCATCCCTGTTTTACTATTGATACCTGACCCATTGTTGGATTACAGTTCCCCCACCTCTTTAAAAGGGCACTGACTTCAGTTGGAGGTTTTGGTTGTGGCCCCTTTAAATACTCCCAAGACAGATTCATTTGTTTTGGCCCTGGCAGCTGGATGGGTCTGAGATCGTCTTATCAAAGTTTTTGTGGCGACTGAGGGAAAATGAGTGGGCTAGCATGTTAGTCTGTTAGTCTGTGCCTGTGAGAGTGGGAAGAGGGGGTCTCTCGTCAGGCACTGACAGCTGGGGCAGCAGCCCAGGGTTGTGGCCCCCTGCACCAGGACCAGACCCCAGTCTGTCCAATGGCACTCTTTGTTTGAGTCTACTCCAGCTGCTGTCAAGTGTAATCCAACCCCACCTCCATCAGCAGCACCAAGCTCTGGCACACCCGCAAATTGAGTTGGAATTGTCAGAGTCCCATGGTTTAGCAGGACAGTGGAGTTTAGCCAATCAGAGAGCCTGATGATGGAGCTCCAAAGTTCAGAGAGCCCAACCGTGTAGTTTAGCAGCCCAGAGAGCCCCACGGTAGAGTTTAGAACAGAGCTAGTCATATCTACAGTATATGGTTTAGTAGCTCTGTGAGCATGGTCGACCTTCAAAGGCTCAACTGTTGTTTTGAATTGTCTCCACATATTTTTCATAATTTAACATTATTTCTCATCTCAGTTGTGTTGCAGCTTGGTAAACATAACTGCTGCTCTACACCAAAGATATAAACACTCAGTGTCGATACAGTACATTAGCAGGCGAGTGTCGACGCAGTACATTGGCAGGCGAGTGTCGACGCAGTACATTGGCAGGCGAGTGTCGACGCAGTACATTGGCAGGCGAGTGTCGACGCAGTACATTGGCAGGCGAGTGTCGACGCAGTACATTGGCAGGCGAGTGTCGACGCAGTACATTGGCAGGCGAGTGTCGACGCAGTACATTGGCAGGCGAGTGTCGACGCAGTACATTGTTCGAGACCTGGACAGATTAACATCTGGATTTCCATCCGAAGTAGGTGGCAACGCCCCTGTACCGTGCCAGACTCCCCAACGAGGCCCTCCAGGCAGGGGCATTGCGTCTTCTGACAGCCCCGTGACAGCCTCTCCCCCTTGGGGGCTGAAACGTGTAGACGTCAGAGGGCTGACTGGAAGAAATGGTGGTGTCCCTCAGGGTTAGGTGTTGGGCCGCCTTGTTTTTTTGGCAATGTGAGACAAAAGCTGCTGTGACTGCTGCAGCCCCCCTGTGCAAGTCATGGGAATCAGCATGGCTTGTTATGCAGTGAGAGGAGGGATGCAGTCTTTCTCTCGTTCACTCTCTCACCACACAGGGATTTATCTTTACCCCTATATTTTCTCCCCTTTCCTGCTTCTGAAAACGAATTTCACAGTTGGGTTAGACAAATATTGACAGCAGTTTCTAACACCTTAGGCTTTCGATATTAACCCGTCTCATGAACTTCATATGCAAAATGCTTTGGTGTCTGACCCCTTGAGTTTTTCCCTGTTGGTAACAGGTCTGAAGCTAGGGATGGAGCGGGATGCCTACGTTATGATTGCCAAGAAAGGCGAGAAGCTCTACCATATGATGATGACCAAGAGCCGCCACCTGATCAAGGACCGGCGCCGAAAGCTGACTACCGTGACCAAGTGCTTCATGGGAAAGTGAGTTATTTCCCACCGAATAATTAACTGATGAGGGAGGTGTCTGGGAATTGTTTTCCTCCCTGTGTTGGGAGCCAAGCACTTTGTCGTCGGAGGCGACTGTTCCCAACAAATACAGAGAGAGCTTCATTAGAGAAGAGACCTTCCCTTTAACTGCTAGAGTATCATTTGGAACACCCTCCCCTCAAGGTGTGTCTGTGAATTTGCATGAACACACACGCTACAGGAATCATACATTTACCCTGCTTTCACAGTTATACGCACAAACCCACACACACACACACTTTGGCATGAACACACGTGGGGAGCACACTTTTAATCTGCTTCCACAGCAGGGAACACGCACACATACACACATACAAACATTGCATGAACACACATATACAGTGGCAAGAAAAAGTATCTGAACACTTTGGAATTACCTGGATTTCTGCATAAATTGGTCATAAAATTTGATCTGGTCTTCATCGAAGTCACAACAATAGACAAACACAGTCTGCTTAAACGAATAGCACACAAACAAGAATATGTTTTCATGTCTTTATTGAACACACTGTGTAAACATTCACTGTGTAGGGTGGAACAATTATGTGAACCCTTGGATTTAATAACTGGTTGACCCTCCTTTGGCAGCAATAACATCAACCAAACGTTTTCTGTAGTTGCGAATCAGACCTGCACAACGGTCAGGAGGAATTTTGGACCATTCCTCTTTACAAACTGTTTCAGTTCAGCAATATTCTTGGGATGTTTGGTGTGAGCCGCTCTCTTGAGGTCATGTCACTGCATCTCAATCAGGTTGAGGTCAGGACTCTGACTGGGCCACTTCAGAAGGTGTATTTTCTTCTGTTGAAGCCATTCTGTTGTTGATTTACTTCTGTGTTTTGGGTCGTTGTCCTGTTGCATCACCCAACTTCTGTTGAGCTTCAATTGGCGGACAGGTAGCCTTACATTCTCCTGGAAAATGTCTTGATAAACTTGGGAATTCATTTTTCCATTGATGATAGCAAGCTGTCCAGGCCATGAGGCAGCAAAGCAGCCCCCAAACCATGATGCTCCCTCCACCATACTTTACAGTTGGGATGAGGTTTTGATGTTGGTGTGCTGTGCCTGTTTTTCTCCACACATAGTGTGTTCCTTCCAAACGACACAACTTTAGTTTCATCTGTCCACATAATATTTTGCCAGTAGCGCTGTGGAACATCCAGATACTCTTTTGAGAACTTCAGACGTACAGCAATGTTTTTTGTTGTTGACAGCAGTGGCTTTTTCCGTGGCGTCCTCCCATGAATACCATTCTTGTTTAGTGTTTCACGAATCGTAGACTCATGGTAACATCTCTGTTGATGTTCCAGAGATTTCTGTAAGTCTTTAGCTGACATTCTAGGATTCTTCTCAACCTCATTGAGCAATCTGCTCTGTGCTTTTGCAGTCATCTTTGCAGGATGGCCACTCCTAGGGAGAGTAGCAACAGTGCTGAACTTTCTCCATTTAATATGCAATTTGTCTTACCGTGGACTGATGAACATCAAGGCTTTTAGAGATACGTTTGTAACCCTTTCCAGCTTTATGCAAGTCTGTCACGTTCCTGACCTGTTTTCAGTTGTTTTTGTATGTGTTTAGTTGGTCAGGGCGTGAGTTGGGGTGGGCATTCTATGTTATGTGTTTCTATGTTGGTTAATGGGTTGCCTGATATGGTTCTCAATTAGAGGCAGGTGCTTTACGTCTCCTCTGATTGAGAACCATATTAAGGTAGGATGTTCTCACTGTTTGTTTGTGGGTGATTGTCTTCCGTGTCTGTGTTTGTCGCGCCACACGGGACGGTTTCGGTTTGTGTAGTCTATTCCTGTTCTGCGTGTTTATGTAAGTTTTTCCAGTTCAGGTCTGTCTACGTCGTTTTGTTATTTTGTTTATTATCAAGTGTAGTTCGTTTTCGTCTTGTTTAATAAATTCATCATGTCTTCATTACCCGTTGCGTCTTGGTCCAATCTCTCTCCTCAAGACGATCGTTACAAAGTCAACAATTCTTAATCTTAGATCTTCTGAGATCTCTTTTGTTCAAGACATGGCTCACTTCAGTCAATGTTTCTTGTGAATAGCAAACTCAAATAATTTTGAGTGTTTTTTTAAAGGGCAAGGCAGCTCTAACCAACATCTCCAATCTCGTCTCATTGATTGTACTCCAGGTTAGCTGACTCCTGACTCCAATTAGCTTTTGGAGAAGTCATTAGCCTTCAGGGGTTCACATACTTTTTCCAACCTACACTGTGCATGTTTAAATGATGTATTCAAAATAGACAAGAAAAATACAATAATTTGTGTGTTATTAGTTTAAAGCACACTATGTTTGAGTGTTGTTGTGACTTAGAGGAAGATCAGATCAAATTTGATGACCAATTTATTCACATACTTTTTCTTGCCACTGTATTTTGACATTAATAACACACACACACACACACACACAGAAATGACACATTTAGCCTGCTTTTGCAGAAATGCTCATGAACACGTACACATTTGGCGTGAACACACACACAGGAATCACACATTTAGCCTGCTTTCTCAGCAATGCTCACCCACACATGCACACAGCGAGCCTCTGGACTGAGCAGCGCTCTCCTTGTTTTCTTTCCCACCAGTCGTTGATTGCCACGAATTAACAACGAGGGCTGATTTGCCTGCAGTAATGCATTTTCCATTATGCCCCACAGCTCCATAACAAAGTGTTTGCGAGATTCCTTTCGGGTGAAGGGATAAAAGGGAGGAAAACGTTGATGTTGATCACCCAGCCATTCATTATGGAGTCAGTCAGCATCCTAACAAGGATTCAATGAGTTTCTTTAGAACTGTAAAATGTAATGTAACCTGCAATGAAATATCAAGGAGGTAAGATTCTATGGGCGTTATGGGTGGGGCAGTTGTCATTCTGTCTGATAAGATTGAATTTGAACAGAATCCTACAATGCCTATCAGTGCCGTCCCAAGTACTACTGATAAGAGAACTCCTAATGACGAAGAAACAACACTTCACACTGTCCTGACTGTCCCGTACAAGCTCACCGCTTCCCTCCATCCGTACCTCAAGCCGTCCATCCCCTCTGATATTTTTACTTGTTTTCTTTTATTCCTTTTTTGGGGGGGGTTAACTCATCTAGACAGCTTGTTCATGCTCCTAATTTCTCCTCTTCCAAGAAAAGCACCCTACCTCCTTAATGCAGACAAATAGTCTGTGTGTGTGTTAACGACTGTAGGTGTGTGTGTCTGCCGGTGGGTGGGCCTTCTCGTCCATCTCCGTGGCTGTTTTGGAAAAGCCATCCATATAAACGCGAGGGGCTTTTTCAGGACTCTTTCCTCCTGTCAGCACTGTGAGCAAGAGTCTCCCTCCCTGCATCCTTCCCTTCCTGTTTGTAACGAACGCAACCTCTCTGTATTACTGATGTTATTATAAATGACCATGGCTCACTTCAGGAGATGGCACTGCTATTGTTATTGGATTAAATGAACCTGGTACAGAATGCCAATTTGACGCTGCCATTTAACTTCGTATTCCACAATTTTTCAACATCGTATTTAGGCAGTTGGTCGTATTTGGTTCTTCTTTTAGCCTTCCTCTTTCTGAGCCAATTTCCTAATGCAGGTTTCTTTGCTCACATTGGTGCCTGTATTGCATCTTGGGTTTGGCAATGCACCAGGACAGTATTCATTGGCACGAAATGGAAGAAAACAGGCCCAAACATGGAAGGATTACCTTAATGCTTATGTTATTGTCCAATAAGAGACACTTGTTTATCGTTTTATGTTACAACATTTTTTTCTATGTTTTGCTATGTTGTGCACTAATGAATACGACCCAGATCTTGCGTGTGCTGGATGTGCAAACTGATGTGATTTTCACAAGATTAATTCATTTGACAGATTAGTGTCTTGCAAAATAGAAACATTTGCAATATCAAGTTCCGTGTTCAAGACGAAGCAGGCCTCATGTTGACTCTGATATAGTATATCCAATAGCTAACTTAGATGACATTGTAGCATGCTGTGCAGAATGTCCGATACAGACACGTGTTCATATGCATGCATGCACGCACACATACAGTACACACACACTGAGATAATCCCTTAACTGTATTGTACACCCCCACACACACACACACAAATTACACATTTAGTCTGCTTTGGCAGGACTGCTCATGAACGCTCGCTCGTTCGTTCATACATACACATTTGGCTTGAACATGCATGCAGAGGAATCATACATTTACCCTGCTTTCGCAGCAGGGTACACAAGCGCACTCACACGTTTTGCATGAACACACACACACAGGAATCACACGTTTAGCCTGTGTTCTCAGCAATGCTCACTCACACATACACATTCAGACACTCGCTCACATTCACTGTTCGTCGTTCAATGGGAAATTGAGTTTGCTCAGTGGCGTGGAACATTGAGCAGAGGGACATTTCATTTTATCTGCTCCAGACATCTGGTTTGCTCAGTGTCTCGAGGGACAATTGATTTATTTCACCTTTATTTAACCAGGTAGTTCTCATTTACAACTGCGACCTGGCCAAGATAAAGTAAAGCAGTGGGACACAGACAACAACACAGTTACACATGGAATAAACAATAAACAAGCCAATAACACAATAAACAAGTCAATGACACAGTAGAAAGAAAAAAAAAGAAAGTCTATATACAGTGTGTGCAAATGGCGTGAGGAGGTATGGCAATAAATAGGCCATAGTAGCAAAGTAATTACAATTTAGCAGATTAACACTGGAGTGATAATGAGCAGATGGTGATGTGCAAGTAGAGATTCTGGTGTTCAAAAGTGCAGAAAAGTAAATAAAAACAATATTGTCTACAATACAGTCTGAGGAGAGAAAATGCTATATTTAAATATGAGGAGGCTTGTATATGAATGGTGCCACAAAAGCCATGAATACAAATTGGCACATTTTGGAGGGAGTGAAAAAAGAGAGCGAGAAAGAGGGTGTTTTAAGGCTGGTGGGAGGGAGGACAACGGGAGCGAGGGAGAAGGGGCAGAGGGATCGAAAGGGTTAGGAGATGTGGAATAGGGGATAAAGAAGGGAAGCGGGAGAGACGAATGAAAGGGAAGAGAGAAGGCACCTCCGTACCTTTTGGGAGCGCTCATCTGTTACAATGGGTTTTAAAAGGTGTGTGTGTGCCATTATATAATTCAGGTGACTGCATACGGTCTAAGGTGAATAGCACTAATATCCAGAATCAGTAGTGTCAATACCAGGCTGAAACAAAAAGTCTGCACAAACTTTGCCTCTCCCAGAACTGTAGTTGCCCTTCTCATTTTGAACTATCCTTGCCTAAAGCTATATCTGTATTCTATACTACCCAACAAGGGGTACTAGGATCCCTAGGGGTACTTGGCTTATCCACAGGGGGTACTTGAAAAGACTGAAATGCACATGAGAAGGTACTTATAAGGGGTACTCCGGGCAGAGAAAAAACAAGTCAGACTGGACACCAGGAAGACTAGCAGTCATCATGGCATCAGGAAATGGGGATCTCAATCATGAATAATTCATTCATTTCATTATTGGGTTCCCCATTTGCTGATGCCACGATGACTGCTAGTCTTCCTGGGGTCCAGTCTGACTGTATCCCATGATATTGGATCTGTGTGGCTCAGGGTTTTCGATTCCTGCTGGGGCCAGATTATACAGATAATGTATGCACTCACTTTGGATGAACACATCTTCTAAATGGCATTTGGTCTGTCTTTTTAAACTCTTAACACCTTGTTGTATTTATGTTACACATTATTATACTAAAGTGTTGTGTCCTTGTAACCACAGTGAGTTTGTGTCGTGGCTGATAGAGAGTGGAGAGATCAGCAAGCCAGACGAGGGGGTCAACTTGGGTCAAGCTCTGCTGGAGAACGGCATCATCCACCATGGTGAGAGGATTGACTCTGGCCTTCATACCATTCTGTCATTCTTTTCCCCCCTCTCCCTTTTTTTCTCTCTGGTTCTCTTTTTCTCCCTCCTCCTCGCTCTCTGTCTGTCTCTCTCTTGCTCTCTTCTCTTATTCTATATATGTTTCTCTCTAATCCTCCCACTCTCTTTTATTCTCTTCTTCTCTCTTTCCATATGCCTCATTATTTGCACTTCATGGGTGTATTTGTTTGTATTGTATTGTCAGTCTCATTTGATATTATTCACACTCTGTTTTACTCATTTCTGTTATTCTCAGCTTTTACTCCCCTCCTTTCTTATTGTCTCCATTTTTTAAAATGTATTTAACTAGGTAGGCCAGTTGAGACAAGTTCTCATTTACAACTGCGACCTGGCCAAGATAAAGCAAAGCAGTGCGACCAAAAACAACAACACAGAGTTACACATAAACAAACATACAGTCAATAGAAAAATCTATGTACAGTGTGTGCAGATGTAGTAAGATTAGGAAGGTAAGGCAATAAATAGGCCATAATGCTAAATTGTAATTATTTTGCCACTAACACTGGTGTGTTAATGTGCAGATGTGCAGATGATGATATGCAAGTAGAGATACTGGGGTGCAAAAAAATAAATAACAATATGGGAATGAGGTAGTTGGGTGGGCTATTTACAGATGGGCTGTGTACAGGTGCATCGATCGGTAAGCTGCTCTGACAGCTGATGCTTAAAGTTAGTGCTACGGGTGGGTGTTGCTATGGTGACCAGTGAGCTGAGATAAGGCGGGGCTTTACCTAGCAAAGACTTATAGATGACCTGGAGCCAGTGGGTTTGGCGACGAGTATGAAGTGAGGGCCAGCCAACGAGAGCATACAGGTTGCAGTGGTGGGTAGTATATGGGGCTTTGGTGACAAAACGGATGGTGCTGTGATAGTGTTGGAGGCTATTTTGTAAATGACATCTCCGAAGTCAAGGATCGGTATGATAGTCAATTTTACGAGGGTATGTTTGGCAGCATGAGTGAAGGAGGCTTTGTTGCGAAATAGGAAGCCGATTCTAGATTATTTTTTTTCCCCTGAGAAGTTGCATATCGCGGGGGCTATTCAATGCTAATGCAGTACGCCACAGGATGTTTTTGTGCTGGTCAAGGGCAGTCTGGAGTGAACCAAGGGCTAAATCTGTTATTAGTTCTACATTTTTTGAATGGGGCATGCTTATTTAAGATGGTGAGGAAAGCACTTTTAAAGATCAACCAGGCATCCTCTACTGAAGGGATGAGGTCAATATCCTTCCAGGATACCCGTGCCAGGTCGATTAGAAAGGCCTGCTCGCTGAAGTGTTTTAGGGAGCGTTTGACAGTAATGAGGGGTGGTCGTTTGACCGCGGACCCATTACGGACGCAGGCAATGAGGCAGTGATTGCTGAGATCCTGGTTGAAGACAGCAGAAGTGTATTTAGAGGGCAGGTTGGTCAGGATAATATCTAAGAGGGTGCCCATGTTTACGGATTTAGGGTTGTACCTGGTAGGTTCCTTGATAATTTGTGTGAGATCGAGGGCATCAAGCTTAGATTGTAGGACAGCCGGGGTGTTAAACATATCCCAGTTTAGGTCACCTAACAGTACGAACTCTGAAGACAGATGGGGGGGTAATCAATTCACATATGGTGTACAGGGCACAGCTGGGGGCTGAGGGGGGTCTATAACAAGCGGCAACAGTGAGAGTCTTATTTCTGGAAAGGTGGATTTTTAAAAGTAGAAGCTCGAACTGTTTGGGCACAGACCTGGATAGTAAGACAGAACTCTGCAGGCTATCTCTGCTGTAGATTGCAACTCCGCCCCCTTTGGCAGCTCTATCTTGACGGAAAATGTTGTAGTTGGGGATGGAAATTTCAGAATTTTTGGTGGCCTTCATAAGCCATGATTCAGACACGGCTAAGACATCAGGGTTGGCGGTGTGTGCTAAAGCAGTGAATAAAACAAACTTAGGGAGGAGGCTTTTACGGTTACAGAAGTCAACAAATGAGAGCGCCTGGGGAAAAGGTGTAGTACTGTGGGCTACAGGGCCTGGGTTAACCTCTACATCACCAGAGGAACAGAGGAAGGGTAGGATAAGGGTACGGCTAAAGGCTATAAGAACTGGTCGTCTAGCACGTTCGGAACAGAGAGTTAAAAGAGCAGATTTCTGGGCGTGGTAGAATAGATTCAGGGCATTATGTACAGACAAGGGTATGGTAGGGTGCGAGTACAGTAGAGGTAAACCTAGGCATTGAGTGACGATGAGAGAGGTTGCATCTCTGGAGGCACCAGTTAAGCTAGGGGAGGTCTCCGCATGTGTGGGGGTGGGACAAAGGAGCTATCTAAGGCATGTTGAGCGGGACTGAGGGCTCTACAGTGAAATAAAACAATAAGAACTAGCCAAGACCGCAGTAGACAAGGCATATTGACATTAGAGAGAGGCATAAAGCAATCACAGGTGTTGATCGGGAGAGCTAAGACAACAACGGGTAAACAGCTAAGACAACAACAACGGGTAAATGGTGATGAATGGGCAGAGAGGGTCAGTCAGGTACACTGAGTTCGAGGCTGGGGCCGACAGATAAACAAATGTATGTACCGTGTTAGTGAACAGTCCAGCAGGCATCAGCTGTGTAGCCCAGTGATCACAGGGTCCAATGAGCAGCAATAGGTGAGTCGGAGCCGTTCGGTAGTCACAACTATTGTATTGTAGCCCAAGAGTTAGCTGGTATACTTTGTCGGCTAGCCGGGAGATGAGCTCGAGGCTAGCTCAAGGCTAACTGGTGCTTGCTTTGGGACAGAGGTGTTAGCCAACAATAGCCACTCGGTTGCAGTTAGCTAGCTGCAATGATCCGGTGTAATGGTCCAGAGCTTGCGGCAGGAATCCGGTGTTGTGGTAGAGAGAAGCAGTCCGATATGCTCTGGGTTGATATCGCGCTTTGCAGACTGGCAGGTATTGACCTAGCTAAAGCTGGATGGTGTCCGAACTCAAGGTCAAGACCGCTAGCAGTGGCTAACAATGACTACTAGCTAGTAGCTAGTTAGCTGGCTAACTTCTGATGGAGGTTCCAGTGTCTATCCAATGAGGAAAAAGGAAGAAATAAGAAATATTTTTCATAAATAGTTACAAAACCATTTCCCCAGGTTTCTACCAGCAGACTTAGTAACTTAGTTTCAGGTTTACCAATCGAAAAGAGGCATTGAAAACGGCACACACAGACACACACACACACACATAATGTATTTGGTGCTGACAGTGAATCGCTTGGGGCCTGCCTGCATCTAACGCAATAACAGACCTGAGCTATGAAAGCCGTCTCATGCCAAAACAGAGAGAAACCTGCATATTTCTTGACACTGCCTACAGTGGCCCAGTAGGCTCAAAGACAACACTGACTGGATTGGGGGGGTGTTGTGGGATAGGACACGGGGACAGTGATGGCTTTGGCCTCCGGGGTATAGGGCTGACACTCATGAGGCACTGATCTCAAGGGGGAGTTGGTGGAGAACAGGTGATGGTGAATGAGATTCAGGTTGACGGCAGAGAGTGGCAGGGAAAGAAGGCAGGGGAGAGAGACCTATTTTGTTATGGGAAGCTCAATTTGTGTGTCGAGTCATCCCTGTGTTTTCCCCTTTGGACTTTTCACTTATGACTTGATGCCGTCAATGGGTCTCCCCTTGCACTGGCACAATGGATGTTCTGAAAGCGTTAGTCTATTCTCAGCAGCAACCCTACTGGTTCAATGATTAGTGATGAATGTTTAACTAATTAACCAATCAGTTGTTGAACCCTCTCTCTCATCTCGCTCTCTTTCCATCTCGCGCTCTTTCCGTCTCGCGCTCTCTGGCACCCCCCCCCCCGTCTCGTGCGCTCTCTTTTCTCGCGCGCTCTCTCTCCCCCCCGTCTCGCGCGCTCTCTCTCCCTGTCGCTCGCTCGCTCTCTCTCTCCCCGTCTCGCTCGCTCTCTCTCTCCCCGTCTCGCTCGCTCTCTCCCCCCCCCCCGTCTCGCTCGCTCTCTCCCCACCGTCTCTCGCGCTCTCTCCCCGTCTCGCTCGCACTCTCCCCGTCTCGCTCGCTCTCTCCCCGTCTCGCTCGCTCTCTCCCCGTCTCGCTCGCTCTCTCCCCGTCTCGCTCGCTCTCTCTCTCCCCGTCTCGCTCGCTCGCTCTCTCTCCCCGTCTCGCTCGCTCGCTCTCTCTCCCCGTCTCGCTCGCTCGCTCTCTCTCCCCGTCTCGCTCGCTCGCTCTCTCTCCCCGTCTCGCTCGCTCGCTCTCCCCGTCTCGCTCGCTCGCTCGCTCTCCCCGTCTCGCTCGCTCGCTTGCTCTCCCCGTCTCGCTCGCTCTCCCCGTCTCGCTCGCTCTCCCCACCGTCTCTCGCGCTCTCTCCCCGTCTCGCTCGCTCTCCCCGTCTCGCTCGCTCTCCCCACCGTCTCTCGCGCTCTCTCCCCGTCTCGCTCGCTCTCTCCCCGTCTCGCTCGCTCTCTCCCCGTCTCGCTCGCTCTCTCCCCGTCTCGCTCGCTCTCTCCCCGTCTCGCTCGCTCTCTCCCCGTCTCGCTCGCTTTCTCTCTCTCCCCGTCTCGCTCGCTCTCTCTCTCTCTCCCCGTCTCGCTCGCTCTCTCTCTCTCTCCCCGTCTCGCTCGCTCGCTCTCTCTCCCCGTCTCGCTCGCTCTCTCTCCCCGTCTCGCTCGCTCGCTCTCTCTCCCCGTCTCGCTCGCTCGCTCTCTCTCCCCGTCTCGCTCGCTCGCTCTCTCTCCCCGTCTCGCTCGCTCGCTCTCTCTCCCCGTCTCGCTCGCTCTCTCCCCGTCTCGCTCGCTCTCTCGCTCTCGCTCCCCGTCTCGCTCTCTCCCCGTCTCGCTCGCTCTCTCGCGCTCTCTCCCCGTCTCGCTCGCTCTCTCGCGCTCTCTCCCCGTCTCGCTCGCTCTCTCCCCGTCTCGCTCGCTCTCTCCCCGTCTCGCTCGCTCTCTCCCCGTCTCGCTCGCTCTCTCCCCGTCTCGCTCGCTCGCTCTCTCTCCCCGTCTCGCTCGCTCTCCCCGTCTCGCTCGCGCTCTCGCTCGCTCTCTCCCCGTCTCGCTCCCCGTCTCGCTCTCTCCCCGTCTCGCTCGCTCTCTCGCTCTCTCTCCCCGTCTCGCTCTCTCGCTCTCTCTCCCCGTCTCGCTCTCTCTCCCCGTCTCGCTCGCTTGCTCTCTCTCCCCGTCTCGCTCTCTCTCCCCGTCTCGCTCGCTCTCTCGCTCTCTCTCCCCGTCTCGCTCTCACGCTCTCCCTCCCCGTCTCGCTCGCTTGCTCTCTCTCCCCGTCTCGCTCTCTCTCCCCGTCTCGCTCGCTCTCTCGCTCTCTCTCCCCGTCTCGCTCGCTCTCTCTCCCCGTCTCGCTCGCTCTCTCGCTCTCTCTCCCCGTCTCTCTCGCTCTCTCTCCCCGTCTCGCTCGCTCTCTCGCTCTCTCTCCCCGTCTCGCTCGCTCTCTCGCTCTCTCTCCCCGTCTCGCTCGCTCTCTCGCTCTCTCTCCCCGTCTCGCTCTCTCGCTCTCTCTCCCCGTCTCGCTCGCTCTCTCGCTCTCTCTCCCCGTCTCGCTCGCTCTCTCGCTCTCTCTCCCCGTCTCGCTCGCTCTCTCGCTCTCTCTCCCCGTCTCGCTCGCTCTCTCGCTCGCTCTCCCTGTCTCGCTCGCTCTCTCGCTCGCTCTCTCTCTCCCCCCCGTCTCGCTCGCTCTCTCCCCCCCGTCTCGCTCGCTCTCTCTCCCCCGCCTCGCACGCGCTCTCGCTCGCTTTCGCTCCCCGTCTCCTCGCTCTCTCTCCCTGTCTCGCTCACTCTCCCTCTCTCTCTCTCTCTTCTCTCTCTTGACATTTAAGTGTCAGACAAGCACCAGTTCAAGAACGAGCCGGTGTTTTACCGTTTCCGCTACGATGACGGCACCTACAAGGCCAGGAGCGAGATGGAGGACATCATGTCAAAGGTATCTATCTGTGTTGGTGTCAATTCCATTTCAATTCAGTCAAATCAGGAAGGAAGCTTAAATTCACATTTTATTCAAAAAAAAAAAAATTTACCTTTGCATTTGTACTTCCAGTTTACTTCCTGAATTGTCTGAATTTAAATGGAATTGACCCCAACCCTGTTCATATATCAAGATGAAAAACAGCAAGAGTGCTTGTTTGCACCAAAGCCATAAATAAATAGGCATCTGAAAAGTAGTTGTGGGATGTAGGACTTGGGGAGGGCAAGAGCTGTTACGAGATCAGAGCTTAAAGTGATGTCTGAGCACATCTGACTGACTCATGTTTTGTTGCGCGAACTATCACTGAGAAGTCAACTTCCACCAGGTGTCTAGCCAACATCCTACACCACTGCTTCTGCTTTTGGACTCTCAGGGGGAATCCTGACTTCTTCTTCTTAAGTCAAATGTTCACTAAGTCATGCAGTGATGTCAATAGGAGACATGGTCACATTTGACTTAAGTAGAAGTTAGAATTGCCCCTGATTTTGAGGGTTGCCTGTTGAGGATACAGTGACTCAACTTGTTCTCTCTCTACTTCTCGTAGGGCGTGAGGCTTTACTGTCGTCTGCATAGCCTGTATAACCCTGTCGTCAAGTAGGTATCCCGCCTCCCCCTCTCTCCTCCTCCCCTCCTACTCTTCCCCCATTTCTTCCTCTTCCCCTTTCCACCTCCGCCTCCCCCTCTTCCTCTGCCTACTCTTTGTTTCTTCCTTCTCATCTCTCTTCTTCCGCCTGTCCATCTTTTCCTTCTTCCACACACACACACACACACACACACACACACACACACACACACACACACACACACACACTGCTTCGGTCCTACCGCCCCATCTTGCTCTGGGGCATTGATTGGTGTCGCCAGGGCGTCTGTCTCATACTTAACAGAATGGGTACAAGGTTTTAAGAACACATATTTTGGTTTTCCAAAAGGTTTAGTGAAGGTACAAGGTTTTAAGAACACAGATTTTGTTTTTCCAAAAGGTTTAGTGTGATGACTGACCACGGCCCCGAGGTTGTATGGTCGTGTAGAGGGTGCTACACTGGTTTAACATTACATTTGGGTCAATTTGTCATCGTTCACATAGTAGGGCTTTGCAGAAACACCCTGTACTTAGTCACCACAGTGAGATTTATGAGCAAACACAATGTCGACGTTTCCCGCCCGTCACGTGACAACCGACCACATCCTTTCAGTGCTTCCTGAATCGCTTATTTATTTTTCTTACAATAATGGTCTAGTTTAGATGGTAGGACTTACACCCCTAACTACCAAAACCGACCTTCGAGTTGAAAAATAAATGCTTCTCTCATGGAATGGCATGCTTTGAGCACTACCGAAAAGTGCTATTTGCAATGAATGAATGACAGACATTTTATTTTTGTGTCAAATCGCCAATTGGCAACCCATCCCTTATGGGATTAATTGACACATAAACAAACATTACAATAATTCACTGTGGTAATTAAACGATCATTCATCTTCCGGCTTTCTCTGCATTCCGCATCGCATAAAGAGTAAAAAAAATATATATACAGTATATAAAATATATTTAAAAAATATATTATCTTTATTTAACTAGATAAGTCAGTTAAGAACAAATTCTTATTTACAATGACGGCCTACACCGGCCAAACCCGGGCGACGCTGGGCCAATTGTGCGCCGCCCTATGGGACTCCCAATCACGGCCGGCTGTGATACAGCCTGGATTCGAACCAGGGTGTCTGTAGCGACAGACAGACAGACATGGAGACACAGAGACACTTAGACAGACACAGAGACATTTAGACAGACACGGAGACATTTAGACAGACACGTAGACATTTAGACAGACACGGAGACATTTAGACAGACACGGAGACATTTAGACAGACACGGAGACACTTAGACAGACACGGAGACACTTAGACAGACACGGAGACACTTAGACAGACACGGAGACACTTAGACAGACACGGAGACACTTAGACAGACACGGAGACACTTAGACAGACACGGAGACACTTAGACAGACACGGAGACACTTAGACAGACACGGAGACACTTAGACAGACACGGAGACACTTAGACAGACACGGAGACACTTAGACAGACACGGAGACACTTAGACAGACACGGAGACACTTAGACAGACACGGAGACACTTAGACAGACACGGAGACACTTAGACAGACACGGAGACACTGACAGACTGACAGACTGACAGACAGACAGACACGGAGACACTGACAGACAGACAGACAGACGCGGAGACACTGACAGACAGACAGACAGACGCGGAGACACTGACAGACAGACAGACAGACGCGGAGACACTGACAGACAGACAGACAGACAGACGCGGAGACACTGACAGACAGACAGACAGATGCGGAGACACTGACAGACAGACAGACAGACGCGGAGACACTGACAGACAGACAGACGCGGAGACACAGACAGACAGACAGACAGACGCGGAGACACAGACAGACAGACAGACAGACGCGGAGACACAGACAGACAGACAGACAGACGCGGAGACACTGACAGACAGACAGACAGACGCGGAGACACTGCACAGACAGACAGACAGACGCGGAGACACTGCACAGACAGACAGACAGACGCGGAGACACTGACAGACAGACAGACAGACAGACGCGGAGACACTGACAGACAGACAGACGCGGAGACACTGACAGACAGACAGACAGACGCGGAGACACTGACAGACAGACAGACAGACGCGGAGACACTGCACAGACAGACAGACAGACGCGGAGACACTGACAGAAAGACAGACAGACGCGGAGACACTGACAGACAGACAGACAGACAGACGCGGAGACACTGCACAGACAGACAGACAGACGCGGAGACACTGACAGACAGACAGACAGACGCGGAGAAACTGACAGACAGACAGACAGACGCGGAGACACTGCACAGACAGACAGACAGACGCGGAGACACTGACAGACAGACAGACAGACAGACGCGGAGACACTGCACAGACAGACAGACAGACGCGGAGACACTGACAGACAGACAGACAGACGCGGAGACACTGACAGACAGACAGACAGACGCGGAGACACTGCACAGACAGACAGACAGACGCGGAGACACTGCACAGACAGACAGACAGACGCGGAGACACTGACAGACAGACAGACGCGGAGACACTGACAGACAGACAGACGCGGAGACACTGACAGACAGACAGACAGACGCGGAGACACTGACAGACAGACAGACACACACGCGGAGACACTGACAGACAGACAGACGCGGAGACACAGACAGACAGACAGACGCGGAGACACTGACAGACAGACAGACAGACGCGGAGACACTGACAGACAGACGCGGAGACACTGACAGACAGACAGACAGACGCGGAGACACTGACAGACAGACAGACAGACGCGGAGACACTGACAGACAGACAGACAGACGCGGAGACACTGACAGACAGACAGACAGATGCGGAGACACTGACAGACAGACAGACAGACGCGGAGACACTGACAGACAGACAGACGCGGAGACACAGACAGACAGACAGACAGACGCGGAGACACAGACAGACAGACAGACAGACGCGGAGACACTGACAGACAGACAGACAGACGCGGAGACACTGACAGACAGACAGACAGACAGACACGGAGACACTGACAGACAGACAGACAGACGCGGAGACACTGACAGACAGACAGACAGACACGGAGACACTGCACAGACAGACAGACAGACGCGGAGACACTGCACAGACAGACAGACAGACGCGGAGACACTGACAGACAGACAGACGCGGAGACACTGACAGACAGACAGACAGACGCGGAGACACTGCACAGACAGACAGACAGACAGACGCGGAGACACTGACAGACAGACAGACGCGGAGACACTGACAGACAGACAGACAGACGCGGAGACACTGACAGACAGACAGACAGACGCGGAGACACTGACAGAAAGACAGACAGACGCGGAGACACTGACAGACAGACAGACAGACGCGGAGACACTGACAGACAGACGCGGAGACACTGACAGACAGACAGACGCGGAGACACTGACAGACAGACAGACGCGGAGACACTGACAGACAGACAGACAGACGCGGAGACACTGACAGACAGACAGACAGACGCGGAGACACTGACAGACAGACAGACAGACGCGGAGACACTGACAGACAGACAGACAGACGCGGAGACACTGACAGACAGACAGACAGACGCGGAGACACTGACAGACAGACAGACAGACGCGGAGACACTGCACAGACAGACAGACAGACGCGGAGACACTGCACAGACAGACAGACAGCACGCGGAGACACTGACAGACAGACAGACAGACGCGGAGACACTGCACAGACAGACAGACAGACGCGGAGACACTGACAGACAGACAGACAGACGCGGAGACACTGACAGACAGACAGACGCGGAGACACTGACAGACAGACAGACGCGGAGACACTGACAGACAGACAGACAGACGCGGAGACACTGCACAGACAGACAGACAGACGCGGAGACACTGACAGACAGACAGACAGACGCGGAGACACTGACAGACAGACGCGGAGACACTGACAGACAGACGCGGAGACACTGACAGACAGACGCGGAGACACTGACAGACAGACAGACAGACGCGGAGACACTGACAGACAGACAGACAGACGCGGAGACACTGACAGACAGACAGACAGATGCGGAGACACTGACAGACAGACAGACAGACGCGGAGACACTGACAGACAGACAGACAGACGCGGAGACACTGACAGACAGACAGACAGACGCGGAGACACAGACAGACAGACAGACAGACGCGGAGACACAGACAGACAGACAGACAGACGCGGAGACACTGACAGACAGACAGACAGACACGACGCGGAGACACTGACAGACAGACAGACAGACAGCACGCGGAGACACTGACAGACAGACAGACAGACGCGGAGACACTGACAGACAGACAGACAGACGCGGAGACACTGCACAGACAGACAGACAGACGCGGAGACACTGACAGACAGACAGACAGACGAGGAGACACTGCACAGACAGACAGACGCGGAGACACTGACAGACAGACAGACAGACGCGGAGACACTGACAGACAGACAGACAGACAGACGCGGAGACACTGACAGACAGACAGACGCGGAGACACTGACAGACAGACAGACAGACGCGGAGACACTGACAGACAGACAGACAGACGCGGAGACACTGACAGAAAGACAGACAGACGCGGAGACACTGACAGACAGACAGACAGACGCGGAGACACTGACAGACAGACGCGGAGACACTGACAGACAGACAGACGCGGAGACACTGACAGACAGACAGACGCGGAGACACTGACAGACAGACAGACAGACGCGGAGACACTGACAGACAGACAGACAGACGCGGAGACACTGACAGACAGACAGACGCGGAGACACTGACAGACAGACAGACGCGGAGACACTGACAGACAGACAGACGCGGAGACACTGACAGACAGACAGACGCGGAGACACTGACAGACAGACAGACGCGGAGACACTGCACAGACAGACAGACAGACGCGGAGACACTGACAGACAGACAGACAGACGCGGAGACACTGACAGACAGACAGACAGACGCGGAGACACTGCACAGACAGACAGACAGACGCGGAGACACTGCACAGACAGACAGACAGCACGCGGAGACACTGACAGACAGACAGACAGACAGACGCGGAGACACTGACAGACAGACACACACACGCGGAGACACTGACAGACACACAGACAGACGCGGAGACACTGCACAGACACACACACAGACGCGGAGACACTGCACACACACACACACAGACGCGGAGACACTGCACAGACAGACAGACAGACGCGCGAGAAACTGCACAGACAGACACACAGACGCGGAGACACTGACAGACAGACAGACGCGGAGACACTGCACAGACAGACAGACAGACGCGGAGACACTGACAGACAGACAGACAGACGCGGAGACACTGCACAGACAGACAGACAGACGCGGAGACACTGCACAGACAGACAGACAGACGCGGAGACACTGCACAGACAGACAGACAGACGCGGAGAAACTGACAGACAGACAGACAGACGCGGAGACACTGACAGACAGACAGACGCGGAGACACTGACAGACAGACAGACAGACGCGGAGACACTGACAGACAGACAGACAGACGCGGAGACACTGACAGACAGACAGACGCGGAGACACTGACAGACAGACAGACGCGGTGACACTGACAGACAGACAGACAGACGCGGAGACACTGACAGACAGACAGACAGACGCGGAGACACTGACAGACAGACAGACGCGGAGACACTGACAGACAGACAGACAGACGCGGAGACACTGACAGACAGACAGACAGACGCGGAGACACTGACAGACAGACAGACAGACGCGGAGACACTGACAGACAGACAGACAGACGCGGAGACACTGACAGACAGACAGACAGACGCGGAGACACTGACAGACAGACGCGGAGACACTGACAGACAGACAGACGCGGAGACACTGACAGACAGACAGACGCGGAGACACTGACAGACAGACAGACGCGGAGACACTGACAGACAGACAGACGCGGAGACACTGACAGACAGACAGACGCGGAGACACTGACAGACAGACAGACGCGGAGACACTGACAGACAGACAGACGCGGAGACACTCAGGCAGACAGACGCGGAGACACTCAGGCAGACAGACGCGGAGACACTCAGGCAGACAGACGCGGAGACACTCAGGCAGACAGACGCGGAGACACTCAGGCAGACAGACGCGGAGACACTCAGGCAGACAGACGCGGAGACACTCAGGCAGACAGACGCGGAGACACTGACAGACAGACAGACGCGGAGACACTGACAGACAGACAGACGCGGAGACACTGACAGACAGACAGACGCGGAGACACTGACAGACAGACAGACGCGGAGACACTGACAGACAGACAGACGCGGAGACACTGACAGACAGACAGACGCGGAGACACTGACAGACAGACAGACGCGGAGACACTGACAGACAGACAGACGCGGAGACACTGACAGACAGACAGACGCGGAGACACTGACAGACAGACAGACGCGGAGACACTGACAGACAGACAGACGCGGAGACACTCAGGCAGACAGACACGGAGACCCTTAGACAGACAGACAGACACGGAGACACTCAGGCAGACAGACGCGGAGACACTGACAGACAGACAGACAGACGCGGAGACACTGACAGACAGACAGACAGACGCGGAGACACTGACATACAGACAGACAGACGCGGAGACACTGACAGACAGACAGACAGACGCGGAGACACTGACAGACAGACAGACAGACGCGGAGACACTGACAGACAGACAGACAGACGCGGAGACACTGACAGACAGACAGACAGACGCGGAGACACTGACAGACAGACAGACAGACGCGGAGACACTGACAGACAGACAGACAGACGCGGAGACACTGACAGACAGACAGACAGACGCGGAGACACTGACAGACAGACAGACAGACGCGGAGACACTGACAGACAGACAGACAGACGCGGAGACACTGACAGACAGACAGACAGACGCGGAGACACAGACAGACAGACAGACGCGGAGACACTGACAGACAGACAGACGCGGAGACACTGACAGACAGACAGACGCGGAGACACTGACAGACAGACAGACGCGGAGACACTGACAGACAGACAGACGCGGAGACACTGACAGACAGACAGACGCGGAGACACTGACAGACAGACAGACGCGGAGACACTGACAGACAGACAGACGCGGAGACACTGACAGACAGACAGACGCGGAGACACTGACAGACAGACAGACGCGGAGACACTCAGGCAGACAGACACGGAGACCCTTAGACAGACAGACAGACACGGAGACACTCAGGCCCTTAGACATGGAGACCACTATTATTTGTCAGTGTCAGAGTGGCTCGTCATTTCGGTCATTTGTGTGGTATTATAATTTGTTTTTACTAATGTCTCCAGTCATGTAAAATAACGTAGAATTGCATTAAATTATTTTTATAAAAGGCAATTATTTCCTTGTCCAGCAAATTATAATACATGCAATGCTTTATTATAAAGGTGTTATCCTGTGGGGTTTCCAGGTTCCAACCACATGACTATCATTCCATTGCATAATTTATGCTGCTTTCAATGGTTGATCATTATTACATGCCAGTGAGCTGGACATGTATGGATGTCACGTTCCTGACCTTGTTTTCCTTTCGTATTGTTGTGTTTAGTGGGTCAGGACGTGAGATGGGTGGGCAGTCTGTGTTTGTTCTATGTTAAGTGTCAGGTTTAATTGACCTTGTATGGCTCTCAATCAGAGGCAGGTGTTTTCGTTTTCCTCTGATTGAGAGACATACATAGGGAGGTTGTTTCACATTGTTTGTGGTGGGTGGTTGTCTCCTGTGTCAGTGTCTGTATGTTACCTGTCTCTGTGTTTGTGTTCTGCACCAGATAGGTCTGTATCGGTTTTCACGGTTTGTTGTTTTGTTTGTTGTTTGTAGTGTTCACTTGTCGTCAAATTAAACATGTTGAACACTAACCGCGCTGCACTTTGGTCCTCTCCTTCACCCCTGGAAGAAAGCCGTTACAGAACCACCCACCAAATTACCAGAACCAAGCAGCGGGGAAAAGGGAGAGCTCAACAGAGCAACCAGGACTTGTGGACTTGGGAGGACGAGTTGAACGGAGAAGGACCCTGGGCACAGGCTGGGGAGTATCGCCGCCCCAAAGCTGAGCTGGAGGAAGCGAAAGCTGAGCGGCGGCGATATGAGGAGGCAGCACGGCAGCGGGACAGGTACGAGAGGCAACCCCAGAATTTTTTTTGGGGGGGGGGGCTAGAGAGGAGTGTGGCTAAGCCAGGTAGCAGACCTGAGCGCACTCCTCGTGCTTATTATAAGCATCGCGTCACTGGTCAGGCACCGTGTTATGCGGTTAAGCGCACGGTGTCGCCAGTGCGTGCCCATAGCCCGGTGCGCTATAGAGCAGCCCCCCGAAAGTGTCATGTGAGTGTGGGCATCCAGCCGGGGCGTATTGTGCCTGCTCAGCGCGTCTGGTCTCCGGTACGCAGTTTCGGTCCAGGGTATCCTGCGCCGGCTCTGCGTGCTGTGTCTCCGGAGCGCTGGGATCTCCAGTGCTCATCCACAGCCCGGTTCAACCTGTGCCTGCACTCTGGAGGGTACGGGCTGGTGTAGTATTCCAGCCTGGGGGAGTGGTGCCAAGGCTGCGCACCAGAGCTCCAGTACTCCCCCACAGCCCGGTCCTTCAGGTGCCTCGTAACATCAAGCCTCCTGTAGGTCTCTCCAGCCTGGTGGGTCCTGTGGCAGCCCCACGCACCAGGCTGTCTCTCCGTCTCCTCCCTACAGGTGTGCCCATCGGCCCAGCGGCGCCTGAACTGCCCGTCTGCCCAGCGGCGCCTGAACTGCCAGTCTGCCCAGCGGCGCCTGAACTGCCCGTCTGCCCAGCGGCGCCTGAACTGCCCATCTGCCCAGCGGCGCCTGAACTGCCCGTCTGCCCAGCGGCGCCTGAACTGCCCGTCTGCCCAGCGGCGCCTGAACTGTCCGTCTGCCCAGCGGCGCCTGAACTGCCCGTCTGTCATGAGCCTGCAAAGCTGCCCGTCTGTCATGAGCCTGCAAAGCCGCCCGTCTGCCATGAGCCTGCAAAGCCGCCCGTCTGCCAAGAGCCTACAGAGCCGTCCGCCAGACAGGAGCCGCTAGAGCCTTCCGCCAGACCGGATCAGCCAGAGCCTTCCGCCAGACCGGATCAGCCAGAGCCTTCCGCCAGACCGGATCAGCCAGAGCCTTCCGCCAGACCGGATCAGCCAGAGCCTTCCGCCAGACCGGATCAGCCAGAGCCTTCCGCCAGACCGGATCAGCCAGAGCCTTCCGCCAGACCGGATCAGCCAGAGCCTTCCGCCAGACCGGATCAGCCAGAGCCTTCCGCCAGACCGGATCAGCCAGAGCCTTCCGCCAGACCGGACCAGCCAGAGCCTTCCGCCAGCCAGGACCAGCCAGAGCTTTCCGCCAGCCAGGACCAGCCAGAGCTTTCCGCCAGCCAGGACCAGCCAGAGCTTTCCGCCAGCCAGGACCAGCCAGAGCCGTCCAGCCAGGACCAGCCAGAGCCGTCCAGCCAGGACCAGCCAGAGCCGTCCAGCCAGGACCAGCCAGAGCCAGCTAGCCAGGATCCGCCAGAGCCAGCCAGCCAGGATCCGCCAGCCAGTCCGGTGTTGTCCCTCAGTCCGGAGCTGCCGTCCCTCAGTCCGGGGCTGCCCCTAAATCCAGCGGGATCCATGTCTAGGGTTCCCAGTCCAAGGTCGGTGGCGAGGGTCGCCACCTTGAGGAGGCCACAGAAGCGGGGATTTATTATGGTGGGATGGGATCCACGTCCTGCGCCAGAGCCGCCGCCGCGGACAGATGCCCACCCAGACCCTCCCCTAGACTTTTTTTTATGGTGCGTCCGGAGTTCGCACCTTAAGGGGGGGGTTCTGTCACGTTCCTGACCTTGTTTTCCTTTTGTATTGTTGTGTTTAGTGGGTCAGGACGTGAGATGGGTGGGCAGTCTGTGTTTGTTCTATGTTAAGTGTCAGGTTTAATTGACCTTGTATGGCTCTCAATCAGAGGCAGGTGTTTTCGTTTTCCTCTGATTGAGAGACATACATAGGGAGGTTGTTTCACATTGTTTGTGGTGGGTGGTTGTCTCCTGTGTCAGTGTCTGTATGTTACCTGTCTCTGTGTTTGTGTTCTGCACCAGATAGGTCTGTATCTGTTTTCACGGTTTGTTGTTTTGTTTGTTGTTTGTAGTGTTCACTTGTCGTCAAATTAAACATGTTGAACACTAACCGCGCTGCACTTTGGTCCTCTCCTTCACCCCTGGAAGAAAGCCGTTACAATGGAACTTGAATATTTTCCTTATGTTCATTTTCAAATGGATTTACAGTTGAAGTCAGAAGTTTACATACACCTTAGCCAAATACATTTAAACTCGGTTTTCCCACAATTCCTAACGTTTAGTCCTAGTAAGAATTCCCTGTCTTAGGTCAGTTAGGATCACCACTTTATTTTAAGAATGTGAAATGTCAAAATAATAGTAGAGTGATTTATTTCGGCTTTTATTTCTTTCATCACATTCCCAGTGGGTCAGCAGTTTACATACACTCAATTAGTATTTGGTAGCATTGCCTTTAAATTGTTTAACTTGGTTCAAATGTTATGGGTAGCCTTCCACAAGCTTCTCACAATAAGTTGGGTGAATTTTGGCCCATTCCTCCTGACAGAGCTGGTGTAACTGAGTCAGGTTTGTTGGCCTCCTTGCTCGCACACGCTTTTTCAGTTTTGCCCACACATTTTCTATAGGATTGAGGTCAGGTCTTTGTGATGGCCACTCCAATACCTTGACTTTGTTGTCCTTAAGCCATTTTGCCACAACTTTGGAAGTATGCTTTGGGTCATTGTTCATTTGGAAGACTCATTTTCTACCAAGCTTTAACTTCCTGACTGATGTCTTGAGATGTTGCTTCAATATATCCACATCATTTCCCTTCTTCATTATGCCATCTATTTTGTGAAGTGCACCAGTCTCTCCTGCAGCAAAGCACCCCCACAACATGATGCTGCCACCCCTGTGCTTCACGGTTGGGATGGTCTTCTTCGGCTTGCAAGCCTCCCCCTTTTTTCTCCAAACATAACAATGGTCATTATGGCCAAACAGTTCTATTTTTGTTTCATCAGACGAAATTTTTCCAAAATGTACGAACTTTGTCCCCATGTGCAGTTGCAAACCGTAGTCTGGCTTTTTTATGGTGGTTTTGGAGCAGTGGCTTCTTCCTTGCTGAGCGGCCTTTCAGGTTATGTCGATATAGGACTCGTTTTACTGTGGATATAGATCCTTTTGTACCCGTTTCCTCCAGCATCTTCACAAGGTCCTTTACTGTTGTTCTGGGATTGATTTGCACTTTTCGCACCAAAGTACGTTCATCTCTAGGAGACAGAACGCGTCTCCTTCCTGAGCGGTATGACGGCTGCGTGGTCCCATGGTGTTTATACTTGCGTACTATTGTTTGTACAAATGAACGTGGTACCTTCAGGCATTTGGAAATTGCTCCCAAGGATGAACCAGACTTGTGGAGGTCTACCATTATTTTCTGAGGTCTTGGCTGATTTCTTTTGATTTTCCCATGATGTCAAGCAAAGAGGCACCGAGTTTGAAGGTAGGCCTTGAAATACATCCACAAGTACACCTCCAATTGACTCAAATTATGTCAATTAGCCTACCAGAAGCTTCTAAAGCCATGACATAATTTTCTGGAATTTTCCAAGCTGTTTAAATGCACAGTCAACTTAGTATATGTAAACTTCTGACCCACTGGAATTGTGAGACAGTGAAATAATCAGTCTGTAAACAATTGTTGGAGAAATTACTTGTGTCATGCACAAAGTAGTTGTCCTAACTGACTTGCCAAAACTATAGTTTGTTAACAAGACATTTGTGGAGTGGTTGAAAAACTAGTTTTAATGACTCCAACCTAAGTGTATGTAAACTTCCGACTTCAACTGTATTTGAATAGATTAGGGGCATATACAAACAGTTGAAACCGTTATTCAGTACAATTCATCGTAGGATACAATTTGCTGGTTGTCCCCCCTTGGTCTTCCCTTAAAAAAAAAAAATCCTAGAACCGCCCCTGTCTTTGAAGTGTGATTGCTTGTGTGCACCTGATTGGCTTGATTGTGTGTTTCTATGTAATCATATCCTTACTCGCCCATCTCCTTCTCACTTACAGGGATAGAGACTACCATTTAAAAACCTTCAAGTCTGTGTTGCCTGCCAGCAAACTGGTGGACTGGCTCTTGTCACAGGTACAGTGCACACACACACACACGCTCCCCACTGTGTCAATGAGGTGAAAACAACAAGTAAACAGGTGACACTCTTAATTGTGACTGCTTCGTTCTGTTTCCAAGGGTGATTGTTCCACACGTGAGGACGCGGTGACAATGGGGGTCGGACTGTGCAACAACGGCTTCATGCACCACGGTCAGTACAACACACACCAACGTCATGTGTTATAACTGACTGGAGGATATACACCAGGGATATTGCAGTACATTTTTCATCAGGCTCGTGTTCCCCAGGGCAGATAGTCAGAGGGCCATCATTTCATAAATTAATTTATGACAACATACGTTGCACTTCACTGGGGAATATACTGTACACACACACACACACACACCATGCTACAATGCATTTACTACCATAATAAGGGCATGTTGTGTCTGCAAAACCACTTTTGTAGGAAGCTTCTACTGCTTGGGATCAAGTGTTTCTCCGAGCAGGATTTTTCCCCAGAGAACATAATATACCTCTTGTTATACGATTCGGTTATCAATGATGTTATAATCAAAACATAACGTTTGACATTCACAATTTCTTCCTCATAGGTGTCGGTTTTGTCTATACACGTTCGGTTGTTTTCTTATAAACAATTAACACCTGGTATTGCATTGTCATATTTCTGTTTCGTACTGTAACTGGCACTAGAAAGGTTTCCTATTCACATTGGAATGAATCCATACTTCCACTTCAGGCAAATTTTCACTTAATCATGCATGGATGTCAACGGGAGACTTCCCCTTAAATTGGAGCTAAGTGCAAATTGGGAGAGAGATTGAGTCTGTATGTTGGCAGCAGCCACTCAATGTTAGTGGTGGCTGTTTAACAGTCTGATGGCCTTGAGATAGAAGCTGTTTTTCAGTCTCTCGGTCCCAGCTTTGATGCACCTGTACTGACCTCACCTTCTGGATGATAGCGGGGTGAACAGGCAGTGGCTCGGGTGGTTGTTGTCCTTGATGATCTTTTTGGCCTTCCTGTGACATCGGGTGGTGTAGGTGTCCTGGAGGGCAGGTAGTTTGCCCCCGGTGATGCGTTGTGCAGACCTCACTACCCTCTGGAGAGCCTTACGGTTGTGGGCGGAGCAGTCGCAGTACCAGGCGGTGATACAGTCTGACAGGATGCTCTCGATTGTGCATCTGTAAAAGTTTGTGTTTTTGGTGACAAGCCAAATTTCTTCAGCCTCCTGAAGTTGAAGAGGCGCTGTTGCACCTTCTTCACCACGCTGTCTGTGTGGGTGGGTGGACCATTTCAGTTGGTCCGTGATGTGTACGCCGAGGAACTTAACTTTCCACCTTCTCCACTACTGTCCCGTCAATGTGGAAAGGGGGTTGCTCCCTCTGCTGTTTCCTGAAGTCCACGATCATCTCCTTTGTTTTGTTGACATTGAGTGTGAGGTTATTTTCCTGACACCACACTCCGAGGGCCCTCACCTCCTCCGTGTAGGCCGTCTCGTCGTTGTTGGTAATCAAGCCTACCACTGTAGTGTCATCTGCAAGCTTGATGATTGAGTTGGAGGCGTGCATGGCCACGCAGTCGTGGGTGAACAAGGGAGTACAGGAGGGGGCTGAGAACGCACCCTTGTGGGGCCCCGGTGTTGAGGATCAGCGTTGTGGAGATGTTGTTTCCTACCCTCACCACCTGGGAGCGGCCCATCAAAAAGTCCAGGACCCAGTTGCAGAGGGCGGGGTCGAGACCCAGGGTCTCGAGCTTAATGATGAGTTTGGAGGGTACTATGGTGTTGAATGCTGAGCTGTAATCGATGAACAGCATTCTTATATAGGTATTCCTCTTGTCCAGATGGGTTAGGGCAGTGTGATTGTGATTGCGTCGTCTGTGGACCTATTGGGGCGGTAAGCAAATTGGAATGGGTCTAGGGTGTCATGTAGGGTGGAGGTGATCCTTGACTAATCTCTCAAAGCACTTCATGATGACGGAAGTGAGTGCTATGGGGTGATAGTCGTTACGCTCAGTTACCTTAGCTTTCTTGGGAACAGGAACAATGGTGGCCCTCTTGAAGCATGTGGGAAAAGCAGACTGGGATAGGGATTGATTATGTCCGTAAACACACGGTCTGCGCATGCTCTGAGGACGTGGCTAGGGATGCCGTCTGAGCCGGCAGCCTTGCGAGGGTTAACACGTTTAAATGTTTTCCTCACGTTGGCTGCAGTGAAGAAGAGGCCACAGGTTTTGATAGCAGCCGTGTCAGTGGCACTGTATTGTCCTCAAAGCGAGCAAAGAATTTGTTTGGGAGCAAGACATCGGTGTCCGCGAAGGGGCTGGTTTTCTTTTTGTAATCCGTGATTGACTGTAGACCCTGCCACATATGTCTCGTGTCTGAGCCGTTGAATTGCGACTACTTTGTCTCTATACTGACGCTTAGCTTGTTTGATTGCCTTGCAGAGGGAATAGCTACACTGTTTGTATACGGTCATGTTTCAGGTCACCTTGCCACCTTGCACGAATGCTGCCATCAATCCACGGTTTCTGGTTGGGGAAGGTTTTAAGTCACCGTGGGTACAACATCACCGATGCACTTGCTAATAAACTCACTCACCGAATCAGTGTATAAATCAATATTGTTGTTCGATGCTATCAGGAACATATCTCAGTCCACGTGATCGAAGCAATTTTGAAGTGTGGAATCAGATTGGTCGGACCAGCGTTGAACGGACCTGAGCATGGGCGTTTCCTGTTTTAGTTTCTGTCTATAGGCTGGGAGCAACAAAATGGAGTCGTGGTCAGATTTGCTGAAAGGAGGGCGAGGGAGGATTTTGTAAGCGTCGCTGAAATTCGAGTAGCAATGATTCAGAATTTTGCCAGCCCGGGTCGCACATTCATCCTACCAGGATACAAACAGCACAGGATTGAAATCATCAACATATATTGAAAACATCTTTACTAATGCTGCAGAAATGTGCTTAAAAGCAGTATCCAGATTAATCGGATGTAGTGATCACAATATACACTGCTCAAAAAAATAAAGGGAACACTTAAACAACACAATGTAACTCCAAGTCAATCACACTTCTGTGAAATCAAACTGTCCACTTAGGAAGCAACACTGATTGACAATAAATTTCACATGCTGTTGTGCAAATGGAATAGACAAAAGGTGGAAATTATAGGCAATTAGCAAGACACCCCCAAAAAAGGAGTGATTCTGCAGGTGGTGACCACAGACCACTTCTCAGTTCCTATGCTTCCTGGCTGATGTTTTGGTCACTTTTGAATGCTGGCGGTGCTCTCACTCTAATGGTAGCATGAGACGGAGTCTACAACCCACACAAGTGGCTCAGGTAGTGCAGTTCATCCAGGATGGCACATCAATGCGAGCTGTGGCAAAAAGGTTTGCTGTGTCTGTCAGCGTAGTGTCCAGAGCATGGAGGCGCTACCAGGAGACAGGCCAGTACATCAGGAGACGTGGAGGAGGCCGTAGGAGGGCAACAACCCAGCAGCAGGACCGCTACCTCCGCCTTTGTGCAAGGAGGTGCACTGCCAGAGCCCTGCAAAATGACCTCCAGCAGGCCACAAATGTGCATCACTCCTTTTTTGGGGGTGTCTTGCTAATTGCCTATAATTTCCACCTTTTGTCTATTCCATTTGCACAACAGCATGTGAAATTTATTGTCAATCAGTGTTGCTTCCTAAGTGGACAGTTTGATTTCATAGAAGTGTGATTGACTTGGAGTTACATTGTGTTGTTTAAGTGTTCCCTTTATTTTTTTGAGCAGTGTAGTAATATGTAGGAAAACCAAAATTCCAAAGGCTGGGCCTAACATAGTGTATAAGAGGTCATACAATAAGTTTTGTAGTGATTCATATGTTGATGATGTAAAGAATATTTGTTGGTCCGTGGTGTGTAATGAGGAGCAACCAGACGCTGCCCTTGACACATTTATGAAATTGCTTAGTTACTAATAAGCATGCACCCATTAAGAAAATGACTGTAAAAACTGTTAAATCCCCGTGGATTGATGAGGAATTGAAAAATGGTATGGTTGAAAGGGATGAGGCAAAAGGAATGGCAAGTAAGTCTGGCTGCACAAACGATTGGAAAACGTACTGCAAATTGAGAAATCATGTGACTAAACTGAATAAAAAGCAGAAACTACACTATGAAATACAGATAAATGACATAAGGAATGATAGTAAAAAGCTTTGGAGCTCCTTCAATGACATTTGGGGAAAATATGTCAACTCAGCCCCATCATTCATTGAACCAGGTAGCTCATTCTTTACAAAACCAACTGATATTGCTACAACTTAAATTATTTTTTCATTGGCAAGATTAGGCATGACATGCCAGCAACAAACGCTTACACTACACATCCAAGTAAATCTGACCAAATTTTGAAAGACAAGAATTGTCATTTTTGAATTTGTTGTCTATCAACAATGACAAGCCACCAGGGTCTGACAACTTGGATGGAAAATTACTGAGGACAATGGCGGACAATGTTGCCACTCATATTTGCCATATCTTAAATTTAAGCCAACTAGAAAGTGTGTGCCCTCAGGCCCGGAGGGAAGCAAAAGTCTAGTAAAGCCCTTTTTACTAACTCAAATAGCTGACCAATCATCCTGTTGCAACCCTTAGTAAAGTTTTTGGAAAAATTGTGATGGAATGCTATTTTACAATACACAAACAGTCATTCAGCACGCATATAGGGAAGGACATTCAACAAGCACAGCACTTACACAAATTACTGATTATTGTGGGGGCTGATTTGTCAGACATCTGTGCGGCTTTTGACATCGATCATAGTCTGCTGCTGGAAAAACGTATGTATTATAGCTTTACACCCGCTGCTATATTCTGGATAAAGAGTTACCTGTCTAACAGAACACAGAGGGTTTTCTTTAATGGAAGCCTCCAACGTAATCCAGGTAGAATCAGGAATTCTCCAGGGCAGCTGTCTAGGCCCTTTGCTTTTTTCAATCTTTACCAACGACATGCCACTGGCTTTGAGTACAGCCAGAGTGTCTTTGAATTCGGATGACTCACTACTATACACGTAAGCTACCACAGTGACGACTGTAACACTTAAAGAGCTCCAGTTAGTTTCAGAATGGGTGGCAAGGAATAAGTTAGTCCTAAATATTTCAAAAACTAAAAGCATTTGGGACAGATCATTCACTAAACCCTAAACCTCAACTAAATATTGTAATGAATAATGTGGTAATGGAGCAAGTTGAGGAGACTAAACTGCTTGGAAGTAACCCTGGATTGTAAACTGTCATGGTGAAAACATATTGATACAACAGTAGCTAGGATGGGGAGAAGTCTGCCCATAATAAAGTGTTGCTCTGCATTCTTAACAACACTATCAACAAGGCAGGTCCTACAGGCCCTAGTTTTGTCATACCTGGACTACTGTTCAGTCATGTGGTCAGGTGCCACAAAGACGGACTGAGGAAAATTGCAATTGGCTCAGAACAGGGCAGCTTGGATGTACACAGAGAGCCAACATTAATAATATGCATGTCAATCTCTCCTGGCTGAAAGTGGAGGAGAGATTAACTTAATCACTACTTGTATTTGTGAGAGGTATTGACATGTTGAAAGCACCGAGCTGTCTGTCTAAATTACTGGCACACAGCTCAGACACCCATGCATACCCCACAAGACATGCCACAAGAGGTCTCTTCACAGTCCCCAAGTCCAGAACAGACTGGGAGGTGCACAGTACTACATAGAGCCATGACTACATGGAACTCTATTCCACATCAGGTAACTGATGCAAGCAGTAGAATCAGATTTTTTTTAAACAGATAAAAATACACCTTATAGAACAGCAGGGACTGTGAAGCAACACAAGCATAGGCACAGACACATGCATACCCACACATGATAACATGCGCACTATACACACACGTGCACATGGATTGTGTGTTGTAGATATGTGGTAGTGGAGTATGGGCCTGAGGGCACACACCTAGTGTGTTGTGAATTTTGTAATGAATGTATTGTAATGTTTTTTAAACTTTATAACTACCTTCATTTTGCCGGACCCCAGGAAGAGTAGCTGCTGCCTTGGGGATCCATAATAAATACAAATACAACATAGGGAATAGGGTGACGTTCCTTTTCAGACGGAGACTCAGCTTAAAGATTTATTCAAGTGACCCACATTTATCTTCAGTTCAACCCTTTCTCTCTTTCCCTTTCTTTGTCACAGTTCTGGAGAAGACCGATTTCAAAGACGAGTCACAGTTCTTTCGTTTCTACGCCGACGAGGAGATGGAGGGTACCAGCTCCAAGACCAAGCAGCTGCAGCGCAACGACTTCAAGCTCATCGAGAACATCCTGGTCAAGTCCCTAGTGGTGAGTGCAATTACAGTGGTTCCTCCTTTAAAAGTTGTGAGTTTACGCCGTGGGATTTAGAGGTCATTTGTGGTTTAGTATGGTATCCCTCATCACCACTTCATTGCTCCAGACCACCACAAGGGGGAGTTAGAGTACTGATTATGCTTTTGGGTCCTACTGTGTCTCTAACTGACAATGAATGGGCGACATAAACCTAATTAGAAACTGATAATTGTGCACGACTTCAGTATTACTTACTAAAACTGTTACGCTAAGGTTTTTATTTTATTTTATGTTAGGATTATTTTGCTCTTACTGTAGTACTGTAGGCCACTCCTGACCGTTCACGTTGTACAGCACCTGAGTGGCACAACGGTCTAAGACACTGCATAACAGTGCAAGCTGTGTTGCTACGGATGCTGGTTCAATACCCGTGCTGGCCTCGACTGGGAGACCCATGAGATGACTGTAGGTTTTTGGTTTTTCTCGCACTAAAAACAGAAATGAATCATTCTACATAACAAACTGGCTTAATTTACACATTAGTAACAATGGCTCACCCCATGTTCAAGAATGGCAAGAATTATTTGAAAACGAAATTGCACTAATAATGGCACTGACTAGGGAAATGTTCCCGGTGTTCTGTTCTTATTGCCAGTCTGTACATTCAAACGAAAACAATGTAACCAATAATAGCATCTTTATGCTTTCATTAATAAAATAATGATAAAAATACTCTTTCAAAATGCCGATGTTTATTTAGTTATGGATCCATTCCCCGTCGGGGAATTGAACCCCAGTCTCCCACATGCCCGCACGACATCGGGATTCTTAAGCTAAATAGCCCAGTACTGTACTGCCGACCGTCACGTTGTACAGCACTATATTTCTCATTCCATCCTAACAGAAACCCAGAGTGTTTTTCGTTTTTTATTGGAATAGAAACACCATAATATTAATCAAATTAAAATTTTGGACACACCTACTCATTCCAGGATTTGTCTTTATCTTTACTAATTTCTACATTGTAGAATAATAGTGAAGACATCACAACTATGAATTAACACATATGGAATCAGTTAAGAACAAATTCTTATTTACAAGGACAGCGGGACAGCCTTATTTGCAGGCACGCGGGACAGCCTGTCCCGCGTGCCTGCATTTCCATGTTTACTACAGTATGTATTGTAGGCTATGTTTACTTGTCAGACTGCACAGTAGCCTAATAAACAAATGCCGGTGGCTTATATCTTCAAAATTCTTTATTATCCAAATGTAAAAGCATATACTGTACAGTACTGTATTTCTTCACCAGCATCTTTATGCCTTCATTAATAAAAGAATGATATAAATACTCTTTCAAAATGCAGATGTTGATTTAGTTATGGATCATAATGAATTATTATGGGAATAGATATCACTAAATTACAGAATTATTGGAACAAAGTTGTCTAATGAAGGCAAACAAATTGCTGCTTACTGGAAAGTACTCTTTCAAACACACATGGTCACGTACAGCGTCATTATGGCTATTAGCAGGGCTATATTTTGGCCTTTATAAATATTATTTGGGCCTTTATTCAGATTACAATCGCTCACTGTCGTTTTTTTTTTAAACAAAATTATCTCCAAAATATTGTTACTTTTTTTAACAAAGCGATTTATTATTATTAATTCATTTAGAATTATATTAAAGCCCCTTAGGATCTGTGAGAATATCTAACGGGAAATGCCCCTTACATATTAATGTAGAATCCTCCAATCCTCTAAATGTAATTATTGGTGGAGAGTCACGTCATTGAAAAAAATATTTTGAGATATACTGTAGGCCTACCATAGACAAAATGAGTATTGGTTACACTACAATTAGGCTGTGGACATGTTATGCCCCTTAGATATTAATTTAGGATCCTCCAATCCTCTTATGCTGTAGCCTGCTACCGACCGGCACGTTGTACAGCGCAATATTTTCCATTTGTTGATTCAATTAATTAAGCCAAATTTCTTAAAATCAGTCCCATGTACACTGTTTTTCCAAAAAAGGTTTTAAATTCTCTAGTAATGCCAATGTGGGAGAATATCAAATGCTTTTCAAAGTTGCCCTCTGGTGGTCAAACTAGCACTAACTTGCATTAACGTAAAAATGTCTGACAATTAAATAACGTGCCATAGAATGCTGCAGCAGCCCACAAGGTGTGCTGCAGTATGACGCTACTTTTAAAGGAGGAACCACTGTACACGCACATGAACGTACACACACACACACACACACACACACACATGAACGCACACACACACACGAATGTACACACACACATAAATGAGCGAACACACACACATGAACACACACACACACACACACATGAACACACACACGCATGTACACACACACATAAATGAGCACATACACTTGTGTGAACGTAACAGCACTGTACATTGTTACCAGTCAGTTATTCATTCAATGGCTTGTCCGCTGCTGTAACAATAAGCTGCCACACAGTAGTATTTAGAGGAGCAGGTTTTTGACTTCCCCAGAAGTCTGGGCATGATCAGAAACAGCCATGTCCTTCACTCCGCAAGGCCCAAGTGTTTGTGTGATGACTTTAACCACATCTGGCTGTGGGTATCAGAGAGCACATGGAGACATCTCATCCCCTCAGTGTCTGATGCAGCTCAAAACATCTCCTTACGCCTTTGAAGATGAGACCGGGCTTTGAAGTCCAACGGATCCATTAATGGCAGATATCTTTAGGAAATCAGATGTGTGTGTGTAAGGAAGTCTCATAGCATGCGAGCATCAGGAAGAACAATTCAAACTAATGAGTTCAGTCGCTTTGGTGAAGACATACACTTCACAGTTTGCTCATATTCAAACCGAACATTTGATAACATTAGTTCCGATAAAACGGTTAAGATATAAATATATTCTACAATATATACGGAATATCAAGTATCAACACCCACAAACGGTCATGAGTTCAGTTGAAATGGATAGATTTTTTTCTCCACGGGGGTAATTTCAAAAAGATGTTCCAAGAGAGGAGCCGTAACGTTATGTGCTTCCATGCGTGAGCCGCAGTTAGAATTTAATTAACCCCCCAACTGTGTGTGAAGATGGTAATTACGAATGGCTCTCATATCCAATCAAATCTGATTCAAATAAAATGTTGTCACTAACAGTGAAATGCTTACTTACGGGGCCTTCCCAAAAATGCAGAGAGAAAATTTCAAATAATAATATACACAATGAGTAACGACAACTTGCCTATATATAAACGGGGTACCAGTATCGATTCAATGTGCATGGGTACGAAGTACAGTTGAAGTCGGAAGTTTACGTACACGTTAGCCAAATACATTTAAACTCAGTTCTTTACAATTCCTGACATTTAATCCAAGTAAGAATTCCCTGTCTTAGGTCAGTTAGGATCACCACTTTATTTTAAGAATATGAAATGTCAGAGTAATAGTAGAGAGAATGATTTATTTCAGCTTTTATTTCTTTCATCGTATTCCCAGTGGGTCAGAAGTTTACATACACTCAATTAGTATTTGGTAGCATTGCCTTTAAATTATTTAACTTGGCTCAAACGTTTCGGGTAGCCTTCCACAAGCTTCCCACAATAAGTTGGGTGAATTTTAGCCCATTCCTCCTGACAGAGCTGGTGTAACTGAGTCAGGTTTGTAGGCCTCCTTGCTCGCACACGCTTTTTCAGTTCTGCCCACAAATGTTATATAGGATTGAGGTCAGGGCTTTGTGATGGCCACTCGAATACCTTGACTTTGTTGTCCTTAAGCCATTTTGCCACAACTTTGGAAGTATGCTTGGTGTCATTGTCCATTTGGAAGACCCATTTGCGACCAAGCTTTGCGACCAAGCTTTAACTTCCTGACTGATGTCTTGAGATGTTGCTTCAATATATCCACATAATTGTCCATCCTCATGCCTTCTATTTTGTGTAGTGCACTTGTCCCTCCTGCAGCAAAGCACCCCCACAACATGATGTTGCCACCCCCGTGCTTCACGGTTAGGATGGTGTTCTTTGGCTTGCAAGCCTCCCCCTTTTTCCTCCAAACATAACAATGGTCATTAGGGCCAAACAGTTCTATTTTTGTTTCATCAGACCAGAGGACATTTCTCCAAAAAGTACGATCTTTGTCCCCATGTGCACTTGCAAACCGTAGTCTGGCTTTTTTATGGCGGTTTTGGAGCAGTGGCTTCTTCCTTGCTGAGTGGCCTTACAGGTTATGTCGATATAGGACTCGTTTTACTGTGATGGTTTGCAAGGATCTTAGCCCTATTTTGATGCGTAGCCTGTTTGATGGCTCGTCGGAGGTCATAGTGGATTTCTTATAAGCTTCCGGATTGGTATCCTGCTCCTTGAAAGCTGCAGCTCTAGCCTTTAGCTCATTGCGGATGTTGACTCTAATTCATGTCTTCTGGTTGGGATATGTACGTACGGTCATTGTGGGGATGACATCATTGATGCACTTATTAATGAAGCCGGGACTGATGTGGTGAACTCCTCAATGTTAGCGGATGAATCCTGGAACATATTACAGTCTGTGCTAGTGAAGCAGTCCTGTAGCTTTTCCATATTGAGCGTCACTGGTACTTCCTGTTTTGAGTTTTTGCTTGTATGCATTACTCAAAAGTATAGCGTTATGGTCAGATTTGCCAAATGGAGGGCAAGCGTTCTATGTGTTTCTGTATGTGGAGTAAAGTTAGTCTAGAGTTTTATTTCCTCTTGTTGCACAGGTGACCTTCTGGTAAGTATGAGGTCAAACTGATTTCAGTTTCCCTGCATTAAAATGACTGGCCACGAGACATGTATTTTCTTGTTTGCCTATACAGCTTGTTGAGTGCGGTCTTAGTGCCAGAATCGGTTAGTGTCGTGGTAAATAGTCAGCTATGAAAGCTATATTGCTTAATAGTATGGTCTGCAGCTTATCATGAGCTATTCGAACTCAAGCGAGCAAAAACTTGAGACTTCCTTAACATTAGAAATCGTTTTTTGTTGTTAAGAAATAGACATAACCCTCCTCCGTTCGTCTAACCCGAGGCTGCCGTTCGGTCTTAAAGATGTATGGATAAATCAACGAGATGTGTATTGTCCTTGTTCAGCCATGACTACGAGAAACTTAGAATATTACAGTTCTTCAGGTCCCACTGATAGGATAGTCTCAAACGGAGCTCCTCCGGTTCCTTCTCTAGTGACTATATGTTCGCCAATAGAACGGAAGGTAGAAGCGGTTCATCACCAACGTTGTCTCGTCAGGATACTGGCTCGTCTTCCTCTTTTGCACCGTCGCTTCCTCTTTCGAGTCCGGGGCATTAGGGACTGGTATGGAGTAAGCCGAACGTCCAGAGCTGCCGACTCGTTTAAGTAGAAATGTTCGTCCCTAATCGAGGTTAGTGATCGCATTCTGATGTCCAGAAGCTGTTTTCGATAATAGGTAATGATGGCGGAGACATTATGTAGATAAGTGTAAAAAAATATATATATATCAGAATTGTCACATTTACCAACAGGTGCTGGAAGAATGAGAGGAATTTCGAATCCCCTTAACCCCTTAAGAAAAGGTCTGGAAACTGGAAGTTACATTGCCAGACAAACATTAACGCATTAGCTTTCCCTAGCGTTTCTTCAGAAGAACAAAGGAGGAAGTAGACATGATGCCCCATCCCCAATAATTAGCTCAAATGCTAATCCTTCCCAGTCCTTCCAGCCATGATTGAAGTGATGGACCCCAACACACACACACAGCTCTTTTACGCTGCAAAGCCCATTGTTTAGCCGTTCTCCTGTTACCCGTCTCCTCAGACGGCCGTTAGCGATAGCAGAAGGGAAATAACCCCCACCTTGCGATTGGCGACGGTCCTGTTATTGCTCTGTAATGGAATAGTCCCAAATAACCCCAAATGTGATGTACGTATTTTACGCAGGTCTGTCATTGCCATCGTGTCATTCGTTTGTTATTGACGGCACAGAGAGTGCCAGATAAAATGTTCTGATTTTGTTGGTTCGTTGATCTAATGCATAAATGAATGAATGAATCGGTCAATGCCTTTGTTGATGTTTTTTTGTCTCCCCATAGATTCACCCAGAGGAGGAAGACTATGGCTTTGAGATTGAGGAGAAGAACAAGGCCATCGTGGTGAGGTCTGTCACCAGGGGCTCTCACGCTGAGGTGAGGAGTCTATAAACACACACACACACAGACACGTAAAATACACACAGACACACACATGGATGACGACACACACACACCTCCTATGCTTCCTCCTCCTTACTGACAGAGCCCGTTAGTCCCAGTGTGTGAGACAGTGGTGGTGCTGTCACTCTACCTGTCCCTCTCCTCATGGGGACTTTATTCTCAGTGTGGGGATCAGAACTATTAGACATGCCTGCTCACATTCTCCTCACTGCCATCTCAGCTCTCTCTCTCTCTGTGTGTGTGTGTGTGTGGGGGGGGGGGGGGGGGTTCTGTGCAAACGTGTTTATCTGTCTTTCTGTCTGCAGCTGGAGGACAGCCTTATCTACTCTCTTTCTTTCTTTTTGAATCAACTCCTCAAGGTCTTGTTGACTAGTTGGATCGGAGCATATGTGCAACGACTGGGGATCCCTGAGGAAGGGATTGGTAAACACAGTCTTACAGCACTCCTTCCCTGACTGTCCCTCAGTGTTCCTTAATATCCTACTCTCCTCCCTCGCTCCAACTCACTCCTCCCGCCCTCAGGCCTACAGTTGTAGCATCATCCTTACAGTTCCTAAAATGAACCTCTCACACTCCTTCTGTGTCCCCTACCCTATTTTTCCTCCCTCTCGTTTCCACTCCATCTCACTCCTCCTCATCCCCCTGCTATTCCTCCCCTCCTCTGCTCCAGACAGTGCCAGTGTAGTTGGGCCCTGGCTGACACAGAGCGTGTGTATCCGAGACTGCCCAAACACTGAGTCCGTCTGTGTGTGTGCTTTGTGAATGAGGCCCAGCTGATTCCAGGGGCCCAGTGGGGGAAAATACCTGGGAGAGCCAGGGACTCCGGGAGGGTTGCAGGGAGAATACATAACACACAAATGTGAAAACGCACGCAAGCACACTCACTCACTCAGTGGGCCACTGTGCCTTCCTGTTCTGGGCTGTCCTCCAGAGCCAGCCCCCCAGACAACCAAAGCCAAGCGTCATACTAGTGAATCTGGTCCCTGTGTCCTGGGCTAGCCAGAGAGGATATATAAAGGCTGCCGTGAGAATCGCTGTTTTTTTATCATTTAGATGTTATTTTTTAGGCTATTGCCATCACTTATCCAGGTTTTTTAAAGTGAAATCTGGCCGAAAATTGTTCACACTATTTTTTACATCTGAAAAACAAAATGGACACTGACGTACCAGAAATGAAGAGACAACCTACCCTGATGCTCCACCATTGTTGTCTCTCTCTCCATCCTCCCCTCCAGATGGCGGGGCTGCAGGAGGGCAGGAAGATCTTCACCATCAACGAGGACCTGGTGTTCCTCAGGCCCTTCCAGGAGGTGGAGACCATGATCAACCAGGCCTTCTGCATCCGTCGCTCCTTACGCATGCTGGTCAACACCAAGACCAAAGAGTGAGTACACAGGCATGTGTGTATACACACACACACACACACACACACACACACACACACAGGTATCCTCTACACACCTACACTAGTGGCGGTCGGTGCTGTTTAAGATGAGGGAGGACGATTCTTTTTTTATGAGCTTGGCCTTATTTCTATTACAGCATATTGGAAGACTGTCGTATTGCATTCATCCAGCTTAATGTAACACCGATAGGTTTAGGCTACTTCATGATACTCAAATGTTCCTGTACACATCATGTGGTTGCTCCAACCTAGCCTATGAATGAAAGTCTACAATGTAGGTGAACAGGTAGAGAGAAATTTGAGTCATCAAGGTGACAGACATTGACACATTCAATACCGCCTTGCACAATCTTACCTGCATCTAGCTGATCTAGTGTGTAGTCATTAGTCCAACAGTTGCAAACGATTTTCTATTGGACAGGTATGTTTATCCCTGTTTTTGTTCCGCTTGCTTCTGTTTAAGAAACGTTTTTCAACAGAATCGGCGGAATGAATACACACCTGATCACATGCAAGGGTGTGTCGAGTAATCAGAGAAAACGAGTATTGTAACAGATATGGGCAATTTTCTGGATCAGATTACAGATTAGTATCGGGAAAAATAATGCTTTTTCACAAAAGCAGTGCACTAGGCCTTTACTAGTCCTCCATTAGCAGACCCATATAGCCTTCTGAATTGCACCCCCAAAAAAATGTATAGCACCTAAATATAGTTCCGTTTACTGCATAAATGGTGCATGGATTTGAATGAATTACAGTGTAGGCTAATCCGTGTGTAAACTATGACACAATGTAAATGGGAGAAGGCTAAAACGTGGTCAGCGGCAGATCAAAATGGCAGCACCAAGTCTCCGGGTGAACGGAGGAGTTGTCCATGGTGCTGTTATTCAATATTCTTTATTTACCCTGTTCGTAATGAGCACAGGAAGGTTGCATTTTGGCTTCTGCTCAGATGGCTGAAGCGAGCGGGGAACACATGCAGCACACAGACACCACCGGCTACAGACCTACCACAGATCTGACTTGCAGTGGTGTAGATGAGGGACCGCACAACTTGCCTATATATACACTGGGTGCCATTATCGAGTCAATGTGCAAGGGTACGAAGTACATTTGAAGTCGGAAGTTTACATACACCTTAGCCAAATACATTTAAACTCAGTTTTTCCACAATTCCTGACATTTAATCCTAGTAAAATTCCCTGTCTTAGGTCAGTTAGGATCACCACTTTATTTTAAGAATGTGAAATGACAGAATAATAGTAGAGAGAATGATTTATTTCAGATTTTATTTCTTTCACATTCCCAGTGGGTCAGAAGTTTACATACACTCAATTAGTATTTGTTAGCATTGCCTTTAAATTGTTTAACTTGGGTCAAATGTTTCGGGTAGCCTTCCACAAGCTTCCCACAATAAGTTGGGTGATTTTTGGCCCATTCCTCCTGACAGAGCTGGTGTAACTGAGTCAGGTGTGTAGGCCTCCTTGCTCGCACACGCTTTTTCAGTTCTGCCCGCTCTCTTTGAGTCAACTACTCACCACATTTTATGCGCTGCAGTGCTAGTTAGCTGTAGCTTATGCTTTCAGGACTAGATTCATTATCTGATCCTTTGATTGGATGGACAACATGTCAGTTCATGCTGCAAGAGCTTTGATAGGTTGGAGGACATCCTCCGGAAGTTATCTTAATTACTGTGTAAGTTTATGGAAAAGGGGGGTGAGAAAGACGAGCCTTCTAGGTTTTGTATTGAAGTCAATGTACTCAGAGGAGGATGGAAACTAGCTGTCCTCCGGCTACAACATGGTGCTACCTTATAGAGTGCTGTTGAGGCTACTGTAGACCTTCATTGCAAAAGTGTGTGTTTTAATCAAATATTTGGTGAGTTGAATATATTAAGTATAGTTTTATCTAAAAAGGGATACATTTTTTTATGTTTCACTATTGTTTTAAATTCACTGATGCTGGTCCTCCCCTTCGTCCTCTGAGGAGCCTCTACTGACCTACACACACGTGTGCACACATACACACTCTTGTTGTTATAGGATTGTGAAGATTCCAGACACTCCCGGTGCCCTGTCCTTCAAACTCAGTGGCTCTGCCCCACCTCATGTACACGCAGTAAGGAAAGGTGAGTAACAACCTCTCTGATTGGGAAAGGGGGATACCTAGTCAGTTGTAAAACTGAATGCATTTAACTGAAATGTGTCTTCCGCATTTAACCCAACCCCTCTGATTCAGAGAGGAGCGGGGGGCTGCCTTAATCAACATTACGTTATAGGATGAGGCGTTACCTGCCAGCCATGCACCTGTTAACTTCAGGTCCAGTTTCTTGAGGCTCTGCTTTTTAGGACCACATGTTCGCCAGGCTAGGGTCAAAGGACAACATGTTCGCCAGGCTAGGGTCAAAGGACCACATGGTCGCCAGGCTAGGGTCAAAGGACCACATGGTCGCCAGGCTAGGGTCAAAGGACCACATGGTCGCCAGGCTAGGGTCAAAGGACCACATGTTCGCCAGGCTAGGGTCAAAGTACATTTTTAATTGTATTTACAACTGTTGAGTCACGAGCAAGGGATGAGTCCAAATGTGTAAAACAGTTGGATAAGGAAGGAGGAAACATGGCCGGCGATTTATTTTCTTCTGCATTGAGGGAGAAGGAGTCACGACCCGGGGTCTCATACACTCTGCTCTGGCTGCACACACACAAACACACACGCACAGGCTCCTTTCAGCTACTGGCCCCATAGGAGTTTCTGAATGATATCATACTCCCCAGCTCCCTCTCTCGTCTCCTAAACCAGGATCCTGGTTGACGGCTGGGATTTGGTTGGCTTGGGTTGGCTGCTAAACTGAAGATATGGAGTCGTGTGCTTTGTGTGAGGTGGATCACTGGGGAAATTATGCTAGGGCTGGTATTTTTAAACGGGACAGGAGATCTGTTCTTATTTTAGGGCACAGCTAAAGTGTTACCAGACAACTTATTTGAGGACCAAAACAATATAGGAACTTTAATTAATAGTATACACATAGCTTTATAATAATAATTATATATGCCATATAGCAGATGCTTTTATTCAAAGCGACATACAGTCATGTGTGCTTACATTTTATGCATCGGTGGTCCTGGGAATCAAACCCAAAACCCTGGTATTGCTAATGCCATGCTTTACCACCTGAGCCACACACCTATCTACGTCTTAGATGAGCAGATGGTCTTGGATATGCCTTATTCTCTGATCACGTTAAAAACAGATTCTTCATCTCAATGGGATCTCCGAATAAAATAGAATGAACTAAATATTTACAGAATGGACCAGATAGATGAGGATACATTGTACACATGCTGTTATTATAGAAAAACATTCATTCAACATGCATACATTCTGTGACATCAGTGGTTACAGGATGACACATGAGAAGCTGTGTCCCCGCCCACTTTGACCCCTGTGTGATTATAGGGTCGGAGGCGGCGGTGGCAGGCCTCCAGCCAGGTCAGTGCATCCTGAAGGTGAATGGCAACAACATGAACCATAGCGACTACCAGGAGGTCCTGGAGCACTTCACCTCCCACCACGACCAGCAGGATCAGCCCGACATGGTGAGACGTAGTTTGCGTGCAGAGCTGTGGTCCAGCGGTGACACTACCGGATCCATACACACATGGGACTCCCTACTGGAAAACAGGGTTCAATCCCTGTCTCATCCCCCTCTGATTCTTACTGTCTGTCAATAAAGCATTCAAATACATAGGGAGAATCTCATTTTTTTTTAAAGAAAGAGACATTTGACGACAAACAATGTTTTAATACTGTACGCACAATATTAGGGAAACGTACATGATCAGAGATTCAACCATGATGGCATTAGCCTAATGGACCATTGCGACTTTTCTACCAGTGTCGAGACGTGTTTCAATCACACTACTGTAGTGTGTTCCCTTCTACAGTGTCACATGCAAGGGTTTGACTGGTTTAATGCGTCACAACCAGGGTTCTTCTGCAACCTCAATTTCACTCTTTTATGGTTTACAGTGAACTGCCAATATACCTACTTTTCCCCTTGTTGTTATTTTCCTACTGTGACAAATATTTTGGCTTTGTCAGCTTGGGACAGTGCAGGGTATACTATGGAGCAGAGGTGGGACCAAGTCATTGTTTTACAAGTCACAAGTAAGTCTCAAGTCTTAGCACGCAAGTCCCAAGTCAAGACAGGCAAGTCCCATGTCAAGTCTCAAGTCAAGACCGATAAGTGTCAAGTCTCAAGTCCTAAACTTTGAGTTTCGAGTCCTAAACAAGTCATAATGTGCTTTTCACCAAATGTAATACCATTTCATATTTTTAACAAGAGTAATAGTATATTATTACATTTACGCAAACCATGAATACTTTAAAAAAGATCTATATTTATTACCTACCAAATAAACATTATATTTCCATGGAAATACATGGGTAGCCATGAGAAAGACCCCCCCCCCCAAAAGTGATCGACTATCGAGGATCGCTATGGGGCGAAATAGGCTTGTACACAATCGTATAACCTCAATCGCCCAACCTTGATTTAGGAACATCAGGTAGGATTTAGGCTACCAACTGCCTAGCCAGTTGTAGCTCAATCTTGGGTGCAATGATCACGTTCGCGCACTGACGTATTGTGTGGAGGCTAATTGATTTAACATTACGCTAGCCTACATGATACACCAGCAAAGTAATTAAATATATAGCTGTCGGCTATATTAGCCACGACTTACCGTTCTTTGTGCAGCTTCAAATGTCGAACAAAGTTGGAAATTGTTGCGCCGCCGTCTAATTTTCTTCCCGATTGTTTTGCAAGTTGCAATCCGTTTTTTGTGGATACATCGTCATCTTTATATCCGAAAATAATAATTTGGGGTATCATCTTTCCAAGGGCTCCATCTGAATTCCCCCGCCGACGTTCCTCTGCACTGCCACGCTCAACTTTTTCTCAGCTGGCACAATTTGATTGGCTGCTGTCCGATTCAAACTGTAATCCGATAAATGAGGAGCTGATGCGCTGCACACTTTTTTAAATAGCATCATTTTAAATATTTGGGCTTGGGGAGGGTATCAAGTCAGGTCAAGTCAAAAGGCTCAAGTCCAAGTTAAGTCACGAGTCATTGGTGTTAAAGTCGAGTTGCAAGTCATCATATTTGTGACTCGAGTCTGACTCGAGTCCAAGTCATGTGACTCGAGTCCACACCTCTGCTATGGAGGGCTTTCATTAGGAGCTCCTTTGTTGATGTTTACTCTGGCTCCTCTCCTCTTGTCCAATCCCCTGCTTTGTTGATGTTTAACCTGTCTCCTCCTGTCCAATCCCCTGCTTTGTTGATGTTTAACCTGGCTCCTCCTGTCCAATCCCCTGCTTTGTTGATGTTTAACCTGGCTCCTCCTGTCCAATCCCCTGCTTTGTTGATGTTTAACCTGGCTCCTCCTGTCCAATCCCCTGCTTTGTTGATGTTTAACCTGGCTCCTCCTGTCCAATCCCCTGCTTTGTTGATGTTCAACCAGGCTTAACTCTGTTTGAAGTACATCTTAATGTCTCTTTTACTTCAATCACACACAAATTCTTTAACTGCCAGAGAAGCACATGTGATTCCAAGCACGCTCTTGCACAGAAACCTAGACACACACTTGAATGTGACACAAACACACCAGTGTTTGACCCTGGTGTGTTCTCCCTGTGTCCTGTCAGTGTCAGTGGGTGTACCGTGTGTTTGAGGATGTGGAGGAGGAGGGGGGCTCGTTCAAGGCCTGCACAGCAGAGAAATGCTCAGACATCGATGAGGAGAACGGCAGGAACGGAACAGGTACTGTACACCACCTCACCATAGAAGTGCATGTTTGTGTTTGTCTGCTAACAGGTGTGTACTTGAAAATAGGTCCTCAAAAGCGTCCCTTTGTCCAATCCAGACTGCAGGGGGGGCCTGAGCCGGCTGTCTCTGTCTGATGACACGGTGCCCCTGGTGAGCATGACGGTGGACAACGTGCACCTGGAGCACGGCGTGGTGTACGAGTATGTCAGTACAGCCGGCATTAAGAGCCACGTCCTGGAGAAGATGGTGGAGCCCAAGGGCTGCTTCAGCCTTACTGCGAAGGTACAGCACATGTCCACTGTTTTTGTAGTATTAGCATGCTAACGCTACACTTATCATGCTAGCAGCAGTATGTGGTTCAGTTTCAAGTTTTTATTGTGACGTACGCTAGCACAGTGACATGCTTTTCTTGCTTGCTCTTTCCCAACAATGCAGTATAATTTTTTTTAAGTAGAACAAAAACACTAGAAATAGGAAGAACGGGAATCAGTAAGAAACCTATTTACAGGGTCAAATACCATATTTATAATGTGCAGGGATACTGGAGTGGCAGGGTTAGATATGTACAGTTGAAGTCGGAAGTTTACATACCCCGAGCCAAATACATTTAAACTCAGTTCTTCACAATTCCTGACATTTAATCCAAGTAAAAATTCCCTGTCTGAGGTCAGTTAGGAACACCACTTTATTTTAAGAATGTTAAATGTCAGAATTTTTTTATTTTTTATTTATACTTTATTTAACCAGGTAGGCTAGTTGAGAACAAGTTCTCATTTACTGCGACCTGGCCAAGATAAAGCAAAGCAGTGCGACACAAACAACAACACAGAGTTACACATGGAATAAACAAACATACAGTCAATAACACAATAGAAAAAGTCTATATACAGTGAGTGCAAAAAATATATATACACGATAAGACGAAGACAAAGACGTCTGACTGCTACGCCATCTTGGAGTAGAGAGAAGGATTTATTTCAGCTTTTCTTTCATCACATTCCCAGTGGGTCAGAAGTTTACATACACTCAATTAGCATTTGGTAGCATTGCCTTTAAATTGTTTAACTTGGGTCAAATGTTTCGGTTAGCCTTCCACAAGCTCCCCACAATAAGTTGGGTGAATTTTGGCCCATTCCTCCTGACAGAGCTGGTGTAACTGAGTCAGGTTTTTAGGCCTCCTTGCTCGTACACACTTTTTCAGTTCTGCCCACAAATGACTTGTCATGCACAAAGTAGATGTCCTAACCGATTTGCCAAAACTATAGTTTGTTAACAAGACATTTGTGGAGTGGTTGAAAAACGAGTTTTAATGACTCCAACGTAAGTGTATGTAAACTTCCGACTTTAACTGTATAGGGGTAAGGTGACTAGGCATCAGGATATATGATAAACAGAGTAGCAGCAGCGTATATGATGACTGTATGTGAGTGTATGTTTGAATGTATGTGTGTGAGGAAATGATGAGTGTGTAGAATGTGCATAGAGACTATAAAATGGAAGGGTCAATGCAGATAGTCACTGTAGCCTGAAGGCTTCTTCGGCCATACCGTCAAGGAACAGGAAATGTCCATTGTTGTTGTAGTCTCCTAGCATTAGCATAAACACTTTGGGTTTGTCTTTATTGCATCGCCACAGCCATGATTTCTACCATTTAGCATTTATGATGAGAACAATAGGAGTGAATGGTTCCCAGGTTGCTTCGTGCTCTTCTCTCCATGCAAAAATCACTTCAAATCACTTGAACTTGAAGACGTGAACCCAAAGGGATTTAAAACATACACTCTGCCCTGTCAGATCCTGGAGGCCTTTGCGAGCGACGACAGTCATTTTGTGCGTAACTGCAGCCAGCTGATCTCGCAGAGTGACCGCGTGATGTCCATGCCCCAATTTGAGTTCAGGAACATCTGTGATACCAAGCTGGAGAGCATCCGCCGGCGAATCAGGAGATACCAGCAGGTACAGGATCTACAGGATCCCTCTGTCATAGCCCCCTTTGTAGTGCAAGAGCAGCTACAAATGTCTTCAAGTTCTCTCTCGCACTCTCTTTCTTCTTTCTCTCCTTGTCTCTCCCTCACCCCCGCCAGACACTCAGATCAGCAACGACTATTGATCCATCATTATGTGATAGCGGTAAATATACCGTTTTTCATTGGCTGTTGTTTTCAGTTTGCCCAGGAGCTGAGGAAAAAGGCGTGCCCCACATTCAAGCAGGCAGGCGTACTGACCCACCCGCTGGGCTGCATGGACTTTGTGCCCACCAACTGCCACGTCAACCTGATGCAGGTGTCCCAACCCAAGACCCCCATGGTGTCCGGCAGGGCCTTCAGCTTCCGCTTCGGACGCAAGAACTCCTTCTACGGCCTGGACCCCAACCAAGGTGGGGTGAGAAGACAATGCAGACGTGTGTGTGTGTACTGTACATGCACTGGCACACACATACAGTACACACTCATATGCACATATACCTTTAGATTACAAAAAGAACAACAGTACAGCAGCACACATACTACACAGCTCTTTAGCAACTTTGTAGAGTTATGTCAATGCCTCAGTTCAGTTACTTTGTGGAATTCTAGTCACAGTTGAGTTTTGCCAACAATAGCCAAGATCCCCTGTACAACATTGCACAGAGCTAGCCTTTAACCCACCTTAAAGCTTAAAACAAAGAGATAATTTCCACTAAATACCATCTTTGATCAATTACATCCCACAGTACAAATTACTTTAAGCTCTTGTGATGAAACAAACTGAGTAGATTAGCCTTTAGCCCGCATATAGTGACAACTCCCGCAGTACATTTGCAGTAAAGTAGTTGTAATCCCACCACTCTAATCGTCTCCATTGGTTTCCCATTAAACAACCATTAGCCTCAGGCGACCCCCCCCCCCACTCCGAAACGTTTAGCCATCCCCTCTGTGGGTGTTGGTGAATAATGTCATCAAAGCGGTCCCTCCAAGACACCAAGGGTGGAATATTCTTCAGAAGGTGAGAGGGAAGGACAGAGAAGAGGGAGAGAAACAGAGGAGAGAGAGAGAGAGAGTCGGTGGGAGAGATATTTACAGGAGTAGCCCTTGGCCCATCCCCAGAATTAAATAGAACATTACGTATCTCTATGGGCCCATCTTGTCCTCCTGTCTGTGTTTTGTCGGTCTCTGCGGTTTCGGTAGCCTGCCTTTCGGCCTGTCACAAGGGCCGCTCTGACACTGCTCAGAGAAACACTAAGACGGGAAGAGACAGAGGAAGCTGCAACAGACAGCCAGCCGTCTGACTGGAAGATTAGCATCGTTAGTATTGCTTCAACCTTCCTCTCTCCTCAGTTCCTCGACTTAATCGTAGCCTGTGCTATTATGTGCTAACATTACACCCTCAGGCTTCTAGATCAGGAAGTAGAATTGTGAATTAGACAAATTATTTTTATCATATTCTAGGGCATTTCTTCATGACTCACAAGGCAGTAGAATGTACATAGAACACCAATGTGTAATGGGCCCTTTATACACAAGCACACTGTTTTTGTCAAAATGATAGGTTGTATATTCACCACAGTGTTATTGTGTATGAAAGCTCAACATGTGGTATAGGTCTCTGGAAGTGAACGTTGATTGTCTCTCCCTCTTTCCCCCTCTATTTTTACCTCTGCTTTTCTGACATCACGATGTGAAGTGCAGCTTTTCAAAAATTCTTAACTTCAAAGACGTAGACACTTATTTTAATACTCTTTCACTTCCTTTTCATTTCTTTACCTCTATTTATTCATCTATTTATTTTCTCTCTCCCCACAGCTAACCTGTCTCACATGTCTCACACCCAACACTGTGTGACTAGCATGGGTGCCCCGTCTTACAGCTGCAGCGGTCTCGGGGAGGAGGAGGATGGTGAGGGGGACATCGAGGGCTATGGAGAGGTCATCCCAGACAGGCTCAAACAGGAGGACATGGAGATCCAGGATGCATACATCCGCCTCTACAGCCGCCTGAACATCGCCGTGCAAGAGATGAGGCAGTACGTCACCCAAATAGACGCGTAAGTACACATATATGAACATCCTTGCAAAGTACCTACTGTACATCAGGGATCTCAATCCGGTGGCCCTCGAGCCAGACACGTTCCGCGAGCTCATTTAATGTGGCCAAATATACAGTGTGGTTCCAAAAGTTTTTACACCCTTGATAAAGATGAGTAAAAATAACTCTATAAACCACAGGTTGCCAATGTGTTTCAAGTCCGGAGACTGAGATGGCCATTGCAAAATGTTGATTTTTTTGCCCGATTTAATCATTTCTTGTGGATTTTAATGTGTGCTTGGGGTTATTGTCTATATATAATTTCTATATTTTTTTAGCATACAATTTAATTTAGCTCAGTATTTATAAAGTGTGTTATTATTCTGCGTGAAAATGAAAGGCCAAGATATTATGGAACTGTTGTCCCCAGGCAGTCTCCTGAGGCCTGGCCCTGTTTGTCCAGCTTCCTGTTTTTCTTGTTTAAAGGAAAGAGTCACCCATTTTGAATGCTATATCGTATTTGTGCATGTCTGTTCTATTTATTCCTGGGGTCATTTTATGTGTATATGAGCTATTCACCGTTCAAGCAGATAGAAATACAGCCGGTGTGACGGGTTTTGCATCATATGACGCGTCATTCCCGCTGTATTTCTGGCTTCTTGAACGGGAATCGTTTCCATTAACGAGTCCAACGAGAAGGATACACTGCTTTCCCGGGAACAGGCCCAAATAATGTAATTTGCGTGAATAAAAGACGCAGAAAAAGAGGCCACAGGTCAGGCTGCCTTCTGAGAATCCATAGGCGAGCGAGTAAACTCCCACTGCCATCCGTTCTACTCGCTAACATGCAATTATTGGAAAATAAAACTGATGACCTACGACTATCCTACCAATGGGACATTCAAAACTGTAATATCTTATGTTTCACCTAGTCGTGGCTGAATGACGACACGGATAATATAGAGCTGGCGGGATTTTCCATGCACTGGCAGAACAGAGAAGCTACGTCTGGTAAGACGAGGAGTGGGGGTGTGTGTCTTTTTGTCAATAACAGCTGGTGTGCGATGTCTAGTATTAAAGAAGTCTCGAGGTATTGCTCTGCTGAGGTAGAGTACCTTATGATAAGCTGTAGACCACACTATCTACCAAGAGAATTCTCATCTGTATTATTCGTAGCCGTTTATTCGTATCACCACAGACCGATGCTGGCACGAAGACAGCACTCAACCAACTGTATAAGGCCATAAGCAAACAAGAAAATACACATCCAGAAGCGGCGCTCCTAGTGGCCGGGGACTTTAATGAAGGCAAACTTAAATCGGTTCTACAAAAATTTTACCAGCATGTCACATGTGCAACCAGAGGAGAAAAAAAGTCTGGTCATGGCTCACATCAACAACATCCTCCCGGATACTCTAGACCCACTCCAATTCGCATACTGCCCCAACAGATCCACAGAATCTCAATCGCACTCCACACTGCCTTTTCCCACCTGGACAAAAGGAACACCTATGTGAGAATGCTGTTCATTGACTACAGCTCAGTGTTCAACACCATAGTGCCCACGAAGCTCATCACTAAGCTAAGGACCCTGGGTCTAAACACCTCCCTCTGCAACTGGATCCTGGACTTCCTGACAGGCCACCCCCAGATGGTAAGGGTAGGCAACAACACGTCTGCCACGCTGATCCTCAACACTGGGGCACCTTATGGCTGTGTACTTGGTCCCCTCCTGTACTCCCTGTTCACCCACGACTGCATGGCCAAACACGACTCCAACACCATCATTAAGTTTGCTGACAACACAACAGTGTTAGGCCTGATCACCGACAATGATGAGACAGCCTATAGGGAGGTCAGAGAACTGACAGTGTGGTGCCCGGACAAAAACCTCTCCCATAATGTGAGCAGGACAAAGGAGCTTGATCGTGGACTACAGTAAAAAAGGTGGGCCAAACAGGCTCCCATTAACATTGACGGGGCTGTAGTGGAGTGGGTCGAGAGTTACAAGTTCCTTGGTGTCCACATCACCAACAAACTATCATGGTCCAAACACACCAAGACAGTCGTGATGAGGGCACGACAACACCTTTACCCCCTCAGGAGAACGAAAAGATTTGGCATGGGTCCCCAGATCCTCAAAGTTCTACAGCTGCACCATCGAGAGCATCCTGACTGGTTGCGTCACCGCCTGGTATATGGCAACTGCTCGGCATCTGACCGTAAGGCGCTACAGAGAGTAGTGCGTTCGGCCCAGTACATTACTGGGACCAAGCTTCCTGCCATCCAGGACCTATATAATAGGCGGTGTCAGAGGAAAGTCCATAAAATTGTCGGACTCCAGACACCCAAGTCATAGACTTTTCTCTGCTACCGCACGGCAAGCGGTACCGGAGCGCCAGGTCTAGGACCAAAAGGCTCCTTAACAGCTTCAAATCACCACCGGACTATTTATATTGACACCCTCCCCCCCATTTTGTTTTGTACACTGCTGCTACTCGCTGTTTATTATTTATGTATAGTCACTTTACCCCTACCTACATGGACAAATTACCTCAACTAACCTGTACCCCCGCACACTGACTCGGTACCGGTACCCCCTGTATATAGACTCGTTATTGTTATGTTACAAAGTTTGATTTGATTTGAATAGCTCTGATACACATTCTCTCTCTCGCTCTCTCTCATAAATGGGGGAATTCTTCAGTCCAAAACTGTTCATGGACTGGGCAAGCAGGAATAGGCTGTGAAACCACAACCCCATTGAGAGGAGGGAAAACCTTCTTTACTGTGTGTGTAAATTAAGTGTGCGCATATTAAAGCAGAGTGTGTGTCCATAAAAGACAGACACATTATGAGAATATTTCTAATTAGTTCCCTTTCTCTTATTTTTCGTGTGTTTCCTCCAATGTGGCGGGCGGGAACCACAGCCTCCTTTTTTCCATCACGGAGCCCACCCAGCCGCAGGGCAGCGAGTCCCCAGCCTACGAGGCCATTCAGCCCCCTTCCGTGACCCCCGAAGAGGGGGACCAGGAAAAGGCGGAGCACGGGGGCATCAAGAGGGTCTGCTTCAAGGTGACGGAAAAGGACCAAGAGGACTCGGGCCAAGACACCATGAGCTACAGGGACTCCTACAGGTAAGATAAGAAAGACTTAAGACAAGATATAATGGTGACTCGTTTCAGGAAACTAGGTGAATGTTGCGCGTCAATACTTCACAGTAGAGCCATTTGAATGTAAACTTTTTTTTTAAATCAAAATGCGTTTTTGAGCAGAAATGCCTTTTGGAACGTGAACTTTCATGTGCCTTATTATCAAACGTGTATGCTGTCTGTAAATACGAATAACATTGTTACATTACGAGCCTAGTTGGTTTAGCCACAGAAAAAGTCAGCAACCTTCCCGCTAGCCATGATTGGCTGAGATAATGAATGGGCTTGACATGCCGAGAGATCGAATTTTGAAATCAGGGGAATTTGAGTATGATAGCTACGGAGATGGAGAAAACACCTGTCTCCGGATTACGTCTTTAAACTAAGGGTAACCATGGCATCCGTGACAGAGAGGGAGAAGCGTCCATCCATGTATACGGGTAAGATTGTCTAGCTAGCTACATTTTCACATATTACATGTTTGTAATTTTGTCAGAAAGTTGTTTTCATTTCAAGTTAAAGTGTACTATTAGCTAGATAGCTAACGTTAGCTGGCTGGCTCGCTAGCTAACGTTACGTGTATGATCTTTGTCGAATATTATTTGTATCTCAGAGCCATCAGTCTAGTTTGTCTCTCAGACATTCAATCTCGTCACATCTGGAGAGGGTGGGCTGCTCCAAAACCTACCATGAGGTGGGACTAAATTTGGAACCCTCTCCCAGAGAGCATGTGTGTGTGCGCAAGAGTGCCTGTGTGTGCGGAGGAGAGAATCAAGGCCAAACTCCCGTGTGTTTTACGTAAGGGTTGGCACTTCAGTCCCAGCTCGACAGGAATGATCCAGCATCCCATTGGCAGACACATTAAGACGCACACAGTCTATAGGGCAGGCAATAATAGAGACCCGACTCACAAACAACTCACTAAGCTGTAGTGTCTTCCTGTGATCTCCAGTTCACAGTGTGGGCCAGTTAGTTGCTGAGCCAAGCTGGATGATTATAGTAAAACTACGTGATTGTTTAAGTGCGAAGCACGATGATAATGCTACTTCTGGCTCCTTAATCCACGACGCACACAGAAATGTTCACAACAGTAGGGCTGCCTATTAAAATGCATTGAAAATGTAGGGATAATTGGAGAATAACTATTGAGCGTTAAAGGGATGGTTCAGCAAATTTACGTATTTGTTTCCTTACCTTAAAAGCAGTCTATGGACAAGGAGTGACAGCAATCAGAACTTTGGTTTTGTTAAACTAGCCACTGCCAAATGGAAACGTATCTAAATGTAATTTTTTTCTGAACTCTCCCTTTATGCAAAAACTTTGCTGTTGTGGAGGCTTGTGATCTTCTTTAATGTTTGAGTATCGTTTGACTTCAACTTTTCTGGTTATGGATTATTTTAACAATCTTATTTGGGACATTGGTGTAGCCACACCTTACGACATTATAGTGGAATGCATTTTAGTCATGCCAATCAAGTAAGTTGATGTTTGTGAGAAGCATTTGACTACTGCTCGCTCTGCTTATAATTTACAAGACAGACTCCATCCACATTTGACCTTGTGTTTTTTTCTGTAGGGAATGAATGTACTTTTCAACTGTTTTCTGACCATCTCTCTCGCTCTCTGTGTGTTTTCAGTGAATGTAACAGTAACAGGGATTCCGTCTTGTCGTACACAAGTGTACGTAGCAACAGCTCTTACCTGGGGAGTGATGAGATGGGTTCAGGTAAGAAACAGTTAATAAAGTAACGACTAGACTAAGATATTCATACCCCTGTAGGATAACAAATATCAAGTTGGTTTGACTTATGTGGAAAAATGTACACAATGTCCCTTCTATCTCTCTCTCTCAGGTGATGAGCTGCCCTGTGACATGAGTATTTCCTCTGACAAGCAGGACAAGCTGCACGGCTGTTTGGAGCACCTTTTCAACCAGGTGCTCCATCTTTACCACTACACTATCTTTTGCACAATACTGCTTTTACCATTACCTCTGTAATCAGTCAGTAGCCATGCTGTTCTCAATCTGTTTTGTAATAAACTGTGTTGACGTGTGTAGTGAAGACACTGTTCTGCACTAATAGTATACGTACACATGCACACCCACACACCTTTTCCATTAGCCCTCAGAAACATCATGTTCATAGTAATCAGTCTGGTCTACATCTGTAGTGCATTGCCTTGTTGTGCCATCTCTCTATTCTCCTCTTTGTCATCCTGTCTTTCTCGCTCTTTCTCTCTACACCCACACACACACACACAGACGTGTGTTCCTCCTTGCATCTACTCTTACCGACATCACATGCCCTTTGACCTCTCCCATACTCCCCGAGGGACACCACCATTTTGGCTCCCGTCGATTTCCTGGGCCTGAGAGACTGAGGCCAGTCTCTGTGTGTTGAGGTCTGACTGGTTGTGACTGTCATCTGCAGGTGGACTCCATCAACAGCCTGCTCAAAGGGCCCATCATGACCAAGGCCTGCGAGGAGACCAAGCACTTTCACACTGACCACACTAAGCCAGGTACCAGCTACGTTTTGTGTGTTTGTGTGTGTAAGACATGGGCCAAGACACCATGAGCTACAGGGACTCCTGTTTGTTTAGAGTTGTCAGGGTTCACTGAGAATGTGTGTGTGTATAGATGTGTGAAGTGTTATACTGAAGAATTCTCATAGCATTTATATTGGTAATTAACCAAATCATTGAAACAATCATGGAGCAGAGTTCCGTCACACTGAAGACTGGACGGTGCGCTGTCACATCATCCACAAGAACAGCCAGGAGGACCCTTGGAACCTGCCCAGCTCTATTAAGACACTGGTGGAGAGCCTGCAACGATTTGTGGATGGTCAGTAAAACACACACACGTGTAACAAATGCACACACTGCAGAAACCCACGCGTAACACACCCATCACGCAAACTAACACACACACATAGACACAGCAGAAAAACACGTGTAACACACCCATCAAACAAACACACACACACACGCAGACACCGCAGAAACTCACGTGTAACACACCCATCACGCAAACAAACAGACACACACGCAGACACAGCAGAAACACATGTGGATCACTCGGGTAATAAAATCCTCCTTGTTCTGTAGATGGGAAGAACCAGGTGCTTCTGGCCCTGCTCAAATGTACAGGTAAGCCTTATGTCAGATTTAGATGATTGATTGTCTTACTTCTCTGAGGGACCAGACAGAGGCAGTGTTTTGGGTTGAGAGTAATAACGGTTGTCAAAATCCTGTCAACCGTCCGTCTCATGTGCCCTCTTTCACTCTTTCTTTTACCCTTCCCTCCTCTCTCTTTCATTGTCTATCACTATCATATCCTCTTTCTTTTGCAATTACCCCTCCCTTACCTCTCTTTCTCCAACCTATCTCCCACCTCTTTCCATTATACTCCTCTCTCTCTCAACCCCACCCCTCCGCCTGTCTAATGACTTGCATAGTCCCCTGCCTTCCATATGGTTTGTTGCTGTTTTTGAAAAACGTCCCGTGAAGAGTTTATATGAAGCAAAGCAAATGTCTGTGAAAACAGACAATAAACAGACAATAATTTACCCCTCTCTTCCACTCCCCTCGGCCCCAGACACGGCTCTGCAGCTGCAGCGGGACGTGATCTTCTGCCAGAGTACGGTGAGCGCTGTGTGCACACTGGCCGAGCAGCTCCTGGCGGCGCTGCGGGCGCACTTCAACAACGCTGGCGAGTACGAGGAAGACTGCAAGGACACGAGCCGTAAGTGGCTGGAGCAGGCGGCCACCATCGGCGTGCTGCTCAACTTCCAGGCAACGCTGGCGCCCCACGTGGTAAGAGCCGGTACTGTGGTGGAAGAATATCTGGATACTTTGTAGAATAGCCAAATACTGTTGAAAATAACCAAATACTGTAAAAGAACAAGCATCAGAATGAAGAGACGCTGATTATTAAGAGAACACGTTAAACATTAATGCTGTATGATTTATTTCCCTTTCGACTCAGCAGACCGGAGTCAAATACTTAATTTGAGCTTGATTTAGTTTGACCAGTAAGTATTTTGTTTACACATGTAGCTAGCTAGCTAAACATTGAACCATAATCCAACTCATAACGTTACTACCATGCATGAATCCGCAGGTAGCTAAAGCTAACCAACTAGGTTCAATGTTAGCTAGTTAGCTAACTTTAGGCTCTCACTAGCAATGCAAATGGCTTTCTGAGATGCTAATAATATTACTACACAGATCATACACGTAATGTTAGCTGGCAAGCCAGCCAGCTAACGTTAGCTAGCTAGCTAACAGTAGGCTTTAACTTGCAATGAAAAAAACTTTCTGTCAAAATTAAAAATGTATAATATATATGAAAATGAAGCAAGCTAGACTATCTTACCCATATACATGGATGGACACTTCTCCCTCTCTGTCACAGATGCAATGGTTGCCCTTAGTTGGGAGATGCGGAGACAGGTGTTTTATACAACAGCCTTCTATGTGTTCCCTTTTTGATTCCCTCCACATATTTGCAATCAAACGCCAGATTTTTCTCCATCTCCCTAGCTATCATACTCTGCTTCCACCGGGCATTCCACTGATTTCAAAACTCCATCAACTTCTTCCGTGACAAGAACACTGTTGATCGCCTTTTTCATTGTCTGGATCAATGAAAATGTTTTTTTTTAACCTAAATCAGGGATTTGCTCATTGTCTGATTTATTTTCAGAGTTAGCATGGCACGATCGTCCTCCAGAAAGTGGAGAGCATTAGCAACACTTTTGCAGTACTTTGTGATTTCTTCTTTTTTTTAAAGCAGTGTTAGAAAGGATTACCTACACATACTGAGCAGCTCATGTTATAGACAGAAGCGTGCTACATGGCAGACCAATCCGAAACTCATGTCTCGGCATGTCCATCCCATCCATTATCTCAGCCAATCATGGCTAGCAGGAAGGCCCTGCCTTTTTCTGTAGCTAAACCAACTAGGCTCGTAATTTAACAATTTTATTTATATTTATAGATGGCATAGAAGTTTGTTATTAACGCACATGAACATTCACATGTTCCAGAAGGCATTTCTGTCAAAAAACACATTTTGATAAAATGTATGTTTATGTTCAAATGCCTCTCCTGTGAAGTAGTGACGTGTGACATATGCCTAGTTTCCTGAAACGAGTCACATATTCAGTATTAGTCTCGGAATATGAGTGCTAATCTAGGATCAGGTCCCTCCTGTCCATATAATCTTATTCGTGTTGATCTAAAAGGCTAAACTGATTCAAGATCCGCACTCCTACTCTGAGACGCTTTCTGAATATGGCCCCTGGCCTGTTAGCTGAGCTTTGTGTCTTCTCTCTGCTGTGTAGAAGGAGGAGAGGACGATGCTGGAGGATACCCAGGCAGCCCTGTTGGACCTGGACCAAGTGACAGTGTTCTTCCGCCAGCTGGAGGATGAATGCCTGGTCGCAAGTAAGTAGACCCTTTCCCATAGCAATGGTGGTCAGTTTAAAGACTGAGTTGTGACTTGTGTTTACGCATGGTGGAGGAAGACACACACGACTTGTACATCCCCAACATGTCCCTTTTCACTAACTGTAATATGGTTAGCCGAGATTGCTGTGTTAAGAAAGCACAACAGATGCATTTCCCATTTAGGGGGAGAAAGCCACGGATAAAATGGGGAGGATGTACTATTCTAGGTTACTGCTCAACAGTAAGCATAACACACACACATAATACAAAATACCTCTTCCTCTCCTTCCTTTAAAAACCTGTTTAAATCGCTTTTTAGAAAATGGGCCCAGTTTAGCAGTACGGCACGGTCTAGCTAACTAGCACCAGCACATCGTAGCGGCTGTTGCTTAGGCAGACAGTTTGTGGAGGCTATAAGCTCATCTGACAGTATTGATTTGATAAAAGCCTGTTCAGTAACCCCCCTGAACTCTCGGTTTAGTAGAGCCATTTGTAAACATTATGAAGGCGGAGGGTTCCATGAAAGTCTAAAACCTCACACCCAATCCCAAAGGATTACAGGTGGATGGTCTTCAGAAGGTCTGCTAACCTCACAGGGGTTGTGTTGTTCCTAGGGTTCCCCAGGGGTCGGGATGATTAACTAATACATTTATCTGTTGCAGAGTTTACTACACTGAATACCGATATTGTCGTTTGCAACATAGTAATAGCTATGTAAGAGCGTCTGCTAAATGACTCAAATCTAAATGTAATGCCAATAAGGACAATCAGTAAGCCAATGGGGTAATTGAAGGGAAAATGCCCCATAACTAACCTCCCCTTGGGGTCAAATGTGAAAGCTCTGCGATTGCTGTGACGCGTGTGTTTTTTCCCCCTAGACACGCCGGTGTGTTACCACGTGGAGGGCACCCGGCAGGCCCTGAGGGTCACCATGTACCTGGACAGCTGCCACTTCAGTGAGCTCCCCACGCGCCTGCAGAACGGGGGCAGCCTCAAACTGCACACTGTGCTCTTCACCAGCGGTGAGTAGGAAGAGAACAGCCCGCTCGTTCAAAATTTTGCTGAACTCAGTTGAGTCGAGTCAATTTGAATTATCATCAAATCGAAGTGAGCTGAATTCAATTGAGTTGATTCGAATTATCATCAAAATAAAGTTGGCTGAATTAGAGACCAGGCGGTGGTCATCAAAACCTCATTGAATCACAGTTTAATGAATTGAATGGAGTCGAGTCAAATCAAATGGCATTGGGTTGAATTTTATGAAATGCACTAGAGGCACCTTCAGGGAATATGTTGCAGGTCCATAGATACACAGACCTTCACAATGCAGAACTATAATTAAGTAATAAGGCCTGAGGGGGTGTGGTATATGGCCAATATACCACGACGCAACACGGATTGCCTGGATACAGCCCTTAGCCATGATATATTGGCCATATCACAAACTCCCGAGGGGCCTTATTGCTATTATAAACTGCTTACCATCGAATTAGAACAGTAAAAATACATGTTTTGTCACACCCGTCATACCCACGGCTGTCAGCCAATCAGCATTCAGGGCTCAAACCACACAGTTTATAATGCCTATCAATTTGCTATAATCTTAAATATGCACTCACTTTTACAGAGACAGGAGCAATTAGATGTATAGAACAATGTCTTCATCCATTCACCTATAACATTAGCCTGGATAAGTCATGCCAGGCACCCTATTCCCTAATACTATAATACATTCCTTTTGTGAACTAAATAAGAATGTACTATATAGGGAATAGGTTGCCTACACTGACCATGAGTGGGTCCCAAATGGCTCCCAATTTAGTGCCCAAAAGGAATGTATTATTTAGGGAATAGGATGCCATTTGGGATGCAGGCCATGGTGTCTATAATAATCAAGTTCAACAGAGGTCTTTTACTCAGTATCTCTAAATCCCTTTCTCCTTACTGGTTAGATCAGGGGTTCTTAAACTTTTTCAGTCTGTGACCCAAATGAGAAATTATGTTTTTCCTGGGACACAAGCTTAGGAAAATATGCAACTATACATAAATATCGGTACATTTCATTGCCCTTATGCCGAAAACAAATGCAATATAGACAAAAACAAATAACAATTCAATTAAATATCCATATAAACTAGGTACAGTTGAAGTCGGAAGTTTACATAAACTTAGGTTGGAGTCATTAAAACTCGTTTTTCAACCACTCCACAAATTTCTTGTTAACAAATATAGTTTTGGCAAGTTGGTTAGGACATCTACTTTGTGCATGACACAAGTAATTTTTCCAACAATTGTTTACAGACAGATTATTTCACTTATAATTCACTGTATCACAATTCCAGTGGGTCAGAAGTTTACATACACTAAGTTGACTGTGCCTTTAAACAGCTTGGAAAATTCCAGAAAAATGATGTCATGGCTTTAGAAGCTTCTGATAGGCTAATTGACATCATTTGAGTCAATTGGAGGTGTACCTGTGGCTGTATTTCAAGGCCTACCTTCAAACTCAGTGGCTCTTTGCTTGACATCGTTAGTACTCCCTTATTACTGCTTATCATCACCGGTTAAAAAATGACAACAATGCCTTGCTAGCTGACTTACTTTTCCACTGTCGAAGCCCTGTTTCCTGACTCATTCTGCCCTGTCTGAAAGAACTACCTGGGTGTTCGGTCAGGACGTGTCGTTTTATTAATTTCTTCTTTATGCGAGTTCCATTACTAAGCACTTCCACACACAAAACACCATTGTGGGCGCTCCTCATTATAAGTTTGTATTTAAGAGAGAGAAACTCATCGTTGTATATGCGTTTCACGACAATTGAGCTCAGTCAGAACTGGTGGGTAGCATGAGTTCATTTGATGACAACGGTGAGTGACGGCGAGTGGAAATGACAAGTCAGTGGCTGACAGCGGATCATCTGTTGCCTGAGCGACAGCGGTGCATCGTGTGTGTCGCGTCGTGAGTGATCTTCAAGAAAACTGCTGAAAAAAAGATCTGATGAAGCACACGGGGCATCTCCCTCTCACACTCGCGCAGCTGCCGAACTGAGCAGAGAGCGAGGATGCACTTGGCCAAATCAAGTCCAGTATTTAATGAAACAATTATAAATGTACACTGACACGTCGCGACCCATACTTTAAGAAAAGCGGGGTTAGATGCTTACATGTAATGTTCTAGTTACAATGCAAGCGTGAAAGTACCTATAGTCACAAACAAAATACACATTTTTGGGTATTTCTTATGTAATTGCCATTTACGGTGTCATAACTACCATTTGAGTAACGTACTATGACGTACAACCGGGAAATGTATTCTGTGCCTACCTATCTGCTTCCTCTTCACTGTTATTTCACTGCAGTGTCCTTTCGACCTTCGTTGGGTCCATATAAATGGCTGGAATTATGCTGGATTCTCTGTGCTAGGGAACCATTAATTTTCTATCCACATGTGCCAATTGGGACAATAACCCAACAGGGAGGCAGGCTCACATTGTTCAGTGGCTGCAAAGCACAAGCTTGTAATGTAATAATATTCTGCAGTTGAAGACCTGGAGAACTAGGTCTAAATTGGGTGTCGTCGCCACCTACAGGCCACTCGTATTGAATACAGTTTTGTGTTCAGTGGTCTTATTCAGCTGTCAGAGTATAAACTTGTACATTTTATCCATTATAAAATAATATTATCAATGTGTCTGTCTGTCAAGGTGCGTGTATGTACTGTATATGTATACTGTGTGTGTGTGTGTGTGTGTGTGTGTGCGCTTTTCTGTGTATGTATCCGTGTTTGCCTGCCTGCATGCCTATGTGCTTGCCTGCATGTACTGCATTTTGACTGTGTTACATCTGTCCCTGGGTCAGCCCTGGAGAGGCCAGAGGGAGTGTCTGAGCAGGACTACGTGTCCGTAGAAGAGTTTCAGCAACGCACCAACGCCGTCGCACTGGAAAGGGTCAAAGCCTACTACCGAAAACTCAGGTAGCAACCCACGCACTTTATATTGTGTTATACTGTGTTGTACTACCCACTGTGTTGTACTACCCACTGTGTTGTATTACCCACTGTGTTGTATTACCCACTGTGTTGTACTACCCACTGTGTTGTACTACCCACTGTGTTGTATTACCCACTGTGTTGTACTACCCACTGTGTTGTACTACCCACTGTACTGTACTACCCACTGTGTTGTACTACCCACTGTGTTGTATTACCCACTGTGTTGTACTACCCACTGTGTTGTACTACCCACTGTACTGTACTACCCACTGTGTTGTACTACCCACTGTGTTGTATTACCCACTGTACTGTACTACCCACTGTGTTGTACTACCCACTGTGTTGTACTACCCACTGTGTTGTATTACCCACTGTGTTGTACTACCCACTGTGTTGTACTACCCACTGTGTTGTACTACCCGCTGTACTGTACTACCCACTGTGTTGTACTACCCACTGTACTGTACTACCCACTGTACTGTACTACCCACTGTATTGTACTACCCACTGTATTGTACTACCCACTGTACTGTACTACCCACTGTACTGTACTACCCACTGTACTGTACTACCCACTGTGTTGTACTACCCACTGTACTGTACTACCCACTGTGTTGTACTACCCACTGTGTTGTACTACCCACTGTGTTGTATTACCCACTGTGTTGTACTACCCACTGTGTTGTACTACCCGCTGTGTTGTACTACCCGCTGTGTTGTACTACCCGCTGTACTGTACTACCCACTGTGTTGTACTACCCACTGTACTGTACTACCCACTGTGTTGTACTACCCACTGTATTGTACTACCCACTGTACTGTACTACACACTGTACTGTACTACCCACTGTGTTGTACTACCCACTGTGTTGTACTACCCACTGTGTTGTACTACCCACTGTACTGTACTACCCACTGTTGTACTACCCACTGTACTGTACTACCCACTGTGTTGTATTACCCACTGTACTGTACTACCCACTGTGTTGTACTACCCACTGTGTTGTACTACCCACTGTACTGTACTACCCACTGTATTGTACTACCCACTGTACTGTACTACCCACTGTGTTGTACTACCCACTGTGTTGTATTACCCACTGTACTGTACTACCCACTGTGTTGTACTACCCACTGTGTTGTACTACCCACTGTACTGTACTACCCACTGTGTTGTACTACCCACTGTATTGTACTACCCACTGTGTTGTATTACCCACTGTACTGTACTACCCACTGTATTGTACTACCCACTGTGTTGTATTACCCACTGTACTGTACTACCCACTGTGTTGTACTACCCACTGTGTTGTACTACCCACTGTGTTGTACTACCCACTGTGTTGTACTACCCACTGTGTTGTACTACCCACTGTGTTGTACTACTTACTGTGTTGTACTACCCACTGTGGTATACTACCCACTGTGTTGTACTACTTACTGTGTTGTACTACCCACTGTGTTGTACTACCCACTGTGTTGTACTACCCACTGTGTTGTACTACCCACTGTGTTGTACTACCCACTGTGTTGTACTACCCACTGTGTTGTACTACCGACTGTGTTGTACTACCCACTGTATTGTATTACCCACTGTGTTGTACTACTTACTGTGGTATACTACCCACTGTGTTGTACTACTTACTGTGTTGTACTACCCACTGTGTTGTACTACCCACTGTACTGTACTACCCACTGTGTTGTACTACCCACTGTGTTGTACTACCCACTGTGGTATACTACCCACTGTGTTGTACTACCCACTGTGTTGTACTACCCACTGTGTTGTACTTCCCACTGTACTGTACTACCCACTGTGTTGTACTACTTACTGTGTTGTACTACCCACTGTGTTGTACTACCCACTGTGTTGTACTACCCACTGTGTTGTACTACCCACTGTGTTGTACTACTTACTGTGTTGTACTACCCACTGTGTTGTACTACCCACTGTGTTGTACTACCCACTGTGTTGTACTACCCACTGTACTGTACTACACACTGTGGTATACTACCCACTGTGGTATACTACCCACTGTGTTGTACTACCCACTGTATTGTACTACCCACTGTGTTGTATTACCCACTGTACTGTACTACCCACTGTATTGTACTACCCACTGTATTGTACTACCCACTGTGTTGTACTACCCACTGTGTTGTACTACTTACTGTGTTGTACTTCCCACTTGCATAAAGGGGTTTTCTTTTGCTGATTAGTTTGACTGCTGTATTAGCTTTAGAAGGTGGATGACGTTTGTTGATGTGACATTTTTACAGGAAATAGAGAGGAAATAGAGAGAATATCAATGTATTCATGAATTGTTCAATAGCAGTCATATTGAATGATAACTTGAGCAAAGCTCTTAACCCAAATTGCTCCAGGGTCGCCATCGATAATGGTAGACCCTGGCCGTGACCACACTCTCCGAGGGTGTCTCAGGGAGAGTGAGATATGCAAAACACACATTTCTAATTCATACATGCATATTAACAAACACTTGAACATGTGTGATATAGGACAAATATAATGACAATTGTTATTATTATTAATTATTCTATTCTTACAGGGCTTTTTACCTGGAGAAGTCAAATCTTCCCACCGACTCCAACACCACAGCTAAGAAGATAGACCAGGTAAACAGAAATCAGACCTACTCTTTGTTTACAAACAAGCTCAGGGGCAGTACTTTTGCCCGGAAAGGAAAGTTGGAGTACTTATTTTTATAGTCTTAACCCCTAAATCCCCTGTCTTCTGTCCCCCCTCTCCTACCCAGCTCCTCAGACCCCTCAACACTCTGGACGACCTGTGTCGTCTGATGCAGTCATATGTCAACGTGCATCCCAATGCCGCAGGCCACCCCTCTGGCGTCGGCGTCCTGTGTGTGTCCTCCGAGCTGTGCAACCGCCTGGGCGCCTGCCATATCACCATGTGTGCTACTGGCATGCAGAGGTCCGTCGTATGACCTTGAAAGTGACGTAATAGTACTGCCAGTTAGCGTCAGCTGGAGCAAACACTCATGCACGTCTATGTATTGCTATGTCAGGTGTAGTGCTTAGACATGCACTGCGTACAGTATGCCTTGCCCCTTTTAAAACAGTGTATTTTCAACTCCTTTCCATGAGGTAATCGTAACACAGTCAAAACACCTTTTACCTGCTGAATTCTGACCTTTGTGTTGAGCAGGTGCACCCTGAGTGTGACCCTTGATCAGGCCATGATCCTGGCACGGAACCACGGCCTCATGCCCCGCTGCATCATGCAGACCATGGACATCATGCGCAAACAGGTGCTCTAACTACACCCTTTTTACACGCCTAGCAACAGGTTTAAGTTCTGGGTCATATTCATTTAGGGTACACCGTAGCAAAACATGTAGCAACGGTGCCTAATGAATACAACCCACATCTCTCTCTCCCCTTGCTAATCTTTAACGACCAGTGGCTCAAAAATGGAAACTGAATATGAAAGGAAGCAACTTCCACCTACTGTATAACATAGCGTTACTAAAAAGTACTTTACTGACAAACAATAATCTACTGGACTTTGAACGTGGGCCTCGAGCTGAATTCTAAGACATTCACTACATACTGTACAGTACATCAGGACAACGATGCAGTGGGATGGGTAAATGAAGGTTGAATGTAGTCTTCCCCCGATAGGTGTGGGTCGCTCTCAACCTAAAGACATTAGGTAGAAATATAACTTTGGGTACACTGTCTGAGCAGCGGTAGCTGCAACCCTGTGGGCACTTGTCCTCAGTCTAAATATGTAATATGTAATATTGTGTAACCCTCTCTCTTCTCTGATAGGGCACCAGGGTAGAGATCTCGGCTAAAAACCTCAAAGTGATGGACCAGATGCCGCCCGCAGCCCCAAGGTATAGACAATAGGACTGAGTTCAATCTTTAGCCTTGTTCACATTGCCAGTTTGAAGTGACTCGAATCCAATTTCTTTGCATGTCCGATTCGAATCTGTTAATTTTTCTGCAGTCTGAACAGTCAAAAAGCACATGGAATCGGATATTTCAAGCCACATTTCAAACCACCGTCGTAGGTGGTGTGAATGGTCAAATCTGATTTGTTTGCTCTCGAGTGGTTTTTAGACTGTTATTTTGCATATCTTAGCTAGCTTGCTACTCTGTTGACAGTTTGACAAGTACATATGGTAGCTAACCAGGTTGTTAATTGTTCACAAACAAATTAGTGAACGTTTTAGAAAGCTAAACAGTTACCTAGCTAGCGAAGTAAACTGCTGTTATTAGGCAAAAATGACTTGTTTTGAAAGTTGGATCATCTTATCCTTTGAGGCCTTGAAAGTGTTCTTACACTATGATTTTGAACATTCAAAGTAACTGGGAAACGACCATGGCAGGCATTGTTGTCACCTTAGCTTGCTACATTACTTCTGAGTGATAGGAAGCAATAGCACCACCACAAATCAACCTATACCATTACACACACACCTGTCATTACTATGACAACTAGCGTAGCCATGTCAGGACTGCTGGTCACTTGTAACTTGCTGTTTGGACAGTCAGTATTCCAAAACGGATTTGAAAAACAAAATTAATTTGAGCATTAAGCCCTGCAGTGTGAACAAGGCTTTAGTTACACAGTACTAGCTTGGTTTCAAATCTTTTCATGCTGTAGGATTCTGCAAGATGGCACAAACAGATCTGGAACTAGGCTACACAAATATCAGATCTTAAAATAACGTTCAACAATTTTTACTTCCCACAGGCTCTTCAAGTTGTGTCTGCCACCCGAAGACGGAGATCTATAAGAGACTAAGCATCGCTGTGTTTTTATTCCGCTCATTTATTTAGCCAAGATAGTCCACTCAGTAACAATTGTCACTGTTTTCCAGTGAGTCCTCGGTTCCATAGAATCAATAAAAACATATACAGCATACCCATTGGCATACATACAAAAGCATATCTAAAATCACAGCATGCACAGAAGCACACACATCATACGCGGTAGCATACATACAAAACAAGGCTCACATTACAGCTATGTGTACTGCTCTTTTGAAGGCGGACATGCTAGCTAGCTGTCGTGTGGATAAGTCAAGCTTGCTCCAATGGTCCAAAGACCTGCAGACTGCCTTGTATGGCTATATTTTTCGCTAATGGTTGTGCCAGTAGGTACGGGTCCCATTGGTTATAGGCTTTGACTGCTGCTCTGGTGTGCCCCCGGATGATGGGTGGAGACTCCCACCTGAACAGGTCTGACATATATTCAGGCAGTCTGTGCTGTGTGTCGTTGAAAACAATCACTGGGGTGTTGTAATGGATCATGACCGTCAGTGGTTCGATTCCAGCTTTTTACAGAAGAACCTCTGTTTTTATGTGTTCCCTCCGTGAATGCCCGGTCATGTTGATGATACGCTGTAGCCGGTTAAGACCTGTCTTATTGTCCTGATGTAGGGTGGGAAGCCATATGGTGGCACAGTAGTCCAGGTGAGTTGTTATGGTGTGGTAAAGTGTCAGGATGATGTCCTTGGAGACAAAGTCCCTTGCTCTTTTTAGCCCAGACAGTAGTTTCCCTGTGACCAGGCTGGCGTGTTCAGTCCAGTGTAGGTGTGGGTCCAACTTCATCCCCAGGTACTTCATGGAGTTTACTTGTTCATACGTGTTTTGTCCATCTGTTATTGTGATACTTTTGCCTGTGTATCTCAGTTTTTGTGGGTTGCCAAACAGCATTGCCTTGGTTTCCTGAGGGTATAGGGAGAGCTTGTCGTCAGCAAACCAAGCTGCTGCCCTCTTGATGTCGTTTGACACTGACTCCTCACTCTCCCTTGTGGTATTAGCTGAGTAGTACAGGACTGTGTAATCTGCATATACAGTACATTCTGAAAGTATTCAGACCCCTTGACCACATTTTGCTACGTTAGCCTTATTATAAAATGGATGCAATGTTTTTTTCCTCATCAATCTACATACCCAATAATGACAAAGCAAAACTGTTTTTTTAGACATGTTTGAAAATGTATATAAAAAAATAAAAATAAATACTATTTACATAAGTATTCAGACCCTTTGCTATTGAAATTGAGCTCAGGTGCATCCTGTTTCCATTGACCATCCTTGAGATGTTTTCTACAACTTGATTAGAGTCCACCTGTGGTAAGTTCAATTAGTTGGACATGCTTTGGAAAGGAACACACCTGTCTATAGAAGGTCCCACAGTTGACGGTGCATGTCAGAGCAAAAACCAAGCCATGAGGTCGAAGGAATTGTCCGTAGAGCTCCGAGACAGGGTTGGGTCGGCACAGATCTGAGAAAGAGCAAGATGGTGCCGACAGATATGGTCGCCTCGCTTCACGTCCTTAGGAAACTATGCAGTAATGCGCAGACCAGCTGGCTGGTGTGTTTGCAGACATATTCAATCAATCCCTATCCCAGTCTGCTGTCCCCACATGCTTCAAGATGGCCACCATTGTTCCTGTTCCCAAGAAAGCTAAGGTAACTGAACTAAATGACTATCGCCCCATAGCACTCACTTCTGTCATCATGAAGTGCTTTGAGAGACTAGTCAAGGATCATAACACCTCCACCCTACCTGATACCCTAGATCCACTCCAATTTGCTTACCGCCCCAATAGGTCCACAGACGATGTAATTGCCATCACACTGCACACGGCCCTATCCCTTCTGGACAAGAGGAATACCTATGTAAGAATGCTGTTCATTGACTACAGCTCAGCATTTAACACCATAGTACCCTCCAAACTCGTCATTACGCTTGAGACCCTGGGTCTCGACCCCGCCCTATGCGACTGGGTCCTGGACTTTCTGACGGGCCGCCCCCAGGTAGTGAAGGTAGGAAACAACATCTCAGCCCCGCTGATCCTCAACACTGGGGCCCCACAAGGGTGCGTTCTCAGCCCTCTCCTGTACTCCCTGTTTACCCATGACTGCGTGGCCATGCACGCCTCCAACTCAATCATCAAGTTTACAGACGACACTACAGTGGTAGGCTTGATTACCAACAATGATGAGACAGCCTACAGGGAGGAGGTGAGGGCCCTCGGAGTGTGGTGTCAGGAGAATAACCTCACTCAACATCAACAAAACAAAAGGAGATGATTGTTGACTTCAGGAAACAGCAGAGGGAGCATCCACCTATTCACATCGACGGGACAGTAGTGGAGAAGGTGGAAAGTTTCTTTTAAGTTCCTCGGCATACACATCACGGACAAACCTGAAATGGTCCACCCACACAGACAGTGTGGTGCAACAGCGCCTCTTCAACCTCAGGAGGCTGAAGAAATTTGGCTTGTCACCTAAAACCCTCACAAACTTTTACAGATGCACAATTGAGAGCATCTTGTCGGGCTGTATCACCGCCTGGTACAGCATCTGCACCGCCCTCAACCGCAAGGCTCTCCAGAGGGTAGTGTGGTCTGCACAATGCATCACCGGGGGCAAACTACCTGCTCTCCAGGACACCTACAGCACCCGATGTCACAGGAAGGCCATAAAGATCATCAAGGACAACAACCACCCGAGCCACTGCCTGTTCACCCCGCTATCATCCAGAAGACGAGGTCAGTACAGGTGCATCAAAGCTGGGACCGATAGACTGAAAAACAGCTTCTATCTCAAAGCCATCAGACTGTTTAACAGCCATCATTAACATAGAGAGGCTGCTGCCAACATACAGACTCAAATCACTGTCCACTATAACAAATGGATTTAATAATGGTATCACTCTAGTCACTTTTAAATAATGGCACTTTAATAATGTTTACATATCCTATGTTACTCATCTCATATGTATATACTGTATTTTATACCATCTATTCCATCTTCCCTATGCCGCACGGGCATCGCGCATCTATATATGTATATGTACATATTCTTATTCCATCCCCTTACATTGTGTATATAAGGTAGTCATTGGGAATTTGTTCGATATTACTGTACTGTCAGACTAGAAGCACAAGCATTTCGCTACACTCGCATTATCTGCTGAAAATGTGTATGTGACCAATTAGATTTGATCTGGGAAAGGTAATAAAAATAGTCTGCAGCAGTGAAGTTCCCCAGGAACACAGTGGCCTCCATCATTCTTAAAAGGAATACATTTGGAACCACCACAACTCTTCCTAGAGCTGGCAGCCCCCGGCCAAACTGAGCAATAGGGGGAGAAGGGCCTTGGTCAGGAAGGTGACCAAGAACCCGATGGTCACTCTGACAGAGCTCCAGAGTTCCTCTATGGAGATGGGAGAACCTTCTAGTAGGACAACCATATCTGCAGGACTCCACCAATCAGGCCTTTATGGCAGGGTGGCCAGACGGAAGCCACAGATTCTCTGGTCTGATAAAACGAAGATTGAACTATTTGGCCTTAATGCCAAGCTTTACATCTGGAGGAAACCTGGCACTATCCATACAGTGAAGCATGGTGGTGGCAGCATCATGCTGTGGAGATGTTTTTCAGCGGCAGGGACTGGGAGACTAGTCAGGATCGAGGGAAAGATGAAAGAGCAAAGTACAGAGAGATCCTTGATGGAAACCTGCTCCAGAGTGCTCAGGACCTCAGACTGGGTTGAAGTTTCACCTTCCAACAGGACAACGGCACTAAGCACACAGCCAATACAACACAGGAGTGGCTTCAGAATGTCCTTGAATGTCCTTGAGTGGCCCAGCCAGAGCCTGAACCCTATCAAACATCTCTGGAGGGACCTGAAAATAGCTGCGCTGCAACACTCCCCATCCAACCTGACAGAGCTTGAGAGGATCTGCATGGAAGAATGCGAGTACCTCCCCAAATATAGGTGTGCCAAGCTTGTAGTGTCATACCCAAGAAGACTCAGAACAATAAACTGGGTAAAGGGTCTCAAGTTTTTTTTAAACATTTGCAAAAATTCCTAAAAACCTGTTTTTGCTTTGTCATTATGGGGTATTGTGTGTAGATTGATGAGGGGAAAAAACTATTTAATCCATTTTAGAATAAGGCTGTAATGTAACAAAATGTGGAAAAAAGTCAAGGGGTCTGAATACTTTCCGAATGCACTGTATATGTATACGGCATTTCTCCAGCACTGATGGGCGAGGGTAATTTATGTAAATGCAGAACAGCAGGGGTCCAAGCTCACTCCCTTGTGGTACTCCATTTACCACAAGTACCTGGGCTGATTGCGTGGCTTGCAGTTTGGTGTACTGACTTCTCCCCTGTAAGTATGATGTGAACCACTTGATTGCAGTGCTGTCAAAGCCTAGTTTCTCAAGCTTCCTCAGGACCTTGTGTTGGTGACCAGTGTCAAAAGCTTTCTTCAAATCCAAGAAGATTGCTACTGTGACCGCCTGGCTGTTATAAGCCGATGGCATGTCCTCCACAACCCTTTGCGCTGCTGTAGATGTGCTGTGTATCTTCCTAAAACCTCTTTGATAGGCTGTAAATAGGGTGTTGAGTGAGAAATAGTTAGCAACTTGTGTGTGCACCAGTCTTTCCAACACTTTGGAGATGGCACATAGAATTGACACTGGATGGTCGTTGGCCACATCCGATTTATCCACTGACTTGTAGATTGGTGGTATAGAAGCCATTTTCCATTGACATGGGAGCTCCCCTTTTGAGATTGACAGATTGAGGATATGAGTCAGCCGCCATGGCATTTCTCTCTTTTTTTAAAAGTGCAATTACTGTAGGCTATTACTGCAATATGAAGGCATTAGTTATTTATCGTACTGGGAAGGAGCATTTGTATTCCTCAATAATATCAGGTATTCAAGAATTGAAAGCATTCCAGCCTACACATCATGCAGTATTAAATGGAGCAATGGCATGCTATGTTTTTTAAAGAACTCTCCTTGGTCATTGTAATGCTTATCAGTCTAATGATCTGATAAATGTTGAAATTGAATAATAGATCTATTTTCAATTCTTCTATTTACATTTTTTTTTACACTAACATTTAGATTTGTATATATTTTGTTCACATTTTCAAATGTGCCTTTATTCATTTGAAAAATGAAAGTTGAGTGTGGGGGAGATTAGCTTTGCCTACACGATACAATGAAGTGTTAAATTAATGTGGTCCTTGGAGGCGAAGTCAAACATAGATACACACATACACCAGATATCCCCAAAGCAATGCCATATAGAAAACTTACCATGACATTTTCTCTCCCATATAGATACTTATGAAACTTCTGCACCCGAATATGATAGCTAATCCCTCCTTATCAAGTTGTGAAAAGGTATTCTCTGTAGGAGAGAAGAGAGTGCGTGATACAAACCCTATTGCCCCCCCCCCCCCACCTGGCATACGATGATAATACCACAATAGGGCGAGGCATCACAGGAAAGTATCAGTTATTTTCCTTCCTCATAATGCACTAACAATCTGCTCGACTGCAACATTTCTTGACAGTTTGAAAGCCTTTTGTTGTTCTGATCCCCAACACCATGGCTCGTCCTTCCTCAGCAGCTTGTGCACAGGAGCCAATAGTGTCGACAGATTCGGTAGGAAACCTATTATAATAGTTTAACAGGCCCAGATATGATTTCAGTTCTGTGACTGTGGTAGGCATTGGTGCGTCCTGCACCGCCTTTACTTTCTCTGGCACTGGATGCCGTCCAGTAGCGTCCACCATGTGTCCTAGGAATGTCACTTCCTTCTCCATGAAGCTGCACTTACTCCGTTTCAAGCGTAGCCCAGCCTCCTCCAGTCGCTGTAACACTCTGTCCAGTGTTCGGATGTGGTCCTGATCATTTCTTCCTGTCAGGAGAATATCATCGAGATACACTGGGTAATCCCCTGTGGAATCTCCTCCATAGTGTGCTGGAAGATAGTGGGACTGGAGCTGACGCCGAAGGGGAACCTGGCTTAGGTGAATCGTCCCTTGTGCGTGTTCACTGTGACATTTCTTTGAATCTTCATCTAGCACAATCTGCTGATAAGCATGGCTCATGTCTAGTTGGCTGAATTGTTCTCCTCCAGCTAAGGACATGAACATGTCCTCCATTTTAGGAACGGGGTACTATTCTAGTGATGACATTCTGTTTATAGTTACCACACAATCTCACTGTACCGTCTGGTTTTAACACTGGGACTGACGGTGCTGCCCAGTCTGAGAACTTCACTGGTTCCATGATTTTGTTGTCCTGGAAATGATCTAACTCAGCCTCTATCTTAGTTTTCATTGCAGACGGTACTTACCTTGGTTTGAAGAAACGGGGTGTGGCATCACTTGATACATGTATCTTTGCTGTGAATCCTTTCAACGGTGCCCAACTCATCCTTGAACACTTCCTCATGTTTCTTTAACACTTCCTGTAGAGCATATTTGCTGTCACGCATCTTATTCCCAGTATACCAGTCCACATCCAACATGGTGATCCACCCTCGCCCCAGCAGGTTTGTTCCTGACCCAGCTACAACTACAACTGGTATCTCTTTGACTATTCCTTTGTATTCAACTTTCACCTTAGCTGATCCTACAATGTCCACTTTCTGTCCTGGTATATGTTTTCAGACTGATAAAACATGTACCTATCTCTGGAACCTTTGCTTTCTTCCCTAGCATACTCTGACTGTGACGTTACACTACAGCCAGTATCTATCTCATACTTCACTTTACATCCATGTACAGTTAAATACTGTCTAAGCGGTGGTACCTTAGTAAAGGTAGTGTCCATGTTGTGAATAGTAAACACATCCTCGCTACACTCTTCCTCTTCCTGTATGACATTTTCCCTTTTCGAATGTCTCTCTCCCCCTTGAGTCGTTTTAGGAGCCTGCGTGATCGTTTGGTCTGCGACTGTAATTCTGCAGGCCCTCTGTGCCCCATTTGACCACCGTTGTGACACTTTTCTCACATGGACTTGCACTCATTATCCTTCATTCCTCCCATCCTTGAAGACGACATCGATAGATGTGTGAAAGGAGATTTTACTCTAGGCTACCAACCAAGTCATGTCAGATCAGTAACTATTTCTGCAGCCTATCATCATTGATCCAATGACTTATTTCCAAAAATATTCAAACAGCGTCTATATGCTGCTTTGCAGGAGTGGTCCTTGAGTTGCCTCTCCTCCCAGAGACGTTTGCGTAAAATCCTTGCTTTACTCATCCCGCAGCCATTGTTTAGGCCTATAATTCCGTTACACTATAGTCTAATTTACTTTCACTTGCCCACTTATCTACTGTTAGCCTACAGGTTATGGGTAGTCAATCTAGTGAGCCGCTATAGGTTTAGTCTGTGTTTATAGTGGGCTGCGAAATAGCAGTGTTGTAGCGAATTTGGAGGGCAGCTCGACATGGGAAACATACACACTCATAGCGCCTGGTCTCCAGGATCCCAAAGTAATTAGCCTCATTAGAAGGATAGTTGCCATAAGGGGTAAATACTGTTAGTAAAGCACCATGGATAATGTCATTAACCTCTAAAAGTCTAAGCCATTGACTTACATTTTTCAAATGACTCAAGGTAAATAAAAAATGTAAAACTCAGTTTCTTTTTGTCAATTTTATGAATGGATCCGATTATTTCGAAATTGAGACGAACATTATTATTCAACTTGAAAGATCGTATTAGAACATTGGCTTGATAAGCGTTACATGCAACCTCCTTATTCTATTTTTCTCATGTTTTGATTTTGTCTGTCATTTCCTCTGGAGGGAGACAATTTTTAATCCGAGTGTGGGAAACAAGGTAACCGTATCTAATCTCAGACCTGTTTGTGTGTGCCAATCCGCACGCCTAGTCAAAAGGTTGGAATATTTGAAGCCTTTGAAACTATTAATATATAATCGTTAATAGTGGGAGACTGCCTCCTGTTGACACAGCCAACTCACCAAACCAATGTTTTGCGGAGACCTTGTTGCAATTTTGTATTTAATTTAGCTCTAGCTATCTAGCTGCTTTGAAATCTGAATGTTTCAATATTTAAATGGCATAATGATTCATCCAATCACTCTGCAGTGTCAGCACAACGTACAGTAAACCGCCCGAGGATGAGGACAACAAAGGGATCATTGAAGTTAGCATTATTTTCATTAAGATTTTATGTTATGTTATTATTCTTTTACATACTTACTGGAACCAATGTCTTTGTCAGAGACAATAGGATATGGTCTATGCCTTTGGCAGCAGAGTTAATGCTATAATTAAATTATAAACTGGGTGGTTTGAGCCCTGAATGCTGATTGTTATATCAGACGGTAAACCACAGGTGTGATAAAACATTTATTTTTACTGCTCTAAACTGATAACCAGTTTATAATAGCAATAAGGCACCTCAGGGGTTTGTGATATATGGCCAATATACCACAGCTAAGGGCTGTATCCAGGCACTCCGTGATACGATGTGATTATGAAAAGCCCTTAGCAGTGGTATATTGGCCATATACCACAACTCCGTGGGCCTTATTGCTTAATTATAATATTTTTATAGTCTACATGTGGCGGCAGGTAGCCTAGTGGTTAACGCGTTGGGCCAGTAACCAAAATGTTGCTAGATCGAATCCCCGAGCTGACAAGGGAAAAATTTGTCGTTCTGCCCCTGAACAAGGCAGTTAACTCACTGTTCCTAGGCCGTCATTGTAAATAAGAATTTGTTCTTTAACTGACTTGCCTAGTTAAATAAAGGTTAAATGTAATATATATATAGTATCTAAAAAACACAATTAATTGTATTCATATTGTATTTTTTTTTTTTATAATGGACAGATTTTTGGTTCATGCATATCCACACTGACGTTGTTGTTATTGACTATTTATTTAGAAGTTCTTGTCAGGTCCCAATTCTGCAGGGTCGTGTTCATGAGGCACCAAATGGAACAGAACAGCATGAAACATGAAGGGGCTACCTGAACTTTTGGGAAATTAGGAAAAGCTTACTTCAGTTTTCTGTTGCAAAAGACACACCCCAGATTTAAATTCTCTTTACAGCCTCTGATGTTGGCATAGCTGTAATTTAACAGGAAATATTAAATTGCATCTTTCGAAGTTAGAAGACCTCCCTTAGTGATCAATTGATCAAATGTTGCACTCCTACCAGTTCGCCCCTTGATAGAAATGTATACAGCTATCCTGCCTCTTGGTCAGATTCATGTAATAAGTGTGTCTAACTTGTGTTGCTCCAATGTCAGTCATTAGCTAATGAATCCTGTACTGTATGTTGGTGTAGAGGGAAAAATATGTCACTGGTAACATTTACTTGTTCTAATTTCTCATCATTGTACATACTTTATTTGCATTTTTTTGTGGAATATTTCTTTTTAAAAGTAGTATTGTTAATTGAACTTTAACAAGCTAGTAAAATAAAATGCTCTTCACAAAACATTGTGTTGAATTCTAAGGCGTAAGTATGATGTCCCCACACATTTGTCTTGATACCAGGTAAATACCCAGCCCTCTATCTCTTGGAAATACTGCTGCTGTGTTGGGTTGCTTTGTACATTGATTTTACAGGATCGCAGCCTTTTAATATCGGAGGGAAGTCTAGTAAGTGCTGCTGTCCCATCTCTAGAGGCCTTCCATATAGGGGCCCTCCAAGCCTTAACTTAGTAAATGATTGAGGGAGCTTTATTGCTGTAGTATGTATCCCTTACTCTCATCTCCCAACCGAGACCATTATAGGGGAGAAACACACAGGTGATTAGGTTTAAGTGTCCATTGTCTTGATTAAGGAAAACTGGACTCATGTTATACATATTGTATTACTGTGCAACATATAATAAAAGCCTTAGGATACGCTCTCCCTCGTCATAGTGTGAGGGGAATGAGGAACAAGACTTGAGTGATAGCAAATAGGGATATTGGAATGATTCTTGGATGGAGAAGTTAGATTTTTCGAACAGCAATTCATTGGGGGCTGTGCACTTGCATACAGTTATTGTAACGGTCATCGTTGCGTGAAGAAGTGGACCAAAGCGCAGCGTGGTAAGTGTTTATGATTTAATAATAAAACTGAACACTGAGTAACAAAACAACAAAGAGAACGAACGAAACCGAAACAGTTCTGTCTGGTGCAGACACAAAAACAGAAAACAACTACCCACAAAACACAGGTGGGAAAAGGCTACCTAAGTATGGTTCTCAATCAGAGACAACGATAGACAGCTGCCTCTGATTGAGAACCACACCCAGCCAAACACACAGAAATAGAAAACATAGAATGATCGTGGACTTCAGGAAACAGCAGAGGGAGCACCCCCCTATCCACATTGAAGGGACAGCAGTGGAGAAGGTGGAAAGTTTTAAGTTCCTCGGCGTACACATCACAGACAAACTGAAATGGTCCACCCACACAGACAGTGTGGTGAAGAAGGCGCAACAGCGCCTCTTCAACCTCAGGAGGCTGAAGAAATTTGGCTTGTCACCCAAAACCCTGACAAACTTTTACAGATGCACAATCGAGAGCATCCTGTCGGGCTGTATCACAGCCTGGTAGAGCAACTGCACCGCCCTCAACCGCAAGGCTTTCCAGAGGATGGTGCGGTCTGCACAACGCATCACCGGGGGCAAACTGCCCTCTAGGACACCTACAGCACCCGATGTCACAGGAAGGCCAAAAAGATCATCAAGGACAACAACCACCCGAGCCACTGCCTGCTCACACTGCTACCATCCAGAAGGCGAGGTCAGTACAGGTGCATCAAAGCTGGGGCAGAGAGACTGAAAAACAGCTTCTATCTCAAGGCCATCAGACTGCTAAACAGCAATCACTAACTCAGTGAGGCTGCTGCCTACATTGAGACTCAATCACTGGCCACTTTAATAAATGGATCACTAGTCACTTGAAACAATGACACTTTATATAATGCCACTTTATATAATGTTTGCATATCTTACATTACTCATATCATATGTATATACTGTATTTTATACAGCCATCGCTCATCCATATATGTATATATTCTCATTCACCCCTTTATATTGTGTGTATAAGGTAGTTGTTGGGGAATTGTTGGATTACTTGTTAGATATTACTGCACTGCAGTAACTTGAAGCACAAGCATTTCGCTACATTCACATTTACATGTGCTAATGTATGTGACCAATAACATTAGATTTGATTTGCTTATTTAATAGACCCAATCTGTATTTTGGTTTGATGAATGTGAATGAACCAGACCGTCAGATTTAGTATTTCCCTATGCAGCAACTAGTTTGTCCCTTTTGGTTAGAATGTCCGACAGCTCATTAGTCAATCACCCCTAACTTTCTATCCAATCAGAGACATTATCTTTAGCCTCCTCATTGTAAGTCCAGCCATTTCAGTGGAGACAGAGAACATGAATTACCACAGCAGAATACAGCTGCAGCCTTTAAACAAACTTAAACCTGCTATATCTCTAATAAGCTGCTGCAGTTACCAGCAATGCAAACAACTCTGCATAGGATGACCAAAATAATACATCGACCTAAATCTTCTTATATCTCAAGCATAAACATAACTGCAATGCACTGTGCGCACGACGCATAGAAAATAGTTAGCCTGGCTAAGTAGCTAACGTAGTTGCTAGCAATGCCGATGCATAAACAATGACAAATTACAACTTTATGTAATTACTTTATCCCCCTAGAGCATACATACAGTATAATAAACATGACATATTCTTACTTAGTTTTAGATGCACGCACAAATACTTCTGTGGATAATCACTAACTGTCTGTTCTCCTATAAGGCATTATCTTTTAGATGTAATATGAGCCTCTTACATACAGCATATCATTTTAAGTCACTATTGTATTCACATCTATGTGAAGTGCTATTTCATTAAGTTTACATTGCATACGTAAGTAAGCTCATCTGATTTAAGCCTTAATATTGTATGCATCTTATATTAATAATCACATATTATTGTGTCCTATAATATGTTCCTTTTCTATTCCTTGTAGAACCACATCCTACTGTTGTTCATTATAGAACCCTAAAGAGTACCAGTGCGTGGCAACCTAGCTTAGCTATCAGAACACAGGTGTAACCCTGCCTTTTTTACATAATAGGGGGGTCAGGGAAAAGGAAGGAAGTAGTATGTCATTGGTCAGGCCGTAGTCGAAGGACTATGGAAAGGAACGGTTAAGAAAAATGTATCTTTTTTTAGGGCTGTAAATTACACAATTCAGTACGCGGACTCCGTTTCGGTCCGCACTGTGAAGCTGAATGAATACATAAAAAAATATATTTAAAGAAATATAAAAATACTTGGCCTATAGTCAATGCCATTGCCTCGTGAGTAAATCTGATCTGAAAAAAGTCTGAGCTGAAAAAACATTGTAGGCTATTCAGTTAAAACAACCACAGCCTGTTGTAATAAAAATTATAATCTTAACTGGTGGATTTCAAACTATTCTTCTGACTGTTCAATTGGTTGCCTTCTCATATTTGTCCGGGTGGGAAAGCCCCAAGTCCATTTCGGAACTGGTCCAACTTTTTAGACCTCTACCTAAGGCCCAACATAACAAACCCTGTCACAACAGACAATGAATGATGTCACAGAAACTGGACTTGGACCACAAATAGGGTGCTTTTTAATTTGTAAGTCGCTCTGGATAAGAGCGTCTGCTAAATGACTTAAATGTAAATGTAAATAAACAAAAATTAATGACAGTAAGTGTTGGAATTCTATTTTTCCGCTGTACAAAAACCGAACTGTGACCCCAAAACCGCAATGCCAAGAACAAATGTCACAAATGTCACGCAGCTCTATCAACGCTGTGGAAGGTTGCAGATAGAAATGCCACGAGTAGAGCTGACGTGATTCCTTATTCTACATGTAAGAGAGGCATATTTTTCAATAGTATATTTTTATCCACCATGTTTGCTTACAAAAAGTGACCCTAATTGGCTTCTCCTAAGCACTTATTTGAATATGTATTAAAAATGTTTTATCATTATTATTAGTCGACAGTTGTTTCTCTCGGGGGATTGCAGTGAGGCCTAGCCCTCTTCACACGGTTGGCTTTCCTTTACGACTATTGTTTGTGACTGTGGATAGAGGAGAGAGTGAGCTATCAATTTCAGGCTCTTGTATTAAGGCATCAGCGACAGTAGAGTAGTCTGTTTTTGTGACACTAAATAGCAGCCATTAAATTATTGTCACACAAACAGAAACTCCTAATCTTCACAAATGTCAGCGAAGCACGAGCATGACTAAGCCAAACTGATTGAGATCTGCATACGCATTCATTACGTGTCTACACTGCCACCCCCACCCACCAACACAAGGTTTGATAGTCCTCCAAGCCCCAGCTTCGATCCATGTCCTAGGTCTGAGACAAAACCTGGCCAGCCTTGTTGATTTATGTCTTATATCTCTATTTTCATTTCAGGCACATGTTGTTCGCTTCCAGTGGCATCCTCTTGTCTCTGCCACACAATTTGAAAACTCGGACAAGGACAAAAAATATCATGATTTCCCCCTCCATTTTCTGGTCCTCTAGTATTCATTAGCACATCTTTGAAGTAGTTTTCCTCTCAGTTCCATTGTTGGGAAGGCCTATGATTAGTTTTGTTATGAGGAAACACAGACTACATTGTTCAAATTGAAACCGTTTTTTTCTATATTTGAAAGTGAAAGTATATTTTAACGACTCTTTCATTTCAGGTTAAAACATAAGTTTAGTTTTTTTATTTTAATATTTGTCATGTGACCCTCACACACTAGCATAAGAAGCATGAGATTTCACCAATGAATGTGACCAATGGTTTCACTGTGTAATCTCTCAGAGATTGAACTGCACAACTCTTAAACTCTTCATACATCGCTGGTTTTGCAGAGGTGTTCCACATCAAGACCTCCATCTTTGAAGCCCTGGAGCAGATCACTGGATACCTGGTTGGAAGTGAGTCTCTCTGCTACCACCACCTGTTCGTATGGCTCTCCCTTTTTTCGGCCATCTGATGTGATATTCAAGTTAAAATCTCTAATAACATTTTGTTGAAGGAAGAGGATGACTAATTCTGAAAAATTATTGAGTTACGCCCACTTGTTTCAAGTTCTGATTCATTGCTATCTTAAGAGTCAAGTTACGCCTCCCATTTTTTTTAAATGTCTGCCTTTTCTAGTACCTTACATTGTCAATTCGACTGCTGACTGCAGACTGTGAGACTCTGAACATAGTTAATGATGGTGATAATACTACCAGGCATATTCATGAACACAACTGGATTACAGAAATTGCGGACATAATTCCGGTTTGTGCACTTTTAAATCCTTTTTTTTCTTCCTTAAAAATTTATTTGCAAAAAATCTGTCAGATCAGGTTAAGAAACAAAGAAGAGGGGGGTGAAAGAGAAGGATAAGAGGAGGGAGACCATTATTGAAGTAAAGTAAAATGCTCAGCATTATATCAGGAACAATGTCTTTAAAAAAAAATACAAATAAAATGTATGTCCAATCTGCAATACATGCAATAATATGTCATACATTTTCTTATTTATCTCGTTTTAATCTTTTCTCTCACTAGCTGGTGTTCATTCTTAATCCACAAGAGGGCGGCAAAGGTGCAGATATGCAGCCTAACATGTAATCCAGCACCACTCAATTTAAGGTGTGCAGTAGGCACGGCAGCCACTACCACATATCTGGAGAAATTGTATATTTGAAGCATGGTTTTAATACGGTTGGCACATATATTCTTTCTCACAGGTCCATATCCATAAAGACACCAGCAATAATAACAAAATGCCTCCAAAAAAGAAGGTAACAGTCAGTGTCAGTTTTCCTCTTGAGGACACTGTTTAAAAAATATATATATACAATCAAGACAAATGGGTTAATACTCCCCAGGACATTATATAGCACTAAACAGCTCTGAATTAGAGCTGCATCCATGTAAAATATTCTCTTGATGTCTCCATTGTATTTTATAATCCAGTCATGATGTCTGTAATGTAATATAATATTTCATGGAAACATTATGTTTCATGTGTGTACTGTATGCTGTCCATCTCAATCTCAACTTGCAAGACGAGCGCCTGTATTCACAAAGCGTGTCAGATTAGCAGGGCTAGGATCAGTTTAGCATTTTATATCATAATAACATTGTGATAACATAATGGACACGGGGGACCTGATCCTAGATCAGCACTTCTTTTCTGAGATGCTTTGTGGATATGGGCCCAGGACTACATTATATAGCTTTAAGCACGGAGATAGAGCTTCTTACAGAAGTCAACCTGAATCAACCTGCCCGATGAGACCTAGCTAAAGGCAGGGCTGCTTGGCCAAACTACAACCAAAATATGATGTTGTGTGCAGGCAACTGAGCTAGACAGAGCGTATCATGCGCTCATGCGCTCATGTTCGGACCCGTAGTGTGCAGCAAGGTTAAAATAATACATGCTGAATGAAATGAATGGGTTGAATAAAAATTCTTATTTTGTTACGGTGGTGCTGGTAACCATTGTGTGTGGTCTTTTCTTGCGAAGGTTTCCCCCGGGAATTGTTCTGAGTTAGTGGTGCGTCTTCTTTGGATCTCAAGATAATAATAATCACAATGTAGTGTCATGCTGTGGTTTTGTTTATATCTTCTCGTTCCTCAGTTGAATGGAAGGCCATGGTGGTTTATGATTTTGGGTAACCATTGGTTGTGTGGTGTAGTTCTCTGGTGATGTATTCCAGGAAGTGGTCAGAGTTACTGGTGCTTCTCACCTGGATTCAGCATGCAGGAACTGGTGAGGCAGGGTGTGTGCAGCCTTATCCTCACCAGCTGGAACCTCTCCCCCCCTGTCCTCCTTCACCTCCAAAATGCAAATGTGAGTGTGTCATCGTCTCTGACTGAGAGGTGTCTGTCTAAAACACACACACACCTGTGTGAGTCTTGATCTTTTTATTAAGTGAAAAAAACTACAACGTGAAATAAACCATCATCTTTGTTTATCACCTGAGGTGCTGGTGTAAAAAGGTTAGTAAATATTTTCCTCTATTTCTGTGGGGACAGAGCTACATAAGAACATTGCTCAGTTACAGTGGGGCAAAAAAGTATTTAGTCAGCCACCAATTGTGCAAGTTCTCCCACTTAAAAAGATGAGAGAGGCCTGTAATTTTCATCATAGGTACACTTCAACTATGACAGACGAAATGGGAAAATAAATTCCAGAAAATCACATTGTAGGATTTTTTATGAATTTATTTGCAAATTATGGTGGAAAATAAGTATTTGGTCAATAACAAAAGTTTATCTCAATACTTTGTTATATACCCTTTGTTGGCAATGACAGAGGTCAAACGTTTTCTGTAAGTCTTCACAAGGTTTTCACCCACTGTTGCTGGTATTTTGGCCCATTCCTCCATGCAGATCTCCTCTAGAGCAGTGATGTTTTGGTGCTGTTGCTGGGCAACACGGACTTTCAACTCCCTCCAAAGATTTTCTATGGGGTTGAGATCTGGAGACTGGCTAGGCCACTCCAGGACCTTGAAATGCTTCTTACGAAGCCACTCCTTCGTTGCCCGGGCGGTGTGTTTGGGATCATTGTCATGCTGAAAGACCCAGCCACGTTTCATCTTCAATGCCCTTGCTGATGGTAGGCTTTGTTACTTTGGTCCCAGCTCTCTGCAGGTCATTCACTAGGTCCCCCCGTGTGGTTCTGGGATTTTTGCTCACCGTTCTTGTGATCATTTTGACCCCACGGGGTGAGATCTTGCGTGGAGCCCCAGATCGAGGGAGATTATCAATGGTCTTGTATGTCTTCCATTTCCTAATAATTGCTCCCACAGTTGATTTCTTCAAACCAAGCTGCTTACCTATTGCAGATGCAGTCTTCCCAGGCTGGTGCAGGTCTACAATTTTGTTTCTGGTGTCCTTTGACAGCTCTTTGGTCTTGGCCATAGTGGAGTTTGGAGTGTGACTGTTTGAGGTTGTGGACAGGTGTCTTTTATACTGATAACAAGTTCAAACCGGTGCCATTAATACAGGTAACGAGTGGAGGACAGAGGAGCCTCTTAAAGAAGAAGTTACAGGTCTGTGAGAGCCAGAAATCTTGCTTGTTTGTAGGTGACCAAATACTTATTTTCCACCATAATTTGCAAATAAATTCATTAAAAATCCTACAATGTGATTTTCTGGATTTTCTTTTCTCATTTTGTCTGTCATAGTTGAAGTGTACCTATGATGAAAATTACAGGCCTCTCTCATCTTTTTAAGTGGGAGAACTTGCACAATTGGTGGCTGACTAAATACTTTTTTGCCCCACTGTAACTGTACTAGAATGCTTAAAAGGCCGCAAAAATGTTAAATATTGTGTATCGGTATCGGGGGTCTTTTGCCAAGGAAAATATCGGATATCGGTATGTGCCAAAAATGTCATATCGGTGCATCACTAATCTTTATGCATTGTTTTAAAGTACTTAGGGTAAGCAAATTGGATTGTCCCAGTAGCGATGTGTAGAGTTGTGGTGACATGTTTTGGGGATTTAGAGAAATCTATATATTATTTTGAATGCTCAAAAGTGAACAAAAGTATTTAATATATTGTATATATCAATAAAAACATCCTTTGGCGTTCTGCATTAGCATCGAACAGCCCCCGTGATATGCAACTTTTCAGGGAAGTTAGGAACAAATATATACAGGCAGTTAGGAAAGCTAAGGCTAGCTTTTTCAAGCAGAGATTTGCATCCTGTAGCACAAACTCAAAAAAGTTCTGGGACACTGTAAAGTCCATGGAGAATAAGAGCACCAGCTGCCCACTGCACTGAGGCTATGAAACACTGTCACCACCGATATATCCACTATAATTGAGAATTTCATTAAGCATTTTTCTACAGCTGGCCATGCTTTCCACCTGGCTACCTCTACCCCGATCAACAGCCCTCCACCCCCCACAGCAACTCGCCCAAGCCTCCCCCATTTCTACTTCACCAAATCCAGAGAGCTGATGTTCTGAAAAAGCTGCAAAATCTGGTCCCCTACAAATCAGCCGGGCTAGACAAGCTGGACCCTCTTTCTAAAATGATCTGCCGAAATTGTTGCAACCCCTATTTCTAGCCTGTTCAACCTCTCTTTCGTATTGTCTGAGATTCCCATAGATTGGAAAGCTGCCGCGGTTTGATTCTTGAGTCTTGAGACACTCAAGACTCAAACTGCTACAGACATATATCTATCCTACCCTGCCTTTCTAAGGTGACTTCGAAAGCCAAGATAACAAACAGATTACTGACCATTTCGAATCCCACCGTATCTTCTCTGGTATGCAATCTGGTTTCAGAGCTGGTCATGGGTGCACCTCAGCCACGCTCAAGGTCCTAAACGATATCATAACCGCCATCGACAAGAGACATTACTGTGTACCCGTATTCATCGACCTGGCTAAGGCTTTCGACTCTGTCAATCACAACATTCTTATTGGCAGACTCAACAGCCTTGGTTTCTCAAATGACTGCCTCGCCTGGTTTACCAACTACTTCTCTGATAGAGTTCAGTGTGTCAAATCGGAGGGATTGCTGTCCGGACCTCTGGCAGTCTCTATGGGGGTGCCACAGGGTTCAAATCTCGGGCCGACTCTCTTCTCTGTATACATCAATGATGTCGCTGTTGCTGCTGGTGATTCTCTGATCCACCTCTATGCAGACAACATCATTCTGTATACTTCTGGCCCTTCTTTGGACTCTGTGTTAACTAACCTCCAGACGAGCTTCAATGTCATACAACTCTCCTTCCGTGGCCTCCAACTGCTCTTAAATACAAGTAAAACTAAATGCATGCTCTTCAACCGATCGCTGCCCGCACCTGCTCGCCCGTCCAGCATCACTACTCTGGACGGTTCTGACTTAGAATATGTGGACAACTACAAATACCTAGGTGTCTGGTTAAACTGTAAACTCTCCTTCCAGATTCACATTAAACATCTCCAATCCAAAATTAAATCTAGAATCGGCTTCCTATTTTGCAACAAAGCATCCTTCACTCATGCTGCCAAACATACCCTCGTAAAACTGACCATCCTACCGATCCTCGACTTCGGCGATGTCATTTACAAAATAGCCTCCAACACTCTACTCAACAAATTGGATGCAGTCTATCACAGTGTCATCCGTTTTGTCACCAAAGCCTCATATACTACCCACCACTGCGACCTGTACGCTCTCGGTGGCTGGCCCTCGCTTCATACTCGTCGCCAAACCCACTGGCTCCAGGTCATCTACAAGTCTCTGCTAGGTAAAGCCCCGCCTTATCTCAGCTCACTGGTCACCATAGCAGCACCCACCCGTAGCACACGCTCCAGCAGGTATATCTCACTGGTCACCCCCAAAGCCAATTCTTCCTTTGGCCGCCTCTCCTTCCAGTTCTCTGCTGCCAATGACTGGAACAAACTGCAAAACCACTAAAGCTGGAGACTCTTATCTCCCTCACTAGTTTTAAGCACCAGCTGTCAGAGCGGCTCACAGATCACTGCACCTGTACATAGCCCATCTGTAAATAGCCCATCCAACTACCTCATCCTCATACTGTATTTATTTATTTATCTTGCTCCTTTGCACCCCAGTATCTCTACTTGCACATTCATCTTCTGAAAATTCTACCATTCCAATGTTTAATTGCTATATTGTAAATACTTTGCCACCATGGCCTATTTATTGCCTTACCTCCCTTATCCTACCTAATTTGCACATGCTGTATATATACTTTTTCTACTGTATTATTGATTGTATGTTTGTTTATTCCATGTGTAACTCTGTGTTGTTTTATGTGTCGAACTGCTTTGCTTTATCTTGGCCAGGTCGCAGTTGCAATTGAGAACTTGTTGTAATGAGTGCGTACTGGCGGCAGAGAAGTCAGGCGCAGGAGAGCAAAGACCGTGTTACAACGGCGCAGTTTAATAATAATATCACCGTGAACAAGAACAATATATACAATGGGACAAAACCCCGTAGCACACCAGACATAACGTGCACAAGCACTTACAATAAACAATTACGGACACGGACACGGGGGAAACAGGGGGTTAAATACACAACATGTAATTATGGAATTGAAACCAGGTGTGTGGGAAGACAAGACAAAACAAATGGAAAATGAAAGGTGGATCGGCGATGGCTAGAAGACCGGCGATGCCGACCGCCGCCCGGACAAGGCGGCGTTCTCAACTAGCCTACCTGGTTAAATAAAGGTGAAATAAAAATAAATTAATAAAAACAAAGAATGCTATTAAAACACCAAATTGTTATTTCTACTACCATGTGTGTCCCTAAGTTTTATGTCATTGGTGTTAACACCTTGAAAATCAGTCATTGCAAAGATATGCAAGGACCTCGAGCATTCCTTCCAGTGGCAAATTGTTATCGGGGTAGGGGTCTAAATTAAAGACAATTATTAGCTAATCCCACCCTTTTAGTATGTCATAAATTTGAGGATTCCATTGATAATTTGGTGTGTTTAAATTCAATGTGTCATTGGTGTTACTCTCAGAAGGGAAATTACATTGTGAGAAATTATTAATCATATCACTTTAGTAAATCATTTTCAAAGGGTTTAATGACCTTAGATTTGAGCATCTGACGCCTTCATTTCAGAAAATCCTCAATGACCTAAAATGTTGAATTGGTGTTACTACTCCTACTGTTGGCACAATGTTTTTTATAATGGTTAAACAACTATTCCAAGTCATTAAGCTGTCATATTAGTTGATTTAGTATGGGAAGATGTACCCAACAAAGCCTAGAATCATTTTTTCAAAAATGCTTTTTTTAAATCCAAAATGCCATGCCCAAATGCCACCGCAATTCAAAACAACCCATGTACTAGCCCCTGAATTCTCTGGCTCTTAACTGTAATTCAAGAGACTGAATGGCTGCTGATGCTCCTCAGATCGGCCAGTCTGTTTCATTTCAATGTGGACTACACAACATATTCTTCTAAATTACCCTAATTCTCATTCTTTCACCTTTTCTTTCTGCTGTGCGTCTGGGCTGTGTGGTCCCTCATGGTTTGCCGGTGTTCTTCCTCTTTTACCTCGTGATGGACAAAGACCCTGGAGTTCTGGAGGGTGAGTGTAGTTCAGGGATTCCACAGGAAGAGGTTGTCACCATTTGAACACCCTCAATTCAGTAATGTATTAGAAATTCCAACCATAAGTTGACAATTGCCCATTATTTTCTATTATAATTATTTTCAGGTTAGGATTTGAATCTCACTCAATTTCCTGCAGCGAATGAGTTTGCGTTGAATTGACCCCAGGCCTGATAAAGTGGTAGCCTTGTATCCATACAGAATATACTGAAGCCAACTCTAAACGTCTAGTTTTCTTCAGCCCATACTGCATGGATAGGTTATTGTATGGCAAGGTCTTATATTACGAAGGTCTGGACAATGACGTCCCAGTAATGCAGAGCAGCCATGGGAGTAGATCAGAGGCAGTGTATGCTGCCTAGAAGGCAGAAGGCAAGCGGTGTGATAAATCATTATATAACGATATTGGTGTAGGGGTTCCTGCTTCATTACAGTAATGCTGAACCAGTGATGAGAGACCTCTGGTCTTGCCTAATATAGTACCATGCTCTACCTGCTTTGCCCACAGGCAAACGGCACGTGACCGCATTGGGAACATGAAGCCCATGTTTTTGGAGCCCAGGGGAAAGTGGACATTCTCAGAGGGCAGTGCAGCAAGACAGTCACACGCTAAACGTTGCATGTACCCTGCAGTTGCGTGACTGTGTAGCAGTTAATGACAGTCACCATGGAAATATTTCTCCTGCACTATCTTTTGTTTAGCGAAGCGGTGACAACCCTAACTAGACCCACAACCATTTCCCTTTCGTCTAGATAATCAAAGGTTTTTATGACAATGTCAACGACTCAATCTAAAGGGGGCAGCTTCTTTGCGGTCTGTCGAGGAAAGGTCATGGTCAATCTGTCTATCCCATATCAGCCCTTCCTAAAGTACTTCATCTGCTCTGATGGCTTTATATACTGGTTTCTCATACACCGTACTTCAAAACATACTGTAAATCACGTCCACCAAAAGGTTACTTTTTCCCTCCATGACCTAACATCGTCAGGTCCTGGAAACATGGCATGCAACCCCATTTCCTGATTTGGCAAAGCATTATGTCACCAGCCCTCATTGAGAAAAAAATTAATATATACATTTTTTTAATGTTTTATGACACACGAACACACATGCCTCTGACTTTATCCAGACATTGCTCGTACCTGAGAGAGCCAACATTACCCAGCAGGGAAAATAGGTCATTAGAAACAGAAATCGGGTTGATATGACATAATTATGATGTCATTTCAACCAGTTTTGAACCGTTTTTCCCATTGGGTCCTTGTTTCTGTTATCACGAGTTTTGATGGAAACAAAGAATATACTGAATTTTTGTCCTGAAGTGCCTCCAAGCCTAATCATTTCATCAGGTAATCTACTTTTTGTATACAGCATCCCTATAAAATCATTGTTTAAGCATTTTAAAATGAATTATATTGTAGCAAATTCAGGGGGTAGCTCCGACTGGGACTCAAACCTGGGTCCGGTGACTGTCAACCCAACACCTTAGTTATTACGCCAAGAGATTCTAATGGCTTGATGAGGTCGCTAGGTGTTGGGTTAAGGTCGCTATACTAACCCCTTCCTTCGGGAAAGCGTGTCCCCACGCTTCTCTATACCAAATCCCTGAGGTGTACATGCCCCTCTGATGGCCTTATGGGCGCCATTCAACTTCTGACACCAATGTAGTAAATTTGGGGGGTAGCTCCGACTGGGACTCAAACCCGTATTCAGTGACTGTCAACCCAACACCTTAGCCCAGTGGTCACCAACCTGTCGATCGCCAAACGACTAAAGCATTCCTAGTAGATCGCCAAAATTTCTGGAAAAAACTTGACAACGCAAACCCTGCATTTCATGTGTCTGAAAGTATAACCTATGCCTACCCGCCAGGCTCAGAGAGCATATCAAGTGCACCTATAGGCCTACCGCTGGCCAATCGGATTGCTCAGATGACAATGTGCAACTTCCTTGAGTTGATACTGTGAGATTTCAGAACTTTTAAAACCATGAGTAGAGAAAGACTCAACGAATACAGCAAAGAGCTGCTGTTTTTATGAGAGAGTTCATGTTTAAGTTTGATTCAGCACTGTCAACACTTTTTATTCAACACTTATACGCCATAAATGAATGAATGAGAAGCAAAATGTATCGATAGGCGTCCATTGCTTTTTTATAAGCGGCTTGTGGCTTTTTTATATCGAGGAATATTTCACTTTCTCTGGTCATAGGAGTAACAACATGAATTTGTGCATGAGGCAGAAATAATGCGATGCAACTCGAGTTTCGCCATCAGCTGGAAGATGATGTCCCCATTTTAGTCAGCTTCGGTTGAGGGAGGGAGCTGCTCTCTCCCTCCCTCCGCTGAGACTGATCATTAGATGCAGGCACTGTCGGTCCAGTAAAATAAAATAAAAAGCTAATGATTTAGATTTATGCTCACTCACCTTTTTAAAAAGAGTTTTGTAGCAATGAGATTTGTGCAGTAGGCTAGAGGCCCAATACATTATCACTGCATATGGGCTATGCTTGAATTTCCCTGCCAATGTTATTTTCAGACCATTTTTAAATCTACACGGCCAACAATATGTGGACACCTGCTCTTTGAACATACATTCCAAAATCACGGGCATGAATATGGAGTTGGTCCCCCCTTTGCTGCTATAACAGCCTCCACTCTTCAGGGAAGGCTTTCCACTAGATGTTGGAACATTGCTTCCATTCAGCCACAAGAGCATTGCTGATGTTGGGTGATTAGGTCGATTAGGCTTGTCGGCATTCCAAGTCATCCCAAAGGTGTTCGATGGGGTTGAGGTCAGAGCTCTGTGCAGGCCAGTCAAGTTCTTCCACACCGATCTCGACAAACCATTTATGTATGGGCCTCGCTTTGTAAATGGGTGCATTGTCATGCTGAAACAGGAAAGGGCCTTCACCAAACTGTTGCCACAAAGTTGGAAGTGTAACAGGGTTATATTGGTGATTCCCCTTGCCACTTTATTGTTAAGCCAATGGGTTTTTGGTTTTAGTTTTGTCTTGCCTTCACCTACATTTACATTTACATTTACACCTACTCAACATGGCATCTTATTGGCTGGTTTGCGTAGCTTGCTTACGAGGGGGGATGTTTCAGTTAGAATCGTCCCAGTGAACAAGCACCAAAGCAGCAGTAAGTTGTTGGTTGCAAAGCACTGTACGTCAAAAGTGATTTTTATACTCCCAAGTGATGATTTAAATGTACAATTTATATCAATCTGTTTGTAAATGTTATTCGAACATCACACATAAGATGCAGTGTTTTTTGGAGAATATTGGTTGTGCATTTTGTTGTAAAGAATTCCCGCCAGTACTAGCTAGCAACTTACTGTGTCTGGTGGGGGGGGGGGTTCATATATTTTGTACAGTGCGTGAGTGCAGAGTTGGATGGTGAGCCGTGCATTGCATGACGTGCAATTTTGTGCTGTTCCTATCAGAATAAATCCCCATGACTGGTGCTACACGTTGGAGTTCGTGTCGAGGATTGATTGTACACAACGCAAGCAGAGTACTGTTACAGAAGCACAGAACCGTCTAGAGTGTCATTGTATGCTGTTACGTTAAGATTTCCCTTCACTGGAACTAAAGGGACTGAACCATGAAAAACAGCCCCAGACCATTATTCCTCCTCCACCAAACTTTACAGTTGGCACTATACATTCGGGCAGGTATTATTCTCCTGGAATCCGCCAATCCCATATTCATCCGTCGGACTGCCAGATGGTGAAGCGTGATTCATCACTCCAGAGAACGAGTTTCCACTGCTCCAGAGTCCAATGGCGGCGAGCTTTACGCCACTCCATGCGACGCTTGGCATTGGGCATGGTAATCTTAGACTTGTGTGCTGCTGCTTGGTTATTGAAACCCATTTCATGAAGCTCCCAACGAACAGTTATTGTGCTGACGTTGCTTCCAGAGGCAGTTTGGAAGTCGGTAGTGAGGACAACACGGCAGTCCCGTTCTGTGAGCTCGTGTGGCCTACCAGTTTGCGGCTGAGCCGTTGTTCTCCTAGGCGTTTCCACTAGAAGGGCAGAAATTTGACGAACTGACTTGTTGGAATGGTGCCACATTGAAAGTCACTGAGCTCTTTAGTACGGGTCATTCTACTGCCAATGTTTGTCCATGGAGATTGCATGGCTGTGTGCTCGATTTTATACACCTGTCAGCAAATGGGTGTGGTTGAAATAGCCAAACCCACTAATTTGAAGGGGCGTCCACATACTTTTGGCCAGATACAGAGCATTCAGAAAGTATTCAGACCACTTTTCCACATTTTCTTACATTACAGCCTTATTCTAAAATGAATAAAATATTTTTTGACTCATCAATCTACACACAATACCCCATAATGACAAAGCAAAAACAGGTTTTTAGAACATTTAGAACATAAAATAAAAAAATACGTAAATATCACATTTACATAAGTATTCAGATCCTTTACTCAGTACTTTGTTGAAGCACCTTTGGCAGCAATTACAGCCTCGAGTCTTCATGGGTATGACGCTAGACAATTGACACACCTGTATTTGGGGAGTTTCTCCCATTCTGCTCTGTCAGGTTCAGTGGCGACCCGTCATAAATTTTTGCCTGTTTTGCATGTTATTTTGGCATTAATATGTGTTGCATATCACTTTGCAAACAATGTAAAAAAAAATATGTTAATAAAGCCGCATACAAACTTGGTCTCTTTTTTGCTTCTTGCAACTATAGGGGGTGCTGTTCCGCATTAGCATTTTTTGGTCTCCAAATTAAACGGCCTATTGCTCAATTCTTGATCGTACAATATGCATATCCTTACTAATATTGGATAGAAAACACTGTCTAGTTTCTAAAACCGTTTTAATTATGTCTGTGGGTGACCCAGAACTCCCTCTACAGCAAAAATCCTGACATGACTTGCGAAGGTCTGAGAATTATCCTCTGATCTGGGTTCAGTTTTAAAGCCTGTGTATATCCTATGGCTGGAATTGAACTGCACCCGCCTTCCCCTGGATGTCAGTAACCAATGAGAAGTGGAATGGTCTGTCTGCGTAGCTGTCCGAGGTTATAAAGCCGGATGGAACGAGAGTACCTTTCTTTGTCTCGTTCGTCATGGCGCCTGGCAAGAAATCAGGATGAAATTTTGGAACGCTCAGTTATCGACCAGAGATGTATCCGTCTGTAATTTAATTAAATATAGGTGTTAGAAACATCATAACGATGTTATTTGAAACCAATTTATATCAGTTTATGCGAGTATAGTGCTATTTTTCTGAATTTCCTTTGTATCTAGTTTGAGGATTTGGACATGTGTGTGCGACATAGCTAATGGTAGCAGCTAGTTCCAAAGGTGAAGAGGACGTTTTACAACAAAGCAACTATTCTTTTGAAGAAAAGACACATTGCCCAAGATACTGATGGAAGCTCGTCCAAAAGTAGGAACTATTTATGATGTTATTACGTATTTATGTGGAAAAATGTCATAGTGTTTGCGCGCCACTTTTGCAGGCACTGGTCTGGCTGCAACGCACACTATATGTCTAGTAACGTTAATTTTAAAAATCTAACATAGCGATTGCATTAAGAACTAATTTATCTTTCGATTGTTGTCCAACTTATATTTTTTAGTCAAGTTTATGAATAGTATTTTTATAAGAATAGGCGCTAATCCAAAATGGCGCCGGCCAGAATACATGCAATGTTTGTAGTGATTACATAGTATAACCACGATTTGTGCTGCTAAATATGCACATTTTCGAACAAAAGCTATATGCATTGTGTAATATGATGTTACAGGTCTGTCATCTGATGAAGTATATCAAGGTTAGTCAAATTATATATCTTTTGTTGGGTTGTTACGATCGCTAACATTTACAGCTGGTAAATGCGGTTGTGATTCTGGCTATTGTGGTACGCTCATATAATGCTATATTGTGTTTTCGCTGTAAAACACTTAGAAAATCTGAAATATTCTCTGGATTCACAAGATCTGTGTCTTTCGATTGCTGTAGGCTGTCTATTTTTCTGAAGTGTTTTAGGATGATTCTTTTGGTAATTGACGTCGGTCTCTGTAATTATTCCGGCTGCTTCCAACGCTATTTCAGATTGCAGCTGCAATGTAGAACTGTGATTTCTACCTGAAATATGCACTTTTTTCTAACAAAAACTATCCTATACCATGAATATGTTATCAGACTGTCATCTGAAGAGGTTTTTTCTTGGTTAGTGGCTATCAATATCTTAGTTTAGCCGAATTGGTGATAGCACCTGAAGTAGTAAGAAACTGATGGAGTTAGAAAAGTGGTGTATTTTGCTAACGTGTTTAGCTAATAGATTTACATATTTTGTCTTCCCTGTAAAACATTTAAAAAATCTGAAATGGTGGCTTTATTCACAAGATCTGTATCTTTCATCTGGTGTCTTGGACTTGTGATTTAATGATATTTAGATGCTACTATCTACTTGTGAAGCTATGCTAGCTATGCTAATCAGTGTGTGGGGGGGTGGGGGGTGATCCCGGACCCGGGGTAGAGGCTCGTTAGAGGTTTTAAGTAGGGCAGCTCCAAAATGCAGGTGTTTCAGCCACAGTGCTTTCTGTGGTGGGGCAGCCAGTGGAAAATACGAAGTGTAGGGGTTGGTAATGTTCTCTAGTTGCCCTGTGATTGGCTAAGTGTTCTGTCACTCATGGGGACACTACGTCATCACAAAATCTATGGGTAGAGTTTGAAAATTCAAGCCCCTTGGGTGCTGCCATAGAGTTGCATTAGAAGTGCCTATCTAAAAAGGCTCAAGATCATTGGCCAAAGATAAAATGACGTCAAATCACATATCTACAGTAGCTTTGATTGGACTGATCATGTCAACATCTTACTATCAAAATCTTAGCTAGCAAGCTAGCCGTCAACATCATGAATTCAGTCGACAATCTACTGGCAAATCCTTTTCAATCCTCATATGACAAGAAATAATGAAGATAAATTATAGATAAAACGTATCGGCGCTCATCGGCCATTGAACAAAAACAAGTCTGAAATTCAACATTGGGTGGTTTGGAAGGAATCAGTGGCTAACTGCAAGCATTGCAAAGCAATCACTAACCTGCTATTCAGTGGAGTGAGTGTGTGGTCCAAGTCTGGGTTTAAGGATCTCTTTTCCAAGCTTAAAAGGATGAACTTTCAACATTGGACAGCCATGCTGTCAATCCAGAATGACTTCTGCCACGCTCAAAACAACTGGAAACTTGGAACTGGGAAATTTCAGACTACAGTGAGTTCAAGACAATTGGGAACTCTGAAAAAACGAGCTCAGAATGGGAAAATTAGTTTTGAACGGTCATCCAACTCGGAGTTCCAAGTTGGGAACTCGGGCCTCTTTCTAGAGCTCCGACCTGAAGATCACTTATATCATCATGATTCGACCTTGTTTTTTTCAGAGTTCCCAGTTGTCTTGAAAGCACTATAAATCCAGAGAATGCCAGACTTTGATGACAAGGTTTAATGACAAAAAAGGACTGCTGCGCCAGGAATTCAAGTGAGCACAACAAGGTGAATCCAAAAATGTATTGTATGCTGCTGCATAAATTATGTAATATGCCAGGGAGATATGTATACTGTAACTAAGAAAGTAATACTAAGTGTATGTTGTGTAGTAAGCTCTTTCCCTTGATCCTGACTATTCTCCCAGTCCCTGTCACTGAAAAATATGCCCACCGCATGATGCTGCCACCACCATGCTTCACCGTAGGGATGATACCAGGTTTCCTCCAGATGTTATCCTTGGCATTCAGGCCAAAGAGTTCAATCTTGGTTTCATCAGACCAGAGAATCTTGTTTCTCATGGTCTGAGAGTCCTTTAGGTGCCTTTTGCAAACTCCAAGCGGGCTGTCATGTGCCTTTTACTGAGAAGTGGCTTCCTTCTCGCCACTTTACCATAAAGGCCTGATTGGTGGAGTGCTGCAGAGATGGTTGTCGTTCTGGAAGGTTCTCCCGTCTCCACAAAGGAACCCTAGAGCTCTCTGAGTCACCTCCCTGACTAAGGCCCTTCTCCCCCGATTGCTCAGTTTGGCCGTCCAGCTCTAGTAAGATCTTGGTGGTTCAAAACTTCTTCCGTTTAAGAATGATGGAGGCCACTGTGTTCTTGGTGAACTTCAATGCTACAGAAATGTTTTGGTACCCTTCCCCAGATCTGTGCCTCAACACAATCCTGTCTCGGAGCTCTACGGACAATTCCTTTGACCTCATGGCTTGGTTTTTGCTCTGACATGCACTGTCAACTGTGGGACCTTATGTAGACAGGTGTGTGCCTTTCCAAATGATGTCCAATCAATTGAATTTACCACAGATGTACACCAATCAAGTTGTAGAAACATCAAGGATGATCAATGGAAACAGAATGCACCTGAGCTCAATTTTGAGTCTCATAGCATAGGGTCTGAATACCTTTGTAAATTAGTTTTCAGTTTTTTTATTGTAATACATTTGCAAAAATGTCTAAAAACCTGTTTTCGCTTTGTTATTATAGGGTATTGTGTGTAGATTGATGAGGGGAAAAAAATATTTAATCGATTTTAGCATAATGCTGTAACGTAACAAAATGAGGAAAAAATCAAGAGGTCAGAATAGGTTCTGAATGCACTGTATATTAAACACAGGAAAATCACATTTGTGACTTTACCGGGCCTTTTTAATAAGTGTGTTTTTCTGCCTGCCTTTCCATATTTGTGTGTGTCTGTGTAGTACTTGTCAGAACTGGTACAGACAGCAGGCATCCAGGGCGGTGAACCAAACTATCAGCAGAGTCATTCGCCTCCGAGAGAACTATGGGGCCATCTTCCTGTGTGATCACAGGTCAGTGCTGTATGTTGGTAATTTTAGGTCATCATTACTCAGAGGTGGCACCACAGGTCCCAAAGTGGTGGACCTGTGATGCCAGGTCCCAAAGTGGTGAGGTGGGGCCCACAGCCTAACAATCTCTGCTAGGGTGAGTAAAATGGTCAGAGTGCGGTGTTTTCTCATTTGTGTCTGGAAGTAGCGAGTAAGCTAGACAACGTTAGCCAGTTAGCTTGGGTGCTTGACTGCAGTTGTGAGGTCAGAATGCTTGGTTCAACCCAACTCCATGGTCTGAGTGTCCAGTGTGCAACAGACAGTCTGACAACACTCTGGATTTACGAAAGCCCAGAGTGCACTCTGAGAACACTCTGGCACTCCAGAGTGAATTTAAGAACACACCCATAAATCACCAATACATTTCTTGGAAGTACAAAGAATATTTCTATCAGGGTGTGTTTGAAAATTCACTCTGGCAGTTCGTAAATTCACTAATGGCACTGATCGAATCTTCTACCTGACCTAACTTTAAACATGTAGGCTATTTTCGGTTTCAACATTGCTGTAGCCTACAGAAACTCATCTTGGTTGTCAAAAGTTAAAGGTTTCACACGCGGGTATAAATTACTACTAAAGGACAATAGGACACACAAGTGAGTATAAATGTATCAACAGTTGAGTCATCTACTTTATTCAATTACAGCCTGATGCGCTTGCATAGGTGAATTCAATTTCAATTGCGCTTTCAATTGTGCTGCTTTCGTGTGTCCGGTCACAGCACACAGCTAAGGGAAAGTGTACAGACATGCCACAGACCTAGCTAGGCTACTAAAATGTCTGGCATCGGTTTTTAAAACTTGACAATTAAATAACCAAAAAACTAAACCTGCAACAAAACACCATGCAAAGAAGAAACATGTAGGCCTATTACAGCAAAAAAAATAAAAAATGTATTTAACTAGGCATGTCAGTTAAGAACAAATTCTTATTTTACAATGATGGCCTAGTTCTTAATAGGGGGCGTCATTTTCACTTTGGGAAAAAATTGTGCCCAAATGAAACGGCCTCGTACTCTGTTCTAGATCATATGATATGCATAGTATTATTACTATTGGATAGAAAACACTCTGAAGTTTCTAAAACTGTTTGAATTATATCTGTGAGTAAAACAGAACTCATTTGGCAGGCAAACTTCCAAACAGGAAGTGAAAATTCTGAAATGGGTCTCTGTGAAAGGCTTCGCCTATTCAATTGCCTTGTATTTATGGATATGTATGCACTTCATACGCCTTCCACTAGATGTCAACAGGCAGTAGAACGTTGAATGAGGTGTCTAGCCTGATGTGGGACCGAATGAGAGCTTTTGGAGTGACAGGTCAGCCATATTGGCAGTATTTTGCTGCGCACCTGGGTGCACCATATCGTTGTCTGCAATGCCTTAGGTAGACACGAAGAAATGCTCTGTCTGGGACGTTATTGGATACATACGAGAAAAACATCCTAAAGATGGATTCTCAACTGAGTTTGACCAGTTTATTCGACTTTTATTTACATTTACATTTAAGTCATTTAGCAGACGCTCTTATCCAGATCACTTTTTGAATTTTTCGTTCCATGCGTCAAACTTTCATGGACACGTGAGCTACACCATGCTAGCCAAAGTTGCTAATTCGACAGAAGAAATGGACATTCTAAAACAAAACAACGATTTATTGTGGAACAAGGATTCCTGGCACTGCATTCTGATGAAAGTTCATCAAAGGTAAGAGAATATTTATGATGTTATTTCGTATTTTTGTTGAATATGTTGACTCCAACATGGCGGAGAATGGCTGAGCGCTGTCTCAGATTATTGTATGCTGTGCTTTTTACTAAAGTTATTTTTTTTAAATCTAACACAGCGGTTGCATTAAGAACCAGTGTATCTTTAATTATATGTTATGTTATATATGTTATATTATTTTTCTGTTAGATTACGTGACTCTCTAAAAGTTCTCCGGACAATTTGGAGCATTTTGGCGCCATGTTCACAATGTAAAACCAGGATTGGTAGCTATAAATATGCACATTTTCGAACAAAACATAAATGTATTGTATAACATGATGTTATAAGACTGTCATCTGATGAAGTTGTTCAAAGGTTAGTGATTATTTTTATCTCTATTTGTGGGTTTTGTGAAAGCTATCTTTGCTGTGAAAAAATCTGTCTGTTTTTTTGGATATGGTGGTGAGCTAACATAAATATATGTTGTGTTTTCGCTGTAAAACATTTTAAAAATCGGACATGTTGGCTGGATTCACAAGATGTTTATCTTTCATTTGCTGTATTGGACTTGTGATTTCATGATATTTATATGCTATTATTTACTTGTGGCGCTATGCTAGGCTATGCTAGTCAGCGTTTCTGATGAGGAGGATCCCGGATCCAGGAGGGTGGGTCGGTAGAGGTTTGAAGAACAAATTCTTATTTTACAATGATGGCCTATGAACAGTGTTCAGGGGCAGAATGACAGATTTTTTTACCTTGTCAGGTCAGCGATTTGATCTTGAAACCTTTCGGCTACTGGCCCAACGCTCTAACCACAAGGCCAACCCACTGAGTAGTAGCCTAGGCTGGCTACTCAACTACAATACATTTTGAGTGCACCTGACAGCAATGCTACATTAATTATTTATTTAGCAAGCTAAAAACACAGAGCCTAGCGTTAGCTAGCTAGCTAATGTAAACTCACTCACTTTTGTACATCGCCTTGATCTGTACAATTGACCTTATTTTTGCACCCAAAAAACGTAATACTTCCAGATCAACTGTAATATCAATACCAATGTAAAGCACAATTTCTCCCCTTTCCAACTAAATTAATGACGAGACCTTCATGATGCCCATCTCTGCATAATTCAACAAGGCAATGAGCTCCGTCGGGTCTTTTTAAAAATGGCGGGTGGGGAGTGAAGGCTACGAAGTGATCTTGAAAGGGGGAAATATGTTGTGTGAAGAAAACAGTTTTTTTCACCCGATTTGTCCAACTAATCAACTTTAAAATGTAAATAAAACGTAAAGAGTTTATGTAATGTCTCATCACGTACCTGTTTGAAGGTTTGTGTTGAATTTGAAGAGGGGTTTAGGGCTGCGCTAACGTTAGCCTCACAAGTGAACTGCAGCTGTTCCGGCTTTTTAGTGTCATGATGGCTCACAGTAAAAAATGCAATTTGCACCCTAGTCATGAAACATTAGTTTAATATTAGCAATAATTATATTAATTTAGACAAAAATAATGAAATTTTCTTACAAGTGTATATGGTTAAGCATGATTTTAATCTGCGAGAGAAGGGCTACCCCTGGTGGAAAGAGGCTGTACGGCACAAAATGAGTTGCAAATGCGCGCTGTACGTTACGTAGTGACACGTCACGATGTAACGAACAGCATCAGAGGGGTTCGTTTTGTCATCTTTTCTCCAATACTGTTAGCCCATTACCATGTCAATCAACGCTGAATCAAAACGTAGTTCACACCCCGGATTTTGATGCCGACACAGTCACTACAGTCCCATTCGTTTTCATTGCAGCCTCGTTTGAATGCCGCGGTTACACACATTTGTACGAAATGGGGTGAGTTTACGTTACCTACTAGGAGGATGTCATGTCATTGGAGGAGTAGGTGAGTGACTTTTCCCCCTCATAGCGTTTTTCGGTGGCTACAGCTAGAGATGCAGGTGTTATTTGATTAACTAGCAAGAAATGTAAATCGCTAGTTGTTAATCTTGTTGATGTGCATAGGCAACTGCGGGAGAGAGAGCCTACCTTTTCATGGTCGTTTAATCAATAGGACTGTGAAGTTCCCAGATATAAGAGGACTCCTGTGGTGTTTACACATTTGTAGAAATCCATTCAGGTGTCTTTTTTGGCTTTTGGTGAATGCGTTCTAACGATCTAATGTCGCGCTGTTGCTACTTCCTGTAAACACACAGTCCAGTTCAAAGTGAATGATGGCAGGCCCTTGTGGCAAAACGTTTATTTTCATATAGGCCAACTGTAACTCTTATTTGGCTATGGCGCACCAATCTTTTTTTTTGTTGCTTATATTACATAGTACTGAACTATAAAAATACAAGTTCCAACAATCTTTCCATTCTCCCAAAGTATGCACTTGTTCACTTCCCTTCAAACTCCATCTAAGCCATGCCAACACCAGTTTTATATTTGTGGGGAATAGGGTGCATGTGGATGAGGAAGAAAGATGAAAGTTATTGTTACGCAAACATGACCTATGTGGTCTCTTGAGTTGATCAAGCCACATGATTTCGTTTCTCTCACTGACAACACCATGTGATATGTTCCAGACTATCAAACAGGCGTCAGGATGTTTTTGAGAACTGAGCATGAGAAATGAGTCATCATCCCTATGTATACACTCGAAAGACCGTGAACAAACCAGTTGCTAGCTGACTAGAGAGGGAAATGTATCTGGTGAGTTATTACTCTACTCAAATATACCGGCCTCTTCAGTGCCTATGGGAATGTATATTATACCGTAGCCAATAACTCTTTAAGCTGAATAGCCTCATATGAAATATTAATTTGATTGTGTTGGACAGCCATACTATGAGACGTAACCTAGCCTACATAAAAGTTATGATTGATTCTACATTATAACACTGTTCTTTCTTCCAATAGCGGATCGATTGTTTTCTGCCGCTCCTGGTATTCACGCTCTGTGGCGGCAACGAGCCAGAGCCAGGCGCACTTACACCGACCTACATCTGGAGAGATGACGTGACAGGAGTTTCCTTTACATGCGACCAATGTCCTCCCGGAACACACTTGCGGAAGCGTTGCACGAAGGACAGCAAGACAGAATGCGGACCTTGCCCAAAGTCCCACTACACAGAAATCTGGAACTACATCGAGCGGTGTCAATACTGCAATATTTTTTGCACGGGGGATCAGTTTGTAAGCGTGGAGTGCACCCAATTTCACAACCGAAAGTGCGAGTGCAAGGACGGGTTTTACATGAGACATGGGTCATGTTCAAGGCACAGCAGGTGTCTCCCCGGCGAAGGGGTGCTCTCTAATGGTAAGTGATAATATAATGTTAGGCTTTCATAATAAAGATGCATTTTCCACTGCTATGTTTCCAGTTGGCTCTGCACACCACCAGGGTTTTCCTTTATTATGGTTTGCGGATGAAATACACCATGTAGGCTATACGATCAACATTCTTATTTTCCAGGAACAGCATACACTGATGTGACATGTGAACCTTGCCGAGGGGGCTCCTTCTCTGCAGATTCCTCCAGCAGGAAAACGTGTCAGAAGTTCACTGTGTGTGCTCCAGATCGCACCACTATACCTGGCGACGACAGGCATGATGTTTACTGCTCCGCCTGTAAGAGTGGTTCGATAACACATGAAGGTGAGAGATTGATGTTAATTTGAACAGTATAATCCACAATAAATGTTGGAACATTTGAAGATTTTGTCCATGCAGTTGTTTAGTCTTTTGTATACACATTAAAAAGCATGTATTGAATGACTAGTTTGATAATTGTATGTTGTTGTCACCTTCTTACTTACTAAAACTGACTCTGAAAAGCCTTTTTGTTTATCACAAATGGTGGTCTCACTTATTGGAATACAGTCAATTTATATGGTCTTCGTTGCTCTCTTTTCTCTCTCTCTCTCTCTCTCTCTCTCTCTCTCTCTCTCTCTCTCTCACTCCTTCACTCACACTCTCACTCTCTCTATCACTCTCTCTCAACCACTCAGATGAAGCTATCTGTGATAGAGAGTTGATGGAATTCCTGGGACTGCAGATCTTACCACCAAGAAAGCACAAAAGACTGATGACTGTGCTCAGGAGGAGTGCGGGGAAAGACTTCTCAAAAAATTCAACTGTTCTAGACCTTCTCACAACTATTAAGAACAAACCTAGCAACAACAAACATTTTGCTATTCAAATGCATGATATCCTGGATACAGACGGGCTGCTCCATTTAAGACGTAAAGTCGTCACATGGTTTCCTCATACGACTTTATAGGACTAATATATTGTAAAATGTATTTTTTATTTAAGCCTATATGTGTGTATACTGTATATATATATATATATATATTTTTTTACAGGTATATTTTTTTCAGTTCCCGTTGATGTGAGGTCTGTCTTTTTCAGAAATGTGTTAAAGATTAAAAACGACCTATTGTGAAACTGTCCTTTAAAATAAATAAACACTCAAAACATCATACACGTGTGTCAAGTGCGTTGAGCTCTGTAGGTGTTGGTGAACTCTGTAGGTGTCGGTGTTGGCGTTCCATCAAAGGTCATGCTGCACTTCAAATGGCATTGCATGTCACTGGTACTTTCTAAAATAATCCTCCAGTCCTAAGCTACCTACTCCGACGAAGACCCATCATCACCTCATAAAAACATACAGACCTGGAGGGCCTCATTTGTAAAACCATCGTAAGCAGAGATTTGACCATAAATTGTGCCTACAATGAAATCCACAGCAACAATGTGATTTATGAATCTTGAACTTGATGTAAAAAAAAAAATGGAATTTACATAGATTTTGCATGAAATTGTGTGATTTTTAGATGAACAATTAAACTTTATTTGATATAAAAACAGCATTTTATAAAGGAGGCCCCATGTACTCTCCATCTATGACCTGGTCACCTGGCATTGAAATAAACATTTAACAAACAACAGTAGTTTTATCAGCATGTTGTGCGGCAGGTAGCCTAGTGGTTAGAGTGTTGGGCCAGTAACCGAAAGGTTGCTAGATCGAATCCCTGACCTGACAAGGTAAAAATCTGTCGTTCTGCCCCTGAACAAGTCAGTTAACCCACTGGTCCTAGGCTGTCAATGTAAATAAGAATTTGTTCTTAACTGACTTGCCTAGTTAAATAAAAAATGGTCTCCATGCATTACATTAGCCACTGCTACTAAACATCAACACTAGCCTATAAGCAGTAGGTCAAATGCACTGGCACCTCCAACACAAAGTTCTTAGACATTTCAATCCACATATCCATGAAATCTGCTGTTAAATGGCATCTGGTAGACACTGCTAATGCTCAGAATCAGCAGTAGGACAAATCAACTGCAGCCTACAACTCAAATTCTCAAACATTTCAATCCACTTATGTGGCTGTCAAAGTCCAGAGTTAGTCCTTTCCTATCCCAGTGGCATGCACTGACTTGTCTAGGAACTATTGGTATTTACATATAACTATGTTGAAACTGACTCACCCTGCAAAAGGTGGTCACCCTGGTTCCTCTGGGCAAGTATGGTGTTTTTTAACCCCTAGAGTCTATATATTTAATTAGCTTGATAAATACATCCCCATCAAAATATGTCTGTTTAAATTTGATAACACAGCCACAAAGACAAAATTGGCAAAAACATTTCACTTTTGGGTCTTAATTTAAGGTTACGGTTAGGCATAAGGTTAGCAGTATGGTTGGGGTTAATGTTAGGGTTAGGTTTATAATAACAAAATAAATTGTAGAAATGGGCAGGGTTTAGCCATAATTATGACTTTGTGGCTGTGTTAACTAGTGACGCCCGAGCTACAGCGGTGGACAGCCTGAAAATCGGTCTTCTCACAAAAATGTCTGTAGCGTCCAAACGGATATGATCCCACCATCGAAAGCAGCGACTCTCACGAACACGTACAGTACCAGTCAAAAGTTTGGACACACCTACTCATTCAAGGGTTTTTCTTTATTTTTTAAAACTATTTTCTACATTGTTGAATAATAGTGAAGACATCAAAACGATGAAATAACACATGTGGAATCATGTAGTAACCAAACAAGTGTTAAACAAATCAAAATATATTTTATGTTTGATATTCTTCAAAGTAGCCACCCTTTGCCTTGATGACAGCTTTGCACACTCTTGGCATTCTCACAAACAGCTTTATGAGGTAGTCATCTAGAATGCATTTCAAATAACAGGTGTGCCTTGTTAAAAGTTAATTTGTAGGTTAATTAGGGAAGACACAGCACTCATCCCTACTATAGTAGGTTAATTAGGGAAGACACAGCACTCATCCCTACTATAGTAGGTTCCTTAGGGAAGACACAGCACTCATCCCTACTATAGTAGGTTCATTAGGGAAGACACAGCACTCATCCCTACTATAGTAGGTTCATTAGGGAAGACACAGCACTCATCCCTACTATAGTAGGTTCATTAGGGAAGACACAGCACTCATCCCTACTATAGTAGGTTCATTAGGTAAGGGGGATTCGGAGGAATATTTAGACACCAGGCTACTTGCAATATAGCCTATCAAGTTGTTACATAGGTTAGGCAATATCCATCTACTTGACATTTGTACAATTATTTTACTAAGTCTTTAAGTATAACAATAAAGGTGAATTAGGGGACTGTCTGTGCATTTTCATTGTTTTATCAATGTTAATTCGCTTCTAATGTCAGATTACATTACATATAGCCAATGCACTGAAGACTGGCAGTCTTTCTCTCTCCTCATCTTTCGCTGTTTTCTTCAATTGAATTACATGTAGCCTAATATTTAAACTCTTATCTAAAGTGGGCGGGGGGGGGGGAACAGTTGAAATGCACTAATTTGACATATGTAGTTAGGCTATTATAAGGTATTATGTATACGGCCCAGTACATCACTGGGGCCAAGCTTCCTGCAATCCAGGACCTATATAATAGGCGGTGTCAGAGGAAAGCCCATAAAATTGTCAGAGACTCCAGTCACCCAAGTCATAGACTGTTATCTCTGCTACCGCACAGGGCAAGTGGTACCGGAGCGCCAAGTCTAAGATCAAAAGACTCCTGAACAGCTTTTACCCCGAAGCCATAAGACTGCTGACAATTAATCAAATGGCCACCGGACTATTACATTGACCCCCCCCCCCTCCATTTGTTTTGTACACTGCTGCTACTCGCTGTTTATTATCTATGCATAGTCACTTCACCCCTACCTACATATACAAATTACCTCTAACCTGTACCCCCTCACACTGATTCGGTACCGGTACCCCCTGTGTATAGCCTCGTTATTACTTTAGTTTATTTGATAAATATTTTCTTAACTCTTCTTGAACTGCACTGTTGGTTAAGGGCTTGTAAGTAAGCATTTCATGGTAAGGTTTACCCTTGTTGTATTCGGCGCATGTGACAAATAAAGTTTGATTTGATTTGATGTAACGCTGTCATACGGTATTGCCTCCATCATGTGGGTAGTGTGTATTGTGTGTAACCTTAGATAGCTCAACAAGCATTTGTTTGCTTCATGCATGACAAAACCTCAGTTTATTCCCCGTGTCTGCATTAATGTAGTTTTGTTTCCCCTGTCCAGACGCTGTTCTTGTTTTGTTATATGTCCGTTTATCCATTAAATCTTCACTCCCAGTACGTGTTTCTTGTCTCCCAGCGTCTGTTCTTACACACTCTCTCTGTTTTCTTCAATTGAATTACATGTAGCCTAATATTTAAACATGTATCTAAAGTGTGTAGAGAAGAACAGTTGAAATGCACTAATTTGAAATATGTAGTTAGGCTATAAGGTATTATTGTAAGCCAATGCTCATCTATAAGGCATTTACTCAGTGATTTTCTTCTTTGTCTAAAAATGTGTTTATTCATTCACATCTAGGAATTAAAACATTTAAACGTCCGTAATAAACCATTCATAAGGCATTTATAAATTGTGTGTTCAGCACATGAATAAACCAGTCTTTTTGCAGTCCCTAATCTAAAGTGAGTGCTATTTATACTTTATGAATAGTTTATAAAGGTTTTGAGTGACCAGTGTAATTTCAACAACAAAAAGATGAGCATGCCATTGGTAGACATTCCTGCTGTACCTGGCAAAAGAACAAGCACAGAACACAGGATGTTTAAGGAAATATATACACGTGTGAATAACTAGCTTACAAATGTGGGAGAAGTGATTAATAAATGGTTAGCAAACGGTTTAGAAGTACCTTATAAGTGGTTTATTATGGAAAGTGTTACTCTAGGATGTTGCAGATTCTTGCTATTCTGGTTAATGGTGTGTATTCTTTCCCAGAAATCCAGCATGTTTCTTGTTATATTTTTATGCGTTCTTTTTCACATTGTAGTCTATTACGTTTATGGAGAAACTGAAAGGTACTGGATGTTATTTTGAAAGTGATACTGTAAGTTTTCTCAGTTATGTATTGATAGGTTGTCACGATCGTCTTCTGGTGAATGAATGGACCAAGGCGCAGCGTGATATGAATACATCTTCTTTTTTAATGACGAAGATGAACACGAAACGAAACACTTATACAAACTATACAAAAACAACAAACGACCGTGAAGCTACAAACGAAAGTGCACACACAAGCTACTAACGTTCAACATAGACAATTACCCACAAACGCATAATGCCTATGGCATAAGTGAGTGTGTTTTTCTGCCTGCCTTTCCATCTTTGTGTGTGTCTGTGTAGTACTTGTCAGAACTGGTACAGACAGCAGGCATCCAGGGCAGTGAACCAAACTATCAGCAGAGTCATTCGCCTCCGAGAGAACTATGGGGCCATCTTCCTGTGTGATCACAGGTCAGTGCTGTATGTTGGTAATTTTAGGTCATCATTACTCAGAGGTGGCACCACAGGTCCCAAAGTGGTGGACCTGTGATGCCAGGTCCCAAAGTGGTGAGGTGGGGCCCACAGCCTAACAATCTCTGCTAGGGTGAGTAAAATGATCAGAGTGAGGTGTTTTCTCATTTGTGTCTGGAAGTAGCTAGTAAGCGAGACAACGTTAGCCAGTTAGCTTGGGTGCTTGACTGCAGTTGTGAGGTCAGAATGCTTGGTTCAACCCAACTCCATGGTCTGAGTGTCCAGTGTGCAACAGACAGTCTGACAACACTCTGGATTTACGAAAGCCCAGAGTGCACTCTGAGAACACTCTGGCACTCCAGAGTGAATTTAAGAACACACCCATAAATCACCAATACATTTCTTGGAAGTACAAAGAATATTTCTATCAGGGTGTGTTTGTAAATTCACTCTGGCAGTTCGTAAATTCACTAATGGCACTGATCGAATCTTCTACCTGACCTAACTTTAAACATGTAGTCTATTTTCGGTTTCAACATTGCTGTAGCCTACAGAAACTCATCTTGGTTGTCAAAAGTTAAAGGTTTCACACGCGGGTATAAATTACTACTAAAGGACAATAGGACACACAAGTGAGTATAAATGTATCAACAGTTGAGTCATCTACTTTATTCAATTACAGCCTGATGCGCTTGCATAGGTGAATTCAATTTCAATTGCGCTTTCAATTGTGCTGCTTTCGTGTGTCCGGTCACAGCACACAGCTAAGGGAAAGTGTACAGACATGCCACAGACCTAGCTAGGCTACTAAAATGTCTGGCATCGGTTTTTAAAACTTGACAATTAAATAACCAAAAAACTAAACCTGCAACAAAACACCATGCAAAGAAGAAACATGTAGGCCTATTACAGCAAAAAAAAAAAAAAATGTATTTAACTAGGCATGTCAGTTAAGAACAAATTCTTATTTTACAATGATGGCCTAGTTCTTAATAGGGGGCGTCATTTTCACTTTGGGAAAAAATTGTGCCCAAATGAAACGGCTTCGTACTCTGTTCTAGATCATATGATATGCATATTATTATTACTATTGGATAGAAAACACTCTGAAGTTTCTAAAACTGTTTGAATTATATCTGTGAGTAAAACAGAACTCATTTGGCAGGCAAACTTCCAAACAGGAAGTGAAAATTCTGAAATGGGTCTCTGTGAAAGGCTTCGCCTATTCAATTGCCTTGTATTTATGGATATGTATGCACTTCATACGCCTTCCACTAGATGTCAACAGGCAGTAGAACGTTGAATGAGGTGTCTAGCCTGATGTGGGACCGAATGAGAGCTTTTGGAGTGACAGGTCAGCCATATTGGCAGTATTTTGCTGCGCACCTGGGTGCACCATATCGTTGTCTGCAATGCCTTAGGTAGACACGAAGAAATGCTCCGTCTGGGACGTTATTGGATACATATGAGAAAAACATCCCAAAGATGGATTCTCAACTGAGTTTGACCAGTTTATTCGACTTTTATTATCACTTTTTGAATTTTTCGTTCCATGCGTCAAACTTTCATGGACACGTGAGCTACACCATGCTAGCCAAAGTTGCTAATTCGACAGAAGAAATGGACATTCTAAAACAAAACAACGATTTATTGTGGAACAAGGATTCCTGGCACTGCATTCTGATGAAAGTTCATCAAAGGTAAGAGAATATTTATGATGTTATTTCGTATTTTTGTTGAATATGTTGACTCCAACATGGCGGAGAATGGCTGAGCGCTGTCTCAGATTATTGTATGCTGTGCTTTTTACGAAAGTTATTTTTTTAAATCTAACACAGCGGTTGCATTAAGAACCAGTGTATCTTTAATTATATGTTATGTTATATATGTTATATTATTTTTCTGTTAGATTACGTGACTCTCTAAAAGTTCTCCGGACAATTTGGAGCATTTTGGCGCCATGTTCACAATGTAAAACCAGGATTGGTAGCTATAAATATGCACATTTTCGAACAAAACATAAATGTATTGTATAACATGATGTTATAAGACTGTCATCTGATGAAGTTGTTCAAAGGTTAGTGATTATTTTTATCTCTATTTGTGGGTTTTGTGAAAGCTATCTTTGCTGTGAAAAAATCTGTCTGTGTTTTTTTGGATATGGTGGTGAGCTAACATAAATATATGTTGTGTTTTCGCTGTAAAACATTTTAAAAATCGGACATGTTGGCTGGATTCACAAGATGTTTATCTTTCATTTGCTGTATTGGACTTGTGATTTCATGATATTTATATGCTATTATTTACTTGTGGCGCTATGCTAGGCTATGCTAGTCAGAGTTTCTGATGAGGAGGATCCCGGATCCGGGAGGGTGGGTCGGTAGAGGTTAAATTAAGAACAAATTCTTATTTTACAATGATGGCCTATGAACAGTGTTCAGGGGCAGAATGACAGATTTTTTTACCTTGTCAGGTCAGCGATTTGATCTTGAAACCTTTCGGCTACTGGCCCAACGCTCTAACCACAAGGCCAACCCACTGAGTAGTAGCCTAGGCTGGCTACTCAACTACAATACATTTTGAGTGCACCTGACAGCAATGCTACATTAATTATTTATTTAGCAAGCTAAAAACACAGAGCCTAGCGTTAGCTAGCTAGCTAATGTAAACTCACTCACTTTTGTACATCGCCTTGATCTGTACAATTGACCTTATTTTTGCACCCAAAAAACGTAATACTTCCAGATCAACTGTAATATCAATACCAATGTAAAGCACAATTTCTCCCCTTTCCAACTAAATTAATGACGAGACCTTCATGATGCCCATCTCTGCATAATTCAACAAGGCAATGAGCTCCGTCGGGTCTTTTTAAAAATGGCGGGTGGGGAGTGAAGGCTACGAAGTGATCTTGAAAGGGGGAAATATGTTGTGTGAAGAAAACAGTTTTTTTCACCCGATTTGTCCAACTAATCAACTTTAAAATGTAAATAAAACGTAAAGAGTTTATGTAATGTCTCATCACGTACCTGTTTGAAGGTTTGTGTTGAATTTGAAGAGGGGTTTAGGGCTGCGCTAACGTTAGCCTCACAAGTGAACTGCAGCTGTTCCGGCTTTTTAGTGTCATGATGGCTCACAGTAAAAAATGCAATTTGCACCCTAGTCATGAAACATTAGTTTAATATTAGCAATAATTATATTAATTTAGACAAAAATAATGAAATTTTCTTACAAGTGTATATGGTTAAGCATGATTTTAATCTGCGAGAGAAGGGCTACCCCTGGTGGAAAGAGGCTGTACGGCACAAAATGAGTTGCAAATGCGCGCTGTACGTTACGTAGTGACACGTCACGATGTAACGAACAGCATCAGAGGGGTTCGTTTTTTCATCTTTTCTCCAATACTGTTAGCCCATTACCATGTCAATCAACGCTGAATCAAAACGTAGTTCACACCCCGGATTTTGATGCCAACACAGTCACTACAGTCCCATTCGTTTTCATTGCAGCCTCGTTTGAATGCCGCGGTTACGCACATTTGTACGGAATGGGGTGAGTTTACGTTACCTACTAGGAGGATGTCATGTCATTGGAGGAGTAGGTGAGTGACTTTTCCCCCTCATAGCGTTTTTCGGTGGCTACAGCTAGAGATGCAGGTGTTATTTGATTAACTAGCAAGAAATGTAAATCGCTAGTTGTTAATCTTGTTGATGTGCATAGGCAACTGCGGGAGAGAGAGCCTACCTTTTCATGGTTGTTTAATCAATAGGACTGTGAAGTTCCCAGATATAAGATGACTCCTGTGGTGTTTACACATTTGTAGAAATCCATTCAGGTGTCTTCTTTGGCTTTTGGTGAATGCGTTCTAACGATCTAATGTTGCGCTGTTGCTACTGCCTGTAAACACACAGTCCAGTTCAAAGTGAATGATGACAGGCCCTTGTGGCAAAACGTTTATTTTCATATAGGCCAACTGTAACTCTTATTTGGCTATGGCGCACCAATCTTTTTTTTTGTTGCTTATATTACATAGTACTGAACTATAAAAATACAAGTTCCAACAATCTTTCCATTCTCCCAAAGTATGCACTTGTTCACTTCCCTTCAAACTCCATCTAAGCCATGCCAACACCAGTTTTATATTTGTGGGGAATAGGGTGCATGTGCATGAGGAAGAAAGATGAAAGTTATTGTTACGCAAACATGACCTATGTGGTCTCTTGAGTTGATCAAGCCACATGATTTCGTTTCTCTCACTGACAACACCATGTGATATGTTCCAGACTATCAAACAGGCGTCAGGATGTTTTTGAGAACTGAGCATGAGAAATGAGTCATCATCCCTATGTATACACTCGAAAGACCGTGAACAAACCAGTTGCTAGCTGACTAGAGAGGGAAATGTATCTGGTGAGTTATTACTCTACTCAAATATACCGGCCTCTTCAGTGCCTATGGGAATGTATATTATACCGTAGCCAATAACTCTTTAAGCTGAATAGCCTCATATGAAATATTAATTTGATTGTGTTGGACAGCCATACTATGAGACGTAACCTAGCCTACATAAAAGTTATGATTGATTCTACATTATAACACTGTTCTTTCTTCCAATAGCGGATCAATTGTTTTCTGCCGCTCCTGGTATTCACGCTCTGTGGCGGCAACGAGCCAGAGCCAGGCGCACTTACACCGACCTACATCTGGAGAGATGACGTGACAGGAGTTTCCTTTACATGCGACCAATGTCCTCCCGGAACACACTTGCGGAAGCGTTGCACGAAGGACAGCAAGACAGAATGCGGACCTTGCCCAAAGTCCCACTACACAGAAATCTGGAACTACATCGAGCGGTGTCAATACTGCAATATTTTTTGCACGGGGGATCAGTTTGTAAGCGTGGAGTGCACCCAATTTCACAACCGAAAGTGCGAGTGCAAGGACGGGTTTTACATGAGACATGGGTCATGTTCAAGGCACAGCAGGTGTCTCCCCGGCGAAGGGGTGCTCTCTAATGGTAAGTGATAATATAATGTTAGGCTTTCATAATAAAGATGCATTTTCCACTGCTATGTTTCCAGTTGGCTCTGCACACCACCAGGGTTTTCCTTTATTATGGTTTGCGGATTAAATACACCATGTAGGCTATACGATCAACAATCTTATTTTCCAGGAACAGCATACACTGATGTGACATGTGAACCTTGCCGAGGGGGCTCCTTCTCTGCAGATTCCTCCAGCAGGAAAACGTGTCAGAAGTTCACTGTGTGTGCTCCAGATCGCACCACTATACCTGGCGACGACAGGCATGATGTTTACTGCTCCGCCTGTAAGAGTGGTTCGATAACACATGAAGGTGAGAGATTGATGTTAATTTGAACAGTATAATCCACAATAAATGTTGGAACATTTGAAGATTTTGTCCATGCAGTTGTTTAGTCTTTTGTATACACATTAAAAAGCATGTATTGAATGACTAGTTTGATAGTTGTATGTTGTTGTCACCTTCTTACTTACTAAAACTGACTCTGAAAAGCCTTTTTGTTTATCACAAATGGTGGACTCACTTATTGGAATACAGTCAATTTATATGGTCTTGGTTGCTCTCTTTTCTCTCTCTCTCTCACTCCTTCACTCACACTATCTCTATCACTCTCTCTCAACCACTCAGATGAAGCTATCTGTGATAGAGAGTTGATGGAATTCCTGGGACTGCAGATCTTACCACCAAGAAAGCACAAAAGATTGATGACTGTGCTCAGGAGGAGTGCGGGGAAAAACTTCTCAAAAAATTCAACTGTCCTAGACCTTCTCACAACTATTAAGAACAAACCTAGCAACAACAAACATTTTGCTATTCGAATGCATGATATCCTGGATACAGACGGGCTGCTCCATTTAAGACGTAAAGTCGTCACATGGTTTCCTCATACGACTTTATAGGACTAATATATTGTAAAATGTATTTTTTATTTAAGCCTATATGTGTGTATACTGTATATATATATATATATTTTTTTTTTTACAGGTATATTTTTTTCAGTTCCCGTTGATGTGAGGTCTGTCTTTTTCAGAAATGTGTTAAAGATTAAAAACGACCTATTGTGAAACTGTCCTTTAAAATAAATAAACACTCAAAACATCATACACGTGTGTCAAGTGCGTTGAGCTCTGTAGGTGTTGGTGAACTCTGTAGGTGTCGGTGTTGGCGTTCCATCAAAGGTCATGCTGCACTTCAAATGGCATTGCATGTCACTGGTACTTTCTAAAATAATCCTCCAGTCCTAAGCTACCTACTCCGACGAAGACCCATCATCACCTCATAAAAACATACAGACCTGGAGGGCCTCATTTGTAAAACCATCGTAAGCAGAGATTTGACCATAAATTGTGCCTACAATGAAATCCACAGCAACAATGTGATTTATGAATCTTGAACTTGATGTAAAAAAAAAAATGGAATTTACATAGATTTTGCATGAAATTGTGTGATTTTTAGATGAACAATTAAACTTTATTTGATATAAAAACAGCATTTTATAAAGGAGGCCCCATGTACTCTCCATCTATGACCTGGTCACCTGGCATTGAAATAAACATTTAACAAACAACAGTAGTTTTATCAGCATGTTGTGCGGCAGGTAGCCTAGTGGTTAGAGTGTTGGGCCAGTAACCGAAAGGTTGCTAGATCGAATCCCTGACCTGACAAGGTAAAAATCTGTCGTTCTGCCCCTGAACAAGTCAGTTAACCCACTGGTCCTAGGCTGTCAATGTAAATAAGAATTTGTTCTTAACTGACTTGCCTAGTTAAATAAAAAATGGTCTCCATGCATTACATTAGCCACTGCTACTAAACATCAACACTAGCCTATAAGCAGTAGGTCAAATGCACTGGCACCTCCAACACAAAGTTCTTAGACATTTCAAACCACATATCCATGAAATCTGCTGTTAAATGGCATCTGGTAGACACTGCTAATGCTCAGAATCAGCAGTAGGACAAATCAACTGCAGCCTACAACTCAAATTCTCAAACATTTCAATCCACTTATGTGGCTGTCAAAGTCCAGAGTTAGTCCTTTCCTATCCCAGTGGCATGCACTGACTTGTCTAGGAACTATTGGTATTTACATATAACTATGTTGAAACTGACTCACCCTGCAAAAGGTGGTCACCCTGGTTCCTCTGGGCAAGTATGGTGTTTTTTAACCCCTAGAGTCTATATATTTAATTAGCTTGATAAATACATCCCCATCAAAATATGTCTGTTTAAATTTGATAACACAGCCACAAAGACAAAATTGGCAAAAACATTTCACTTTTGGGTCTTAATTTAAGGTTACGGTTAGGCATAAGGTTAGCAGTATGGTTGGGGTTAATGTTAGGGTTAGGTTTATAATAACAAAATAAATTGTAGAAATGGGCAGGGTTTAGCCATAATTATGACTTTGTGGCTGTGTTAACTAGTGACGCCCGAGCTACAGCGGTGGACAGCCTGAAAATCGGTCTTCTCACAAAAATGTCTGTAGCGTCCAAACGGATATGATCCCACCATCGAAAGCAGCGACTCTCACGAACACGTACAGTACCAGTCAAAAGTTTGGACACACCTACTCATTCAAGGGTTTTTCTTTATTTTTTTAAACTATTTTCTACATTGTTGAATAATAGTGAAGACATCAAAACGATGAAATAACACATGTGGAATCATGTAGTAACCAAACAAGTGTTAAACAAATCAAAATATATTTTATGTTTGATATTCTTCAAAGTAGCCACCCTTTGCCTTGATGACAGCTTTGCACACTCTTGGCATTCTCACAAACAGCTTTATGAGGTAGTCATCTAGAATGCATTTCAAATAACAGGTGTGCCTTGTTAAAAGTTAATTTGTAGGTTAATTAGGGAAGACACAGCACTCATCCCTACTATAGTAGGTTAATTAGGGAAGACACAGCACTCATCCCTACTATAGTAGGTTCCTTAGGGAAGACACAGCACTCATCCCTACTATAGTAGGTTCATTAGGGAAAACACAGCACTCATCCCTACTATAGTAGGTTCATTAGGGAAGACACAGCACTCATCCCTACTATAGTAGGTTCATTAGGGAAGACACAGCACTCATCCCTACTATAGTAGGTTCATTAGGTAAGGGGGATTCGGAGGAATATTTAGACACCAGGCTACTTGCAATATAGCCTATCAAGTTGTTACATAGGTTAGGCAATATCCATCTACTTGACATTTGTACAATTATTTTACTAAGTCTTTAAGTATAACAATAAAGGTGAATTAGGGGACTGTCTGTGCATTTTCATTGTTTTATCAATGTTAATTCGCTTCTAATGTCAGATTACATTACATATAGCCAATGCACTGAAGACTGGCAGTCTTTCTCTCTCCTCATCTTTCGCTGTTTTCTTCAATTGAATTACTTGTAGCCTAATATTTAAACTCTTATCTAAAGTGGGCGGGGGGGGGGGAACAGTTGAAATGCACTAATTTGACATATGTAGTTAGGCTATTATAAGGTATTATGTATACGGCCCAGTACATCACTGGGGCCAAGCTTCCTGCAATCCAGGACCTATATAATAGGCGGTATCAGAGGAAAGCCCATAAAATTGTCAGAGACTCCAGTCACCCAAGTCATAGACTGTTATCTCTGCTACCGCACAGGGCAAGTGGTACCGGAGCGCCAAGTCTAAGATCAAAAGACTCCTGAACAGCTTTTACCCCGAAGCCATAAGACTGCTGACAATTAATCAAATGGCCACCGGACTATTACATTGACCCCCCCCCCCTCCATTTGTTTTGTACACTGCTGCTACTCGCTGTTTATTATCTATGCATAGTCACAAATATTTTCTTAACTCTTCTTGAACTGCACTGTTGGTTAACAGCTTGTAAGTAAGCATTTCATGTTAAGGTTTACCCTTGTTGTATTCGGCGCATGTGACAAATAAAGTTTGATTTGATTTGATGTAACGCTGTCATACGGTATTGCCTCCATCATGTGGGTAGTGTGTATTGTGTGTAACCTTAGATAGCTCAACAAGCATTTGTTTGCTTCATGCATGACAAAACCTCAGTTTATTCCCCGTGTCTGCATTAATGTAGTTTTGTTTCCCCTGTCCAGACGCTGTTCTTGTTTTGTTATATGTCCGTTTATCCATTAAATCTTCACTCCCAGTACGTGTTTCTTGTCTCCCAGCGTCTGTTCTTACACACTCTCTCTGTTTTCTTCAATTGAATTACATGTAGCCTAATATTTAAACATGTATCTAAAGTGTGTAGAGAAGAACAGTTGAAATGCACTAATTTGAAATATGTAGTTAGGCTATAAGGTATTATTGTAAGCCAATGCTCATCTATAAGGCATTTACTCAGTGATTTTCTTCTTTGTCTAAAAATGTGTTTATTCATTCACATCTAGGAAGTAAAATATTTAAACGTCCGTAATAAACCATTCATAAGGCATTTATAAATTGTGTGTTCAGCACATGAATAAACCAGTCTTTTTGCAGTCCCTAATCTAAAGTGAGTGCTATTTATACTTTATGAATACTTTATAAAGGTTTTGAGTGACCAGTGTAATTTCAACAACCAAAAAAGATGAGCATGCAATTGGTAGACATTCCTGCTGTACCTGGCAAAAGAACAAGCACAGAACACAGGATGTTTAAGGAAATATATACACATCTGTGAATAACTAGCTTACAAATGTGGGAGAAGTGATTAATAAATGGTTAGCAAACGGTTTAGAAGTACCTTATAAGTGGTTTATTATGGAAAGTGTTACTCTAGGATGTTGCAGATTCTTGCTATTCTGGTTAATGGTGTGTATTCTTTCCCAGAAATCCAGCATGTTTCTTGGCATATTACGGTGCGTTCTTTTTCACTTTCTAGTCTATTACGTTTATGGAGAAACTTGAAGGTACTGGATGTTATTTTGAAAGTGATACTGTAAGTTTACTCAGTTATGTATTGACAGGTGTACTGTAGTTTGGGCTTGGATGGAAATGGAATGGAGAAAATGTTTATGGAGAAACTGGAAGGTAATGACAGTTATTTTGAAAGTGATACTGAAAGGTAATTCAGGGTTGGATTGATAGGATCAACACTGTGGCTAGGGATGAGACGGAATGGAATTTGGATCACTTGAAGTCGACCCTGCTAATTACATACACATCACCAGGCTCCATGCTTTGTCTGCCCACACAAAACCTATTAATTTACTTACTTTGTTACGTCACTGACAGCAGCCACAGCAGCCACATGCACGCATGTGTGGTTATGAAACCAGGTAGGCCTATCATTAAACAAGATAATCTTGATAATGCACATTATCCTCACAATACACAAAAGTCTTAACCCACACAGTGACACAAACAGCTACGCTCTTTCAATGGACTATTTCAGAAGCACAGATTTTATTCAAATACACCCGAGAGTCCTCACGACATGAACAATCTCTTGATATGCAACATTTTCTCTCAAGAGGGTGTCTAGACATGCAAGAGTGATTCACCCACTCACTGAAGGTCATGTATATAACAATATACATACTTGTCAATAACCAACAATAAATTATTCTCAAATCTAATATTTGTTGCCTTCTCTTTAGTTTGCCCCTTGTTCATCAGTAGTAAAATATACATTTGTTTTACTAAGTAGGAAGAACATTATTTTTGACAAAATCTGGAAACCCCCAGTTACTATTGAAAACTAGGCCCGGGACGAAACTAGTATCGCAATATTTTTTACATGGAATAAATGAAAACACAGAGCAGACCATACCATTTGGTCTTTAAAAAATTCTAAGAGCACAGATCTTCATTATTTTCATAAATGAATCTGGGGATATGCTCATTGGCAATTAGCCTATTCTTCATCACCTCTTTAATTTAAGATGTTAAGATGGCGCCGAAAAGCATGGCTGACGTTTCACATGCCCGTAACCAACTATGCTATTTTTAATTTTGTTTTGCGTTGTTTGTAACTTGTTTTTTAACTTATTTTGTACATAATGTTGCTGCTACCGTCTCTTATGACCGAAAATAAGTTCTCCAAATCAGACCTGGGATTACTCATCACGAACTGGAAGAAGCTTGTTCCTGTAACGAGTTCGACAAGAAAGATATACTGCTCTCCCGGGAACAGGCCCAGATTCCTGTCATTGCGTGAAGAAAAGACGGAGGAAAAGAGGACGCAGATCGGTCTGCCTTTTGAAAATCCGTAGGCGAATGAGTAAACTCCCACTGCCATAAATTCTACTTCCTAACATGCAATCATTGGAAAATAAAATTGATGACCTACGATTACGATTACCCTACCAACGGTACATTAAGAACTGTAATATCTTATGTTTCACCGAGTCGTGGCTGAACGACGACACGGATACTATATAGCTGGAGGGATTTTCAATGCATCGGCAAAACAGAGAAATACCGTCTGGTAAGACGAGGGGTGAGGGTGTGTCTTTTTGTCAATAACAGTTGTTGCGCAATGCATAATATTAAAAGAAGTCTCATGGTATTGCTCACCTGAGGTAGAGTACCTTATGATAAGCTGTAGACCATACTATCTACCAAGAGAGTTCTCATCTGTATTATTCGTAGCCGTCTATATACCACCACAGGCCAATGCTGGCACTAAGACCACACTCAAGCAACTCTATAAGGCCATATGCAAACAAGAAAATGCTCACCCAGAAGCGGCGCTCCTAGTGGCAGGGGACTTTAATGCAGGCAATCTTAAATCAGTTATACCAAATTTTTACCAGCATGTCACATGTGCAACCAGAGGGAAAAAAACTCTCGACCACCTTTACTCCACACACAGAGATGCATACAAAGCTCTACCCCGCCCTCCATTTGGCAAATCTGACAATAATTCTATCCTCCTGATTCCTGCTCACAAGCAAAAACGAAAGCAGGAGGTATTAGTGACTCGCTCAATACGGACGTGGTCAGATGACACGGACGCTACGCTACAGGACTGTTTTGCTAGCACAGACTGGAATATGTTCCGGGATTCATCAAATTGCATTGAGGAGTATACCACCTCAGTCATTGGCTTCATCAATAAGTGCATCGACAATATCGTCCCCACAGTGACAGTACGTACATATTCCAACCAGAAACCATGGATTACAGGCAACATCCGCATCGAGCTAAAGGCTAGAGCTGCCGCTTTCAAGGAGCGGGACATTAATCCGGACGTTCACAAGAAATCCCGCTACGCCGTCAGACGAACCATCAAACAAGCAAAGCTTCAATACAGGATTAAGATTGAATCCTACTACACCGGCTCTGACGCTCATCGGATGTGGCAGGGCTTGAAAACTTTTACGGACTACAAAGAGAAACCCAGACACGAGCTGCCCAGTGACGCAAGCCTACCATGATGAGCTAAATGCCTTTTTTTGCTCGCTTCGAGGCAAGCAACAGTGAATCATGCAAGAAAGCACCAGCTGTTCTGGTTGACTGTGTGATAACGCTCTCGGTAGCCGATGTGAGCAAGACCTTTAACAGGTCGACATTCACAAAGCCGAGGGGCCAGATGGATTACCAGGACGTGTACTCAAAGCATGCGCAGACCAACTGGCAAGTGTCTTCACTGACATTTTCAACCTCTCCCTGACTGAGTCTGTAATACCTACTGTACATGTTTCAAGCAGACCACCATAGTCCCTGTGCCCAAGGAAGCGAAGGTAACTTGCCTAAATGATTACCGCCCCGTAGCACTCACGTCGGTAGCCATGAAGTGCTTTGAAAGGCTGGTCATGGCTCACATCAAAATCATCCTCCCAGATATCCTAGACCCACTCCAATTTGCATACCGCCCCAACAGATCCACAGATGACGCAATCTTAATCGCACTCCACACTGCCCTTTTCCACCTGGACAAAAGGAACACCTATGTGAGAATGCTATTCATTGACTACAGCTCAGAGTTCAACACCATAGTGCCCACGAAGCTCATCACTAAGCTAAGGACCCTGGGACTAAACACCTCCCTCTGCAACTGCACCCTGGACTTCCTGACAGGCCGCCCCCAGGTGGTAAGGGTAGGCAAAATTACACCTGCCACGCTGATCCTCAACACTGGGGCCTCTCAGGGATGTGTACTTAGTCCCATACTGTACAATCTGTTCAACCACGACTGCGTGGCCAAACACGACTCCAACACCATCATTAAGTTGGCTGACGACACAACGATGAGACAGCCTATATGGAGGAGGTCAGAGAACTGGCAGTGTGGTGCCAGGACAACAACCTCTCCCTCAATGTGAGCAAGACAAAGGAGCTGATTGTGGACTACAGGAAAAGGTGGGCCGAACAGGCCCCCATTAACATCAACGGGGCTGTAGTGGAGCGGGTCGAGAGTTTCAAGTTCCTTGGTGTCCACATCACCAATGATCTATCATTGTCCAAACACACCAAGACAGTCGTGAAGAGGGCACAACAAACCTTTTCCCCCTCAGGAGACTGAAAAGATTTGGCATGGGTCCCCAGATCCTCAAAAGTTCTACAGCTGCACCATTGAGAGCATCGTGACCGGTTGCTTCACCGCGTGGTATGGCAACTGCTCGGCATCTGACCGTAAGGCGCTACAGAGGGTAGTGCATACGGCCCAGTACATCACTGGGGCCAAACTTCCTGCAATCCAGGACCTATATAATAGGCGGTGTCAGAGGAAAGCCCATAAAATTGTCAGAGACTCCAGTCACCCAGGTCATAGACTGTTATCTCTGCTACCGCACAGGGCAAGTGGTACTGGAGCGCCAAGTCTAGGACCAAAAGGCTCCTTAACAGCTTTTACTCCCAAGCCATAAGACTGCTGACAATTAATCAAATAGCCACCGGTCTATTACATTGACCCCCCCCTCCATTTGTTTTGTACAATGCTGCTACTTGCTGTTTATTATCTATGCATAGTCACTTCACCCCTACCTACATATACAAATTACCTCTAACCTGTACCCCCGCGCACTGATTCGGTACCGGTACCCCCTGTACTTTTTAACAAGTTCTACCCCCAAGCCATAAGACTCCTGAACAGCTAATCGAATGGCTACCCAGACTATTTGCATTGCCCCCCCTGCCTATTTTACGCTGCTGCTTCTCTCTGTTTATTATCTATGCATAGTCACTTTAACTCTACATGTACATATTACCTCAATTACCTCAACTAATCAGTGCCCCCGCACATTGACTCTGTACCTGTACCCCTGTATACATCTTCTGTATACATCCTCGCTATTGATATTTTATTGCTGCTCATTAATTATTTGTTACTTTAATTTTAAATGTTTTATTTTGTACTTATCTATTTTTTACTTCACACTTATTTTTCTTAAAACTGCATTGTTGGTTAAGGGCTTGTAAGTAAGCATTTCACTGTAAGGTCTATACCTTTTGTATTCGGCGCATGTGACAAATACAATTTGATTTGATTCTACGGAGATTGTGACAGCCGGTTAAATGGCATCCCTTGAGAAGGGTATATGTCAGGAGAAGTGTGTTTTTATCATAAGGAGATACATAATTGGAATATGGAGGAGGAATGGAGTGAAAAAGAGAGACAGAGGAGGTCTAAGAGAGAGAGGGAGGAAGGGGGTAAGCTTGAGTCGGTTAAAAATGGCAGAAAAAAGGGTTTGTTAACGTTTGTTAACGAAGAATGGTAGAAAGTGTAAGCAGAGTGAGCTGAAGACGAGGAGAAATGGAAGTGAATAAGGGTGAAGTATTGGATGTGGTAGGTGTGGTAAAGTTCTCGGAGCCCGAGACTTGCATCGAGGGTCAGGATAAAGATGAGTCTGTGACAGTAGGAGTGAAGTTTTTGGAAAAAGTGGACCCTTGCCTTTTGGCTGATCTATCTGTGGTTTCAGGGTGGGTGAAAACAGAGTTGGGTGCTGTGGAATCAGTGAGGGTAACCAGAAGTGGTCTTGTGATAATTGTTTATGTTTCTGCTGGTCAGAGGGAGAAGGTGCTCCAACAGAAGAAAAAGATTCACGGTGTTTGTGATTCTCGTTGTTCGATGCGACGCAGACAGGGTGGCATGAGTGGTGAAATAGAAGAGTCATTGTCGGTTCTTTTGACTTTTGATGTTGAGTCTTTGACCAACAAAGTGATGTTAGGATATATAAGTTATCCATGACAAGCTTTTGTGCCGAATACATTACGTTGTTACAGGTGTCAAGCTTATGGGCATGTAGCAGCAGTGTGTAGGAAGAAGGTTTGAGAAGTGTGCAGAAGGGCATGAGACAAAGGAATGTGTAGTATTGGGGAAAGTAGTGGTATGTGTTAATTGTAGGGTTGCCCATGGGGCTGGGGATCAGAAATGTCCCGTGCGAGAGAGGCAGGTTGAGGTTTCCAGGGTTAGAGTAGTGCAGAAGTTGTCATATGCTGAGGCAGTGAAGAAAGTAGGGGAAGGTGGGTCAAGGGGGATGGATCCTGAGAGGAGTGGTGTGTGAGTAGTAGATCTGTACCAGCACAGAGGGGTATGCCAACAAGTGATATATGTTTCAGTAAGATTGGATTTTTTGCATTTATAGCAATGGTTATCGACTGTACTGCAGGGATGGAATGTAAGTCGCAAAAATTGAGGTTGTGGTGGCTACTGCAGCGAGCTATTTGGGTGTGTGAGACTTGATATTAGAAGAGTTACAGGTTGTGTTAAGTGGTGGTGTCCCATTCTTTTTTTTCAAGCAAAGTATAAGGGAGTTGTACTCCAGTCTAGTAGGTGGCAGCCAACCGCCGGTAAACCTCATCGAAGAAGAAGCTAACCGGCTAATGTTGGCTAGCTTGTGGTGCGTTTGGAAATTCAATCTGGAGTGCAAGCGTCTACTCTAGGCGTTTGTAAATTCAGGGCGTTGTCAGATTGTCCTTCGTAAATTCAGAGCGTTTCGCTCTGGGCACTCTGGCCCAGTAGTAGGGTTGATCCGAGCGTTCTGACCTCACGGTGGCAGTCAAGCACTCAAGCTAACTTGCTAGCTACTTCCAGACACAAATGATAGAACACCTCACTAATTTTGCTCGCCGAGCAGAGCTGGTTGGGTTTTTCATGTTATCCAGAGAGTTGGTGACTGTAACTGTGCTGCTGGCAACAATTTAATTACGCTTTTTTTGCGACGTTTACGACACACTCAGACAAGAGCGCTCTGAAATCGGTGTAGATAGCCAGAGTGAATTTACTAACGCACCCAAAGTATCACTAAGTCTGAGATACACTACTTTCTTTTGTCCATTTATTGATTTACTGCGCTACAGGAAATAGGGTCCTCATGATTGATCACACACACACATTAGTTACACTTATCCATTATGTTACAGCACTTTTTGAAACGGTCAAGATTGTTTAATATATGTATCTTGAAAAAAAATCTGCTAAATGGAAGAAAACGTATTCTCAACCTATATAAATTGATATTTTCTGCCAATTCGTCACTGTTTAATGATTCTATAATGATACTTTCAAAATACTTCTATTTCGTGAAGACGCAGTGGGAAATTAATTACTTCCGGGTTACGTTTCATTCGGACCAACACCTTCGGTAGCCTGCTTGTATTTCCCCTATTGTTGTTATGTGTTCTCTTGCAACATGACTTTAAAGTTCTCACCCCAATAGACATTTTTTGTAGAAAAGGTGTTGAATGTCACGAAGTAAGTATAACGTTTCTAATTGAATTGCTAGCCTGCTGGCTACTGGTACTCAACAGCTAGATAGCATAAACTGTTAGCTAGCTAGATTATCATTGCATTTGCTAAATGTGTTGCTAACTAGCAGCAATATTTGTGATATCTTCCTAATTGACGATTTGCCATTTACTTTGAATGTTATATGGCTAGGTAACCTTAGCTAGGTACCCCTCTTGATTCATTTAGCTAACTAGCTAATTTAGTTAGCTAGGTAGACAGATACGCTAACTGAGGAACGTTCAACTCTTCTAGCTATATCTGCTTTCGATATAAGAGAACGGAGTTCAGTGTTCTTCAGCTAATCGTTGTCATTATCACAGTTGAGCTCATGTCATGGTGTTTTTATAGCTAAGCATGATAGCTAACTTTTCTAGCCATAGCCTAGCAAGTAAGTTAGCTGATGGATGCACATCCAGACCTAGTTATGCAACATGTTAATGATGGACACATGACCCAGACACACATCTATTCATGAGCTTTTCTTGTGCCACAGACTCCTTAATAACTAGATGTTGACCAGTGGTTGCTGCCCACCCAGGCCAGTATGGACGAAGGAACCCTGGAGGCAGCCATCACGGCCTACAGCGCCCAGCTGCAGCAGGTGGAAAGTGCCCTGTTGGCCGGCCTGGACCCGTCGCAGCAGGCTGACCTGCTAAAACTGAAAGAAGACCTCTCTCAGCTGATAGAACTCACAGAAGGTAGCCTAGTGTCGGTCAAGAAGAGTCGGCTCCTAGCCACTCTCGAAGAGGACGACGGGCTCCAGTTGCTAGCCACAGGCACACCAGCTAACGGTGGCTTGGACAATGAGTTTGCTGCCTTCTACTCGGAAGTGGGGGAGGTTTCCGGAAGTAGCTCAGACATGAGAGAGAGGGAAGATGAGAGAGAGGAGGAGGATGATGGCGAGGTGGAGGGAGAGGGAGATGCGCTAAGTGGCACCAAAGTGCGAGCACCCTACCGCACCTCTTGGGGGACATTGGAGTACCACAATGCAATGATTGTGGGGACAGAGAGTTGTGACAGGAATGAGACCCAGGTGAGGGTGCTGTATGTCCATCCCACACAGAAGTCCATGAAGCCCTGCCCCTTCTTCCTGGAGGACAAGTGTCGCTTCGCAGACAACTGCAGGTATAGAGTTTTATTAAGGGGTGAACATTTAAATTAAATTGTGATCCTTAACGTTAAGAAAAATCTGAAACCAAATTCAAATCGAATTGCAGTTATCACAAAACATGTTATTTTCCATGTTATAGCCGAACTAGACGATAGGCCTGGGAAATGTTATGTAATTTAAATAAAACCAGAGGGGAGAGTCTAACTTCATGCTACTTCGGTGAATTTGCGAGATGTGCACGACATGTGCATCACATTTTTTTTCAGCCTGCCCCCTCTCTTTCCCTTGCGCTGGCTCGCCTGGGCCTTGTTCATTACGCCGATTCTTTTGCAAAATGTTTCTTAAAACTCTAGTTTTAGTTGCAAACCGGAACGTTACGTTTTGCAACTGTTTGGACTAATGATTACACCCGTGCTCTTTCTCTTCACTAATGATGCGAGTGTGTTCAGTTTTTGCTCTACTGCGTGTAGAATATCCTACTCTATTCACTGACAAGGCCCAGGCGAGCCCTGTTTTACTGAAGTTGCAAGACATTGCAAGCCCAGAAATTGAGATAGATGGGCGTAGTGCACTGTTCTGTCTGCCTGGTAGCCGACCTGCCTACACTGTGCCCCTCCCCTCCTACCGTCCCTCGCTATGAAAGATATGAGTGTTTCTTCTTGGAAGTACAGCAACTAATCAGTTTCCTCCGTTCCAAAAATACTCAATCTAAGGAATCTTGACACTCAGAAATTATTTTGGAGTCTACACTCCACCGCTACGTCGTCATCATTAACAAGAAAGGCAAGCGACAGCAGCGAAGTCCTGAATGGCAATACATTAAGAAGTAGAGTGAGAAGGAAATGCTAACTTTTAGCGGTAGAATTGAGGTACGGCAATACAGGTGCAATGCTTAACCATCTGAAAGGGATGCACCGTGAGACCTAAACTGTTGCTGGCAGTTTAGGTCTTCACATTAAATTGTATACATTTTTCTTATAGTTTTAACAGAAAACCTATCTATGATCTTACGCGGATGTCTTTTTACAGGGTCGGAAGGAAAGCAGAACACACATTTCCTTTGTAACTGATGAAGTATTAACATCTTCATTTTTGTCATTCAAATTATAACGTTACACCCTTATTTTTCCTCAACCCCCACTTGGTTTTACACTTGATTTTACTTGCCATAAAATGTTTGAAGTGTTGAGCTTTCATGCAATCTTTTGTACCTTATTTTCAGTTCAATTGAAACCCTTTTCGACTACTCTCACCAATGTTATATTCCTGGCTATGATACGCCGTCTCAGTAAGGACACTCGTCTGACCCCTGTCCTGGTGCTGTAGGTTCTCCCATGGCGAGGTGGTGTATGTGTCAGAGCTCAGAGAGTTCCTGGAGTCTGACCTCACTAACCTTCAAGAGGGCTCCTCCTGCTTGGCCAGGCAAGACGATGGCATCTGGTACTCGGGCAAAATAACAGGTGCGTCACTGACTGTACATCACCTACAGCAGGGGTACTCAACTACTATTTGAGGAGGTCCAGTTACACACTTTCTATGTGACAAATGTCTGGATGGATATTGTCATTTATCGGCGTAGGAACAAATACCCACCTTGCAACCCCAAACTGTTCGCACCCCTCTTGTTGGCCGAGAGAGAGTGTTGCAAATTTTTAAAGATAATTTCCCGCAATTCTACACATTTTGCCATGTCTTATGTGTGTTCATATCAATCAATCAAATGTATTATAAAGCCCTTTTTACATCCACATGTCACAAAGTACCTTATACAGAACCCAGCCTAAAACCCCAAAGAGCAAGCAATGCAGACGTAGTCACACGATGGCTAGGAAAAACTTCTCATAGCAGAGAGAGCGGGGGAGTGGACAACCACAGGTCTGGGACAAGGTAGCATTTGATGAACAGGTCAGGGTTCCATAGCTGGCAGAACAGCAGAAACTGGAGCAGCAGCACGACAAGGTATGATAACAGAGTGACTAAACAAAATCAATGGGGGCGCCCTGGGGGGTCAAGGCTCCAGGCCATGATAACTACAACATTTACATTGAACACATTTTTTTTAACGCAATATGCAACAATTTCAACAATTTTACTGAGTTACAGTTCATATAAGGAAATCAGTCAATTTACATAAATTAATTAGGCCCTAATCTATGGATTTCACATGACTGGGAATACAGATATGCATCTGTTGGTCAAAGATACCTTTAAAAAAGTAGGGGCGGAGATCAGAAAACAGTGTGACCACCATTTGCCTCGTGCAGCGTGACACATCTCCTTCTCATAGAGTTGATCAGGCTGTTGATTGTGGAATGTTGTCCCACTCCTCTTCCATGGTTGTGTGACGTTGCTGGATATTGGCGGGAACTGGAACGCACTGACGTACACGTCGATCCAGAGAATCCCAAACATGCTCAATGGGTGACCATGGAAGAACTGGGCCATTTTCTTCTTTCAGGAATTGTGTACAGATCCTTACAACCTGGGGCCATGCATTATCATGCTTTAACATGATAATGGTGATGGCGGTGGATGAATGGCACAACAATGGGCCTCAGGATCTCATCACTATATCTCTGTGCATTGAAATTGCTATCGATAAAATGCAATTAGGTTCATTGTCCGTAGCATATGCCTGCCCATACCATAACCCCACCGCCACCATGGGGAACTCTGTTCACAACGTTGACATCAGCAAACCACTCGCCCACACGAAGCCATACACGCTATCTGCCCCGTACAGTTGAAACCGGGATTCATCCATGAAGAGCACACTTCTCCAATGTGCCAGTGGCCATCGAAGGTGAGCATTTGTCCACTGAAGTTGGTTACGACGTTGAACTGCAGTCAGGTCAAGACCCTGGTCGGCCTCCTGAGGTGCTGACCTCTGTTGCACCCTCTACAGCCTCTGTGATTATAAATGACAAGCAGGGTCAAAATAATAAACGTTTGAACATCTTGAAGAACGATCTGGCCTTAATGTCCTGTACTCTTATCTTCCCCCAGCACAGCCAAAAGAGGACTGGCCACCCCTCAGAGCCTGGTTCCTCTCTAGGTTTCTTCCTAGGTTCCAGCCTTTTCTATGGAGTTTTTCCTAGCCACTGTGCTTCTACAGCTGTGTTGCTTGCTCTTTTGGGTTTTAGGCTGGGTTCTGTACAGCACTTTGAGACCTGCTCAGGTAAAAAGGGCTTTCTAAATACATTTGATTCGATAAGTGGCCATACGGAAGCAACTCCTGAGAAAAAGACGCAGGGCTGGAGTTTGCAAAAAGGCACGTGAAAGACAGAGCACAAGGCAAAAGATTCTGTGGATAGATGAGACAAAAATGTAATTCTTTGGCCTGAATGCAAAGCGCTATGTCTGGAGAAAACCAAGCACAGCTCATCACCCATCTAACACCATCCCTACCGTGAAGCATGGGCGCGGTAGCATCATGCTATAAGTTTGTGGCAGGGACTGCGAGACTGGTGAGGATAGAGGGAACAATGAATGGATCCAAGTACAAGCAAATCCTTGATGAGAACCTAATCCAGAGTGCAAACGACCTTAGACTGGGGTGAAAATGTACATTCCAACAGGACAATGATCCCAAGCATACAGCCAAAGCAATGCTGTAATGGCTTCAGAACAAGAATGTGAAAGTCCTTGAGTGGCCCAGATAAAGCCCAGACTTGAATCCCATTGAAAATGTGTGGAAAGACTTGAATGCTGTTTACCGCCTCTCCCCGTCCAATTTAAGAGCTTAAGAAAATCAGCAAAGAAGAATGGGAGATCCCCAAATCAAGTTGTTCAAAGCTGATACAGACATGCCAAAAGCTGTAATGGCAGACAAAGGTGCTTCTAAAACATTTTGACTCGGGTGTGAATACTTAGGTAAATGAGATTTCTTTATTTCATTTTGAATGAATTTGCTAACATTTCTTTTTTCTTTTTTTTACACTCACTTTGTCATTATGGGGTTGTGTGTGTGTGTGTGTGTGTGTGTGTGTGTAGATAGGTGATCCTTTTTGAATTCAGGTTGTAATACAACAACTTAGAATTAGTCAAGGAATATGAGTACTTTCTGAAGGCACTGTTTCTTATTTTGTAAGTCATGCCCAGCGATCTATTTTGACCCTGTTCTGGGTCCAGATCCGGACTGTGGCCCGCCTTTTGAGTATGGCTGACGTACAGCATAACAAGCATTGCCTTTCTCAAACCCATTCAATTTCACCCAATTTACCCACTACTAGAGATGTAGCCTATTGAGTTCCGAATTAGTTACATCATGTTGGGTGTCATGTCAATGTTGGGTAGTAGACAAGATTAACGTCTGATCAGCTCAGATTACTGTGTTCCACTAACCAAGGTGATTGAAATGCTCTCGTCTGTCTGAGTAGACATCGACGATGACTTCTACACGGTGAAGTTCGACTCGGCCTTGCTGAAGAACGTCATGGTGGAGGCTGACGGGGTCATCCCACCGTTGAGAGAAGATGACCTGCCCTCCTGCTCTGACTCGGAGGATGATGACAACGGAGAGGGCGAAGCAGCGTTCCCCATAGGTAGGTACCTCTTTCAACAATGTGTAGACCATATACACTGAACAAAAATATATACGCAACTTGCAACAATTTCAAAGTTTTTACTGAGTAAAAGTTCATACAAGGAAATCAGTCAGTTTAAATACATGAATTAGACCCTAATCTATGGATTTCACATGACTGGGAATACAGATATGCATTTGTTGGTCACAGATACATAAATAAAAATGTAGGGGCGTGGATCAGCAAACCAATCAGTATCTGGTGTGACCACCATTCGCCTCATGCAGCGCGACACATCTCCTTCGCATAGAGTTGATCTGGCTGTTGATTGTGGAATGTTGTCCCACTCCTCTTCAATGTCTGTGTGAAGTTGCTGGATATGGAACTGGAACGCACTGTCGTACACGTTAATCCAGAGCGTCCCAAACATGCTCAATGGGTGATATGTCTGGTGATTATGCAGGCCATGGATGAACTGGGGCATTTTCAGCCTCCAGGAATTGTGTACAGATCCTTGCGACCTCGGGTCATGCATTATTCTGAAACATGAGGTGATGGCGGCAGATGAATGGCACGACAATGGGCCCCAGGATCTCGTCACGGTATCTTTGATCATTCAAATTGCTATCGATAAAATGCAATTGCGTTCATTGTCCGTAGCTTATCTCTGCCCATACCATAACCCAACCGCCACCATGGGGCACTCTGTTCACAACGTTGACATCAGCAAACCGCTCCCCCACACGACGCCATACATGCAGTCTGCCATCTGGCCGGTACAGTTGAAAACGGGATTCATCCGTGAAGAACACACTTCCCCAGCGAAGAAGCCAGATGTGGATGTCTGGCGTGGTTACAAATGGAGCCGGAGGGTGTGGCTGCCGTTTTATGGGCTTCTAACCACTTTGTAACTTTTATTGTTTCGTTTTTTTTATACATAATGTTTCTGCCACGGTCTCTTATGACCGGAAAGAGGTTCTGAACATCAGAAGAGCGATTACTCACCTCGGACTGGTCAAATATTTTTACTTTAACGAATCGGAGGCAAAAGATTTAACACTACTCCCGGACCAGACCCAAATCCCAGTCATTTGCATGAAGAGGTGCCGATACGGGGGGTGCTGATCTGGGTGCTTGGTGAGAATTTGTCAGTGAGTGGATAAACTGCCTTTACCATCTGTGTTACTGATGAATGTTCAGTCACTGGAGAGTAAACTGGATGAGCTCCGTTTGAGACTGTCCTACTGACGGGACATTAAAAACAAATCTCTTATGTTTCAATGAGTCGTGGCTGAAATGAGGAAATGGATAATATACAGTTGGCTGGGTTTTCCGTGCATCGGAAAGACGGAACAGCAACCTCTGGTAAGACGAGGGGTGGTGGTCTGTGTCTATTTGTCAACAACAGCTAGTGTGCTCTAATATTAAAGAAGTCTCGCGGTTTTGCTCGCCTGAGGTAGAGTACCTCATGATAAGCTGTAGACCGCACTATTCACCAAGAGAATTTTCATCTATTTTTCGTGTCTGTCTATTTGCCACCACAAACTGATGCAGGCACTAAGACCTCACTCAATGAGCCCTATAAGGTCATAAGCAAACGAGAATGCTCACCCAGAAGCGGCGCTCCTAGTGGCCGGGGACTTTAATGCCTGAAAACTTTATCCTACCTAATTTCCTCTCTAGAAATTACCTAATTTCTTCCAGCATGTCACTTGCAAACAAGGGGGTTCTAAAAAATATATATATATACCCCCTTTACTCCACTCACAGAGACGCGTACAAAGCTTTCCCTCGCCACCCGTTTGGCAAATCTGATCATAATTCTATCCTCCTGCTTACAACCAAAAACTCCAGCAGGAAGTACCATTAACTCGCTCAATGCAGAAGTGGTCTGATGCTCAGTTACAGTACTGGTTTGCTAGCACAGACTGGAATATGTTCCGGGATTCATCCAATGGCATTGAGGAGTATACCACATCAGTCACCTGTTTTATCAATAAGTGCGGTGACCGTACGTACAGTTGAAGTCGGAAGCAATTCTTGACATTTAATCCTAGTAAAAATTCCCTGTCTTAGGTCAGTTAGGATCACCACTTTATTTTAAGAATGTGAAATGTCAGAATAATAGTGGAGTGATTTTTATTTTAGCTTTATCACATTTCCAGTGGGTCAGAAGTTTACATACACTCAATTAGTATTTGGTAGCATTGCCTTTAAATTGTTTAACTTGGGTCAAACGTTTCGGGTAGCCTTCCACAAGCTTCCCACAATAATTTTGGTTAATTTTGGCCCATTCCTCCTGACAGAGCTGGTGTAACTGAGTCAGGTTTGTAGGCCTCCTTGCTCGCACACGCTTTTTCAGTTCTGCCCACAAATGACTTGTCATGCACAAAGTAGATGTCCTAACCGATTTGCCAAAACTATAGTTTGTTAACAAGACATTTGTGGAGTGGTTGAAAAACAAGTTTTAATGACTCCAACCTAAGTGTATGTAAACTTCCGACTTTAACTGAATAGGTTAAGTGTATAGGGGTAAGGTGACTAGGCATCAGGATATATGATAAACAGAGTAGCATCAGCGTATATGATGATTGTATGTGAGTGCTGGTGTAACGGAGTCTGGTGTAACGGAGTCAGGTTTGTAGGCTTTGTCTTGAGGATTTCCAGGTAATGGTATGCAGCTACCTTAAAGACATTGTTATGGGTCATTCTACCCCAGCATGGCCATAAATAATTTGGGTTATAACAGATTGTTTTGGCAATTCTCACATAAGAACTTTGTTGGAAGGATGTTTAAAATGATTTTTACATTTGTGTAATTTTTTTTTTGGGGGGGGGGGGGGGGGTCATGATGAAAGTGTCAATTTTAGGCCCTTTTGAGAGCTGTGCACGCCCCCCTCATTGTATTCCAAGGTGGTGTTTGTATCATGTACGGTTCACGGATCAAAGAAATGGCCTAAAATAGCCACTTTCATCATGATTTTCAAAAAAAATGGTTTGATACAAATGTCAAAAGCATGTTAAACATCCTTCACTCCAATGACGTTTCGAGAAAACAATCTGAGATGGCAAAAATATTTTGGGGCATGCTGGCAATGCAATCGACCCTAATGTAGGAAAAGAGGATGTTATTGATTTGTAATTTACTTCCCAATTGAATCAATGTTTTTCCTTTCGCTCTAACCCCAAACATTAGTGGATAACATGAAACCTACTTACACAGTAACTTGGCTGAATGTTTCTTTGTACAGATGCCCTGTATGTAGCTAAACTATTTAGTTTGTCTTCTCATTGACCCTTCAGTTTTAACCCAAGAGGAGGATTGGGCGTCGTCGAGAAGTTCTTCTGCCTTTGGTGGCTGGGAGGCACACACAAGAGGCATAGGCTCCAAGCTCATGCTCAAAATGGGATATGAATATGGGAAAGGTAAACACAAGTCATTATCAGTCAACAAACATGGAGACAATGCAGATAAGTAATACTTTGCAGTAATACTGTAAAACACAATGTAATGAAAAATGTTGGCCTACTCTAAAGTCAAATGCATATTGCCTTGTGGCACATATTTTCTGGTGAATGAAATTGTCAATTTAAAAGGTTAGTTCACATTCAAGGATTAGTGAAACACTCTGGCACATAGGTGCAGCAACAGTCTCCACTTCTGTCAGTCTCGGATCATCTTCACTATGCTCCAGCTCTGCTGGTGTTGATGGAGCTCAGTCTTGATTGTTCTCTGCAATGTTGTTTTGGGCCTCCCCCTCTTACGTCTGCCCTTAGATTTGTGAAATGTGTGGATTAGTAAAAGCAATGTCCCTTACAACTCGTACTCTAAGTTTAAAGCAATTTTACTGTGGTCATTTGAAGTTGACACCCTAAAATCCACTTTAACGCATCACACAAATAGCCATTGTTTTAGGCTTTCAGTTTAATTGCTTTTCGAGATACAAGCCACAATTTGCCGTTCCCAGCAAGCTCATAGTAGATGCGTCTGTGCCCAACAGGTCTGGGTAAAACGTCAGAGGGTCGGGTGGAGCCAGTGCTGGCGGTGGTCATGCCCAAAGGTAAATCTCTGGACCAGTGTGCTGAGCTCACTGCGAGGAAGACGCAGAGCAAAGTGGCCAAAGGCAAAGATGGGCAGCAGGTGAGCCGCAATAAGAGAACAAGAAAGGCTCGTGCACGTAACACTGGTGGGTGCCACAACGTCTTTGACTTCCTGAACCGCAAGCTGGGCAACGGGGACACCAACCCTGAGGCAGGAGGCACTTGTGGCCCCCCTCCCTCACATACTCCATCGTCTCAAGGGGCCGGAGTGGAGGCTTACAAGGGGGGGAAGAGCACCAAGAGAAACCTGAACGTGAAGCTGTTCCAGGCGGCAGAGAGAGTGACCCAGACGGAGAGGGAGATCCAGAGACTCACAGAGTCCTTGAGCCGACGGACTGGGAGGTAAGGAAAGGAGGGACCCTGGGAATTCACCTCTCATATCATAAGATGGATGCCCAACAGCCATACAGGAGCACTTCACCGGCCATCAGATGTGAATGGCAGTACTGTAGTTGTTAAACAATGTTGTCTCAACATGTCAATGATAGTTTGATCTTTGCTGACTAGAGATGGGTTTAGGATTTGCAGCAAATCACAAATATAGTAGGTCCCTATTCTCCCAATGCAGCCTCTCCCTCTCTCAGAACTCTCTAGTTTTCTTCCTCTGTAGCAACTTTGCTTCTGTAGATGCACTTCTATAGTGTACGTCTGTAAAGCAACTCCTCCCCATGTCTAAGTAGTTCTTATTAAATCACTGTTCCCCTCTGTGTCCCCACAGGGATTCTTCCATGGTGACTCACCTGGAAGAGAAGCTGTCTGCAGCCCGCAGCCTGCTGGTCCAGCAGAAGGCCCAGGAGCTCTCAGCCCAGAGGGAGAACAGGAAGGCTGACACTCACAAGAAAATGACAGAGTTTTGACCACACGGTCCTCCAGTGATTAGAACCCACAAACAATTTTTGTCAACTGAGAGAGGTGCCTCCTTGAGCTTATTTCATCCATTTGACTCAAAAGACTTTGGATTATTTTAAGGCCTCTGGTTGTTGGACTTTGCCTTTTTTTGGAGTAGTCAACTGGCTCCATGCATGAGTTATTTCTGTTAATATTGGTCCGTTTTTGTTTATGAAATGTCGACATGGATTGCAGTGGTGGAGATTTTAAGTGTGGGTCAGTTGCTGATGACCCTCTTGTTTTTTAAAGGATGAGCCATGACACACTTGGATTAACTGTTTATCATGGATGAGACGGCTACATATAGGTGGATATGACAGATTTTGGTTTCAGGTCCATAATTCTCTTAGGTTGTTTTTCATGTTGGGGCGGCAGGTAGCCTAGTGGTTAGAGTGTTGGGCCAGTAATCGAAAGGTTGCTGGATCGGATCCCCAAGCTGCAAGGTAAAAATCTCTCGTTCTGCCCCTGAACAAGGCAGTTAACCCACTGTTCCTAGGCCGTCATTGTAAATAAGAATTTGTTCTTAACTGACTCGTCTAGTTAAATTTAAGTTTAAATAAAAAGTTCCGCCAATGTAATTAACCATTTTCTTATGTTATATAGTTTGGAGTGGACAGCTTTCATTAAATAAATGTTTTTATTATTTTGCCAATGTTTTCAGAACTCACTGTACATTTTCCATTCTTTGTAAATATAAACCTCATGCACAACCTAAGCGTGATATTAAAAAAAAAAATGTATCCCAAGAAATGCTTGTGTTTTCATATTTGTTATTCTTATGGAACCTTTGACAGGTTTTGTCAGAAGAAATTTGAATTATTTTGAACAGATGCGGGTGCCAGCTTTGATCTCTCGCCCACCTCAGATTTTTGACTGACTTGGGGATTGAAATCTTGAGTTCACAGACCTTTCGAGTGTTTTAAAGTGAAGCCCATCCCTTCACCCCCGCATCCTCTGTCATACTCAGCTTCTAGCTACTGCCATTGTCTCTTTATTAAATAAGGAATTTGGAGTATTACTTTCCAGGCAATTGAAATCAATTCTTTGGGCCCTACTCTATTGAATTCACAAGACTGGGAATACAGATACCTTAAAAAAAACAAAGTAGGGGTGTGGATCAGAAAATCAGCCAGTATCTGGTGTGTCCACCATTTGACAGCGCGACGCATCTCCTTTGCATACAGTTGATCAGGCTGTTGATTGTGGCCTGTGGAATGTTCTCCCACTCCAATGGCTGTGTGAAGTTGCTGCATATTGGCGGGAACTGGAACACGCTATCGTACACGACAATCTAGAGCATCCCAAATATGGTCAATGGGTGACATGTTTGAGTATGAAGGCCATATATTTTCAGCTTCCAGGAATTGTTTACAGATCATTACGACCTGGGACCATGCATTATCATGCTGAAATATTAGGTTATGGCAGAGGATGAATGGCTCGACAATGGGCCTCGTCACGGTATCTCATTCAAACTGAAGCGAGGCGGCCATCTCTGTCGGCGCCGGAAGTTAAATGCAATGCATACACATCCGGCGCCGAAACGAGATGGCCGCCTCGCTTCGCGTTCCTTGGAAAATATGCAGTATTTTGTTTTTTTATGTGTTATTTCTTACATCGGTACCCCAGGTAATCTTAGGTTTCATTACATACAGTCGGGAGGAACTACTGAATATACGATTAACGTCAACTCATCATCGTTCCTACCAGGAATATGACTTTCCCGAAACGGATCCAGTGTTTTGCCTTCCACCCAATACAATGGATCTGATCCCAGCCGGCGACCCTGTGCGACGCCGTAAAAGGGGCAAACGAGGCGGTCTCCTGGCCAGGCTTCGGAGACGGGCACATCGCGCTCCACTCCCTAGCATACTACTCGCCAATGTCCAGTCTCTTGACAATAAGGTTGATGAAATCCGAGCACGGGTAGCATTCCAGAGAGACATCAGGGATTGCAACGTGCTCTGCTTCACGGAAACATGGCTAACTCAAGAGACGCTAACGGAGTCGGTGCAGCCAGCTGGTTTCTTCATGCATCGCGCCGACAGAAACAAACATCTTTCTGGTAAGAAGAGGGGCGGGGGGGTATGCCTTATGATTAACGAGACGTGGTGTGATCATCATAACAACACACAGGAACTCAAGTCATTCTGTTCACCTGATCTAGAACTCCTCACAATCAAATGTCGACCGCATTATCTACCAAGGGAATTCTCTTCAATCATAATCACAGCCGTATATATTCCCCCCCAAGCAGACACATCGATGGCCCTGAACGAACTTTATCTGACTCTTTGTAAACTGGAAACCACACACCCTGAGGCTGCATTCATCGTAGCTGGGGATTTTAACAAGGCTAATCTAAAAACAAAACTCCCTAAATTCTATCAGCATATCGATTGTGCTACCAGGGCTGGAAAAACCCTAGATCATTGTTATACTAATTTCCGCGACGCATATAAGGCCCTCCCCCGCCCCCATTTCGGAAAAGCTGACCACGACTCCATTTTGTTGATTCCAGCCTACAAACAGAAACTAAAACAACAAGCTCCCGCGCTCAGGTCTGTTCAACGCTGGTCCGACCAATCTGATTCCACGCTTCAAGACTGCTTCGATCACGCGGATTGGAATATGTTCCGCATTGCGTCCAACAACAATATTGACGAATATGCTGATTCGGTGAGCGAGTTCATTAGGAAGTGCATTGACGATGTCGTACCCACAGCAACGATTAAAACATTCCCAAACCAGAAACCGTGGATTGACGGCAGCATTCGCGTGAAACTGAAAGCGCGAACCACTGCTTTTAACCAGGGCAAGGTGACCGGAAGCATGACCGAATACAAACAGTGTAGCTATTCTCTCCGCAAGGCAATCAAACAGGCTAAGTCCCAGTACAGAGACAAAATTGAGTCGCAATTCAACAGCTCAGACACAAGAGGTATGTGGCAGGGTCTACAGTCAATCACGGATTACAAAAAGAAAACCAGCCCCGTCGCGGACCAGGATGTCTTGCTCCCAGACAGGCTAAACAACTTTTTTGCCCGCTTTGAGGACAATACAGTGCCACTGACACGGCCCCCTACCAAAACCTGCGGGCTCTCCTTCACTGCAGCCGAGGTGAGTAAAACATTTAAACGTGTTAACCCTCGCAAGGCTGCAGGCCCAGACGGCATTCCCAGCCGCGTCCTCAGAGCATGCGCAGACCAGCTGGCTGGTGTGTTTACGGACATATTCAATCAATCCTTATCCCAGTCTGCTGTTCCCACATGCTTCAAGAGGGCCACCATTGTTCCTGTTCCCAAGAAAGCTAAGGTAACTGAGCTAAACGACTACCGCCCCGTAGCACTCACTTCCGTCATCATGAAGTGCTTTGAGAGACTAGTCAAGGACCATATCACCTCCACCCTACCGGACACCCTAGACCCACTCCAATTTGCTTACCGACCCAATAGGTCCACAGATGACGCAATCGCAACCACACTGCACACTGCCCTAACCCATCTGGACAAGAGGAATACCCATGTGAGAATGCTGTTCATCGATTACAGCTCAGCATTTAACACCATAGTACCCTCCAAACTCGTCATCAAGCTCGAGACCCTGGGTCTCGACCCCGCCCTGTGCAACTGGGTCCTGGACTTCCTGACGGGCCGCCCCCAGGTGGTGAGGGTAGGTAACAACATCTCCACCCCGCTGATCCTCAACACTGGGGCCCCACAAGGGTGCGTTCTGAGCCCTCTCCTGTACTCCCTGTTCACCCACGACTGCGTGGCCATGCACGCCTCCAACTCAATCATCAAGTTTGCGGATGACACTACAGTGGTAGGCTTGATTACCAACAACGACGAGACGGCCTACAGGGAGGAGGTGAGGGCCCTCGGAGTGTGGTGTCAGGAAAATAACCTTACACTCAACGTCAACAAAACAAAGGAGATGATTGTGGACTTCAGGAAACAGCAGAGGGAGCACCCCCCTATCCACATCGACGGGTCAGTAGTGGAGAAGGTGGAAAGTTTTAAGTTCCTCGGTGTACACATCACGGACAAACTGAATTGGTCCACCCACACAGACAGCGTCGTGAAGAAGGCGCAGCAGCGCCTCTTCAACCTCAGGAGGCTGAAGAAATTCGGCTTGTCACCAAAAGCACTCACAAACTTCTACAGATGCACAATCGAGAGCATCCTGTCGGGCTGTATCACCGCCTGGTACGGCAACTGCTCCGCCCACAACCGTAAGGCTCTCCAGAGGGTAGTGAGGTCTGCAGAACGCATCACCGGGGGCAAACTACCTGCCCTCCAGGACACCTACACCACCCGATGTCACAGGAAGGCCATAAAGATCATCAAGGACAACAACCACCCAAGCCACTGCCTGTTCACCCCGCTATCATCCAGAAGGCGAGGTCAGTACAGGTGCATCAAAGCAGGGACCGAGAGACTGAAAAACAGCTTCTATCTCAAGGCCATCAGACTGTTAAACAGCCACCACTAACATTTAGCGGCCGCTGCCAACATACTGACTCAACTCCAGCCACTTTAAAAATGGGAATTGATGGAAATTATGTAAAAATGTACCACTAGCCACTTTAAACAATGCCACTTAATATAATGTTTACATACCCTACATTACCCATCTCATATGTATATACTGTACTCTATATCATCTACTGCATCTTGCCATCTTTATGTAATACATGTACCACTAGCCACTTTAAACTATGCCACTTTATGTTTACATACCCTACAGTACTCATCTCATATGTATATACCGTACTCTATACCATCTACTGCATCTTGCCTATGCCGTTCTGTACCACCACTCATTCATATATCTTTATGTACATATTCTTTATCCCTTTACACTTGTGTGTGTGTATAAGGTAGTAGTTGTGGAATTGTTAGGTTAGATTACTTGTTGGTTATTACTGCATTGTCGGAACTAGAAGCACAAGCATTTCGCTACACTCGCATTAACATCTGCTAACCATGTGTATGTGACTAATAAAATTTGATTTGATTTGACATGGCGCAATTGTGTTTGTTGTCCGTAGCTTATACCTGCCCATACCATAACCCCACCGCCACCATGGGGCACTCTGACAACGTAGACATCAGCAAAACACTCGCCCACATGACGCCATACATAAGGTTGTGAGGCCAGTTGAAAGTACTGCCAAAGTCTCTAAAATGACGTTGGAGGGGGCCTATGGTAGAGAAATTAACATTAAAATCTCTGGCAACAGCTCTGTTGGACATTCTTGCAGTCAGCATGCCAATTGCACACTCTAGAACTTGAGACATCAGTGGCATTATGTTGTGTGACACAACTGCACATTTTAGTGGCCTTTTATTGTCCCCAGCACAAGGTGCACCTGTGTAATGATCATGCTGTTTAATCAGCTTCTTGAAATGCCACACCTGTCAGGTGGATGGGTTGTCTTGGCAAAGGAGAAATGGGGATGTAAACATTTGGGCACAACATTTGAGAGAAATAAGCTTTTTGTGCATATGGAAAATTCCTGGGATCTTTAATTTCAGCTCATGAAACATGGGACCAACACTTTACATATTGCGTTTATATGTTGATTGCAATGTCGAACAAGCCCATTGTCTGAAGCGGCTGTGCCCGAGCGGTGATAGAATCTACTGATCCAAATAGACATTTTTTACAATCTCCCTTGCTCTTTCAAATACATTATTAAAAGGTTGAAATCGTGGTTCGGAATATAAGGTGACTTCACCCTTTTGAGGAAGTACAGACCGATGCTTTTTCTATCCCCTGTGAACACCACCTAACTAGAAAAGGGATGCAGTCCCACTTTTGTAGGCAGGCAGACCGATAGAGATGTATATACAGTGCCTTCGGAAAGTATTCAGATCCCTTGACTTTTACCTCATTTTGCTACGTTACAGCCTTATTCTAAACTGGATTAAATAAATAAATAAAATCCTCAGCAATCTACATACCATACCCCATAATGACAGCTCCGAGACAATGCTGGGCCAATTGTGCGCCGCCTCAATGGTCTTCCGGTCGCGGCCGGCTGCGACACAGCCTGGGATCGACCCCAGGTCTGTAGTGACGATTCAAGTACTGCAATGCAGTGCCTTAGACCGCTGCGCCACCCGTCCAAGATTTTAATTGTAAAACTCTTGTCCATGTTTCATTTTCTGTTAATAAAAAAGAGCCGTTGGATATAACAAAGTTCTCTTTTCATTGATAAATTACTTTTGTTCCATCATCAAAATCAATATCGAACAGCTGAGACTTTAAATAGGGGTCATTAAAATCCTGCCCCAGAAACGTATTGAGAATCAATTCCACTCATCACCCAAACACCGGTAACCAGAAATCAAGATTTAGTGGTGATTCATCAGGTTGAAAAATACATTTGTGAACTTCATAGTTATCTTTGAATGCCTATTGCTGATCATGATAATTGTTCAGGATCGTGAGCATATGTCATCAGGCCAGATAACATTTCAGATGAACAAACATCAATATAATGATCAGGCCTTAGGGATGTGATTCTTCATGATGAACCACAAATGGCTTTTTTCTGACATTTCCCTCCATTGATATTGAAACTGAACACCACCCTAGCAAAGATCCAGATTTTCTATGTTACCCTGACCACATCCCTTTCTGTTCATATAGGAGGATTTTCTTTGGGTATGAAGATTTGCTGTACTAAGATGACCAAAAGTAATTTTTGTTACATGAGTTTTGACATGTTCTGTTAGGGTAGTAGGTGACAGAGCTGTATACTATTCCATTATTGCTATTGTTATTAACCTGCCCAATTCAGGAACCTATATTCAACATTTCAAGCGAATGACTCCTTCAATGTCCCCTCTGAGTGTGTGTGCATATGTGCATGTCAAGCCCATCCATTCATTGTATGCAGGCGAAGACCTGGGCCCGGTTTCCCAAAGGCATCATACGGCTACACAGTAAGTTCATCGCTAGAACCTTTGTAGGAGCATCGTTAAATCTTTGAGCTGTTTCCCAGAACCATAGTTAAAGTTGCACTTGAAAACGCTCGTTATTTACCGACTGCCTCAGACCACTCATAGAACAGCGAAGTGAGTCGTTAGAAGCTTTTTTGCCCACTTTGTACACAGAAAATCTCAGCTAAGCATATAATCAAGCTGTTTATCTGTCTCTCTGTGACTGTTGATAACTTGGGAACGAAGTTGACTTACAAATACAAAGTTGCCAATGTCTTTGCATTTGAACAAGCAAAGGCTAAAATGATGCAATGAAAACTGAATTAAGAAATGAATACAGTAGGCTACATAGTATATAGGCTACATATAGTTTTATGGCCAATATATTTACTGTAAATCATATTGAAATAAATGTAATCTTCAGTCAATGAAGTTGTATTTGTAGGTTGTCTGTACTTTTTGCCTCAATATATTTTAATATGTGTAATAACAACATGTGCTCAATGATGTGCCAAATGAATCTGTGATTGAGTGCATTATTATTTGATTTTTTTTATAATATTGTTTATTATTTTCCAATAAAAAATAAATTAAAAAAGACAGCAATACAAACATTGACATTCATTGTACTGTTGAATGGGATGGCCAATTTAGAGGACAAAACAAAACTTAACTCACACATACACAAAATAAAACAAAATCCTATTAGGTGGTACATGTATAAGAAGACAGCATATAGTCATTACAAGCAGTGTAGTTAAGCCAAAAATAATATTGAGTGGAGTACAGCACAGAGTAGCAGCAGATCGTCAGCCCAGTTATGAAGCGGGACTAGACCATTTATCCAGTATCGGCTGCCATATTTTGTAAAACACTGGACTTCTATTGGAGGTGTTGTATCGTATCTTTTCCATATGTATTACATTCCCTAAATCCCGTAACCACATTTCAAAGGTAGGTACAGTCTCCAATTTCCAATATTGTTTATATTCATGAGAGCTGATTCCTGAGACCAAGATTATTGGTTTCGAATTCAGTGTACCAGCAACAATAATATATCGACCATTAGGATCTGAAATCGAGGATGAGTAAACAAAAGGAATGTTTTTCCTTATCAGGATTGCTACTCCTCTCGCTTTTGCATCAAAGTTAGACTGGTATATCTGACCGATCCAGTCGACTCGTAGCTTGGCCTGAGCGGAGCGTTTAATATGAGTTTCTTGAAGAAGCACTATGTCAGCCCCCAGTGATTTAAGATGAGAAAAAACCTTAGCTCGTTTCACGATATGCCCTAAGCCATTACAGTTCCAGCTGACTATCTTTATTCCACCAGGTCTACTCTGTGCTCGGTCACTATGTGGCATTTCTTATTTTAGAGCAAATTGCTGCTGTCATACAAAGCCCTAAAGAAAAACATCCCGCCGTGCGGGAGCTTGTCATGGCACCTGTATTAATAAATGTGAACATAAAACACAGACCCCATCCCCCCGCTCGTCCCTTTACTGAGTGACATCCCCAAACGAAGCACTCCTTGACTAACACACAAACCTTAGGGTGTCTAGACATACAGCTTGAACTAACTCGTCGTCTATAGATGCTCCGCATATAAACTAATATTAAATAACACCTAACTCTCACGTTAGGGGGTGAGTGGCGCTAAAACATGATAGGCTAAACAATGCTATATAAGCCACAACATCTCACCCATCATATAAGTCCCAATTTCTGATCGAAAAGACGTAGGCAGGAAATTCAAACACATTCCTGGCCTGTATTTGGCCATTTAGCCGGTTGACACAGCCGTTCTGTATCCTCAGCCAGGGAACTTGCTTGACAAGAACAGATAGGCCTCTTTTGGGTTGTCAAACGTACATGTTGATCCCTCGACTGTCACCTTAAACCGGGCTGGGAAGAGGAATCCATATCGGATGTTGGCCGCCCTGCATTTGTTGCGTAACTCATCATACTCTTTCTGTTGGTTCCTCACCTCCAAAGTAAGATCTGGGTAGAAAGACACCCTGGGTCTGTTGTAATTAAGGGGGAACTTTTGACTAGCCAGCTTGAGGATAAGATCCCTGGTCTGGGGATAGTGCAGCCGTACAATGAATGGCCTTGGTGGCGCGCCCTTGGCCGGCTTTGTTACCTGTGATCTGTGTGCGCGGTCAATCAGGATGGCGGTTTTGAAGTGTTCACTCCCCAGCAATGCCAGTATCAGCTCCGAGACAAATTCAGTGGGTTTCCCTTTCTCAGTGTCCTCTTGGATCCCAAATATTCGGATGTTCTGGCGTCTTGAATGCAACTCGAGCATTTCCAGTCGGGCTTTCAGGGTTTTGTTGTCATTTTTGAACGTTGCGCACTGTTTCTCTATGTCCTGTAGCCTGGCCTCGTGATCGACTGTCGTCTGCTCAACCTCATGCACCCTTCCCTTAGTTGCCTTCACAGTTTCAGTCAAAGTCCCAATACTCTGAGATATCAGCCAACCTTGTGTCCACCTTCTTGCTTAGTGAGTTTATGGCAGCCAGTATGTCACGTTGAGTAGGATCTGTGGGGAACTCTTGGGAGCTAGCATCTTCACCTAACTCCTCGTGGGTCGGCGATGTTGAAATTGGTTCGTTGTCTATCTCATTAAAATTATCTTGTTTAGCGCCCCCTTTTTGGTGGCTTTTCCATTTGTCATATTGCCAGACAATGTTTGAAGTTCTAGGTTGTGAGAGGTTAAGATAAATATGAATTTGTTTAAAAATAGAGCGGAGCTCTAGCAAAGCACGTCTACTCTATAGCAGGCTCTCTAGCGCCCCCCTGAGTGCATTATTATTAGCCTGGGAACCAGAGGGGTATTCCAGAAAGCGGGATTATTGAGTTAGCAAGATCTGTCAAACCAGAAATTGAGCAAATTTTGAATTTCCTGTTCAAGAAAGAGAGCTCGATGTATAGCCTGATCTGAAACCATAGCAACGAATGTTCTGAAGCAAACCTGCTACCTAGTAGGTTAACTTGATCTTAGTCTATCTTGGTGAATAAAGATAGTACTTCTCCGCCAATCAGATTCTTGTCCGTCACTATGGCCTGCCACTTTACAGAAAATCCAATTGACATCGGAGCATGCATTGTTCGCCGTGCATTACTAAAGTGATAACGCCCAAGAAGCCGGTGTTTTGAGAATATATTGGCACGGGTGTTAGGACTTCGTCTCGGGCCGGCAAACCGTACCAATATATCCGACATACACTGGCTTCGAGGGAATTATCCCTTTTATACAACAGGTGGCCAACATATTGAAATAATGATTTACATATTGTAATTTAAAAACTTTATTTTGAATAATTTCTTCATACTATTTCATCCGTCCACAAGATTTAGTCCCGACACAAATCTGGGGTTGCTACCCAAGCCGGCTGGTTGTTGTCTTTTTGTTCTGTATCTATGGACACGACCCAGTCGTTAGTTCTAAATGTTCTATTGCCATTTTGGCTGGCAACATTCTTATCCCTCGCTTGTCAGCTAGCCAACTACAGCTAACTTACAGTGCAGCCAGAATAACAACAAAGTAGCTGCATTTGTATTATTAAGGATTGCGTCAATTCAATCTGGTATCAGGACAAAATGTGATTCAGAGTCACCGAATATACTTTAAGTATTTTTATTAAACTCAAGCGATAAATGGTAAATGCAATTTTCATATACGGGTTCACTGTAACACCTCGCAGGGTAGAACAGAAAACTGGCAGGATGTAAGTAAACAGCTGTTCTTATACTGTGATAGACGTAGTTCCAACCCGTCTGTTGGCCTATCACAGTGGAGGCTGAGCGTGGTTTAAACTTGCACAGCCTATCGCCGGCGCTCAGGCTGGTCCCAGCCTCTTGGCGCTCCTTGGTGTCCGGCGCTGTTGCTGTGTAGATTACGCTCCCACACCCTAGAGACTGAGGTCAGACAGTTCTGTAACATTGTTTGAGCTATTTGCACCTGCATAGAAAGCCTACTGTTCTCGCTCAAGGTTAACCACAGCTTCTCAGCACACTTATCTGGGGCAAAATGTTACTTCCAGCACACACACAGGAACCCAGACC